>NC_054825.1:156976098-157593527 GCF_018345385.1 Vulpes lagopus
CTCCTTGACCTCCATAATCATGTGAGCTAGTTCCTTTTAATATGTCTCTCTATATGTGTCTATATAAATCCTACTGATTTGTTTCCGTGGAAAGCCCTGAATAGTACATCCTTACTTGAATACCACTGATGATTTTATAGCAACAAGAGAGCACTGGGCCCTATGTAAGGACTGAGGTCAATATCACTTGTGAGGTTCTGAACTGCCCCTCACAGCTGCATTGTCCCTAAGAACAAGCCCCCCAGAAGGTTATGAGCAGTGGGGGGTGGGGGCTCCAGGTCTCACTGGTCATCAAAGTGTGACCATGACAATGGAGGGTGGAGGGGTTGAGAGGGGAGGCTCTGGACCTGTGTGTGTATGTTTGTGTGTGTGGTGGTAAGGGGCATGTTAATTCCCCTGACTTGGAAGCATGGGCCACCATCCAGAGACGTCTGAAAATTACAAACACACTTGGGCCAGGCACAGAAACCAGGACATTTCTGAGCCTTCTCTATAGCTCCAAATACAAAAAATGTCCCCCAAAGTCCTTTTGACCAGGGCTCTGATCATTCCAGGCACAGTGCAGGGCAGTGAGTGGGATGTGGGGACCCACATCTGTCATCTAACCAGCCAAGAAAAAGAAAAGAAGAACAATGGGAAATGTGAATGCCAACCAGCCATTTACTGCTGATGAGGGATTACTGTTAATGATTTTAGTTGAGGCAGTAGAGCTGGGTTGATGTCTAAAAAAAGAGTGTTGGTAGTTTGCCAGGGGTGTGTGGGTGTGTGGGTGTGGCTATAATAGATGAAGGGGTCAAAAGGTACAAACCTCCCATTGTCAAACAAGTAAGTCCTAGGCCTATAATGTACTGCTTAGAAACTATAGTTAATAATACTGTATTGTGTATTTAAAAGTTGCTGAGGGAGCAAATCTCACAATTCTCATCACAAGAAAAAATATTTGTTAACTCTAGATGTTAAGTAGACTTACTGTAGTTGATCATTTCACAATATATACATATATTGAATCATTATGTTATATACCTAACATAATGTTCCACATCAATTATATATCAATAAAAAAATAAAAATATGGGATCCCTGGGTGGCGCAGCGGTTTGGCGCCTGCCTTTGGCCCAGGGTGCGATCCTGGAGACCTGGGATCAAATCCCACGTCGGGCTCCTGGTGCATGGAGCCTGCTTCTCCCTCTGCCTGTGTCTCTGCCTCTCTCTCTCTCTCTCTCTCTGTGTGTGACTATCATAAATAATAAATTAAAAATTTAAATAAAATAAAAATAAAAAAATAAAAATAAAAACATAGATATAATTGGGGGGGGGGGGTAAAGTCCTTGAAGGCCAAGCTCTACTTGCAATGCATGGAAATGGCGAGTGAGCATATCTGTGATTTCTAAGGGGAGAGTCCAGGATGGAAGAGAGCTTTCCATCAACAAGCCTGGCTATGTGTCAAGCACTTAACGGCCCATCTGGGGCTGACTTCATCATGTGCCAGAAATAGTGCCCAGGGCCCATGAAACTTTTTGGAGAAAGGAGTTTCTTGCAATAATGTTTTAATGTCTTTTAAAATCAGCCAGAAAAAAAAATGAATATAGTGATTACTCCAGCCTGGAATATGTTCATCTTTATACCAAATGGTCATAAAATATAACTTACTATTTTGTGGAAGTTCATGAGTATAACTTTGATATAATTCTTATGGGACAAACATTCTTAGGGCCCACAGAAGTCCTACTACAACCCTGGGTCCATTAGTCTATTCTCTCTACTTTGGTGTATGTAGTGTACTAGTTTCCCGTGGCTGCTATAGCAAATCATGAGAAACTTAGTGGCTGAAAACCCAAATTTCTCTTATAGCTCTGAAGGCTAGAAGTCTGAAATCAATTTCTCTGAGCTAAAGTTAGTGTCCACCAAGGCTCATTCCTTCTGAAGGCTCCATGGGAGAATTTGTTTCCTGGGCTTTTCTCAGCTTCTAGACACACCCATATTTTTTAAATAATAAATTTACTTTTTATTGGTGTTCGACACACCCATATTCTTTGCCTTTTGGCCCTTCCTCCATCTTTATTGCCTCTGTGCCCAGGTCACTGTCCTGCCTTGTGTATTAAACCTCCCTCTACCTCCCTCTTATAAGGACTCTCGTGATTACATCTGGAATCCAATCAGATAAACCAGGGTAGTTTTTTCTCATGTTCCTACCTTAAGTACACGTGCAAAAAGCCCCTTTTTCCACCTAAGGTAACATTCCCAGGTTCTAGGGACGAGGACAGGAACGTTTGGTGGGGCAAAGGGGGGTGGTGGGAGCATTATTCAGCCTACCACATGGTGTGTGTGTTTGGTTTTCCACAATAAAAATTTTTATAAGAAGATATTTCCTCTTGCAAGCCTAAAACAAGATAATTAAGAATAACTTTTTTTTCTCCCAGCCATAGCAGGACAGAGATAGAGAAATTCATGCAGGTGAATTCAAGGATGGAGGTGATCTGCTGTTGATAGCAACAAAGGTATACGGGTGTTTCTTTGGTGGGATGAGCTCTTCTGCAGAGCAGTGGGTGTATTATCTTTTGTCTCATGCTTTTGTTTAGATGTCTTTTTTCTGTTGTTATTAATTAAGTAAAGAATGAAAATGGCCTCCAGGCAGAACATAGTAGCCAGAGAAGAAACAGAATACAAACTAGTGGGTCTTTCAAAAACTGGCCATGCAAATCAGAAAACTTCAAAATGATACCAGACCCCAGCATCATAAGGAGGGGTGGTCTCTGGGGACAAAGAACCGACTAGACTTTGGCTTGATGGAAAATATTATCACTTTTTAGTAGTTCCTTCATTTTTCTTAATTTTAATTATATAAGAGTGTGTGTGTGTGTGTGAGTGCGTTCATGTCCAGGTCTGGAATTTTAGCACATATATAGATTCGTGAAACTACTACCACAATTAGGACCAGAATGGTTCCACCACCCAGGGAAAACTCTTTCATGCTACCTCTGTCTACTCACATTCTCCCTCTGCCCAGAACTCTTGCCTGGAAACCACTGATCTATTCTCTGTGGCCATCATTTTGTCTTTTTAAGAATGTCATATAAATGGGATTTCATAGCATGTACCTTTCGAGATTAACTGTTTTGACAGCACAGTGCCCTTCAGATCCATCCAAGTTGTGTGTGAATCAAGAGTTTCTTCCATGATATTGCTGGGTAGTATTCCATGGTGTGCAGGATAAATGATTGTTTATCCAATCACACAGGTATGTGGCTTGTTTCCAGTTTTGGGCTACTACAAACAAAGCTGCTATGAATATTTGTGTACAGGTTTTTGTAGGAACATAAATGTTTGTTTCATCTGGGTAAACATCCTATCCCAGAAGTGGGATTGCTAGGTCATACATCATGTTTATACTTAACTTTGTAAGAAACAACCAAACCATTTTCTAAATTGATTTTACCACTTTGCATTCCTATCAGCAATGAAACAGTTCCAGTTTCTCCACACCCTTGCCAGCACGTGGTGCTGTCCCTCTTTCTACTTTTAGCCATTGCAGTAGGTGTGCAGTGATATCTCATCATGGTTTTAATTTGCATTTCCCTGATGGCTAGTGATCTTCAGCATCTTTCCATGTGCTCATTGTAAAATTCCCATTTTTAAAAGGGAAGCACATGCCTCCTGTCCTTATGCTCTCTGAGCATGGACATAGAAAATAAAAGGAAGCCACAGATGCTTTGAGGTTGCTCGCGAATGGTGTGGAGGCACATGGGAGGGGAAGATGGCAGTATAGGTCATGAGGAAGGCCACACGACCCCAACTGAGAGGTAGGATGTCTCAAGGACACCCAGACTGACAGTGATGTGCAGGGGATGAAGATCCTGACAGGGGTTTAGAGTTGGGGGTTAAACATTCGAGAGAGTGGCAAATTAGTGGGAGACAGAGGGGCTTGTGGTCTGAAGAAGGGGGAGGTCACAGAGGTGATGGGAGGTGAGAATAAGGTGCTGTGAATCTACTTGATGCCAGAGGGAAGGGAATGTGGTTTGGTTTTTGTTTATTTTGTGTTTTACCTGTTAACAAATCTGTTTTAATCACTCCAGTCCCTGCTGGGGGCCTTTCCCCATCACTCTGTGAGCTCTAGCCATACCAAGTTTCCCTTGGTCCTTGACATAAACCATGATCCCCTCTCACTTGGGCCCTTTGCAAAAACAGATCTTGCTGTTGGGGATGCCCTCTTGGAGTCTTTCCCAGCCTCTCCAAGAATCCACAGTGTTCTCAGGTACAACACTACTACAGATACTAATACTACGGATGGGATCTGAGCCAGGACACCCAAGCTTCTGTGTGGTAGCACCTGGAGTGGCAGCACTGGAAATCTTTTGATATACTCAGCATGCAGTTGTGGATTATATACGAGGATGGGGACCTCAGCATCTGGCTGCTGACTGGTAAAGGACTGGCAGATGACCTGGGTGGAGGGAGATGAAGATGATGTCTAGGGGGTCTGCAGAAGATCACAGTCCTACTAACTGTATTTTGCCCAGCACTGAGCTGCAGCAAATGTTGGGATTTGTGGGATAGGTTGGAGGTGTGGAGTTCAGGCTTCCTGGGAATTTGGGGGAGAGCCTTGCACAGAGCTTGGATGGGATGTCCTTCAACCTGTCACAGCACTGATGTTCATGGTGCCCCAGGGATGTAGGAGCATGGAGCCAGGGGCCCTGGGCTCACCTGGGATGGGTCTTTCTGGGACCTCAGGCTCTTCCCGTCTTCCTCCTCGCTGATGCTCCTGTCCTGGTGGTCGGTGAGAGATACCAGAACTGGGCGGGAGAAAGGGATGGTGAGAGGCCTGTATGACTCAGAGCCCCCAAATCCCCAGATTTCCTGCACAAGGAGGATAGCACATCCCAGGAGCATCTCTGAAGAACCCCAGTAAGGCCAAGGCAAGAGCAATAGTATGCCACTGCCTTTATCTTCCAACAAGCTTCTAACTGCAGCCCCATCCTCCTGATCCAGACCTTTCCATGGCTGCCAGGCATGAGGCCATGGTAACATAAGAGGCAGCTGAGGACAGATCTTCTCACCTAACACTCTACGCCCATTTGTGCCCCTGAGAGGCCCATGAGGACATTTCCTGCAGCACCGATTAACTCGGAAAGCCTGGAAAGGGGTCTCATCCCACAACTGGAATCTTTCTGAAGTGGAATGCAGTAAGGTAGCAAAGATGGTTGAAGCAAGGCCCCATGGATCTACCACAGAACATATTGTAGAACATATTGCCCTGGACAAAAGCCAGGGCAGGATAGCAGTTACAAAGGCACACCATTTATAGGTTTAGGACATGGGAAACAGAGCCATACACTGTTACAAAATAAGAGGGAAAAGGACAAACATGCACATGCAATGAGAAATTCAAGGCCTTTCCCCCCTCTGGGGCAGCAGGGAGAGCAAGAGGAATGTGGAGGAGACCTGCACTATTGACCCAGTGAACTCCACAGTGTGTCATTTCTCTAAATAACCTAAAGCTGCCTTTCAGGAGGTTAGGCTCTGAGATGGCTTCATGGAAGTTATATGCGTGTTCATTATAATATTTTCCATACACTTTTATAGGCTGAAAAAGTATCATATAAAAAGCAAACAGTTGTTTTGGAAGGCACTTTGACAGTTCTTCAAAAAGTTATATGTTGAGTTACCATATGACCCAGCACTTCGCCTCCTTAGGTGTTCCCAAGAGTAATGAAAATATGTCCACACAAATATATGTATGTGAATGTTCATAGCATTGTTCATCATAGCCAAAAAGTGGAAACCCAAAGGTCCATCAAATGGTGAATGAAGGAACAAACTGGTATATCCATACAATGGAATATTTTTCAGCCATAAAAAGAATGAAGTACTGATAGATTTTACAACATAGATGAACCTTGAGAACCTTATGCTAAGTGAGAGAAGCCAGACACAACAGGCCACATATGACTTCATTTATATGAAATGTACAGAACAGGCAAATCCATAAAGACAAAAAGTAGATTAGTGATCTGGGGGAAAGCTACAGGGACTGGGGGAGAGAGGAGAATGGGGAGTGACTGCTAATGGTCTGAGGTTTCCTTTTGTGGCGAACAAAATGTTCAGGAATTAGGTGGTGATGATGGTTGCACAACTCTGTGAATATACTAAAAATCACTGAATTGTATATTTTTAAATGGGTGAATTATATGGTATGGGAACTATGTTTCAATAACATTATTTTTAAAAGCAAACAGGAAGGTAACATCACCAAAAATGGCAGAGTAGGGAGCTCTCAAAATCAATATCTCTACTGAAACAACAATTAGCCAGCCTTTATCTCTGAAAAAATTTTTAGAGATAACTTTTGGGAACTTGAATCTGATAAAAAACAAAAAAACAAGAACTTACAAGGAGGAGGGAATGCTTAATGAAAAAAGAAGCTATTAAATTTCAACCAGAAGGTGTTGTGGCATTTTTACTTACCTGCCTACCAGCCCCATTCCACAGGTAGGAGGGGCTGTGTGGATGACAGTCCGTGGAACTGGTATGGCTTGCTGAAGCCACAGGGGGCAGATCTTGTTCCCAAAGCATTACATTTGCATGTTTGTCTGGCGACCTGTCTGGTGACTCCCTGAAGGATTGGTTCAGGGGTTTACCTTTGTTATGCCCTCTCAGAACCTTCAGGACTGGAGTGGCCTCTAGAGCAGCATTTGTCAAAAGCATTTAAAGGCATATACTAAAAATAAATAAATAAATAAATAAATAAATAAATAAATAAATAAGGCATATACTAGCCACAACCACCTGAAGCAGGGATAACAGATGGAGCAAGCAGCAGAGAGACCAAGAAGCCTAGGAAAGAAGAGGCTGGAGAAAGAGGTACATGTGGGAATAAGGGCTTTTACTGGGGAGTCTAGCAGGCCATTCATATAATCAGGGCTAAACACATAGTAGAAAACATGAAAAGTTCCCAAGCTTTCATCTCTGATTGATCTTTAGGCCCCCCGTAACCCGGAAGTGAAGGCTCAGGAGAGTTGTATATGGAGAGGCTAAGCATTGAAGGAGTACCTCAATTCAGAGCCAACCTACAAAGATGAGGAGAGTTTTGTTGGCTCCATGCATTTAAGGAAAGTTCTGGCATATCACTAGGTAGCCACTAAATTAATGAAACAGAAACTTTAGTGAGAACACACAACAAAGAATGTAGTATTTACAAGAATAGTTTAGATAAGTTTCCAAAATAGGGCACCTGGGTGGCTCTGTTGGTTAAGCATCTGCCTTCTACTCAGGTCATGATCCTGGGGTCCTGGGATGGAGCGCTGCATCAGGCTTCCTGCTCAGCAGGGAGTCTGCTGCTCCCTCTCCCTCTCCCCCTTCCCACCACATTTGTGTGCTCTCTTACTCTCTCTATCTCTCTTAAAGAGATCACAGAGGGAGTGGGAGAAGCAGACTCACCACTGAGCAGAGAGCTTAATGTGGGGCTCAATCCGAGGACCCTGAGATCATGACCTAAGCCAAAGGCAGACACTTAACCAACTAAGCCACCCAGGCATCCCAATAAATAAAATATTTAAAAGAAAGAAAAAGAAAGAAAGAAAGAAAGAAAGAAAGAAAGAAAGAAAGAAAGAAAGAAAGAAAGAAAGAAAAGAGGAAAGGAAAGAGGAAAGGAAAGAGGAAAGGAGGGATCCCTGGGTGGCGCAGCGGTTTGGCGCCTACCTTTGGCCCAGGGCGCGATCCTGGAGACCCGGGATCGAATCCCACATCGGGCTCCCGGTACATGGAGCCTGCTTCTCCCTCTGCCTGTGTCTCTGCCTCTCTCTTTCTCTCTCTGTGACTATCATAAATAAATTAAAAAAAAAAAAAGAGGAAAGGAAAGAGGAAAGGAAAGGAAAGGAAAGGAAAGGAAAGGAAAGGAAAGGAAAGGAAAGGAAAGGAAAGGAAAGGAAAGGAAAGGAAAAGAAGAGGGATCCCTGGGTGGCCCAGCGGTTTGGCACCTGCCTTTGGCCCAGGGCGTGATCCTGGAGACTGAGGATTGAATCCCATGTCGGGCTCCCGGTGCATGGAGCCTGCTTCTCCCTCTGCCTGTGTCTCTGCCTCTCTCTCTCTCTCTCTGTGACTATCATAAATAAATAAAAATTAAAAAAAGAAAGAAAGAAAGAAGAAAGAAAGAAAGAGAAAGAAAGAAAGAAAGAAAGAAAGAAAGAAAGAAAGAAAGAAAGAAAGAAGTAAGTTTCCAAAATAAACAATTACAACCCACAGTAAGCAGCATAAACCAGCCCTGGGGAGGGAAGAGATCTGATCTCCAGAGTTATCACGTTATATTATCAAATATTAAAAATACCCAGTTCCCAACAACAAATTAAGAGGCATGCAAAGACCCAAGAAAGTATATCTCATTTACAGGAATAAGAAGAAATGAATGGAAACTGTCCATGAAGAAGCCCAGACACTGGACTTACTAGACAAAGATTTTAAATCAACTGTCTTAAATAACTTCAAAGAGCTAAAGGAATCCATGAACAAAGAGCTATAAAAAATCAGGAGAATGATGTTCTCAACAAATAAAGGAGGGCAGCCCAAGTGGCTCAGGGGTTTAGTGCCACCTTCAGCCCAGGGCATGATCCTGATCAAGTCCCACATCGGGCTTCCTGCATGGAGCCTGCTTCTCCCTCTGCCTATGTCTCTGCCTTTCTCTGTGTCTCTAATGAATGAATTAAAAAAAAAAAAACAAATAAAGGATATCAAGGAGAAATTATATAAAGGAACCAAATAGAAATCCTGGAGCAGAGAAGTACAATAACTAAAATGAAAAATTTGCTAGAGGGGTTTAACCTCAGATTTAAACTGGCAGAGAAAAGGACCAGTAAGTTTGAAGATAGGTCAATTAAAATTATAGTCTGCAGAGTAGAAGAAAAATGAACACGGCCTAAGGTATTTGTGGGACACATAAAATCCACCAACAGACATATAATGGGAATTCCGAAAGGAGAAGACAGAGACAAAATATTTGAAAAAAAAAAACAATGGTTGGAAACTTCCTAAAATACATGAAATATTTGAATCTACACATTCAAAGAAGCTGAACAAACTCTCAATAAGATGAACTCAAAGAGATCCACACTGAGACACACTATAATCAAACTGTCATGTGGTTCAAGACATCAAAATCAAGCTACGTGATGCACCATATTAATAGACCACATGATCATCTCAATTGACAGAAAAACCATTTGTTGTAATCTAATGCCCTCTAATGGTCAAAATATCATAATTATGAGGGACTGAAAACTTACTTCCAATAAAGAATAAGGCAAGGATGTTTGCTTTTACCACTTCTATTCAACGTTGTACTGGAAGTTCTAGCAAGAGCAACTAGGCAAGAGAAAGAAAGTCATCTAAACTGGAAAGGAAGATGAGATTGTGAGTTCAAGCCCCACCTTGGGGGTAGAGATTACCTGAAAATAAAATCTGTTAAAAAATAAATAAATTGGAAAGGAAAAAGAAAAATTATCCCTATTCACAGATGGCATGAGCTAATAAGTGAATTCAGCAAAGTTACATAGTACAATATCAACACATAAAAATTAGTTGTGTTTCTATAAAACATCAATGAACAACCCAAAAAGGAAGCACAAAAAATTTCATTTACAATGAAAGAATCAATTTTACTTACAGAATCAAAAAGAATAAGATACTTAGGAATAAATTTAGCCTGAGAGATACAAGACTTGTACACTGAAAACTGGAAAACTATTACTGAAATGAGTTAAAGAAAAATTTTAAAAATAACATTATTATTAATTATTGTTATTAATAAATACATTGTGTTCATGGAATGGAAGACTTAATATCATTAAGAGGGCAACACTCTTAGTGATCTACAGGTCCAATGCAATCCCTATCAAAAGCCATTTTCTCTTCTTTTTGCAGAAATAGAAAAGCTTGTCCTAATATTTATATGGAATTCCAAGGGACCCAGAAGAGCCCAAACAATCCTAAAATAGGACAGAGTTGGAAGACACATATGCCCTGATTTCAAAGCTTACTACAGAGCTACAGTGTTGGCATAAAGATAGACATATAGAATGGGAAAGAATTGAGAGTCCTAAACTAAACCCATATATATGCATGGCCAAATACCAGAACCATTCAGTAGGGGAAAGAAGGGTGTTTTCAACAGTGGTGATGGGACAATTGGTAAGCCACATGCAAAAGAATAAAGTTGCACCCTTAGTTTGTACAGTATACCCAACTAGTGCCTGCTAGTTGCCAAACACCCAACCTTGGTTCTTCCTGCTAATTCTGTTCACCCACCCCTTCCCTTCTGTATTGGCTGTGCACCCACTAGGCATCTGGTACTACCCACTGTCCAGAAACCATGGAAGGTGGATGCAGAACTCTTGCTCTGCAAGAAGTTTATGTGAAGCTCATATAAACTAGGACAGAGAACAGACATGCAAGGAAAGGATAAACGCTATAAATATCACAGAGGGATGAGGACCCTGGAGAACACAAGTAGGGTCCTGTGTGGTAGCCTCTCAGAGGATATGGATATCTGAGCTAGGTCTAGATGATGAGCTGGCTACCCCTGCACCCAGTGAGGGCCAAGGCTGCAGGGCTATAGGGAGGTGAGGCCCTGGAGGCAGATGATAAAGGTACATAGCCAGGACAGGGATCCACTGCAGGGCTGGCATGGGAGGAGCTGACCCTCTGCTGCTGTGTGGTTAGAGAATAGGATGATGAGTGTGGGAAGAGCAGAGAGCTGAGCCTAACAACCTTTTGATTGCTGAGGCATCCATTTCAAAGACCTCCATCTGGAATAAACAATTTCTGCTGTATGACACAGCCACTCACACACACACACACACACACACACACACACGAAAAAAAAAAACAACAACAACAGATAAGGGGATCCCTGGGTGGCCCCAGCGGTTTAGTACCTGCCTTGGGCCCAGGGGCATGATCCTGGAGTCCTGGGATCGAGTCCCACATCAGGCTCCCTGCATGGAGCCTGCTTCTCCCTCTGCCTGTGTCTCTGCCTCTGTGTGTGTGTGTGTGTGTGTGTCTTTTATGAATAAATAAATAAAATCTTTAAAAAAAAAAAGATGAGAGGGCAGCCCCGGTGGCGCAGCGGTTTAGGGCCGCCTGCAGCCCAGGGCGTGATCCTGGAGACCCTGGATTGAGTCCCACGTCGCTCTCTGCATGGAGCCTGCTTCTCCCTCTGCCTGTGTCTCTGCCTCTCTTTGTCTCTATGAATAAATAAATAAAATCTTTTAAAAAAAAGATAAGGAATTGGGCTGCCCCCACTCATGGAGGTCCCTCATTCAGGAAGCCTTGGGTGGTCTTGATAACTGACAGTTTGGGCGACCAAATTCTCCCTTCTCCATCCTAATTCCCACTCTTCTGCTTTAAGTTAGCCAATAAAGAGTATACCTCGGAGACCCTAGTCAGGCCCAATAAAGGTGGAGCCCCAGGTGTACACACTCTTTCTCCCAGTACTCTCCCTCTTGTGCCCAAGAGCATCACTATCAATAAATAGGCTGTAGTGATCACAACACTCTTTGGCACCCAGGTTCAATGCTGGGCCGGAGGGAGGGATATATCATGGACTAAGAGACCTATTCAGTTATTTTTCCAGACACCAGCCATCAGGGACTTCCAAGTGGAAATATTGGGTCTATCTTCCCCCTGCGCTTGCACCATAGTGACTCCAGAGGGCCACCCAGAAAAGAGGAGAGCCAGGCTCCTGCTGGATTCTATCTGGGCTTCAGGCACCTGGCCCACAGCCCTGCTCTAGCCAAGCCCCAGGCTTCCTTCCCTCAGTGCACATCTCATCCTACCCCTTCCCACTCCTCACCCCCTGGGAGCTTTCCTTCCTAAGGAATGAAGCCCAATCTTGAGGCAGCAGCATGCAGATGCCTCCTGCTTGTGTCCCTGACTTCCAGGCATTCATGTGAGAGGTAGAGATGCCTCATCAGGTCCAGTCACCTGCTGCTCCAACTGCCTCACTGTCCACAGGACCACAAGTTGGCCCCATGTAAAACACGTACAAGATCCCTTTGCTAAAAAATTATAGGGAACCTCAAGATGGCAACAGTGAAGCATTAATGCCAGCCTGGGCCTCCTAACTTGAGGCGCTAGGGTGTGCATGGGTCCACCAAGGGCCAGATGTAAAAACTTGTAGGCCCCTTAGTCCCTGGAACAGTGAGTTCCAAGAGCCACTTTATCTGCCTTGCACGTCTTCATGATTCCACAGGAACCTGGGAACAAGACTCCATTATGCCATCCAGTGCCTTCCAACTTGGACAATGCTCTTGCCTTTGCAAAATGTGACATGCAAAACTTTCCTGGGCATGTCGGCCAACTTCCCTGCGGGCAGTATGGAGACCCGAGAAAACTTTCTTTAGATTTCAAGGCTTTTCTGCAGCTAGGGCCTGAAGACATTCTGATCACAGCACCCAAGCCAGGCCCTGAGGGTTGACCTCCAACAGATGTTGTGATGGGGGTCTGCACTTCTGTTGACATTACTAGGAGTGAGGGAGCCTGGGGAGATGACAGTTCTACACAGGGTTACAGGGGCAAGAAGGCATGAGGACAGAGCCCCTGAAGGAGAGAGGGGAGCCAAAGTAGAGAGGCAGTGTCAGCTCTGCCTGCAGACCCTGCAGCTACATAAGACTCCTCTGTTGAGTTCTCACCAACACCCGTTCTGTGACAGCTGCGGACCCAGGCATGAGTCCCCACAACTGGCCCCTGGGCCTCTGGGACTGGATGCAGGAGAGAAACGGGCAAGCTCTGGGATTTCTGGACAGGGCCTGGGGTGGGGGCGTGGTCCACAGCACCTCATTTGGGGTCCTCTTGAGGGAGAGCAGACAAATGCGAAGCCACAGGCCAGATGGACACATGGTAAAATGGAGAAATCCTCAATTACCAACTGAGCGAGAGAAGTGAGGCAGACAGAGACGTGCAGCACAATGACATTTATGTACAACAAAAACACAGGTGTGTGAGAAGACAATGTGCACTGGCAGGACATGTGCAGGGTAGAGGTTTGCGCGGATGGCCTGGGCGCTGCTGATCGGGAGAGGGAACGGGACAGGAGCGGGTGTGTGTGTGGGGGGTGGGAGCAGGGCTGGGTGGATGCGACACTCTGAGTCCAAAAGGAAAAAGAAGCGCCATCCTTGGGCACCGGGCCAGAACTGGCCAGAACCCAAACCCGGCATCTGCTCCCCCCAACCGGCAGCCACTCGCTCTTAGGGGTGAGGCCCGTCCCCTCACCTTCCTGCTGCGACATCTGTGTGAGGTCCTCCACCAGGCTAGCGGCCTCTCTGCAGGTGCGAGGACCCTGCGACTGCACCCAGGTCCTCATCTTGCTGGGCAGCGCACCCAGGAACTGCTCCAGCACCAGCAACTCCAGCATTTGCTCCTTGGAGTGCGCCTCAGGCCGCAGCCACTGGCGGCACAGCATCCAGAGCTGGCCCAGTGCACGGTGTGGCCCACCTGCCACGCGGTACTGGAACTGTCGGAAACGCAGGCGCCAGGCCTCAGCATCTCCGGGGCTGGCCAGCTGAGAAGCCCTGTCCTGCTCCCCCAGAGATGAAGTCTGGGGACTCCTGGGGGAGGCAAGGGCTTTGGCCAATGGGAGCATCTCTCCGGCCTCAGAGGGCAAGCAGGCTGGATCCCAGGACAGTCCCAGCAGCTCCAAACACAGGTAGCAGCAGGCAGATGCAGTCAGCAGTCAGTGGCCTGCAGAGAGGGGCAGGCGCAAAGTGGCCACATCAGATGGTGGCCCCCACCTGCTCAGGACTCCCCCCAGCTCCCCACCTCCTTGCCCTGACCCCCAGTTACCAAGATGCTGACCTGAGCCCTCCCCATCTCATTCTGACCTAATCTTCCATATGACCCTCATGGGCTACATTGTGTTGAAGACAAGGAACTGGTCACCACAGAGCCTTACCCACTGTTCCCACCCATACTCCTCTCTGATGTTGATCCCAGCTCAGCTGTCACCACAGCAGGATGCCACCATGCTCTGGCTCAGGCTGTCACACTTATCTCATCTTCACTGTGCTGTCTTCATGACTCTTACCTGATCGGGAACAGATCTCATTTCCTTACTTAGCTTAGTGTACATCTCCCTCCTTCATTTATTTAGTCATTAACAGTTTCCTGAGCATCCAAGGGAATAGGATTCCTGCCTTGGTGGAGTAACCAGCACTGTCCAGCAGAACTTCCTATGGGGTCGGAAATGCTCTCCATCTATATCATCCAGTTTGGTAGCCACCAGCTGTATTATGTGGCTCCTGAGCACTTGAAATAAGGAACTAGACCCAGCCAGATATGCTACGTAATAGTGCAATAGAGGCCCTCTGCCTGGCTATGCTGTCTTTCTTGCCTTTTCTACTAAGTTAAGGCTGAGGGAGGAGGTAGTTGAGGACAAGGGGGTAGAGACTTTAAAAGCAGAGGGAAAGTGGGAAGGGCAGTGGAAAAAAATAGCATTTTGTGCATTTTCCAAGCTTCCTACGCTGAACATGTAACTGAAGAAAATTTTGAAAATGTTAAAGTTGTAAAAATTAAAATGAGATTTTTTTCTATACTTGTACTCTGTGCTGATCCAGTAGTGAAGGTACAAACTGGCACGACCTTTCTGGAAAGCAAAGTGGCAGCTTGTATATCAAGATCATTCTGGAAGTTCTCATGCTATGGAATTTATCTGCAATTGGGACAAAGATTTAGGCACCAAGAATCACAACAAAAGTGCCCAACAGTTAAGCTTGGTAAGATCAATTACACTCCCATCACATGGTGGAGAATTTGACTGCAAAATACACAGTAACATAACATACGCAAGGGAAGCACACATGACATATGGATGATATGAGGTACAGGGGAAAGTGGGATGTGAAATGATATATGAGGGTCCCAAAAAGGGCCACTGGGAGAGGCCCAAGGTAGCCAGCCATATGCTATGTTCTTTATACTTCTCTTAATCTCCCCTAAATGGTATTTTGATCATGTGTGACCTTCAACATGAAAAAAAAAAAAAAAAGAACAAAAACATTTAGGAAGGATTTTTAATGACATGGGAAATGCTTATGACAAGTGAAAAGTGGAGGAGTATTCCATGTGACTTTTTCCTTCTTGATCCTCTGGAGAACTTTTCATGTGCACGTGTGTGGGTTTTACAATCAGGAAGAAAGGAAAGGTGTACAAAAGCAGGGAGGGCGACTCACGAGGGCTGTGCCCTGCCAGCAGTCTTCCCGCCTGCTTCTTGATTCCGCTGGCCTGACTGGGCATTTACAAGCTCCGTCACCCCTGTTGAGACCACAGGCAAAAATACTCTTATGCTGTAGTAACACTTTCACATGTGTACTTCTGAAAAAGTAAAAGGGCTCGTTTGGCAGCTCCACGGATTCAAGCAGTCCTTGTGCTCTGGGATCTCAGACCTTACCCTTCTCTCCGGTGAGCAGGGAAGTGCGCCCCAGGCAGACTCCAGGGTGAAGAACTGCAGCCCCTCAGCACCCTCCAGGGTCCTGGGATGAAGTCTATGTGGGGAGAAGCTGAGATGATGGGGGGGATTTAGAAGGGGCCAAGGGGGGCTCCTAGTTGAAGGCACCTAAGGCTACGGCGGGTGTCTGAGGCCCAAGTTGGGGGAACGATGTCCTCCTGTGGGGTCTGGACCAAATGTGGACCCCTGGCTGATGAGGACGCCGGGAAGTTGTGTGTTGGGGGGACGGTAGGGCCTGAAGCCTACATGGACAGTGCCGTGGTTTCGGGGTCCTGGAGATCCATTCTGGGGGTAACCTGGATTGATGCTAGGGGGTCTATGAGTGTCACTGGCAGGACTCAAAGCCACGTGGGCAGGCCAGGCTTACCTGCGGATGACACAGAGATGTGCCGCTGACACTGGGTCAGGTTCTGGCGGCCGGATTGGGGCGGGGGGGTGGGGAAGCTGGGAAAGGCCTGGGGTGGGGTCTGGAGTCGAAAAGCGTGGGTGGAGAGGTTTCCTGCCTCGGCTGACAGGGAGGGGAGATGCCGCCAAGCGGGACAGCGCGCCCCGGGCCCCTGCCCACCTCCACCTCAGTCCCCCCGCGTGGCCTGCGAGGCTCGCCCATCTCCCTCATCCCCAGGGACCTTGGGGCCCCGCGACGGCTTCCCTGACCCGGCTCGGCCCCGCGGCTGGCCTCGGGATGCGCCTCCTGCCCGAGCCCGGATTCGTCTCCACCCGCGCTTCCTCTAACGCGATCCCGGCCAGCGCCCGCCGACTCTGGCGCCCTTGGCCCGCCCCCACGGTCTCTTCCCCCGGCCGGCCAAGCCCGACGAAGGCACTGACGGACGAGGGACAAGCGGCGGGACGGCGGGACGGCCGGACGGGCCGCGGCGGACTCACCGCGCGCGGGATCCGCTCCGGCCAGGGCCGCTCCATCATGGCGGCGCCTCGGCAGGCGAGCGAGTCCAGCCGCTGCGGCGCGGACTACAACTCCCAGAACCCCGCGCGCCGCGGGAGGCCGCCATTGGCCCAGAGAGTCGCGCAGTGTTGTTCCGGAGCGTCACGCGTCGTGGGACTCCCCGGCGTGGGGGCGGAGTAGTAAAGACCGGGCTTCGCTGGCCAATCGGAAGCGGCCTGGGATGGTCCTTCGCCCCCGCAGTGCCTCCGAATTACCTCGGACTGCTTCGGTCGCCATGGCAAAGGGGCACGCCGCGTTGGAGCGGGGTGAGGAAGGAGAGTGGGTGGGGCTGCCTGAGCGCTGCTGTAAGGCCCCGGCTTTGTGGGAGCTGGCCGGCCGCAGGCCGGAAATTCGTCGTTTACAGTGCGTGTGTGTCTGCTTTACTACAGAACAGTCTCACGTTGACTATGTTAACATATTTTAAGATATGTCTATTTTAGGGACGCCTGAGTGGCTCAGTGGTTCAGCGTCTGCCTTCGGCCCAGGGCGTGATCCCGGGGTCCTGGGATCGAGTCCCACGTCGGGCTCCCTGCGTGGAGCCTGCTTCTCCCTCTGCCTGTGTCTCTGCCTCTCTTTCTCTCTCTCTGTGTCTCTCATGAATAAATAAATAAAATCTTAAAAAAAAAAAAGTTTAAGATATGTCTATTTTAATGGAGTATGTCCTAGAATAGGAATGGCCAGGTTTAGCCAATAAATAATACAAGAGCCACAGCTAGACTTGAATTTCATAACAAGGTTTTTAGTATTAGTGTGTCTCATATTTAGTGTATTTTTTAAAACTTAGGAAATATATTCATAGTAGTACTCGTAATTCTCAGAGTAGCTATGTCCACAGTACGGTTGCCAGATCTAGTAAATAAAAATGCAAGATGCCCACTTAAATTTAAATTCCAGGTAAGCAAAAAATAGTTTTTTGGAATAAGTGTATCTCTATGTATTACATTTTTAAAAGCCTTTTACTGGGCAGTCCTGGTGGCTCGGTGGTTTGGCGACGCCTTCGGCTGGGGGCCTGATCCTGGAGTCCTGGGATGGAGTCCCACCTCCGTCTTCCTACATGGAGCTTGTTTCTCCCTCCGCCTGTATCTCTGCCTCTCTCTGTGTGTATCTCTCATGAATAAATAAAATCTTTTAAAAAAAAGCCTTTTACTATATATTTAGCGTAACTAATTTTTGATACATGTATGTGTCAGAGCAGGGTTGCCAAATTTAGCAAAAATACGGGGGACAGCTCCTAGTTAAATTTGAATTTCAGATGAATAGTTTTTTTTAGTATAACTATATCCCACTAGCACATTTGGGATATACTTATACTAAATAATAATACTAAATACTATTTTAATTAATTAATTTAATTTTAATTTAATTAATTAATTACAAACTATTTTATTATTATTTGTCTCAATAGTGTATTTGGGACATATTTAAATTATAATTCTAAATACTCTTCTAAATATTAATGCTGTATTTTAGTATAAGCACATTACAATAGCATGTTTGGAATATACTTATATTGAAGTTATTATTTTTTTGAAATTCAGATTGAGGGTAAGATAACAATTCAAGGAGGTTTCACAGCTCCGGGACTGGGCACAGGGTGGCTGCAGCTACCCAATGCTGAGATGGGATAGCAAGAGGATGTGAGTTGGACTGGGGACCTAACAAAGGAGATGCGAACTGCACTTCCAGGAGCCTAGGATTTTTTTTTTTAATAAATTAATTTTTTATTGGTGTTCAATTTACCAACATACAGAATAACACCCAGTGCTCATCCCGTCAAGTGCCCCCCTCAGTGCCCGTCACCCATTCACCCCCACCCCCCGCCCTCCTCCCCTTCCACCACCCCTAGTTCTTTTCCCCGAGTTAGGAGTCTTTTTCTTCTCCCTTCCCTTATATTCCCTTTCACTGTTATTTATATTCCCCAAATGAATGAAAACATACACTGTTTGTCCTTCTCCGATTGACTTACTTCACTCAGCATAATACCCTCCAGTTCCATCCACGTTGAAGCAAATGGTGGGTATTTGTCGTTCCTAATGGCTGAGTAATATTCCATTGTATACATAAACCACACCTTCTTTATCCATTCATCTTTCGATGGACACTGAGGCTCCAGGAGCCTAGGACTGAATGCTCTTTATCCACTGGACAGCAGTGGGGAATGAGGGAACATATCAGTGAGCAGGACTGATGGGACTTTGGACTTGGAGGGCTCGCAGTTTACACACCGGTAAACAAGTAAAGCAGATGCTTGCTGGCAGCATCTCTTCTCTAAGTGCCTTAGAGAAGATGCTGGCAGCATCTCTTCTCTAAGTGCCTTAGAGAAAATAAAACTAGGCATGGAATTAGAAACTTTCAGGGGGCTACCTAGCTGGGTGGTCAGGGTTCTGCCTCCATCTCCTCCCCCCTTAGCTGCTGGTCCCTGAGTATGGTATTCAAGCAAGTGCTTGCTGTGTGCAGAAGCCACAGATGGGAAAGTAAAATCCAGGTGCTGAGGGCTTATTCTTCATCTTGTAAGTTATGCACTTATACTGACTGAGTTCCCTGGCTCATTTTCTTAGTAGCTGAAATTGGCCTGATGTTTTGGCCTTATTTATGCATTTATAACTGCTAGGAACCCTAGGAAATTGCTATTGAGAGAACATTTACCTAGTTTGTTTCTAGAGCCAGAGTGAAAGGCATCATCTTTAGGCAACTTGAATGCTAGATCCACTGGGAGGCAGTCTGGTACCAGACAAAGGTCTCCAAACTTTTTTTTTTTTTTTTTAAGATTTTATTTATTCATGAGAGACACACACGGAGAGAAAGGCAGAGATACAGGCAGAGGGAGAAGCAGGCTCCATTCAGGGAGCCCAATGGAGGACTTGATCCTGGGACTTGATCTTGGGACTCCAGTATCATGCCCTGGGTGGAAGGCAGGCGCTAAACCACTGAGCCACTCAGGGATCCCCTCTCCAAACATTTTGTAAGCAGCAGAAACTTTTGTTCCAAATGGCACTGAGGTAAATCTCAATTTAAAAAGTAAGTTAGCTAGAAGCCAAACTGTTGTGATTACCAGAGGCTGGAAGGAGGAGTAATGGAAAGTGCAGCTAATACACATGAGGTTTCTTTTGAGGGTAATGAAAATGTTCTGGAATTAGTGGTGATGGTTTCACAATCCTGTGAATATACTAAAAAGTACTGAACTATGTACTTTATTTTTTTAAGATTTATTTATGTATTCATTCAAAGAGAGCAAGAGAGAGGCAGAGACACAGGCAGAGAGAGAAGCAGGCTTCATGCAGGAAGCCCGATGTAGGACTCCATCCCAAGTCTCCAGGATCACACCCCGGGCTGCAGGCGGCGCCAAACCGCTGCGCCACCGGGGCTGCCCTGAACTATGTACTTTAAATGGTTGAGTTTTATGCTGTGTGAATTATATACATCAATAAAAAATGTTATTAAAAAGAAGCAGGGATGCCTGGGTGGCTCAGTGGTTGAGCATCTGCCTTTGGCTCAGGTCATGATCCAGGGGTCCTGGGATCTAGACCTACATCAGGCTGCAGGAAGCCTGCTTCTCCCTCTGCCTATGTCTTTGCCTCTCTCTCTGTGTCTCTCATGAATAAAGAAATAAAATATTTAAAAATAAAAAGAAGCAGACCTATTGGGGCTGTAGGAAGATCTAATGTGGCTGTATGACACTCAAAAATCAACTCCAGATGTATCTGTGACTTGAAGCCAAACACAAAATATTAAAACTTTTTGTGGGAAATATTTGTGGATATTTGAGTTTTGGAAAACATTTTGGCATCTTCTAGTTCAGTTGAACATCTGCACACCCCAGTCCTAACATCTCCCCACTTAGGGATGCTCAGGCCAGACACCTACTGGAAAAGAAGAGACGCATTGTGCTCTATTCACATAGTGGATTATTTTGCACCAGTGAAAAAATCTCTACAACAGAGGCCAGAACATTTTTTCTGCAAAGGGCCGAGTAGTGAATGTTTTTGGTATTGTTGGCCATATGGTCTCTGTTGCAGCTGCTCAGCTCTGCAGTTGTAGCATGAAAGCGTTCAGAAAGAATATATAGAAAGACATGGTTGGCTGTACTCCGGTAAAACTTTTTTTTTTTTTTTTAATGTGGGCTCAAACTCATGACCCTGAGGTTGAGAGTTGCATGCTCTAACAACTGAGCCGGTCAGCCAGGCACCCCTCCAAGAAACTTTATCAAGAGGCAGAAAGCCAGATTTAGCCTCCAGACTGTGGTTCATTGACCCCTGAATTACATGGTTGAGTCTTTGCCTTATCTGGATAAGGATATCTGGAATATCCTTCCCCTAGATGACAGATGGGGCCTCAGCTCTAACATCAGCTCCTCAAAGAGGCTTCCCCACCCACCTCAACTAAAACAGCCTCAGATAGCTCTCTCAAGTCCTCTCTGCTTATGTTCTTCCTGACACCTTTTACTTTTTAGATTACATTTGTGTTGACTTGTTTTATTGACTTTCCTCTACAGAAGGAAGTTTCTTGTGGAGGAGAAGAGATTAAGGGCAAGTAAGAGGTGTACAGAGGGCCCAGAATCCAGTGGGAGACAGAATTCCTACTGGGTTTTCTCAACCTTTGCCTTCAGGAGTTGGTGGAGAAGGTGGTCCATCAGCTGAGCCACTGAGACCAGAGCACCTTTACATTAACACAGTATGCCATATTTATCACTGATTTTATTACTGCCCTCTGGTAGGTGACAGAGCAAAATGTGGATGAGTTGGAGAAGGGCCGAGAGCAGGATTTGCACTCTGCCCAAGCCTGGAAGGCAGGACAGAGTTGGGGCTCTTCAGAGAGAATCGGCAAGAGTAGCCACATGGCTAGGGCAGAGGGGGCATGGGAGACACAGGTTTGCAATCCAGCAGAGGCGGGTCTGTGTAGGCCTGATGGGGTTTGGACTCTGCTGGGGGGTAATAAGGCTGAGGAAGGTAGTCTGTGGCCACAGTCCCTGGTACCAGAGCTTCACTATGACTTTTGTGGGTCCTTTCTCTTTTCAAAAATATTTATGTATTTTTAAAGATTTTATGTATTCATTTGAGAGAGCCCGCACAGGAGCAGGGGGAGCAGCAGAAGAGGAAGAAGCAGACTCTCCACTGAGCAGGGAGCCTGGTGAGGGACTCAGGACTCCATCCCAGGACCCCGGGATCATGACCTGATCTGAGGGCAGATACTTTTTTTTTTTTAAGATTTTATTTTATTTATTTATTCATGAGAGACAGAGAGAGAGAGGCAGAGACACAGGCAGAGGGAGAAGCAGGCTCCATGCACTGGGAGCCCGATGTGGGATTCGATCCCGGGTCTCCAGGATCGCGCCCTGGGCCAAAGGCAGGCGCCAAACCGCTGCGCCACCCAGGGATCCCTATTTATTATAACTTTATCCATTTTTTTTCTTCTGATTTTACAAGTGGTAAAATTAAAATATTTTTTCATGGGTCTTGGGGATAAATTGGCCTTGCTGGGAAAGTCACCTGGGTCACAGAGTCATTGGCCTGTGACAGTTTGGATAGAGCTATGGATGGTCCCTGTCCTATCTATGACATCACCCTGCCTTCCCCTGGCTTCTCCATCCTCTCAGGAAGGTGCATTTCAAGACCCTCAATGGATAGAGATTGCCTTTGATGTTAATGAACACAGTTAGAATTTGACATTTTTCAAGTGCAGAAAACTGTCAAAGACCTGTTCCTCTGTCCACATAGATGTTTTTGACCCACAAGCCTCCTCAGGGGATGGAATTATGTCCTACTTGATGAAGGAGGAGCTCCAGATGAGTGGCCCGGATGCATGGATCACCCCTGTCCCGGTGAATTAAAACCAGAAGGGAACTCAGAGGCCTGTGGTCCAAGAACTACTTGATGCAGAAGGTGGCCAGAGCTCTAAATTGGGCCTGATATATCAGCTATGTTGTTTGTCCATAACCAGATCCTTCTCTGAGGGGAGGAAAGGCATTTTAGTTACCATCAAAAATGAAAATATTGGAGAAAATTTTGTTTCTTGACATAGTCACTTGCCATCTTAGGGCAGGTGTGTCCAGGTGTCTGCTCTGGCTCCCAGAGACACCCTGGCCCCTGAAGCCAGACACCTGACTCCCTCCACTGCAACCTCATTGTCCTTCACCTCCAGTCATTGTCGGCCTTCATGTTTTCCAAGTGACATCAGGCTCCCAGTTCTGGCCCTCTCAAACCGAGGGGCAAGCTGAACTTTCAGAGGATTCTCATGAAGTCCCTTAAGGTTGGCCTGAGAGGGCAGGACACTGCTCTCCCTCTGGGGAGGGGGACCCAGCACTCCAACATTTTTCTCAAAGGCATTCTTGCCCCTAGCTTCCCTCTCCATGACTCTTGCCGGAGGTGGGAGGTAGGGTCAGGGAGTCAGACCATTCTTTTGCGAGTCCTGAGTAGACCCACTAGCCCTCCAAGGGGAGGTTGTGGAGTGGGGAGGTGAGCACATGTGTTCTTTACACAGGTGCCTCAGAGAAACTAGAGGGCACCACTGCCCACAGTTGTTACCAGGCTTGCCACCATCAGACCTACCTGAGAGCTTATTTCCTTTGCTGAATCTGTGGGTGCCTCTCCAGTCTGACTTCATTATAACTAAGGTGTCTGGAGGGCCATGTCTTTGCTCTAGGGGAAGAATCTGCTTCCCAGTTCCTTTGGGTTGTTGGCAGGAATCAGCTCCTTGCAGTTGTAGGATTGAGGACACCATTTTCTCTGGGTTGTCAGCCAGAAGGTCCCATTCCCTACCACAAGGTCTCCCTCCATTTTCAAAGTCAACAGTGGTGAGTTCAGTCCCTGTCATGCTTCAAATCTCTCCCACCTTTTCCAGTCATGTTTCTCTGTCCAATCCTTCTTCCTTCTTTCCCCACTTTTAAGGGCTCATGTGATGGCTTTGGATTCATCTGGACAGTCCAAGATAATCTTCCCATTTCAAGATCCTTAATTGAATCCTATCTGAAAAGTTTCTCTTACCATGTGAGGTAACATATTCACAAGTTCCAGGGGTTGGGTCTGGAGATTTTAGGGTAAAAGGAGCATTATTCTGCCTCCCACCATGCTCATCCTCACCAGCTCTGTCATTGTGGTTCAGAGCAGTGATTTAAAATAATCGTTCAGGCAGCCCGGGTGGCTCAGTGGTTTATTGCCGCCTTTAGTCCAGGGCGTGATCCTGGAGACCCGGGATGGAGTCCACCAGGATGGACTCCCTGCATGGGGCCTGCTTCTCCCTCTGCCCGTGTTTCTGCCTCTCTCTCTCTGTGTCTCTCATGAATAAATAATATCTTTTAAAAAAATATTCTTAAAGGCGGCACTAAACAGCTGAGCCACCCGGGCTGCCCAATAAATAAAATCTTAAAAAAGAAAAATCTTCCAAGGAAGTGTGCCAGGATTGGTAAAACTTGCCATCTTAGGCATCTGGGGCCACCACAACAAAATACCACAGACTAGGGGGCTCACACAACAGAGATTTATTTTTAAGTATTTCTGGAGGCTAGAAGTTCAAAATCCAGGTATCAGCAGGGTTGGTTTCTCCCGAGGCCTCTCTCCTTTGCTTGTAGGTGGCCATCTTCTCCCTGTGTCCTCACATGGTCATCCTTCCATGTGTATGTGTGTCCTGATCTCCTCTTCATGTAAAGACACTGGTCACATTGGATTTAGGGCCCACTCTGATGGCCTCATTTTACTTTAATTACCTCTTTAAAGGCCCTGTCTCCAAATGTAGACACATTCTGAGATACTGGGGTAGGAGTTCAACATACAAATTTGGGGGGAACCTAATTCAGCCCAAAACTACTGCTAATAAGAACAATTACTACTACTTCCAAAAATTAACTATAAAAAATGAACCATTTAAAAAACCCATAAAGGGGCACCTGGCTCAGTCAGTTAAGTGTCTGCCTTTGGCTTAGGTCATGATCCTGGGGTCCTGGGATGGAGTCTCACTTCAGGCTCTCTGCTCAGTGAGGGTCTGCTTCTCCCTCTCCCTCTGCTCCTCTCCTTGTGCTCTCTCTCTGAAATAAATAAATAAAAATCTAAAAAAAAAAAAAACTCAACCAAATATAGTGAGGGTGTGCCTTAGAGGCTAATGTGGCCCACCTGGGCATTGGTGACTACAAACAGTTCACAAGTCAGTCAGTAGAGGATCCAATGTGTATAACATGGTGAATATAGTTGATAACATTGTATAACTGAAATTTCTTAAGACAATAGAATTTAAATGTTCTTACAAAAAAAGAAAATATGGGGATCCCTGGGTGGCGCAGCGGTTTGGCGCCTGCCTTTGGCCCAGGGCGCGATCCTGGAGACCTGGGATCGAATCCCACGTCGGGCTTCCGGTGCATGGAGTCTGCTTCTCCCTCTGCCTATGTCTCTGCCTCTCTCTCTCTCTCTCTCTCTCTCTCTCTCTCTGTGACTATCATAAAAAAAAAAAAAGAAAAAAAATATGTGAGGGGATGGATGTGTTAATTAACTCGATGGGAGGAACCCTTTCACAATGTATTTCACAATGTATACATGTATTAAATCATCATGATGTATATTTCAGATATCTTATAATTTGTCAGTTATACTTCAGTAAATCTAAAAAAAAAAAAGAAGAATAAATGAATGAATCAATAAATGGGATACATAGAGAGCTCATGGGATTCTCCCTCCATGTAACTGGTTTCTCTTTGGCCTTCCTGGCCAGAGGTTTGCCTGATGCCTTCAACAAGATCAAGTTCCTTGATGCTGTATCCTGCAGCATCTCGAAGGCTTTTTTGCCCCTTGTTCCTTCCACAGCTCCTGGAGAAGGCCACTGTGGCTGTGGGGATCTTCATCCTGGCCCCCACTGCAGGGCTTCTGGATTGCATCTTCAGTCCCAAGTGCTGCATCATCTTGCTGAAGCCTGAGCAGAATATTCTAGCCTGGTTAAGCCATGGATACTGGACTTAGTGGGAAAGGCACAGTGAGGAACCCCAGAGAAAGCATCTTGAACAGAGCCTCATGAGTAAGTCCTCACTGAAGACGTTGGTACCACCGGATTTGGGCTCATTGTTTTTCTGTGGCTTGAAAGAAACTTAAACAATTGAGAGATGAAGTACATAGAGCAAAATATTAACAACTGCTAGATCAAGATGTTGAACAATGGATGGTCGGTCACTTACTATTCTCTTTGTAGGCATTGTTGAAAATCTTCACAAATAAAAAGGTTTGAGGGGTGCCTGGCTGGCTCAGTTGGAAGAGAATGCAATCAAGAGAATCTTGATCTCAGGGATGTGAGTTCAAGCCCCACACTGGGCATAGAGATTAGTTAAATAAATAAACTTAAATAAATAAACTTAAAAAAATAAAAATAAGAAAGTTTGGAAAAGGCTCAGATGTAATAATAATAACAATAATAATAACAATATTAAAGATTACAAGTATTGTTGAGGAAGTTGAAACCCTTGTCCACTGTTGGTGGAAATGTAAGATAGTGCAACTGCTTGTGGAAAAAACTCTGGAAGTTCTCCAGAAGGTTAGACGTAGAGTGACCATATAACCTGGTAAATCCACTTTTAGATATTCAAGAGCATTGAAAATATAAGTCCACAGAAAAACTTGTGCACAAATGTTAAGAGCAGCCAAAAAGTGGAAACAACTCAAGTGTCCTTCAATTGATGACTGGAGAAGCAGAATATACCATATCCATGCAATGGAATGTGATTTGGCAATACAGGAATGAGCTACTGAAACTATGACGTGGATGAACCTTGAAAAATTATGCTGAGTGCAAGAAGCCTGTCACAAAGGACCTTGTATTGTATGCTTTCATTTATATGAAATGTGCAAAACCAGCAAATGCGTAGAGACAGTCAATTCATGGTTGCTTAGGGCTGCGGGAGGACAGATTGGTGGGTGAAGGCTAAGAAGTACAGTGCTTCTTCTTGGAGGGAAGAAATATTCTAACATTGATTTTGGCAATGGGTGCACAAATATGTGAATATACTAAAAACCACTGAATTCTACAGTGCAAAAAAGGTGATTTTTATGGTATGTGAATACTTTGATAAAGCTGTTAGCAAAAAAAAAAAAAACAAAAACAAAAAAGGGAATTACTATATTCCAAAGTGTGGCCTTTCGTTATATCCTGCTTTAAAAAAATTAAACTATTTTTTAATTTTAATTTTTGAAAAAAGATTTAATTATTTTAGAGGGAGAGGCAGGGAGAGAGCAGCGAGCTTGCATTTATGAGTGGGGGGAGGGGCAGAGGGGGAGGGAAAGAGGATCTCAAGCAGACTCTCTGCTGAGCCTGGAGCCCCAGGCAGATTCACCAGGATCTCACCACCTTGAGATCAGGACCTGAGCTGAAATCAGGAGTCCTACACTTAATGGCCTGAGCCGCTCAGATGTCCCTCAAACCATTTAAAACAGTGGAGATACTTTTAAGTTGGAATACTGAATATTCAATAGTGCAAAAGTTGTTATTTTTTCTAAAATTTTGATAATGGAATTTTGGTTATGTTAGAAAATGGTACTTTGCATTACATATTGTAGTTTTTTTTTTTTTTTTATTTATGATAGTCACAGAGAGAGAGAGAGAGAGAGGCAGAGACACAGGCAGAGGGAGAAGCAGGCTCCATGCACCGGGAGCCCGATGTGGGATTCGATCCCGGGTCTCCAGGATCGCGCCCTGGGCCAAAGACAGGCGCCAAACCGCTGCGCCACCCAGGGATCCCCTACATATTGTAGTTAAAATGGGTTGGGATTTGCTTTCAAATAACACAAAATGGCAGGATGGCTGGGGAGTGGGGTGGAGACTAGCCCTGGGTTTTGGAGTGCCTGGGTGGTGCAGTTGGTTAAGCAACTGGACTCTTGATTTCCGTTCTGGTCCTGATCTCAGGGTCTTGAGATACAGCCTCAAGTCCAGTTTTCCGCTCTGCCTGGAGCCTTTGCTTGGGATTCTCTCTCTCCCTCTCCGTTTGCCCCTTCACCTGTTCGCTATTTCTCTCTAAAATAAATAAATCTTTTTAAATAGGGGGTTTTGCAAATTCCTTGAAGAACCACCAAGAAGAGCATAGAGAACATTGGGTTGGTGAATCCGTCTTGTGCAGAAAATGGCTGTGAGGTGAAAGGGTGAAAAACATCTTCCACAGGATGAGCCAGGGCTCAGATTGGAGTGGAAGAAATGCCCCCCTCTGCCTCACACGTGCCGCCAAGAGAGCGGAGAGCAGGTCTGTCTACTAGGAAAGTGACCCACGGTTCTGTCAGCGCCTCCCTTCCCAAACCTAGGTTTGCTCTCAGCAGTTTGACAATTCCAGTCGTCGGCATGGGAAAGTTTCTCCACATTTTAGTTCTCCAAACGGAGAACAAAACCACCCACAAGATTTTTCTCATTTTCCTTTTTTGTCAAGGAAACATAAACGTGGTGAAAACCTCAGTTATGACAACACGTGATTTAGCTAAGACGAAACATTCCATTTTCTGAGGAAGAATCTGATGATTTGTGAGGGATGCCTGCCTTTATTACCCACTCGATGAAAAGAAACACCAGGGCGGACATAACATGCTAATAAATGTTTTTGTCTCACTTTTCCTCCGTCCCCATGTAGGTGTATGACAGGCAGCATCTTTGAAAGCTGGAGCTGAGGGCGGGCAGCCCCCAAACACTCCCAAACCCGCGCGGCAGTTGGTACCTCAGCGTAGGACTCGAGGACCTGCGACAATGGACTGCAACTCCCAGAAGGCCAAGCTTCTAGGTGACGCCTACTTTCCCGCACCGCGGAGTCTTCTGGGAGATATAGTATGAGGCCCTAAGTGTTCACGCCCGCCACCTGGTGGAAAAAGCTAGTGTAACTATAATTCCCAATAACTAGAATAAGTATTCTAGTTAATTTTAGAAAAGATTATGGAGGCTTCCTCAACTCTCCGGAGCCGCCGATTGCGCGCTTCTGGAGCTCGGGAGTCTGACCGACGGTAGTTTCGGGGAATTCTAGTGAGAGAAATCAGCCTCACTGCCGCCCAGGCCCAGCCAGAGAGCCGAGACTACAAGACCCGGAAGGCCCCGCTCCCAAGCCCAGGCCCGGTTGGGCACGCCCATTAGGTGGGCACCCTCACCGCCGCGCCTTCTGGGAAACGTGGTCTGACTCTCTGGGCGATCCGTTGTGCCGGCTGCTGGACGGGGATGTGGCTCCGGCCGCAGGACTACAACTCCCCGAAGGGCGATGCGGGGGTCGGCAGCGCGGAGTTTCCTGGTCGTGGTAGTGCCGCTTCCTCCCCGGCGCCTCGGCGGACCCTAGAGGCTTCGTTGGACGCCGAGCTCCAGCTTTCCGAGCCCCGGCGGTCTGTCGTCAGCTCCTGGAGGGAGCTGGAGGGAGCTGGTGGGGTTGCTGGTGGCTCCGTGAGTACTTCGTAGTGGAAGAGGCGATGGCTGCGGGGCCCCTAGTGCCTGGCCACGCGCCCTCCCTGCCCGCCGAGCGCTAGAATCTGCGCCCGAGGCTCGGGTAGGAGTCGGGGCCCGTGGTCCCGGACGCACCGGGCGGAAACCTCGGCAGTCCTGCAGTCCTTCCTGCCTCTGCGAAGTCGGGAAACCAGTAGAGATCCAAGAAAACCCCCCAAAGGGAAAATCACACGCCCAGACTCCGGATGGCTTCAGCCACCACACGTGTAAGGGACAAACAGTTCCTGGCTTTATATCACCTGCAATGGTTTGTCTAAAAGAGGGAACATCTCTCAATTCGTCTTCATGAAGCCACCGTCACCATGATTCCAAGACGTGCATTGTATGAGCTCAGGCTTTTTGTTTGAAAAAAACAAAAACCACCGCAGGAAGTGGGAACTGCTTCCTAAGACTGTTGTGAGGATTAAAATTTCCATTGGGTAAAGTGCTGACTTGAGTACAGCGCCCAGTGTGGAAAGAGAGACCTTGGCAAATGTTAACATTACTATTGGCCAATATTAACGTTATCATTCTCAAATGCCTGGTGGTATAAAAAAGGAAGGAAATCCTAAAGGGAACTTTACACTTGGTCTTGTAGAAGATAACAAATTGATCAAGAAACGGGTGAGATATGAAGGGGGTACGCATTTTAGTGTGACGGGGGCTCCCCTCTGAAATGGCTGATGCAGACTTCTGACGCCCCCCAGGAAGACTCAGATGTATTTGTCAGAAGCCGGACTGCTCTCAAGACGTCTCCCTGTATCTGGGTGCATCCTCACATTCCCACATAGCCCCACCCTGCTCTTCTGGGAACTCTGCAGGGGTAAGGGCCATGGCTCAGCGGACATGTAGGTGTCATTTCAGGCTCAGGTAACCTTCCATGATGTGGCAGTGGACTTCACCCTGGAGGAGTCGGGACTGCTGGGCCCTGCCCAGTGGACCTTGTACCAAGACATAATATTGGAGACCTTAAGATAACTGGTCACTGTGGGTGAGGCGATTCCCCATGTCACTTTTTATTTGCTTGGGGTCTTGGCAGAGTGGGTTTGACTTAGCCGGGAGTGTGGAGTCACTGGAGGATTTTTCCTCGAACAGCACAGCCTGAATCCACTGGCTGGTTCATTTTGTAGAGCATGCCACTCTGCAGCATGGGACTGTGAGTTCAAGCCCCATGTTGGGCACAGAGCTTACTTAAAAATAAAGAAAGAAAATATAGTCGCAAAAATCATGGGGAAAAAAAAAAAACAAAACAGCATCACAGCTTGATCATTCATTTGGACAGGAACTTGGAACCCCAAACCAGATATTGCTGCCCACCTAGAACTCAGAATGGAGCAATGGATGAGGGACAGAGGGCTCTCCCAAGATTCCTGCCATTTTGCGTGGCAAAATGGCCTCATTTTGTGTTTGCCTAAAAATGCCTTTATTTCATCTTCATTTTGGAAAGATACTGTAAGCAGAGAATTTTAGGTTGCCAGGTGTTTTGTTTTTTCTCAGCACTTTATTTACTTGAGATTGTATTTATTTGACAGAGAAAGAGCACAAGCAGGATGAGTGGCAGACAGAGGGAGAGGAAGAAGCAGGCTCCCGGCTGAGCAAGGATCCCAAAGTGGGGCTTAATCCCAGGACCCTGGGATCATGACCTGAGCCAGAGGCATATGCTTAACTGACTAAGACACCCAGGCACCCCTTTCTCAGTACTTTAAAGACACCATGTGGTTGTCTTCTGAACTCCATGATTTTTGTTGAGAAGTTAACCTCCAGGGATCCCTGGGTGGCTCAGCGGTTTAATGCCTGCCTTCGGCCCAGGGCGTGATCCTGGGGTCCCCAGATCAAGGCCTACATTAGGCTCCCTGCATGGAGCCTGCTTCTCCCTCTGCCTGTGTCTCTGCCTCTCTCTCTCTCTCTCTCTCTCCCTCTTTCTCTCTGTCTCTCATGAATAAATAAATAAAATCTTTTAAAAAAGAGAGAGAGAGAAGTCGACCTCCATCTTATTATTGTTACTTTGAAGACCATAGGTATTTTTAATTTTTTTTTTGCTGGTGATACTTTTTAAATGTACAAAATTTAAATATACAATTGAAAAATTTTCATAAATGTATGTACATATGTAATTCTCACCCAAATGGAGCTTGAGAACATTTTCATTACCTCACAAAGTTCCTTTGTTAACTCCTTTCATTTAAGAAAGGTAACCACTGTTGAGATTTTTTTTCCTCCATAGGTTATTTTTGCCTTTTCTAGAACTTCATATAGAGAATCGTGCGTTATTTCTTTTATGCAAGGCTTACCATAAGATTTTTGAGGTTCATCCATATTACATGCATTATTATTTCATTCTTTTTTTACTATTTATGGCCATTTCATTTTTTGATGATTTACAATTTTTTTTTATGAGATCTCTTACCAAGAGACCCTTCTTCTTCTTCTTTTTTTTTAATTTATTCAGAGGCAGAGAGAGAGGCAGGCAGAGAGGCAGAGACACAGGCAGAGGGAGAAGCATGCTCATGCAGGGAGCCCGATGTGGGACTTGATCCCGGGTCTCCAGGATCACACCCCAGGCTACAGGCGGCGCTAAACCGCTGCGCCATCGGGGCTGCCGATTTACAATTTTTTTAAAGGTTTTATTTATTCATGAGAGACACAAAGAGAGAGGCAAACACATAGGCAGAAGGAGAAGCAGGCTCCCCATGAGGAGCCTAATGTGGGACTTGATCCCAAGACTCCGGGATCACGCTCTGAGCCAAAGGCAGACGCTTAACCACTGAGCCACCCAGGCGCCTCTGATGATTTACAATTTATCCCTTCTCTTTTTTTTAATTTTTTTTTTTTATTTTTTTTATTTATGATAGTCACAGAGAGAGAGAGAGAGAGGCAGAGACACAGGCAGAGGGAGAAGCAGGCTCCATGCACCGGGAGCCTGATGTGGGATTCGATCCCGGGTCTCCAGGATCGCGCCCTGGGCCAAAGGCAGGCGCCAAACCGCTGCGCCACCCAGGGATCCCCTATCCCTTCTCTTGATAACGAACATTTGGATGGTCTCTAGTTTGGGGCTATTATGAGTAATGCTGCTGTGAACATTCTTGTGTAATGCTTTTAGTGGACTTGTGGGTTTTTTTTTTTTTTTTAAGATTTATTTATTTATTCATGAGAGAAACACACACAGAGAGAGGCAGAGACACAGGCAGAGGGAGAAACAGGTTCCTTGCAGGGAGTCCTAGGTGGAACTTGATCCCGGATCCCAGGATCATGCCCTGAGCTGAAGGCAGACGCTCAACCGCTGAGCCACCCAGGCATCCCAAGGATTTGTATTTTTATTTCTCTTGGGTAAATATCTAGGAATGGAATTGTTGGGTGATAGATTACAAGGTCTGATTTTATTAATTTTTTTCTTATTGTTAGATTTGTTTATTTTATTAAGATTTTATTTATTTATTCATGATTGACAGAGAGGGAGAGGCAGAGAGACAGGCAGAGGGAGAAGCAGGCTCCATGCTGGGAGCCCAATGCGGGACTCGATCCCAGGACTCCAGGATCATGCCCCAGGCCAAAGGCAGGCACCAAACCGCTGAGCCACCCAGGGATCCCAGATTTGTTTATTTTCATTAACATCCTAAGAAATCTTTGAATATGCCAAGATCACAAAGATATTGTCCTGTTTTCTTCTGGTATTTTTATAGTTTTGCTTTTACATAAAGTCCTGTGATCTACCTTGAGTTAATTTTTATGTAAACAGTAGATGGTAGACAAGGCACTCATTTTTTCTTGTGATTATGTAGTTCCAACACCATTTAATGAAAAGACTTTCCTCTCCTGCCTTTGTTGAAAATCAACCAAATGCATATGTGTAGGTCTCTTTATTTGCTCTCTTCTCTTCCATTGATCCATTGTTCCAACTCTGTGCTAGCATCGTATGTCTTATTGTACTTCACAGTAAATCTTGAAATGAGGTAATGAACATCATCCTCTAACTTTATTGTTTATTTATTTATTTTTAAGATTTTATTTATTTATTCATGAGAAACACACACACACACACACACACAGAGAGAGAGAGAGAGAGGCAGAGACACAGGCAGAGGGAGAAGCAGGCTCCATACAGGGAGCCTGACACAGGACTTGACCCCAGGTCTCCAGGATCAGGCCTTGGGCTGAATGGGCTGAAGGCGGCGCTAAACCACTGAGCCCCCCGGGCTACCTTAACTTTATCGTTTATAATTGTTCTGGCTATTCCAGGTCCTTGGCACTTTTCATAAAAATTTTAGAGTCAGTTTGTCAATTGGAAATTATCAAGCTTTTTAACTTCACAAAATTCCTACCTGAATTTTGATTTGTAATGCCTTAAGTCAGATCAGTTTGGGAAGAATTTATATCTTAACATATTAAGCCTTCTAATTTTGTGATCATGATATATTTATTTAGGTACTTCTCTCAGCAATGTTTTATACTTTTCTTTTCTTTTTTTTAAATTTTTATTTATTTATGATAGTCACACAGAGAGAGAGAGAGAGAGGCAGAGACACAGGCAGAGGGAGAAGCAGGCTCCATGCACCGGGAGCCCGACGTGGGATTCGATCCCGGGTCTCCAGGATCGCGCCCTGGGCCAAAGGCAGGCGCCAAACCGCTGCGCCACCCAGGGATCCCTATACTTTTCAAGTATAATGCACATCTTTTACTAATTTTATTCCTAGAAATTTGGCATTTTTGATGCTATTATAAGTATTATTTCTAATTTCATTTTCTTTTTTTTTTAAGATTTTATTTATTTATTCATGAGAGACACAGAGAGAGAGAGGCAGAGACACAGGCAGAGGGAAAAGGAGGCTCCATGCATGGAGCCTGACATGGGACTGGATCCCCCGTCTCCAGGATCAGGCCCTGGGCTGAAGGTGGCACTAAACCGCTGAGCCACCCGGGCTGCCCTCTAATTTTATTTTCCATTTGTTTGTTGCTAGTGTATATAAATGTAATTTATTCTTTAACTGACACTGTATCCTGTGTGAACGTATTAAAATCACTTAACTGTTCTAGTAATTTGTCAATGTCTTTAGTTTTTTTTACACAGTCATGTTTTCTTCAAATAGAGATTGCTTTATTTCTTCGTTTCCAGACTTTATGCTTTTCAGTTTTCATATACCAGCCAGGACCTTTAGTATTTTTTTAAATTGATGCATAATTAACATACAGTGAGACTTGTGTTCCTAAGAGTAGAGTTCAATAAAGTTTTCAAATGTGTGTTTGTGTGACCCATACTCCAACAATCCACACATAGAATATTTCCATCCCCATATATTTCCTTATGTCTTTTTCCACTTAGGACTCCCCCAGTGCGGCAACCATTCTTCTGATATCTGTCACCAGAGATTATCCATTACAATATTAAATAAAAGTGATAGGAATAGACACTTCTGCCTTACTCCTGATATTAAGGGCCAGCATTCAATATTTCACCATTAAATGTGATCTGATGCCCTTTATCAAACTAAGAAAGTTCTATTCCTGGTTTGCTGAGGTTTTTTTTTTGTTGTTTTTTTTTTTTTTATTTTTATTTATTTATGATAGTCACAGAGAGAGAGAGAGAGGCAGAGACACAGGCAGAGGAAGAAGCAGGCTCCATGCACCGGGAGCCTGATGTGGGATTCGATCCTGGTTCTCCAGGATCGCGCCCTGGGCCAAAGACAGGCGCCAAACCGCTGGGCCACCCAGGGATCCCTGTTGTTGTTGTTTTTATCATGAATGGGTGTTACCAAATGCTCTGTGCACCTATTGACATGATTGAATTGTTTTTCTCCGTTTTATTGATTTCTATTATTTCCTTCCTTTGTCTTGGTTTAATTTACTTTCATTTTCTCTGGCTTTTGGGGGCAGAAGCATAGGTCATTAATTTTAATGCTTTCTTCCTTTCTAATGTTTGCATTTATAGCTATACATTTTCCCTTAAGCCTTATTTTAACTGTATCCTGCACATTTTCACATGTTGTGTTTTCGTTATTTTTTAGTTCATTATTCTTTTTGTTTTCCAAATGTCTTGAACTGAATGATAATGAAAATACAACTTATAAAAGTGATTTCTTCTTTGATTTGGGAAGTACAGTGTTCAGTTTCCAAATAAGAGGGGATTTCTGTTATTGATGTCTAGATTATTTCCATTGTAGTTGAAGAACATATTCTTTTTTTTTTTTTTTTAATTTTTTTTATTTATTTATGTATGATAGTCACAGAGAGAGAGAGAGAGAGGCAGAGACATAGGCAGAGGGAGAAGCAGGCTCCGTGCACCGGGAGCCCGATGTGGGATTCGATCCCGGGTCTCCAGGATCGCGCCCCGGGCCAAAGGCAGGCGCCAAACCGCTGCGCCACCCAGGGATCCCTGAAGAACATATTCTATATGAACTCAGTCCTTTTAAATTTATTGAGAAATGTTTTCACAATACAGCATATGGTCTGTTTTGGTGAATGTGTATTCTACTGTTGGGTGTAGTGTTCGAGAAAGATCAGTTAGGTCATGTTGCTTAATTGTGCTGCACATACTTTGTTCTTATGGTTTATCTTGTCTCCTTGTTCTTTCAGCTACTGACAGACGAGTGCCAAATCTCCAACTGTGACTGGAGATAATATATTTTTTTCAATGACCAATAATCATGCCTTGGATAAACTTTATTGGCTACGATACTGCCACTGACAAAGTTTCTATACCTATATATTTTTTTATTTCTTTTTTTAAAGATTTATTTATTTATTTATGATAGACATAGAGAGAGAGAGAGAGAGAGGCAGAGACACAGGCAGAGGGAGAAACGGGCTCCATGCCGGGAGCCCGACGTGGGACTCGATCCTGGGACTCCAGGATCGTGCCCTGGGCCAGAGGCAGGTGCTAAACCACTGAGCCACCCAGGGATCCCCTACCTATATTTTTTTTTCCTATATATTTTATAATCAATTTTTGCATCATGTATTTTGAAGCTGTGTTACTGAGTTTAATGTATGTTAGACTGATGTGTTCCTGTTGAACATACCATCTTATCACTGTGAAATGTCCTTCTTTCCTTATGGTAACACCTCTTCTCTTGAAACCTGTTTTGATTTTAATATAGCCAAAAGGCTTTCTTACACTGTAGTCAGTGTATAGCTTTATATGTCTTTTTCTGTACTTTTACTTTCAACTTATTTGTAACCCACTTCAGCAAGCTTATTCTTTAAGACCATTTAGTAAATCTGTATTTAGTGTATAATTACTGATATCATTGGGTTTATGTCTACCACCTTGTTCTTGTGTTTGTCTCATCTGGTCTTTGTCCTTTTGTTTTCCTTTTTAACCTTCTTTTGGATTAATTGGGTATCATTTATTATTCCATTTTGTCTCCCTTTCCTCACCCCCCTTTTTAGCATTATGTATTTGTAAATATTGTATAACCTTGAGTGTTACTACTGCCCTATGGTTAAAATATACATCTTTTTTTTTAAGGTTTATTTTACTTATTCTAGAGAGAGATAGTGCACAAGGAGGGGGAGGGGCAGAGGGAGAGGAAGAGAAAGACAAGCAGACTCATCACTGAGTGGGGAGCTCACTGTGGGGTTCAATTTCATGACCTTGAGATCATGACCTAAGCCAAAATCAAGTCAGATGCTTAATAGACTGAGCCACCCAGGCACCCCAAAATACACATCATATACTTTAATTTATCACAGACTACCTGGGATTAATATTATGCCACTCCACGTACAATGTAACAACTTACATTGATATAATCACAATTTTCCCTGTTATATATTTTGTTCCTATATATTATATAAACCCCATATGCATTGTTGTTATTCTTGTTTTATACAATCAATACCCTTTTAAAGGAATTTAAAAGTAATTTTGTTAATTTTGTACAGTATTTTTTCCTAATCAATTAGTTTTGGGGTTACTCTTAATTCCTTTCTACAGACAGCCTTCTATCTTTGATTACTTCCATTCATTTAAAAAAACACACTGGGGCAGTCTGGATGGCTCAATGGTATAGCGCCGCCTTCAGCCCAGGGTGTGACCCTGGAGTCCCGGGATCAAGTCCCACATCAGGCTCCCTGCATGGAGACTGCTTCTCCCTCTGCTTGTGTCTCTGCGCCTCTCTTTCTCTTTGTCTCTCATGAATAAATAAAATATTAAAAAAAAAAAAAAACACTATACCCAGAGGGAGCTTTCCAATAAAGTCTTGGCTCCTCCTGGACTAGACATGTAAAGAATGACCCAGATGAGGGCTCCTGCTTGTGTTTCAGTTCTCTCTGAAAGGCAGGTACAAGTTACCAACTGTTCTTTGGAGAGCAGAGGCGGTTTACAGGCTCCGCAGGGAGCCCTACATGGGACTCGATCCCGGGGCCCCAGGATCACACCCTGGGCCGAAGGCAGCGCTAAACCGCTGGGCCACTGGGGCTGCCCCCGAGAGATAATCTTAAGCAGACTTTGAGCTGGGCCTAGAGACTGACATGGGGCTCAATCTCATGACCCCGAGATCATGACCTGAGCTGAAATAAAGAGTCAGACACTTTATGAAATGAATGAGAACTGATGGTTTGGTTCTTACATCCCAGGTACGGTGCTTTAAACCTACACTGCCTGGGAACTTTCACTTTCATTGGGGTAAGTCTTTAATATGTACCCAGTACAAAGTTAACATTTTAAAAGTGGGAATTTAGTCCCGTGTATATCTTTCCCCAAGAGACTGTCATTTAGGTGGTTTTACTAGCTTTATTTATAACATTGAAGTTATGTAGTGAAGTGCTAAAAAGTTTGATATGAGATGTCAAAATCATAAGATTTTTTCTACAGATTGTTGCCCTTGAATACTAAACACCTAAGATGGTGCCTTTGATCGGTGGAGATAACCTCTCTGCTCATATCTCTTCAACTCCAGCTATACAATTCTGTTTGTCAGGTGTTCTGTTTTTAAATTCTTTTCTCTCCCTTTGTATCATGAAAATTCCATTTACCTGCCTTTGAACTCACAGATTCTTCCTTCTATTCTGTCCAGTCTTCTGTTAAGTCTATTTATGGTTTACTTCAGATACTGTATTTTTATTTAATTCCAGAAAATTTTCATTTGGTTCTTTTTTCAAAATTTCCATGAAATTCTGCATTATGTTTATACTAGGTTGGGTTTTTCCCCCCCAATCAGCATTAGTGAAACTTAACTGAGGCCCTAGGGCCATGGGGCTTGGGCAGGAGGCCACCTTGCGGGAAAAGGAAGATCTAATGGAGGGGCTTTATTGACCTTCTTCTGGGGGGTGCAGGTGTTTGGTGTGGCTGCATGTCTGGCAGAGAGCACAACACTTGCTGTAGTTGTATTTCTAGGTAAGCTGGCAGAGGGAGAGCAAGGTGCTCTTACTGGATATTGTGGTCTGAGAGAGTGCAGCTATCCTCTGGCCATTTGCCCCCACAAACACATTGCTGGTCAGATGTGTTGCTCTTGTTGTCTTGGCTTTGACATTCTCGATGGCATCACTGGGCTTGACCTTGAGGGTGATGGTCTTGCTTTTAAGGATCTCCACAAAGATCTGCATCTCTGCATTTGCTGCTCAGTCACCAAGTTGAAGAGAAGGATCTATCATAGTTATTTTTAAATCTTTTCCTGCTACTTCTAATGCTTGGTGTATCTAATTTCATTGACTTTTTTTTCTTGATTATGAGTCACATTTTCCTGATTCTTTACATGTCTAGTCAATTTTTGTATACTAGATACTGCAAACAATGCATTGGAGAGACATGGATTGTTCTCTTCTATCAAGAGTATGAGTTTTTTTTTTTCTGGTAGGCAGTTAAATTACTACAAATCACCCTAATCTTGATGAGGCTTGGTTTTAGGATTTATTAAGGTAATGTCACTTTGGTTTTGCTTTAGTCTTTGGATGTTGTTCTTATCCTTGTGGCATGGAGTTTCCTCCAAATGTACAGCTTTGCAGAGTCTCATCTGAATTTGTCAGGTGCTTACTGGGTCAGAGCTAATGCCTCCCAACACTGGGTCACTTCTTAAACCTCTGCTCAGCACCGTAGCAACTGTTCTTCATCAGGTGTTAGCCTTTTATGCATTTGCCGTTGGGGTCCTCTGTAGGTTTCTAGACTCCTCTGCTCTGCATGACCTTGCAAAGCCCTCCTCACATTCAATTCCATAGCCTCCTCCCATTGTCAGAAATGGGAGTCAGGCTGCTGGGAGCATGATCCAGTACCCTGTCTGTCCACCTCACAGACATGTCCCACGCACCCCTGGTGCTCCAAGTGCATCCTCTGTCCCTGGTGTGCTGATCACTTTTTATTTATCCATCTGCTTGCAGAGTCCTCTTGTTGTCAGTGTACATTTTGGGCACTAGAGACACAGTGTGACCAGGACAAAGTTTCTGGCACCGTGGAGCCTAAAGCCTCTACTACATGGGCCTGGGGAGGGGCAGACAATAAAGGACAGAGAGGACAAGGTGATGTTGATTACTGCTAAACAATGGTAAGAGGAAAATGAAACAGGACAATGAGGTAGAAAGCGATGAAGAGCCATGCAGGCTGGATGGTTGGGAAGGGTCTCTCAGAGGCAGTGACCCAGGAGTTGAGAGCTTACTTGATGAGAAGGGGAAGTGTTGCTGATAGCGAAGACTTTGGAGACCAAAGGAAGGTCCTCAAGCAGAGATGATATTTAACTGAGGAAAGACTTGTCAAGTCTTTCTGGCAGAGCCTAACAGCACCTGTTAATAATGGTGCTGCTCAGGGAGAACTAAAGAAAACCAGAAGGAGAAGGAACAAGGATAACAGGTAGGCTGACCCTCCTGTGTGCTGTGGAAGACCAGATCTAAAGAGGTCTTGGTGTCATGAAACTGGTTTGTTGGGAAGATTAATTGGGGATCAGTTACAGTGGGGAAAGTGGGGAAAGGGACATCCAAGTATTAACAGAAGGTGGCTATCCTGAACATCTTATCTCTGGGGATATCTGGCTGTTCCACATGACCTGTGTCCTAGTGGTGTTCCCTCTGCCTGTTTTGCTGATCACTATTTTTGTTGGTCAGTCTTCCTGTGTGTTTTTTTGTTCTGTGTGTACCTTTTGTGGCTTCTCAAAGTTCCATCTCTTCTTTTAAAAGGTTGGTACTTTATTTAAGATTGTATTTACTTATTCATGAGAGACAGAGAGAGATTGAGAGAGAGGCAGAGACACAGGCAGAGGGAGAAACAGGCTTCATGCAGGGAGCCCAACATGGGACTCGATCCTGGGTCTCCAGGATAACGACCCAGGCTGAAGGTGGCGCTAAACCGCTGAGCCACTTGGGCTGCCCCAAAGGTTGGTACTTTAAAACATACACTCATTCTGTGCACATCCTGTTGCTGTTATCTCAACATTCTCACTCTAGGAGTTTTCTTTCAAAACCCAAATTCTTCTTCATTTCCTTCTAGAGTGGAAGGAGAGACCTAAAAGCCAAGAGGTGCCACCCACAGAGGCCTTTTCTGGTAAGGAGTTACCAGCAGCATGAAACTGACAAGGTCCATAGTGAATGATTACTGGCGTTCTACCATAGCAGATGACTGGAAATCTGGGGATGAGTCAGAGAAGCAGAAGATGCATGGTGGCAGTTTGGGGCCAATGAAACATAAACAAGGGCAAGTAGTGACCCAGGATGGAGACTGGGGAAATGCTAAAGTTGTGGGAAAATTCAGCTTCAATTTAGACTTTGCTTCTTCACGGAGATTTCTTGTCAAAGAATATTTCCATCTAATTGACTCAGTTCAAAGCTTACAGCATAATTTTATTTTAAAAAAATCATCATGAAATCTTGGTAGGGAAGAAACTTTATAAAGGCAATCCATGTGGAAAAGCCTTGGGAAAACTGTCTAACTTGAACGAGCATGGTAAATACACCAACCAGAGTATATATCTTTCTACATATGAGGTAATTAATGTAGGAGAGAAATGCTATGGATGCAATGAAATTGGAGATTTTTTTTACCTCTATCTCACCCCTATCTAATGTCATGAGAACTCATACTAAGGAGAAGGGAAAGCCTTTAAGAAACTTTCATCTCTTTCTTACCATCTGAGAAATCACTATAGAAAGAAAGCCTATGAATATAATGAAAGTGGGAAGTCTTTCTGGCAGAGCCTTCACCTCCTTTTGCACCAGAGAACTCACACTGGCGAGAAACCTTAAGAAGGTAATAAATGTGGAAAGTCTTTTGGCCAAAATTCTCACCTTAATGTACACCAGAGAGTTCATACTAGAGAGGAAACCCTATAAATGTGATGAATGTGGAAAATCCTTCAATGGAAGTTCTAATCTTCATGTGCATAAGAGAACACATACTGGAGGAAAAACTCTATAAATGTAATGAATGTGGGAAAGCTTTTAGTGACCACTCCTCATATACACAACATGAAAGGACACACACTGGAGAAAAACCATACAAATGTGATGAATGTGGAAAAGCCTTTGGAACAGCTCTCACCTTACAGTTCACAAGAGAATCCATACTGGTGAGAAGTCATATAAATGTAATGAATGCAGGAAAACCTTCAGTTTTCACTTATCCTTCACTCAACATAAGAGAATGCGTATTAGAGAAAAACCGTATATATGTCATCAGTGTGGGAAAGTTCAATTAAGATTCTAATTTTATTGGGCACCAAAGAACTCATACCAAAGGGGAAAAAACTACATATTTCATTTTAATATATAAAAACTATTCACATACATTTAAATTTTGTGGGTTTTTTTGACCCATTCCCAGAGAAGGGTTGAACCTGTGTTGCATTTGATACCTAGGACAATTTTTTAAAAAGATTTTATTTTTTTATTCATGAGAGACACAGAGAGAAAGGCAGAGACATAGGCAGAGGGAGAAGCAGACTCCCTTTTGGGGAGTCCAGTGTGGGACATGATCCTGGAACTCTGGGATCATGCCCTGAGCCAAAGACAGACGCTCAACCATTGAGCTACCCAGGCGCCCCCTAGGACAAATTTTTAAATTAGTGAGGTCAAAACTCTCTTCACACACACACACACACACACACACACACACACACACACACATAAAACAAAAAAACAAAAAAACACAAAACTCTCTTCACTAGTACTAATTAATGTGATTACCCAGTGTGGGATGGGCTGTTACTCAGAAGTCAAAATAGGTAGATGATATTTAACTGAATGACTCCTCTACTATTCCAAAGAGCCAGAGTAGCATTATTTGCTTCGTTGTTCCCCCAATGCTAGAAAATTGGGCTGCTTCAGGAATTCATTATGAACTATAATTATGAACACTGTGTAGAAACATGGAAAATGCCTATAATGCAGTTGACTCTTGAACAACAGTTTTGAACTGTGCAAGTCCACTTATTATGTGGATTTTTTCAATAAATAAAGTACAATATTTTAAAAATGATTTTATTTATTCATGAAAGACACAGAAAGAGATACAGACACAGGTAGAGGGAGAAGCAGGCTCTGCACAAGGAGCCCGATGTGGCACTCGATTCTGGACTCCGGGGATCATGCCCTGAGCCAAAGGCAAATGCCCAACCACTGAGCCACCCAGGCATCTCTAGTGTACAGTACTGTAATTGTGTTTTCCTTCCTTATGATTTCCTTTTTTCTATCTTCCTTTATTGTAAAAATACAGTATATAATATATATGACATACAAAATACATGTTAATCAACTGATTGTTTATATTATCAGTAAGATTTCCAGTCAACAGGAGGTTATTAGTAAAGTTTTTGGGGAGTCTGAGTTATATGCAGATTTCCAGCTGTGTAGGGCATTATCACTCCCAAGCCCCACATTGTTCAGAGGTCAGCTGTAGTGAAATGTGCTGTACTGTTGTGACTATGTTGCCCTATATGTACATTTGGACAAAGGCTTAGATAACAAATGGACATAGCAAATCAATAAGTCTTAGGATATTGTGTGGCTTTCTTTTTATGGTCAAAACTGCTACAATTTTATGGGGTGCCTGGGTGGTTTTGTGGGTTGAGTATCCAACTCTTGGTTTCTGCTCAGATCAGGATCTCTGGGTCATGAAATTGAGCACTGTGTTGGGCCCCACGAGATTTTCCCTCTCCCTTTACTCCTCCCTCTGCTCATGCACTCTCTCTCTCTCAAATAAATAAGTCTTTTTAAAAAAAACTGCTACAATTTTACAGTAAATAAAAAGACAAAGAAGAGAGGGGTGCCTAGGTGGCACAGTTTGTTAAAGCATCCAACTCTTGGTTTTGGCTTGGGTTGTGATCTCAGGGTTGTGAGTTTGAGCCCTGTGACTGGCTCTGCACTGATACACAGCTGTTCCAGAACATGTAGAAAGCTGAATATTTACCTCTCTTGTGATACTAGTTTGTCAAAACTCAAAGAAAGAACAATTATAGGCCAATATCTCTCGGGACTATTAATGCAAAATTTCTAGATCAGATCCTGCTAGTAAAGATAGTACAGCTAGTACATTTGAATTTAGGAACATTCACTCCAGGAATCAAAGTACTGAGTATTAGGAAATAACCATAGTACCTCATTTTAATCAAGCAATGGAGAAATGGATAACATCTCCATGATTAATGAGAAAAGTTCATAAAATTTGATATTTAGGGTGCCTGAGTGGCTGAGCAGTTGAGTGTCTGCCTTTGGCTCAGGTCATGCTCCCAGACGACCTGATTCTCCCTCTGCCTATATCTCTGCCTCTCTTTGTCTCTCATGAATTAATAAAATCTTTAAAAATTTTTGGTATTTAAAGATTAAGGAAAAAAACCCTAGTAACAGGAAAAAAAATACTTTTATCATGTGAAATAGGGCTTAAATGGTGATACCAGCACTGAGGTTGGCAAACTATGGCCCACAGGCCAATCTGGCCCATATATTTCTGTAAATAGTCTTATTGGAACATAGCCACACCCACTTATTTCCATGTTGTCTATGACTGCCTTAACACACTAAGATGGAGTTGAATAGTTGTGAAAGAGATTGCATAGCCTGAAAAGGCAAAATATTTACTAGAAAAGCCTTGCCAACCCCAGATGTAGAGCCATCTCCATTCCATTCAGGAAGGATCAAGGCAGGGTTGCTCACTAGTCCTTATGTATTAACAGTAAATTCACAGAAGGAGTACAAATGAATAATAAATACATTTAAAAAGTACATGAGTTCATCAGTCATCAAAGAAATGCAAATAAAATGATATAAATATTTGAACAGCTGTTATGAGGTAGGCAGTATCCCAAGCATGTAGTCTCCATTACCTCATTTAATACAAAGATCCTGGTGAGGCAAGTTCTTCTATTATTTCCATTTTATAGATGCAGAAAGTACAGTCTGGAGAGGCTAATTGGCAGGTAAAGATTGACAGCGATTTAAAAAGATATATTTTTAAATCCTTGTTGGATATAAGAAAAAATAGTACAAGGGGTGCTTGGATAGCTCAAATGGTTAAGTGTCTGATTCTTGATTTTGGTTCAGGTCATGATCTCAGGGTTGTGAGATCAAGTCCCATGTTGTGCTCCATGCTCAGTGCAGAGTCTACTTGAGATTCTCTCTCCCTCTGCCCCCCCCCACTTGTGTTCTCTCTCTCTCTCTCTCTCTAATAAATACATAAAATCTTTAAAAATTAGTATGAAATGGGGGTGTCAGCCTGGCTCAGTCAGTAGAGCATGGGACTCTTGATTTTGGGATCACAAGTTCAAGCCCCATGTTGAGGGTAGAGTTTCCAGGAATAATATTAAAATCATGAAATCCAAGATTTTCATTATCCCATGTTACTAGGTAGGAAATAGAACACAGATCATTCATGTGTGTGTAGCCAGAGAGATACAATCAGTGCTGTTAGGGAAGTTGACCTAAGACAGAGGAACCATGTATGTATATGAGAAATACAGAGAGATTAAAAGCTTAAAAAAAGTGTCCACAAGGAAACACACTTGCTTCTTCAAAGCCAACAGTATGGGCCTTTGTAGCTGTGCCAGAAGGCAAATGCCTCATCTGGGGACTCTGGTGGACCAAGAGTGTCTTTCCAAGCCAGAGATGTGAGTATGATGGGTTGATGTGTCCCTCATTTGTGAGAAGTAAAAATGTCTCCATCTACAGATGTTCAGGATATAAACACAACTGACAAAACCAGGATGCAGCAAATGTGAATTCAAACCCAAGCAAGCAAGGAAAAAGTAAAGCCTTTAAAGAAACTTCAAAATCTATAATGTAACTTAACCAACTCTGAATAAAATTTCCATTCCAGTAAGCTATTGATCCTTAATCCCTATATGTGATGTTCATCGATCTCTACCTTCATATTCTTCTGTGGTAAGCTATTGAAGAGAGGTGGAAACAAGGAAAATTTGATGAATTCTAAAGGGAGGTAAACCTTTTACAGGTGAGGCCAGTACCATGCTGGGGACAAATACTTGGACTGGGTGTAGGTAGGCATCAAAGCAGCTGGGCATTGATGGAGCCCCTCCACAAATGAGGAGAGCCATCAGAGCCTTTGATGACAGTGGGCTGGTGGGACAGAGACCCAGGTTTGGGGCTAGAAAAACCCTAAGAGTAATTTTCTGCTAATTACTTTTCTTGAGAATCCCCTTAGCCTAGGGGCGCCTGGGTGGGTCAGTCAGTTGAGCGACTCTTGATTTCAGCTCAGATCATGATCTTGGGGTCGTGGGGTCGAGCCCCACATTGGGCTCCATGCTTGTTGCAGAGTCTTCTTGTGATTCTCTCCGTCTCCCTCTGCCCCTCCCCCCACCCATGCTCTCTGTCTCTAAAATAAGCAAAATATGTAAGAAAAAAAAAATCCAAAAAAAAAAGAAAAAAGAAAAAAAAATCCCCTTAGCCTAGAATTTTGCTGAGTACCCCAGAACAGTGAAACGCTCTTCTCCTAGGTACACCATTGAATCATTTTGGGTGAACACATATTAAGAAACAGAACATTTCCATTACCTCAGAAAGTTCTTTCTTGTCAGTTGCCAGACATTTCTTTCCTATATACCCCAAAGCAAACAGCGATTTCTATCAGCATGGATTATTTTTGCCAATACTAAAATTTACTCTGGTGAGATTATAGTCATATATTCCTTGCATTTTTGTGACTGCCGCATTCCCTAAGCAAAAAAATTTTGAGACTTATCTCTGTCATTACATGGATCTTTACTGTTCTTTTATGTTGCTGGGTAGTATTTATTCCATTGTATGAATATAGCACAATTTATTCCATTCTGAGATTGATGTTCCCAGTTTTTGGTTACTATGAATAAAGATGCTATGAACATACTTAACAATGTGTTTTGATTTTATGGGCATAAGTTTATATTTTATAAATAAAATTTTAGCAAACTGAATCCAATAATATAATAATAAAATAATAGAAATTTTAAAAGTCATGAGTAAGTGGAGTTAATCTAAAAAATGCAGGGTTGGTTTAACCAAAATCAATAAATGTACTTCACTGCATTAACAAGCTAAAAAAAAAAAAAGTATATTGTTATCTCAGTACATGCAGAAAAAATTGACAAAATCCAACAATCATTCCTGATTTAAAAACAAACAAACAGGGCAGCCCGGGTGGCGCAGCGGTTTAGTGCCACCTGCAGCCCAGGGCGTGATCCTGGAGACCCTGGATTGAGTCCCACGTCGGGCTCTCTGCATGGAGCCTGCTTCTCCCTCTGCCTGTGTCTCTGCCTCTCTCTCTCTCTCTCTCTCTGCATCTCTATGAATAAAATCTTTACAAACAAACAAACAAACAAAGCAGCCTGGGTGGCTCAGTGTTTTAGTGCTGCCTTCAGCCCAGGGCATGATCCTGGAGACCCGGAATCGAGTCCCACATCGGGCTCTCTGCATGGATCCTGCTTTTCTCTCTGCCTCTCTCTCTCTCTCTGCGTCTCTCATGAATAAATAAATAAAATCTTAAAAATAAATAAACAACTCTCCCCAAACTTAGAATAGAAGGCAATGTCCTCAGCCTAGCAAAGGACAGCTTCATCCACAGATGATATCATACTTAGAGGTAAAACACTGAATTTTTAACCCCTAAGATTAGAACAAGGCAAGCTATCTTATCTCACCACTTCTAGTCAACATTGTAATGAAGGTTCTGGCCAAGGCAATTGGCAAGAAAATGGAATAAAAAGAATCTAGATTGAAAAAGATATTTTATTTAAAAATTTAATTCATTAGAGTGCGCATGAGCATGAGTGGGCTGTGTGGCAGAAGGAGAGGGAAAATCTCAAAGACAACTCCCCACTGTGTGTGGAGCCTGACATGGGGCTGGATCCCAGAACCCTAAAATCACCACCTGATTGGAAATCAAGAGCCAGATGCTCAACAAACTGAACCATCCAAACACCCCAGAAAAGACAATTAAAAAAAAATCCTTTGCTTCAAAAAACACCATAAACAAAGTAAAGGTAAACCACAACTTAGGATATATTCCTAATAAAATATATTTTAAAATATTTTATTTATTTATTCATGAAAGACAGAGAGAAAGGCAGAGACACAGGCAGAGGGAGAAGCAGGCTCCATGCAGGGAGCCCCATGTGGGACTCCATCCTGGGTCTCCGGGATCAGGCCCCGGGCTGCAGGCGGCGCTAAACCACTGAGCCACCCGGGCTGCCCTATTCCTAATAAGAGATTAATGTTAAAATTTACGTAAAGAACTTCTACAAACCAATAAGAAAAATACACGGGGAGAAAAATGCATGAAGTGAGAAGTTAATTCAAGAAGAGAACACATAAATAGCAACACTGAAAAAAATGCTGAATCTCACAAAAAAGAGGGGCAAACATTTCACAATGAAATACCATTTTGTACTCATGAATTTGGCAAAAAATTTAAAATAAAAAAGCTGACACTGCCAAGCATTGCTGAGGATGTGGAGCAAGTGGGACTCCTGTTACTGAGGGGCATATGAAAAAGTGCAATCCTGGAGATCCCTGGGTGGCTCAGCAGTTAGCACCTGCATTTGGCCCAGGGCATGATCCTGGGGTCCCAGGATCGAGTCCTGGGATCGAGTTCCACGTCAGGCTCCCTGCATGGAGCTTGCCTCTCCCTCTGCCTGTATCTCTGCCTCTCTCTTTCTCTCTCTCATGAATAAATAAAATCTTAAAAAAAAAAAAAGAAAAGGTGCAATCCTTTTGGAAACAAGGAGACATATCAGTTTTGGACATGAGTATTCATGAGCTATGGCCTGTCAGTACCGCTGAGGGCTAACCCCAGAGCCACCCTGTGTCTGTCCATAAGACCTATGTGAATGTTCATAGCAACATCATCTATAGTGACTGGAAGCCTTTTGCTTACAATGCTCTTCCCCCAGATACCTGCACAGCTGGCCTTCTCCCTGCCTCTTCTGTCTTTGCTTTGCATATTACCTTCTTAGTGGGCTTTCCTTGAGGCTCCAACTTAAAATCACAGCCACTTCCTCCAGCATTCTTTGCCTCTTCTCCCTATTTGGCCTTTAGCTGTTATCCCCATCTGATGTATTAGATATTTTACTTATTTTTCTATTTGCATTCTTTTCTAGAATGTGAGCTCCATGAGGGCAGTGATTCTGTGATTTTTATTCACTACTTTATTCCCCATTCCATGCATGGTAGGTTCTTTTTTTTTTTTTTTTTTTTTTAAGATTTACTTATAAGAGACAGAGAACATGAGTGGTGGGAGAGAAAGATAGAATCTCAAGCAGACTCCCTGCTAAGCCTGGAGCCTGATACGGGGCTCAGTCTCACAGGCCTAAGAGATCATGACCTGAGCTGAAATCAAGAGTCAGATGCTTAACATACTGAGCCACCCAGACACCCGCCCTGCATAGTAGGTTCTTTAATGAATATTTGCTGAAAGAACTAAGTGGCCAACAAAAGTAGATGGGATAAACAAGTTGTGGTATACTCATTTAGCAAGAAACTAGACAGCAGTGAAAATAAATGATATAAAGCTTCACATTATCAGTAAATCTAGGAGCGCCTAGATCTGTCTCCCTTTGGCTCAGGTCATGATCCCAGGGTCCTGGATCAAGCCCTGCAGTATGCTCCCTGATCAGTGGGGAGCCTGCTTCTCCCTCTGCCTCTGTCTGCTGCTCTGCCTGCTTGTGCTGTCAAATACATCTTTTTAAAAAATGATAAATCTTGCAATGACAAATATATGCAGCAAAATAATGCAAGTTGCAGATAAAATCTTATATTGATACATTTATATGACTGCAAAACATGCGAAGTAAATGTTGTGTATTGCTCTGGGATACACCTATAGAAACAGAGGATTCCACATCTCATTCAGTATAGTGGCTGTCTCTGAAAGGCCGTTTCTGTTGAAGGGAGGAACACAGGGGTTTCAGCCATATAGATAATGTTCTTTCTTTCCCCTTGAGCTTTGGAATGCTTTAACGGGGTTTCACTAAATTCCTTACAACTCTATTAATGTTTTACATTTTTTTTCTTTTTAAAGATCTTATTTATTTATTCATGAGAGACACAGAGAGAGAGGCAGAGACCCAGGCAGAGGGAGAAGCAGGCTCCTCGCAGGGAGCCCAATGTGGGACTTGATCCCGGATCCCGGGATCACGACCTGAACCAAAGGCAGGCACCCAACCGCTGAGCCACCCAGGCATCCCTTTACATATTTTTCTTAAAAGAAAAATGAGCAGACCTCTAAAATTAAATCTCTGGGACAAAAAAAAATCACAGGCTGAATGCTGAGCGGGTGGCAAAAGCAGCAAGGAAGAGCTGTGGAAGGGGAAGCTTCTGCATGGCCACCGACAGTGGACAGGCATGTTGACTTCCATGTAGAGGACCCAGGATCCCATAGAATATTGATCTTTAACGACTCCTGGGCTCCTAGCTGGTGAAAATGAGTTAATACTAGTATTTGAGTGTATAGATAACTTCAAATCCAACATATTGGTACTAATTTTTTTTAAAGATTTATTTATTCACGAGAGACACAGACTGAGAGGCAGAGACACAGGCAGAAGAAGCAGGCTCCTCACAGGGAGCCCGATGTGGGACTCAATCCCAGATCCCAGGATTATGACCTGAGCCGAAGGCAGGCACCCAACCACTGAGCCACCCAGGCGTCCCTGTACTAGTTATTTTACTATTGGTGACCCTATGACTCAGATTAAAGGTCTTATTTGTTCCAAGAAATGTGCCCTGGACTCCCTTTCCTTTACCTTTCATTCTCAACATCTGGCTGTGAGAAAATGGAAACAGCTGGAGACCTTCAGGTGGCATGGGGTGACCACTCTTTAGGCATCTCTGAGGAAAGGCATGCTCCTAGGAGAACCTAGATTCTCCTACTGCCCTCATCTCTTCCCATTCAGAAACCTGTGGCAGCTCAGAAATAGCTCAGACCCCCATGGTAGGGGCATGCATCCAAGAAGGCTGTGCAGCCCAGTCTTTGCCTCCTTATAGTATGGACAGAACAGAGTGTCACACAGCACACTAAAGTAAATGGAGTGGGAGAGGGCTTGAGTCAGAGGAAGCAGTATTCTCAGATACCTGTAACCCATTCCCTACCCAACCAGGCCCTTGGTGAACAGCTCTGCCTTGCTCTGGGTATTACAGGCTGGACTGCAGCCCATGAAACAAAACCTTGAACCTTCTGTTGCCTCTACCTTTAAAATACTAACATCTGGGACGCCTAGGTGGCTAAGGGTTGAGCATCTACTTTTGGCTCAAGTCATGATCCCGGGGACCTGTGATGGAGTCCCACATCAGGCTCCCCGGGTTCTCCTTCTGCCTATGTCTCTTTCTCTGTGTGTCTCTCATGATTAAATTTAAAAATCTTAAAAAAATAAAACACTAACGTCCAAAACTGGACGCTGATTACCACCAGTGTGATCTAAGCTATCATTTCCCACTTTGATTACTACATTGGTTTTAAGGGGCATTCTGCTCCCTCCCTCACCTTTTTAGCTCATTTTTTACACATAAACCAAAGTGATCCTTTGGTGAGGCCAGAGCTCATTAGTGCTCTGCTCCGAACCGTGGGATGGCTCCCCATTTCACTCAGAATCAGAGCCATCAAAAAAAAAAAAAAAAAAAAAAAAAAAATCAGAGCCATCACAATGACCCTAAGGCTGTCTGAAATCTGGCCCCTAATTGCCTGACTACCGTGCTGTTCCCCCAGCTGAGCCGTGGAAACCACGGTAGACAAATCTACAGGCAAGATGGATCAGGAACAAGGAGGAAAAGGTGGGGAGCCAGGGAAGCTGGAGCTGAGGGACACCTCAAACTCAGCCGGGAAGAAGGTTCCAACAGAGTCCCAAAGCGCTGTCACTGGATTTGGGGATTCCAGATTCAGCTAGAGCTGGAGGCTGGGGTTGGTGACTCAGCGAGTGAGGAGCCTTTTCATCCTCCTTGTCCAGGCTTTTCAGGAGTGGTTTGAATGACGGTTGCCAGGCAGAGATTTCGTTAACCGCGTTCTACGTTCTAGTCTTCAACGCCTCGCAATAAATGCTGACGCCAGATACGTCGCAACGTAGGTCGGTGGGTACTTAGGCTCCGATAAAGCTTCATCATCTAGATAGATTTGGGAACAATCCCTTGCATTCTAAACACTAAGGTTTCACGTGCGACAAGTTCCAAACCAGCCTCATCTGGAAAGGGGGATCAGAACAGCTACTTCCTCACAATATTGTAAATGGTAAGTGAAAGGACAACTTTGGAAGCGTTCAGACCTGCGTCCCGGACGCAGAAAACGACTAGACTTCGTCAAGTTCGCATTGCTAAGCGCAGCTACTCTGAGCCCCCATTTCACAGACCGCACACTGAGGCTCGCGGGGCCGCGACCTATTCAGGCCTTCCCAAGTTGGGCAGCGGCGGCGGGGAGGGTGGTGTAGGCCCAGGACAGAACTGTCTGGCTCAGCGGGGACCGGGATACTACTATACGCCCTGGAAAGACACTGACGCTGCAGAGGCCAACTCCAGGCGAACAGCTCCCGGTACCTGCCATGGCGGCGCTTCCGGACCAGCCGGAAGCTCACCGTCCAGAACTACAACTCCCAGCAACCTGCGCCGCGCGTCCTGGTCGACGTCGGGGGAGCGGCCGCCATTGTCCACTGCCGAGGTGAGGCGGTCGCTGAGGCTGTGGGGCCGCCGTTTCTGTCGCAGCGGAGGGATAGGAAGGACGGGAAAACGAGCTAGAAGACGCGACTCCGGCAATCCGGGCGGCGCCAGGGCAGATCCCGCACCTGCCCTTTCTGCGCCGGCTTCGCGCTCCCGTTTCCGTTGGTTCTCCCGCCTCCGGGCTCGCGGCAGCGCTGGGCCGGCTGGGCGGACCCGAGGAGCCCTGGACGTCGGGCCTGGCGCGGGGTCGCGGCTGTCGGCCCCGCACGCTTTTGTCTTCCCCGCCGCGCGCGAGGATCCCAGGTGCCCCGCGGGCCGAACCTTGGAGCGGAACAAAAGCCGGACGCCCCTGGCCGAGCGAGCCCGAGCTTGCTAAGTCGCCTGCCGAGCGCGCACTGGCGGGGACCGGCTCACGGGTGGGAGGCTGGGAGCCACGAACCAGGTAAGGCCAGCGGCTCGCTGCTACGAGCTCCTGAGCATCTCTCCTCCCCGGTGGTTGCAGATAAAATCGGGCGGGAGGCCAGGCAGCAGGTGATGAGGACGCCTCTGAGGCTGTTAATGGGCATGCACACCTTTCTTTCCCCAGCGGGTGTTTCTCGTCCGCGCGGGTCCACCGGAGGCGCGGAAGAACGACGTGGAACGTGGGAGGGGAACAGCCCCCATTCCCTTCAGCTTGCAGTGACGGCGGATTTTGTTAAGTTGCAAACAGCGGTGCAGCGTAGTATGCCTACTTTGAGTTTTGGCACAGATCCCGGTGTTCCTGGGGCCCAGTAGGCGTCCTGGTGCCTTATACACACTCCCAGGAAACCCAGAGCTCTGCCAGTTGGCCTTGGAACCCTCAGAGAGGTCTCGGGACTTGCACAAAGACTTGGAACCCAGGGAGTTTGTGGTCTGGGCTCTGAACCAGTAAACAGACAGGCTTGGGCCTGGTAGGTTTTGCAGATTGATTTCTTCTTTCCTTCCCTTCCTTACCTCCATCCCTTCCCTTTTAGGTAAAATTTGCATAACAAAAAATTAGCCGTTTTAGAGTACAACTTAGTGGTTTTGTTGTATATTTAAAGAGTTGTACAATAAAATATTATCTAATTCTAGAACATTTTCATCACCTCCCAAAAGAAATCTTTGCACCTATTAAGCGGTCACTCCTCATTCCTCCCTCCCTGGCGGCTCTAGGCAGCCACTGATTCATTGGGGGTGCATGTAGATTTTACAGTAATTTTTGTGAATCACCAAAAAGTTACTTCGAAGTTGTCACTCGCTGTCTCTTGGGAGCCATTGACAAATTTCCACCCTCTAATCCTGGATTGTGCTCTTTTTTCAGCTTGTTTAACTCCCTTTTCATTGTTGTTTTTGACTTGTAAATTTTGTTTTCTTATAATGCTCCCTGGAAGTCTTCTGTTGTTTCTGTGGATAGGCTGCCTTTTTTGTTACTGGTCCTTCTTCAGAGAAAGGACCACTTTTGTGTTTTCTATTTTTGTCGTTAGGTTGGTACTGCAATTGCATTCCGTGAATGAATCACCTGAATCAAGTGCACCTGGGAGGGCACCTGGTCCATTGATCCTGTGGGATGGCAGCCATCAACCCTTGGGCCTCCTGGGGTGAGTTCAAATTCTGTTTCTTCTGGGCCTCCTCAGCAGTGACCTGCTACTGCCAGGGGTCAAAGTGGCACAGGGGCTGAGGGTTTTGAGGAATTGGAGGAGGGTCTGTTGATCTTGGTATAGAATTAGAACTGAGGGATCCCTGGGTGGCGCAGCGGTTTGGCGCCTGCCTTTGGCCCAGGGCGCGATCCTGGAGACCCGGGATCGAATCCCACGTCGGGCTCCCGGTGCATGGAGCCTGCTTCTCCCTCTGCCTGTGTCTCTGCCTCTCTCTCTCTCTCTCTGTGTGACTATCATAAATAAATAAAAATGTTTAAAAAAAAAAAAAAGAATTAGAACTGAGTGAGATTTAAAAAGAAGAAACAACTTGGTTTTTGGTGAAAAGGGAAACGGTGTAAAATGCCACGTAATTTTTGTATATTTTATAGTCCTTTCCTAAGGTGTCTCATTAGTTCTAAGAGATTTTCTAATGATTTGTGGGATTTCTTAGAAGACCATCATACATCTGATAAGAATTTCTCTACCACTACCATATTTTTTTCTTGTTTTTATAGCATTGGCTTGTAATTTAGGAACAGTGTTAAATAGTGTGAGGTCAGTGGTATGCTATCTTTAAGTGAGGTTCCCTGTATTTATCAGTAAAGACACTGAGGGGAGTATCTTACTATGTAGATTTTTTAAAAATTAGGTAATGTTAAATATTTTATCAGATACCTCCTTAGTCATTTAAGGAGGAGCCATTTATTTATTTATTTATTTTATTTATTTATTTTATTTATGATAGTCACACAGAGAGAGAGAGAGAGGCAGAGACACAGGCAGAGGGAGAAGCAGGCTCCATGCACCGGGAGCCTGACGTGGGATTCGATCCTGGGTCTCCAGGATCGCGCCCTGGGCCAAAGGCAGGCGCCAAACCGCTGCGCCACCCAGGGAGTCACCAGGAGGAGTTATTTTACTATTGGTGACCCTATGACTCAGATTAAAGGTCTTATTTGTTCCAAGAAATGTGCCCTGGACTCCCTTTCCTTTACCTTTCATTCTCAACATCTGGCTGTGAGAAAATGGAAACAGCTGGAGACCTTCAGGTGGCATGGGGTGACCACTCTTTAGGCATCTCTGAGGAAAGGCATGCTCCTAGGAGAACCTAGATTCTCCTACTGCCCTCATCTCTTCCCATTCAGAAACCTGTGGCAGCTCAGAAATAGCTCAGACCCCCATGGTAGGGGCATGCATCCAAGAAGGCTGTGCAGCCCAGTCTTTGCCTCCTTATAGTATGGACAGAACAGAGTGTCACACAGCACACTAAAGTAAATGGAGTGGGAGAGGGCTTGAGTCAGAGGAAGCAGTATTCTCAGATACCTGTAACCCATTCCCTACCCAACCAGGCCCTTGGTGAACAGCTCTGCCTTGCTCTGGGTATTACAGGCTGGACTGCAGCCCATGAAACAAAACCTTGAACCTTCTGTTGCCTCTACCTTTAAAATACTAACATCTGGGACGCCTAGGTGGCTAAGGGTTGAGCATCTACTTTTGGCTCAAGTCATGATCCCGGGGACCTGTGATGGAGTCCCACATCAGGCTCCCCGGGTTCTCCTTCTGCCTATGTCTCTTTCTCTGTGTGTCTCTCATGATTAAATTTAAAAATCTTAAAAAAATAAAACACTAACGTCCAAAACTGGACGCTGATTACCACCAGTGTGATCTAAGCTATCATTTCCCACTTTGATTACTACATTGGTTTTAAGGGGCATTCTGCTCCCTCCCTCCCCTTTTTAGCTCATTTTTTACACATAAACCAAAGTGATCCTTTGGTGAGGCCAGAGCTCATTAGTGCTCTGCTCCGAACCGTGGGATGGCTCCCCATTTCACTCAGAATCAGAGCCATCAAAAAAAAAAAAAAAAAAAAAAAAAATCAGAGCCATCACAATGACCCTAAGGCTGTCTGAAATCTGGCCCCTAATTGCCTGACTACCGTGCTGTTCCCCCAGCTGAGCCGTGGAAACCACGGTAGACAAATCTACAGGCAAGATGGATCAGGAACAAGGAGGAAAAGGTGGGGAGCCAGGGAAGCTGGAGCTGAGGGACACCTCAAACTCAGCCGGGAAGAAGGTTCCAACAGAGTCCCAAAGCGCTGTCACTGGATTTGGGGATTCCAGATTCAGCTAGAGCTGGAGGCTGGGGTTGGTGACTCAGCGAGTGAGGAGCCTTTTCATCCTCCTTGTCCAGGCTTTTCAGGAGTGGTTTGAATGACGGTTGCCAGGCAGAGATTTCGTTAACCGCGTTCTACGTTCTAGTCTTCAACGCCTCGCAATAAATGCTGACGCCAGATACGTCGCAACGTAGGTCGGTGGGTACTTAGGCTCCGATAAAGCTTCATCATCTAGATAGATTTGGGAACAATCCCTTGCATTCTAAACACTAAGGTTTCACGTGCGACAAGTTCCAAACCAGCCTCATCTGGAAAGGGGGATCAGAACAGCTACTTCCTCACAATATTGTAAATGGTAAGTGAAAGGACAACTTTGGAAGCGTTCAGACCTGCGTCCCGGACGCAGAAAACGACTAGACTTCGTCAAGTTCGCATTGCTAAGCGCAGCTACTCTGAGCCCCCATTTCACAGACCGCACACTGAGGCTCGCGGGGCCGCGACCTATTCAGGCCTTCCCAAGTTGGGCAGCGGCGGCGGGGAGGGTGGTGTAGGCCCAGGACAGAACTGTCTGGCTCAGCGGGGACCGGGATACTACTATACGCCCTGGAAAGACACTGACGCTGCAGAGGCCAACTCCAGGCGAACAGCTCCCGGTACCTGCCATGGCGGCGCTTCCGGACCAGCCGGAAGCTCACCGTCCAGAACTACAACTCCCAGCAACCTGCGCCGCGCGTCCTGGTCGACGTCGGGGGAGCGGCCGCCATTGTCCACTGCCGAGGTGAGGCGGTCGCTGAGGCTGTGGGGCCGCCGTTTCTGTCGCAGCGGAGGGATAGGAAGGACGGGGAAAACGAGCTAGAAGACGCGACTCCGGCAATCCGGGCGGCGCCAGGGCAGATCCCGCACCTGCCCTTTCTGCGCCGGCTTCGCGCTCCCGTTTCCGTTGGTTCTCCCGCCTCCGGGCTCGCGGCCGCGCTGGGCCGGCTGGGCGGACCCGAGGAGCCCTGGACGTCGGGCCTGGCGCGGGGTCGCGGCTGTCGGCCCCGCACGCTTTTGTCTTCCCCGCCGCGCGCGAGGATCCCAGGTGCCCCGCGGGCCGAACCTTGGAGCGGAACAAAAGCCGGACGCCCCTGGCCGAGCGAGCCCGAGCTTGCTAAGTCGCCTGCCGAGCGCGCACTGGCGGGGACCGGCTCACGGGTGGGAGGCTGGGAGCCACGAACCAGGTAAGGCCAGCGGCTCGCTGCTACGAGCTCCTGAGCATCTCTCCTCCCCGGTGGTTGCAGATAAAATCGGGCGGGAGGCCAGGCAGCAGGTGATGAGGACGCCTCTGAGGCTGTTAATGGGCATGCACACCTTTCTTTCCCCAGCGGGTGTTTCTCGTCCGCGCGGGTCCACCGGAGGCGCGGAAGAACGACGTGGAACGTGGGAGGGGAACAGCCCCCATTCCCTTCAGCTTGCAGTGACGGCGGATTTTGTTAAGTTGCAAACAGCGGTGCAGCGTAGTATGCCTACTTTGAGTTTTGGCACAGATCCCGGTGTTCCTGGGGCCCAGTAGGCGTCCTGGTGCCTTATACACACTCCCAGGAAACCCAGAGCTCTGCCAGTTGGCCTTGGAACCCTCAGAGAGGTCTCGGGACTTGCACAAAGACTTGGAACCCAGGGAGTTTGTGGTCTGGGCTCTGAACCAGTAAACAGACAGGCTTGGGCCTGGTAGGTTTTGCAGATTGATTTCTTCTTTCCTTCCCTTCCTTACCTCCATCCCTTCCCTTTTAGGTAAAATTTGCATAACAAAAAATTAGCCGTTTTAGAGTACAACTTAGTGGTTTTGTTGTATATTTAAAGAGTTGTACAATAAAATATTATCTAATTCTAGAACATTTTCATCACCTCCCAAAAGAAATCTTTGCACCTATTAAGCGGTCACTCCTCATTCCTCCCTCCCTGGCGGCTCTAGGCAGCCACTGATTCATTGGGGGTGCATGTAGATTTTACAGTAATTTTTGTAAATCACCAAAAAGTTACTTCGAAGTTGTCACTCGCTGTCTCTTGGGAGCCATTGACAAATTTCCACCCTCTAATCCTGGATTGTGCTCTTTTTTCAGCTTGTTTAACTCCCTTTTCATTGTTGTTTTTGACTTGTAAATTTTGTTTTCTTATAATGCTCCCTGGAAGTCTTCTGTTGTTTCTGTGGATAGGCTGCCTTTTTTGTTACTGGTCCTTCTTCAGAGAAAGGACCACTTTTGTGTTTTCTATTTTTGTCGTTAGGTTGGTACTGCAATTGCATTCCGTGAATGAATCACCTGAATCAAGTGCACCTGGGAGGGCACCTGGTCCATTGATCCTGTGGGATGGCAGCCATCAACCCTTGGGCCTCCTGGGGTGAGTTCAAATTCTGTTTCTTCTGGGCCTCCTCAGCAGTGACCTGCTACTGCCAGGGGTCAAAGTGGCACAGGGGCTGAGGGTTTTGAGGAATTGGAGGAGGGTCTGTTGATCTTGGTATAGAATTAGAACTGAGGGATCCCTGGGTGGCGCAGCGGTTTGGCGCCTGCCTTTGGCCCAGGGCGCGATCCTGGAGACCCGGGATCGAATCCCACGTCGGGCTCCCGGTGCATGGAGCCTGCTTCTCCCTCTGCCTGTGTCTCTGCCTCTCTCTCTCTCTCTCTGTGTGACTATCATAAATAAATAAAAATGTTTAAAAAAAAAAAAAGAATTAGAACTGAGTGAGATTTAAAAAGAAGAAACAACTTGGTTTTTGGTGAAAAGGGAAACGGTGTAAAATGCCACGTAATTTTTGTATATTTTATAGTCCTTTCCTAAGGTGTCTCATTAGTTCTAAGAGATTTTCTAATGATTTGTGGGATTTCTTAGAAGACCATCATACATCTGATAAGAATTTCTCTACCACTACCATATTTTTTTCTTGTTTTTATAGCATTGGCTTGTAATTTAGGAACAGTGTTAAATAGTGTGAGGTCAGTGGTATGCTATCTTTAAGTGAGGTTCCCTGTATTTATCAGTAAAGACACTGAGGGGAGTATCTTACTATGTAGATTTTTTAAAAATTAGGTAATGTTAAATATTTTATCAGATACCTCCTTAGTCATTTAAGGAGGAGCCATTTATTTATTTATTTATTTTATTTATTTATTTTATTTATGATAGTCACACAGAGAGAGAGAGAGAGGCAGAGACACAGGCAGAGGGAGAAGCAGGCTCCATGCACCGGGAGCCTGACGTGGGATTCGATCCTGGGTCTCCAGGATCGCGCCCTGGGCCAAAGGCAGGCGCCAAACCGCTGCGCCACCCAGGGATCCCAGGAGGAGCCATTTAAATATTGTTCTATGGCTATATCACATCAGATTTTCTAATAGTGACTAACATGCATTTCTGATATAAATCTAGCTTTTTTTTTTTTTTAAGATTTTATTTATTTATTCATGAGAGACACAGAGAGGCAGAGACACAGGCAGAGGGAGAAGCAGGCTCCATGCAGAGAGCCTGATGCGGAACTTGATCCCAGGATGCTGTGATCATGACCTGGGCTGAAGGCAGATGCTCAATCGCTGAGCCACCCAGGCATCCCAAACCTAGCTTATTATGTTGGATTTTGTCACATGTCCTTGGGCTCTGTTTATGGAACTCTGTTACCCCTTTCAGTGAGACCGATCTCCTTTTCCATTTTGTTGCCTTTAGTCACTAGGATTGTTGTGCCAATACCTTTCCTTTACTTATCCTAACCTGATTTCGTGCAGGTATCCTTACGGACCAGTCCTGGGGAATGGCGGCTGTTGACCCGTGGGCCTCCTGGGGTGAGTCAAAGAGCCTGTGTCCCCTTTGGCCATGTTGGCTGCAATGTCCAGGCTTTTCCCAGCAGTGACTTGCCTTGGCCAGGAATCAGACCTAGGGAGCCACCTGGGGATTTAGGGCATAGGGCAGTGGGGAGTGTTTCTGGTCCAGATCTTTCAAAGCTGGAATAGCGAACGATCCGAACACACCACTGGGAGATAAAGTGATGGTGATACCTCCACGAAAGGGGCATGAGAATAAATGTGTGGGCATTTGTGGGTAGGATATGAATGGCCCAGAAAGGATATGAATGGCACTATTTCTCAGAGACGGTGCCTCAGAGCAAAGGGGGACAGTGCAGGGTTCATGTTTAGGCACATTCCTTATCTGCTCTTGAGTCTCATTTCCCTGATCTATAAAATGAGGAGATGAGTTTTTTTATTTGTGTAACAGAGAGGTCCAGAAACCAGTTTTCCCTGAACCCCCCACCTCCCAGGAGGAAGGACTCATGTAGGCATACTTCTGGCAGGGAGAGCTGCCTCCGTGACTTTGTTTTCCTCCCCAGCTCTATGTCCTCAGGACTCTGCCTGGCATTTGGAAGAGAACCGTGAGGAGGAGAGGAGGGCCACTGGGCTCCCGACAGCCGAGGTCCAGGTGAGGTGGGCTTCTGCTTTTTCCTGAAGGGCTGTGCTGTTCCCTAAGGTGCCCAAGTTGTTTCCCACCATCCTAGTCTATGTGTTCCTCACTTTATAACAGCTAGAGTTGGGTAGAGAAGGAATCGGCCAGAAGTTTACTGCTTTCTGAGCACTCAGAATTCAAATAATTTTCTATGACTTGGAGCCACACTATTAATTAGTCTATTCATATTCCTGAGCCCTAGCTGTGCTGTGTGTTGTTTTGGTGGATGAGGGGCAACCCTTTTGGCTGGAAGTCCCCCTTCCTCCTCCTGCCTTACCTCATGTATTCAGTACTGATTCAGTTTGATGGTGTCCTGTGAGCTGTCTGCCTGCTGGGAGGGGAACGTGGACAGGTACAAGCCCAGTCCTGAGGGATTCTCAGTCCCCTTTCCAAAATGATTCACTCAGCTCCTGAGGGCTCATGGCCTGCTGGTGCTGTAAATGTGGTTCAGGATATGAGCCTGAGATGCTGGGGGAGGCCCCAAGCCTTGAAAGAGCTGAGCCCAACTGATGTCTTAGGAAGTGGGTCAGTCTGCATAGAGTCACTGGGGCACAGAGCAGCTGGAGTCTTTCTGCTGTGGTGAGAGTGGCTGCCCAGGAGACCTGACACATTTGCACCAGGAGGTGAAGGGGATTCATCAGCCTGGTAAGCAGGGGTCTGGCCTTTTATAGCACCACCAGTGTGTGGTGTTGGGTGGGGGGTGAGGCAGGGGTATTGCATGACCAGCATCTGGGCGAAGGCTGACCCCAATTAGAATTTAGCATGGAGAGCCTAGGATGAATCCAACCAGGTTCTGAATGCCTGCTGCAGAGCCAGGGGTCCATCCTGGTGGTATAAAGAGCCTCTTAAATATTGGGAGTAGGAGGCGCCACTGTCTAAAATGTGGCTGGAAGGATGTCCCTGGCAGGAGTGTGGGGAGAAGCGGGTTGTGAGAAGCAGGCTTGCATTTCAGGTCAGTGTGACCAGGGCCTAGGAGCAAGACCTAAGAAGTATTAGGGAGTCAAAGCAAGGGAACTTTATGACTGTAAGGGCATAAGAATGGCTTCTGAGAGAACTAGGACAGCAGAGTTGATACGGGAAAGGTGGCAGGAAATAGGATAGCAGAATAGGTAATATTGGAAAGGTGTCATCTCCCTTTTTTCCTGCCCAGCCTCTTCATTGGTGGCAGCCACTTAAAAACAAATTTTTTCATAACAACTTTATTAGAATATTCACCCTTTTAAAGTAAATAGTTCTCTTGTTTTTCATATATTCACAGAATGGGGCAAGTATTATCAACCGATAATGTACTTCTAGAGCATGGGTGTATATCACCCCAAAAAGAAATCCTGTACCTATTAGGAACCCATGTTCCCACCACCCTCAGCCCCTGACAACCACTAATTTACTTTATCTATTTATTTTTCTATTCTGGACATTTCTCATAACGGGAAATTCTATAATATATGGCCTTTTGTGTCTGGTTTCTGTCACTTAGTGTGTTTTTAAGGTTCATTTGTATTGTAGTACACATCAATATTTTATTTCTTTTTATAATTCAGAGGCAGCCATTTTTAACTTACTGTTTTTGGTTCCTTAGGGTTATCTCTATGTTTCTTAATGAGAGATTTTTATCTTGATTCATGAAATTTACATTTACTTTATTGACTCCATACTATGAAAGGTAAAGAAAAATAGTTTCATTACTATATTTAGATTTTTTAAGTTAAAATAATGGATCAAGCAAATAAGAGATACTGAGCTATAAAAATATTAATAACATTTCAGGTTTATGCCTCCCTCCCCAAATTGAAATAAAACGTAATGAAATCTCCCACAGTTTCAAAGCTGACAGATGAAGTGCATTGCAAGTATGCTACCCCCACATAGCAGTACAGCTGTCCCCAGGAGGCAGAAGGGCCTGAACCATGTGACACAGAATGGTGGTTGTCTGACATCATAACTCGGGTGACTGATGCTCATTGCTGCTATGATAGTTATTTTTAGACTCTAACAGAATCAGCAGTGAGCTAGGCTGAAAGATGGGCCCCAAATCAGTCGCTTGGGAATAGAAGTTAGCTGTACTAAAATGCTGTGAAGAAGCCTAATAACCACTGGGCTGCACTCTGCTGTTAATTTATGTGGTTTCTGAGAATTAGGGTTAATGCTGAGAAAATAAAATGGAGAATTAAAATAACAACACCCTTCAATGTCTGAAGAGTTGTGATTTCTGAGAACATGCTCCTGGCCCCCTCCCCACACTCACTTCGGATTTTTCCTTGTGGGAAACTCAAGATTTGAATCATGTGAGTTTTTGTATTAAGCAAGGTCTTCAGGAACACTAACAAGAGCTCCGTATCCCTCCCTTGTTCCCTCCAAATTAAATACTGAAATAAAGCATTCACCTGGTGAAAACATCAAATGCTGTCATCCCTTGTTATCTGAGTAGTCTATTCTGGGCAACATGTCGGATAGTGAAGTTTCAACTAGTGGAATCCCAGATCTCATTATTTTGAAGAATAAGGAAAGTAATATCCCATCTAGAAAAATCTCCACCCAGTTTCCTCAAATACGGCAGCTCTCAAATCCCTGTATAACAATCCACCAATGCTTTCTGCATGATAAACATGCACATAACAATAATCTAACACTCTGCACCCATCTCTGATTGTCTTGAGGATGTACACATAGTTGTGTTTTCCTTGCCTGCAAAGAGCTTGCCCTGAAATATTAATGAAATTCTGAAGATGCGAAAGAACCCATCTGAATTTCTCTAGATTCCATGAATGAGCCAACTGTCCATGATTTCAGATAATGCAGGAACTGAGATCCATCTCAGCACCCTCTGCATCTTCTCAAACTGCACCATGGTTTAGATGTGTAGCTGGTTAGGAGATTCCCTGAAGTGCTATAGAGAGCCCTGGTGAGGGTTCATACATATGTGTAGGAATGATTACAGGAAATTTGGGCGAGGCATTTTCAAGTCATCCTAGCAGATGCTTGTAAAGTGCAAGTTGAGGTATGGTTGCCTGAGAATGGCTTACTCCATCCTGTCTTGCCTTCTAAGGTCCCTCTTGTCCACACAGCTGATGAGACTGGGCCTTTGACTTCTCCTATCTCTTCTTCTGTTTCACCTCCAGTTGTGCTTTTGCATATTCTGCATCTTTAAGGCCTGCCTGAACTGTAGGCCCCAGTATTAGGATATACCCAGCTGTGGGTCTTTTTCTCTTCCTGTGTGGTAGTCCATGATTCCTGCCACTCTGATAACATCTACAAACCTGGAAATACTTGTTTATTTCAAATGTTTGGACAAATCCCATAATTATAGAAAAGTATGAAAAGTAATCAAACGTCTCTATTATTCTGAATAAACAGTTATGCTTTGTCATATTTGCTTAGTTTTCCTTTTATACATTCTATTCACATTTTCCACATTTATGCAGAATGACCACTTAGGGTGTGTACACAGCTAATTTGTTTTTATACTCATTCATAGATAATGTTTCTGTAGATGTCAGAGATATTAATATTCCATTTTTAAAAGATTTTTTCTTAAGATTTTATTTATGAGAGACAGAGAGAGGAGGAAACATAGGCAGAGGGAGAAGCAGGCTCCTCACAGGGATCTGGAAACCCAGGATCACGCCCTGAGCCAAAGACATGCTCAACTGTTGAGCCACCCAGGCGGCCCTAAAATATTTTTTAATTTTCATTTTAACCCATTTCTGTACCCAATGTGGGGCTCGAACTCACCCCTAAGATTAGGAGTTGCATGCTCTACTGACCAAGTCAGCCAGGTGCCCCTATTCTATTTTTTTTTTTTAAGTAATGCTTTTCCTGCCTGTAGCTTTTCTACACCTTTCTTGCTTATTGAAGGCCAACTTTAAGGTCCATCCATGTGATAAGTCCATTTCTTTTTTTTTTTTTTTAAGTCCATTTCTTTTGCCCCTGTTCATCCCTTTTATGGATGGGCTTAGAAGTTCCCTGCCCCCACCAGTTTTGCTATTCCAGGGAAAGCTGTGTGGACATTCTTGTAATTTCACTTTGAGCACATGTATAAATATTTATGTAGATATGCCCCTAGAAGCAGAATTATGCTGAGTTGTAGGGTGTGTGTGTGTTTTCAAAATGACCAGTGCTGCCATAAGGCTCTTTGAAGGTGCAAAGCCTCTTCTCACTACTCTGGAAGAGTGCCAATTTCCTTGCATGTTTGCTGCCACTTAGATCTTTTAATGTTTGCTTACCTCAAGACCGAAAAGGTGTATTACTTTTCATTTCCTTGATCACTAGTGAGGTTGAGTATCTTCATATCATTACTGCTCATCTGCATTTCTCTCTCTGCATTTCTCAGATTTGTGTAGAATCAGACTTGTTGATAAGTAGGCATTTACATGAATTGTGGATTCCTTTTTTTTTTTTTTTTTGTATTGTGGATTCTGATTCTTTGCCTTGTATGAATTGGTTTCTCCTAGTGTCTCTTAACTTTGTGGTGTCTTTGATCAGTCAAGTGTTTTCCAGGATATTTTTGTCAAATAGATCTTTGTTTATGGCTAATATTTTTGTGTCTTCTTTTAAGAACCCTTGTAGAAAAAATCTGTCCTGTCCTATTCCTTTATTTTTGTTCTGTTTCTGAGGCCTTCTGTTACATGGTGGGCCTCCTGAAGCAATTGCTGTGTCTTCATGTTCAATGAATTTTTGTTCTTTGAGAGCCTCTCTGGTGTCAGCCTGTCTTGTTTTATACTGAAATCTCCAGTTGGGGAAGTGGAATTGCAGTTCATTGAAAGTTGGATGTAGCTGTGGCCTCTATTCTGTTTTCCTTTCAGCCTCTGAGTTTGGTCTCCTCTTGTGCTGTATGTACTTCTCTTGGCTCCAGGGCGCCTCTGTCTCTGTTCCCTAGGAAAGAGCAGTGAGGCATTTGAGCATCCTGCATTGCTATGGCTGAGCAAGTTTGGTTCCCCATAGGCCTCCCTTCGTGTGTGTGTCTGTGTCTATGTCTGCATCTGTCTTCCGATAAGTCTCACTCTAAGTTCCAATGGAGCTGGTTGAGCCAGGATCATCAAGTTGCTTATGCTCCTCCCTGTTTCCCCGGGTATGCAGCTGGCTGTCAGGCCACAGATCTCCCTGCCCCACATCCTGGGGAAGAGGTTTCAACTCCAGGGTTTCAACCTGAGCAACCTTAGAACCATGCACAGTCTTGTGTGTGAGAAGGGTCTAAGCTGTGTTGCCCAAGTATAAGTCCAACACATCTGGTGGTTGTGCTGCCCACAAGGTGGAGTGGCTCGTTGGAAGGTGGGACAATTAGCAAAGCTGTCCTGAATACAGACTCACCTCCTTACTTGTTTTCATCCTGGCTCTCACTCCTGCTTTCACTGTATCATTTAAGTTCAGAGTCTGAATCCTCTCCTGGAAACCTCTTCCACTGTACCCACTTCCAACGTGTGGGCCTGGAATCTCCTCTGCTCAGTTTCCTTGGTCCTCAGCACTTTCATCTGTAACCTCATCTTGCAAGAATGTGTGGAACACCATGTGCCAAACAAAGGCCTCTTCTGGATATTTCCCTGTCTTAGAAAACTTTGGCAGGTTTTTAAACCATAACATGGAATCTGAATCTTGTATTACTTCCTGTTACCAAAAATTACTGCAAACTTAATGGTTTAGAACAATATAAATTTACTCTCTTGTTCTAGAGCTCAGAAGTCTAAAGTGAGTCTGTAGGTTCTTGGCAATTAGCCAGCTCTATCTTTCCATTGATACTTCTTTTTTGACATACATTGTTATGTCTTCTCCCCTTCAGATATCAATAAATGGTAACACTTTTTGAAGACCAAAAATGGGGCGGTCTGTAGGGCTGTGTTCCCTCTGGAGGTTCCAGGGGAGAATCTGCTTACTTGCTTTTTCAGCTTCTGGAGGTTACCTGCATTTCTTGGCTCATGGTCCCTACCTCTGTCTTCAATGTGCATCACTCCAACCTCTGCTTCCAGTGTCACATCTGCTTTGACTAAGACCCTCCTGCTCCCTCCTTCATTTATGAGGACCTTTGTGATTACATTGAACCCACCTGGATGATCCAAGATTATCTCCCAAAATCCATATTCTTAACATAATCACATCTCTGCAAAGTCTCTTTCTCTTGTTAAGGTAGCAGTCATAGGTTCTGGGATTTAGGATGTGACCATCTCTTGGTTGGGGGGCATTATTACAAACACCTGTGTTCAATAACAGCAACTTTCAGCTTTCTGCCTGCCTCTTCATCTATGCTGACACTTGAAAAAACTGAACATCTTAAGGCAAATCTAAGCTATTCTGTCATTTTGTTTATAAACACTTATGTGTATATTTCTAAAAGAGAACATTCTTTTTAGAAAACAATATATCAATACCTTTATCACACACAACAAAATTAACAGCAGTAATTCCTTATTATTAGCTAATACCTAGGCAATGTTCATTTTTTCCCACTTGTCCCCAAAATATCTTTTATGATTGGTTTGTTCAAATAAGGATTCAAACAAGGACCACTCACCGTGTACTTCATATGCTGAAGAAACTAGTCACTTGTCCTGTTGGTTTACCTGATTTTGCCCTCTTGATGTCATTGGTTGAGTTCTTTTCCCTTTGTCTCCTTGTAAACTGATAACTGGGCTAGAGGGCTGAGTAGATTCAGGTCCCATATTTTTGGTAAGAGTACATCATAGGTGGTACTAGGTCCTTCCTCCTGTGTTGCGTTAGTGGGCACAGGTTGTCTGGTGGTCCCATTTTCAGATGAGGTGATGAATTAGGCTAATAGCTCCCCCTCCATCAGTCTTCATGTTATTCAGACATGTTCCCTGTCTGCTTTTCATGTGTGATTTAGCAGTCATTGATGATCACTGCCATTGTCCACTATTTGATTAAATGTTGCAGAATCACTCTGATAGTTTCAATCCTTCAGTGTCTATTAGATGTAGTTCTTTGATTCCTTTTTAAATTTGTGCATGCTGGGATCCCTGGGTGGCGCAGCGGTTTAGCACCTTTCTTTGGCCCAGGGTGCGATCCTGGAGACCCGGGATCGAATCCCACATCGGGCTCCCGGTGCATGGAGCCTGCTTCTCCTTCTGCCTGTGTCTCTGCCTCTCTCTCTCTCTCTCTCTGTGACTATCATAAATAAATAAAAAAATTTTTAAAAATTAAAAAAAAATAAATTTGTGCATGCGGGTTCCATTTCTGTCTTGGGAGGAGTGGTTGGCATGGTGGTTAACTTGTGGCTCAGTTCACCAGCTTGACCCCTTCACCTTGTTAAGTGTAAGTGAACTTGGAAGCCATCAAGTAGATGCCACCCTCTGGGGAGATGAGGTAGTATGAGGTGAGCACACCTGGAGCACCCTGGTTAGAAGGGATGATTGCTCGGTGAAAGGAAGCACCACCCACCAGGGAAACTGAGGCCTAGGCAGGTCTGCAGAAGAAAACCAAGGTATTGGCCTTGATGAGTCCAAAGGGTTAGGCAAAGTTTCACTGTGAGGTTGTGCTCAGCAATTTTTTTAAAAAGATTTATTTAATTAATTTATTAATTAATTTATTTATTTATTCATGAGAGACAGAGACAGAGAGAGGCTGACACGCAGGCAGATGGAGAAGCAGGATCCATGCAGGGAACCTGACATGGGACTCGATCCTAGGTCTCCAGGATCAGGCCCTGGGCTGAAGGCGACACTAAACCACTGATCCACCCGAGCTGCCCCTGTGCTCAGCAATTTTAAGTGCTTTTCAGAGTCATGTAATTATTGCAGCAGAATCAGTTCTGTGTTTTAAGCCAGGCGTTGTGTGAAGGTGGAGGGGGAGCAGTTGAGTCTGACAGAGCAAGGCTGATACACTGAAGACCCAGTCACGATGGCTGACCCTGACCAGAGGTAACAAGCTCAGTTTGTGAACCTTGAGCTGGGACAGAAAGGAAGGTCATGGGAAGGGCAGTGACATAGCAGGCTGGGAAGGCACCGGTAGAAGCTCACAGGACACTTGCAGTGGAAATTCACAGACACAGGGGTAGGCCAGAAAGCCAATTTCCAGACAGATGAGAGGACCTAGAAGCCATTGGAGCCTGTGGGGATTCTAACATACTAACCATGATGGATACCTCACTCCCACTGTCACCACAGGGAGGGCATGCTCTACTCCATCTGGATGGGCCTAGGTAACAAGTTCACATTGATTTGCTTAAGAGCTCTGTGAGAGGAGTGCCTGCATGGATCAGTCCATTAAGCATCTGCCTTTGGCTCAGGTCATGATCCCCAGGGTCCTGGGGTCGAGCACCGCACCTGGCTCCTTGCTCAGCAGGAAGTCTGCTTCTCTCCACCCCTGACCCGCAACTTGTGCTCACTCACTCGCATGTGTTCTCTCTCAAATAAAATCTTTTTTAAAAAAGAGAGCAGGGCAGCCTTTGGGGTCAAGTCCTATGTCAGGTTCCCTGCGTGGAGCCTGCTTCTCCCTCTGCCTGTGTCTGTCTCTCTGTGTCTCTCATAAATAAATAAAATCTTAAAAAAAGAGAGAGAGAGAGAGTGCATTGGGATGCTTGGGTGGCTCAGCGGTTGAGCGTCTGCCTTCGGCTCAGAGTGTGATCCCAGTCTGGGGATCGAGTCCTACATGGGGCTCCCTGCAAGGAGCCTACTCCTCCCTCTGCCTATGTCTCTGCCTCTCTCTGTGTCATGAATAAATATTTTTTTTTTTTTTAAGAGAGCACTGTGAGGGATGCATTCATACAAAAGTCAGACTTAGGTTGTAATTCCTCCTCCCTTCTAGTTAAGTATTCCTGCTTCTATTTTTCCTAAAAACCTCTCCTGGAACATTTTAAAACTCAGGTGCTTTTTGATGGCAGCTGTAGCTGATTCTCTTTGGCATGGACTGCTCTGCTCAAACCTGTCTCACTTTTAGCTCCAGTCCCTTGGGACAGGAATGAACTGAGAGTGGAAACCTCCTGTTAGTGGCCAGGAAGACAGCCTGTGAATATTTACATCCTCCTCTCAGGTCCTACATCGACATGTTTAGCAGACTCCAACCCAGTGCTTGTAGTCTGCTTTCTTCTGGTCCTGGCCTTAAGTATCTTCATCTCCGGAGAAGAAGGGGGGCACTTCCCTGGTGGTATTCCTGTCCATACTAACCAATATTACTAGAATTAGGTAAGAGTCTTAGGAGAGACCTGCTGATCTTCATTGTGGTTACTGTGGGCCCACATACCTAATTCCCTAAGAGTACATCCCAAATACAGATCCCTTGGGTTGCTCCCAATGGGACTTGATCCAAATCAGTTTACAGTACTGAACATATCCTGGACAGTTTCTCTATATCCTCTGTCTTCCCCAATGTGATCAGCCTCACTCCATCCCTAGAGAACATGGGAGGGTGTGGTTGCAGGCTGAGGGGGAACATCTGTGCTCTTTTAGGAACCAGTAACCTTCAAGGATGTAGCTGTGGACTTCACCCAGGAGGAGTGGGGGCAGCTGGACCCTGTTCAGAGGACGCTGTACCGTGATGTGATGCTGGAGACCTATGGGCATCTACTCTCTGTGGGTAAGGCTGAGCTATCTCAGTAAATGAAGCTATTTCCATTGCATTACCTTCTACTACTCTGTGTTAGAAAGTTCACAGGATGTAACTATGTGGTAATGGATATTAACTAGATTTATTATCATTTTACAATGTATACAGATACTGAATTGTGTACACCTGAAAGTAATATTATGTAATACGTCAGTTATATTACAATTTTTAAAAATTAGCAATGCGTAACACCAATAACAACAACGAATAAACACTCATTGGCAAATTACACACGCAAAAAAGGCCTCATGGAGGTCTCAGAAGGACTAAGATGATCTTGAGACCTGACATTCAAGGACACAGTCCTGATGCTTATGAAGCACGAAGTGGGAGAGACTGTGCTTATTCTGCCCAAGTGAGAAGTCAAGAACAATAGGCAAGGGCAGTTTACAAGGCTTTGTTTTTCCTCCATGCACAGGGAATCAGATTGCCAAGCCGGAAGTCATCTCTCTATTGGAGCAAGGAGAGGAGCCCTGGTCAGTGGAACAAGCATATCCTCCAAGCACTTGTTCAGGTGAGGGCAGGCCCCGGGTGGAAGCAAGAAGCTTTCCTGTAAGTCCTTGTTTGGAAAATGGGCTGAGGCCCTGAGGAGTTACCTTCCTCAGACATTCACAATTCCCTCCAAGGAGCTTTATGCCATGTATTGACTTTCCTGCAGCTGTTGATTCAGAGGAAAGATGCCCACCCTACTGACAGTTTTTATGAGCTGCCGTTTCCCTTCCCTGTCATCCATTCTCCTGACCCTCTCATACTCTCTCTCCACTGCCCCTTTCTCTGAGATGATTTCTTATTCACTTGCATGTGTTTTAATTTGTTCTTATTTCCTTTATTGCCAAACTTGTAGCCAGGAGCCAGAGACTCTTCTATTTCTTTTGTTTAAAAAAGGGTTTTTGTATAGGTGATGTATTCACATGGTTGAAAAAGCCCAGAGCTACATAGAATGAGTAAGCTGAAAAATTTCATTTTCTTTTGCTGCTGTTAATCCACATTATTCTTACCCCCATCCCATACACACATAGGGCACGAACAAAGGTAACCACTTTTTTACTAAAAATTTTTGAGCTATTTTCTTAGTCGTTGCCCTAGGGATTATAATTAACATTGTAATTTATAACTATCTAGTTTGGATTAATACCATTACCTTTGATAGTCTACAAACTCTCATTCTGTATATCCTCCTCCATTTATGCTGTTACTGTCACAAATTACATCTACATAGATTTATAATTATTGCTTTGTTTTGTTTTTTAAAGCAGGAAAAAAGTTCTAAACAAAAAATGCATTTATAACATCTTGTTAACTATGTTACTGTAATTGATGTTCTATATTTTGACTTACCGTCTAGTGTCCTTTCATTTCAGTGTATAGAACTCCATTTCTTTTAGGGCAGATTTGCTAGCAGCAGACTCAGATGGTGTTTATCTGGGAGTCCTTTCCTTTCCCCTTCATTTTGGAAAGAAAGTTTTGTCAGATACAGAATTCTTGGTTGACAGTATTTTTCTTTCTAGCTTCTGTGGTTTTTTTTTTTTTTTTTTTTTTTTTGCTTCTGTGGTTTTTGAAGAGGAATAAACTGTTAGTCGTATGAGGATCCTGTATGTGATAAACTGCTTCTCTCTTGCTGCTTTCAGGATCCCCTCTTTGGCTTTGGCTTTTGAGAGTTTATTATGATGGGTGTTCTAGATTCTTAGGAATATATTAGAACTTTTCAAAACTCCTGTGAACCATCTTACCCCTCAGCTTTTTAAAAATCTTTTTGGTTGGGGATCCCTGGGTGGCTCAGTGGTTTAGTGCCTGCCTTTGGCCCAGGGTGCGATCCTGGAGACCCGGGATCGAGTCCCGCATCGGGCTCCCTGCGTGGAGCCTGCTTCTCCCTCTGCCTGTGTCTCTGCCTCTCCCTCTCTCTGTGTGTCTCATGAATAAATAAATTTTAAAAAATTAAAAAAAAATCTTTTTGGTTTTATGTATTATTTGCCTCAGCTATTTTCCATCATCTCAGGCAGTAGCAACTTTTTAATATATTGCCTGCGAATGTTTGACAAATACCTGCTCCCTAGAGGCTTTTAGGTCCTGACAATCTTTCAAGGGAGGTCCTCCACCAAGTAGGTCAAATAATGACTGTTGTTTGGGAATAGGCTTTGGAAAACCTCTAGCTTCATTCTGTTCTCTCTAGTACCAGAAATATGGGTTGTTATTTTCCAAGGCTGCTGCTGAGCTGGGGAGCCAGAGATGGGATAGGGTAAGTTATAATGCTGCAAAGTTCACTGTTACAAAAATACAGCTGTTTTTCTTGAATAAAATCTTCCTTGGGCTGCTTCAGGACTTTGGTTAATTTATAGAATTTTGAAGACATTGATTGATAGTTTTTGCTAATGCTGTGGTTGCTTTTATAGAATGGTGACATTTCAGAGGCCCTTATTCTTCCATTTTTTACTGACCTCTTGCCCCAGATAATCAGTTTTAATAATTTCTATTGAATGTTTCCAGAGTTTCTTTCTTTCTCTCTCTTTCTTTTTTTAAGATTTGATTTATTTATTCATGAGAAACACAGAGAGGGACATAGGCAGAGGGAGAAGCAGACTCCCTGTGGGTAGCCCAATGCAGGACTCGATCCTCGGACCCTGGGATCATGCCCTGAGCCAAAGACAGATGCTCAACCACTGAGCCATCCAGGCATTCCTCCAGAGTTTCTTTATACAACTGTAAGCATATAGGGATATGATTATTTTCACTTTTTTTAAATTTTCACTTTTTCAAAAGTAGATTATGGTATACACTATTCTGTATCTTGCTGTTTTTTTTTTTTTAATTATTTTTTTTATTTTTATTTTTATTTATTTATGATAGTCAGAGAGAGAGAGAGAGAGGCAGAGACACAGGCAGAGGGAGAAGCGGGCTCCATGCACCGGGAGCCCGATGTGGGATTCGATCCCGGGTCTCCAGGATCGCGCCCTGGGCCAAAGGCAGGCGCCAAACCGCTGTGCCACCCAGGGATCCTGTATCTTGCTATTTTTAATTTAACAACATGCCATAGCCTGCTCTTAAGTTCTGAAGTTGGATGTCTTCCCATCCATTCTAATGAAGTGGGGTTTTTTTGGAGTCTCATCAGTTGCCCCCATTCATATCTGAAATGTTCCATCAAGGGCTCAAGAAATCTGGTAACTTTAAGTCTCCTACTCCTTGTGCTGACTATTCTGAGTTACCATCCTGAGCCCGGTGGTTCCACCATCCCCATCCTTATGCTTCTGCCATCCTGCAAATTATCTCGAACATCTTGATTGCGATAAATCAGTAATCTCAGCTCTTTCTTCTAGATGATGTTTCCCCCTCCTCTTGATGCATATTCCTGGTACTAGCCTTCTGTGAGTCCCCACTAAGCAGGAAATTGAGAAGTCCTCAATTTTCCTCTCCAAGAAGTAATTTCTCTTCTAACTCCTGAGATTTTCCTGCCTCTGAAATGTCAACTGTGTCATTTAGCTTCCAGCAACATCACTCTCAGGTTCTTTATAAAATTCCTGTTCAAGTTAATGAGGAAATTCTTACTTTATTAGCTACCTCAGGTGTTATTTCTAGCTATATCTCCCTGAAATCTTCCATTTTGAGGTTGTCAGTAAATCTATAGTGATTCAAATAGCCTTTTAAATGACTCTGACTAGATTTCAAGACCTTCCAATTTTTTCTGTTATTTTTCTCATTTTCTAACTAGTTCATTCCATAGAACAGCAGTCTATCTGTATTCAACCAAGGCTTGAAGGCCAAGCTCATGTCATTTCGCTTGTATGAAACTTTCTAAGGTTGTTGTCAGTGTTAATCTCCTTCTCCAGCCTCCTGCCCATTCAGCATCTGCATCTCCTTAGTGTCTCACTGATACACTGTCATCACATAGATTCTAACCAGGTTAAACCATACTTTGTTGTCTTGTCTCTGGTTCTAGATACTCAGCCCACCAGCACTGAATATAAAATTGGACAAGAATTATTCATTTGGTCAGCTGCCATTTTTTGAATCATGACCTGAGCTGAAGGCAGACACTTAACTAACTGAGATACCCAGTGCCCCTCTTAAAGTTTCTATTGGAAGGATTCAAAGAGTATATGAAAATCATTCCCTAACTTTTAACTAAGCTTGAAATTTGTAATCAATGCCAGTTTTTGAGCAGAGCAGAGCCCCTGTTGTAATGGACGTGGATAGTAAAAGGAAGGAAATGGTGTATAGTAAGAAGTAAGAAAAACCTAGAGAAAGAGGACAAGGGTCTAGGTCCTGTCCAATATCTGTGGCTTTAGACCATGTGATAGGGTGAATAATGACAACCTCCTACCCCTATCTCCAAAAAGATGTCCACATCCTAAACTTATTATGGTACTTATGGGGCAAAGAGGCTTCTTGGTTGTGAGTACTTTTGGAGATGGAGAGATGATTTTGTATTAACTGAATGGGCCCATAGTAATCGCAAGGTCCTTGTAAGGGGCTGGAGTGTCAGAGACACAGAGAGGAGATGTGATGATGGAAACAGGCTGGAATGATAGTCTTTGAAGATGGGGAAAGGAGCTGTAAGCCAAAAAATGCAGGCAGCTTCTAAGCAGGAAAAGACAAAGGATATGGGTTCTCCCCTAGAGCTCCTAGAGGAAGCTACCCTGGTTTTAGCCCAGTAAAAGTCATTTTGGATTTCTGACTTCCAAAGCTGTAAAGTAATAGGGTTGTATTATTTCAGGCTGCAATATGTATGGTAATTTGTTATAGCGGCAGTAGGAAAGTAATACAGACCCCCTCAGTTGTTGGAGGATTGATTCCTCAGCAGTGATGATGGGTGGCTTCCTTATACTGAATTAGCCAGACATTTCACTGGATTCACAATCTCATGGAATCATTGGAAATGTCCCCTAAGGATAGTGCAGAGCCAGCATTTAATCACATTATATCAGGCTATAACTCCCTTGTTTTCATCATAATACATTGCCTTTCAAGTCTATCTCTTTTGTCATTTTCCTACAAATGATTCTGTAGTTGTTAGAATTGTAACTATAGGAATATCCTTAAAGCATGGTGACTTTGGGCTGATGAATTTTGTGTCATTGACTGAACTAAATAGGAAACAGTGTGATAGTATATTATAGATAACATCCTTGCTTGAAACTTTTGTTGGTGATACTTTCTCTTAACCCCACCCTCTCCTTTTCTGGGGCAACTGTGAAAATAGGGGAGGATATTATAACATAGAAATGAATTAGGACACTTCAATCATTTGAACATTAGTTAAAGACCTGGTTGCTTATTTATTTTTTAAGCAAGTTATTTCTTACACTTTTTCACCTTAATAGTATCCATTGTGTCCTTTTGTCAGGGATCCCCCAGACTACCCTTAGGTTCAGTGATTCCCTAAAAGGACTCAAAAGATTCAAAAATCATTATACTCAGGGTAATGGTTTATTACAGTGAAAGGATACAAAGCATGTCAGCAAAGGGAAAAGACACCTGAAGCAAGTCCAGAGGAAACCACGTGTAAACTTGGAATAGTCATTCCCAGTTGAAGTTGCAAAGGATACATTTAATTCCTTCAGCAGTGAGTTGAGACTACATGTATGAAGTGTCGTCTTTAGGGAAGCTTGCCTGAGTCTAGGAGTCTAGGGTGTTAGTTAGGGATAGGATATTTGGGTACACAGTTCCTGCATAACTAACTGCAATCACTGAACCTTCAGATCCCCAGAAAGGAAAGCAGATGTTCACCATAAATGACATTTGTATAGACTATTTAGAGATATGGAGACACTGGCCTTTAACGTCTCAAGCATACAAAACACTCTTAGACTATTTCAAGACCTAAATTCCTAGTAGTTGGCCGAAGGCTGGTCATGAAACAGGCCTTTGTGGGAATGTGCAAAGTTTGAGCAATTCAGGCATGCAGTTAACTCTTTACTGCACATCCTTATTCTGGTCTTCTTTCCATGGGAAAATACCCCTAAATGGTTTTTATTGGTTTCCAGTACACACTTATTCTGGTTAACATTCTTTTTGTTTGTTTACTTTTCACTATTCTCCTTTTCCCTGTTGTGATTGTTGTGTTACAAATCTTTTTGAAAATAAATTCACATTTGCCTTTTCAATAATATGGACAATAAATCTCACTTTTTCACTCTGTTCTTCCTAGAAGTTTTTCTTACTGCTCTCATGGCTTTTTTTTTTTCTGATTATTTCAGAATGGATGAGAAAACTTGAAAGCAAAGCATTGATTCCAACCCAAAGCATTTTTGAAGAAGAACAATCCCATAGGATGAAGTTGGAAAGATACATATGGGATGATCCTTGGTTCTCCAAGTTAGAAGTCTTGGGATGTAAAGACCAATTAGAAATGTATCACATGAACCAGAGTACAGCTATGAGACAAATGGTCTTCATGCAAAAGCAAGTACTCTCTCAAAGAGGTTCTGAATTCTGTGAACTTGGAGCAGAGTATAGCCAGAACTTAAATTTTGTTCCATCTCAGAGAGTTTCTCAAATAGAACATTTCTATAAGCCTGATACAAATGCTGAAAGCTGGCGGTGTAATTCAGCAATAATGTATGCAGATAAGATTACCTGTGGAAGTCATGATTATGACAAAGCCTTCCACCAATCCATACAACCTATTCAGCCTGAAAGGATCCAAACTGAAGATAATCTTCTCAAGTGTGCGGATGCTGTTAAATCTTTCAATCATTTACTACATTTTGGTGATCATAAGGGAATGCATACAGGAGAAAAACTCTATGAATATAAGGAATGCCATCAAATCTTTAACCAGAGCCCTTCATTTAATGAACATCCACGACTTCATATTGGAGAAAACCAGTATGATTACAAAGAATATGAGAATATCTTTTATTTCTCATCATTTATGGAACATCAAAAAATTGGTACTGTAGAGAAAGCATATAAATACAATGAATGGGAGAAAGTCTTTGGGTATGATTCATTCCTTACTCAACATACAAGCACTTACACCTCAGAGAAACCCTATGAATATAATGAATGTGGGACATCTTTCATCTGGAGCTCTTACCTTATCCAGCATAAGAAAACTCATACTGGAGAGAAACCCTATGAATGTGATAAATGTGGAAAAGTGTTTAGGAATCGTTCAGCCCTTACTAAACATGAACGGACTCACACTGGAATAAAGCCCTACGAATGTAACAAATGTGGAAAAGCCTTCAGCTGGAATTCTCATCTTATTGTACATAAAAGAATTCATACAGGAGAAAAACCTTATGTATGTAATGAATGTGGGAAATCTTTCAACTGGAACTCCCATCTTATTGGACATCAGAGAACTCATACTGGAGAGAAACCTTTTGAATGTACTGAATGTGGGAAGTCTTTCAGCTGGAGCTCCCATCTTATTGCCCATATGAGAATGCATACTGGAGAGAAGCCCTTTAAATGTGATGAGTGTGAAAAAGCTTTCAGGGATTACTCAGCCCTTAGTAAACATGAAAGAACTCACTCTGGAGCAAAACCATATAAATGTACGGAATGTGGAAAATCCTTCAGCTGGAGCTCCCATCTTATTGCCCATCAGAGAACTCACACAGGTGAAAAACCCTACAACTGTCAGGAATGTGGCAAAGCATTCAGAGAACGCTCAGCCCTCACTAAACATGAAATAATTCATTCTGGAATCAAACCTTATGAATGTAATAAATGTGGAAAATCCTGCAGCCAGATGGCTCACCTTGTTAGACATCAAAGGACTCATACTGGAGAAAAGCCCTATGAGTGTAATAAATGTGGAAAATCCTTCAGCCAGAGCTGTCACCTTGTTGCTCATCGGAGAATTCACACTGGTGAGAAACCCTATAAATGTAATCAATGTGAAAGATCCTTTAACTGTAGCTCTCACCTTATTGCGCATCGGAGAACTCATACTGGAGAGAAACCATATAGATGTAATGAATGTGGGAAGGCATTTAATGAGAGTTCTTCCCTAATTGTACATCTAAGAAACCATACTGGAGAAAAACCATACAAATGCAATCATTGTGAGAAAGCTTTCTGTAAGAATTCTTCTCTTATTATTCATCAGAGAATGCATAGTGGAGAGAAACGCTTTATATGCAATGACTGTGGAAAAGCCTTTAGTGGTCACTCAGCCCTACTTCAACATCAGAGAAATCATAGTGAAGAGAAACTGTGAATTGAATTGATAGATTTTTTTTGTACATTTAGTAACACTTTGAAAAAGGAAAAAAAATCCCTATAAATCAAGAGAGGAAATGTTTTAGTAAGAATTCAGGAAAACTCCTCTTTTATTCGAGAGAAAATATCTGCTTAGAAGAAACCTGTGAATGGAAAGACTGGGAAAAGCTTTCAGCAGTTATGTAGCCTTTATTTAACATCAGATAATTAGAGTGAAGAAAACTCCAAACTCTCATAATTCTCCACCAGGAGTCCTACTTATGGAACACGAATGTAGGGAATGAGACTTCTTTTAGTAAGAGATCTCAACTATTTGTGGATCAAAGTGCATTGTTAAGGGGAAAACCTTGTTCTGGGAAAAGTTTTCAACTGAAAATATACTGTTTTGAATCAAGCTGGAATAATGGATGGGAAGATTTATAGTAACATCTTTTGCATAGTTGTGGAAATACAGATTTTGCTGTTTTAGAGGGAGGATGTGGGTGCCCTTTAAGGAATAGAATATGAAATACTATAAATCTGAATTTAAGAAAAAATAGTATTAAATGGGATATTTACTGTTGATCAAGATTAACCTTAGAAAAGATTAGTAAATGAGATTACTAATGGTGGAAAGATAATTACCTAGAAATATGAGACTGACGTTGGAACAAGAGGTGACAGTTTATGACCCAGTGTGTCAGTGTCCATGGTTTACTCATGGTTGCATTGTTGGAAAATTCATTTGTAATTTGTGTTAGGCAATCACTATAAGTTATAATGTGGACACTGCATCAGTATACATAATGTTAAGGAATGAAAAGGACAAAATTGTACATATATATCTATAATTATAACCTCTAAGAAATGTATACAGATTAAGACTGGAAGGACCCATGGAGAAATTAACCTGGTTAATTTAATTTTTTAAAAAAGTTTTACAAACACATACAGCACTTATTATGTGCTAGGCTTTGTTTTAAATGCTTTTCAAATATTAACTTGTTCAGTCTCCTTAATTCTATGAGATAGGTACCATTATTATCCCAGTTTTACAAATGGAGAAACTGGGGCAGAGATGTTGAGAGACCTACCTAAGAACACACAGTTATTAAGAAATGGAACTGAGATTGTTTGGCTCCAGAGTCATGTTTTTAACTACTATGTTATGCTGCCTCTCAAGTGATTTTTTTCCCCTATTTTTCCCCTTTTGTTCAGTTTTCTATAGTAGATATTTAATAATAAAAGTCCATAAATTCCTAAACAATGAGAAATAAAATTACCTGGCTCTCTATCCTGAATGATTTCTGGTAACATGAGAGCTCCTCCCTTTGGAATATGAAATCTGGATTGGACATTCAGAATCACTGCATTTTCTGGGACGTGGGTTCCCTAGGATTTCACTACCCATAACTCTGAGAATTACAGCACAGCAATGGCTGGAAGACTCAATGGACATTTGGGCAATGCTGAGGAATGCCCCTTGATGGGTTTAGACTGGCCTTCATAGGACAGAACAAGAGACACTACTGCACATGGGAGCACTATTTCTCAAGGTCTCCCTCAAATTCAGTGTTTATGCTTTATCTTCTCTACATGAGAAGATTGTTTGATAGTAGGGGGGCTTCAGAAGGGAAAGGAGCTCACCAATTCATCAGAGTGAATGCTCTGAATACTCCTAGTAAAGGCAAGATACCTAAGAAGATTTTAAGTGGCTTCTCTCCAGTTCACAAATATTTCCTGTATTTCCCCTAAAGTAGGGCTATAACTAAGAGTCAACAATCCTTGTATATGCTTCAAGGATATTGGTTAGAAATCTAGGATACAAAAGGTTCATCTGGTTCTTGGTTGAGAAAGTGGCCTAGCGGTGTGGGGAGGCAGTGCTCACCATCTGATTCCTGTAGCTGGAACTCATAATTATGTAACGTCTGATTCCCTACCTTTCAGGGTTCAATACATAGTGGTCACCCAATAAATGTTGCAGGAGTAAGTTAACTGAATGGAATTCTCATGTGATTTGTGCAAAGATAAAGAGATAAGATAAAGATTTGTGCGAAGAGCTTTAGAGAGAATAGAATTAGCAACATCTCTGTTAAGAGAAAGCACTACAGGGATCCCTGGGTGGCGCAGCGGTTTGGCGCCTGTCTTTGGCCCAGGGCGCGATCCTGGAGACCCGGGATCGAATCCCACATCGGGCTCCCGGTGCATGGAGCCTGCTTCTCCCTCTGCCTGTGTCTCTGCCTCTCTCTCTCTCTCTCTCTCTGTGACTATCATAAATAAAATAAAAAAAAAAAAAAAAAAAAGAAAGCACTACGTATCAAGTCATACTGTAGCTATATGGGTATAGTATTCCAGTACCCGATGTAATACACTTTGAGTAAATCCAGTTTCTCTGATTTAGGGACTCCAAAGGATCTCATAATTCATATACAATATTATATAAACATCCTGACAAGTTATATATTACCCAGCTTAGTATCTTTTAAAAAATAATTTCTAAAAGTGCCTCTTCTGGCCCAGCCTACATCACAAGTCAAGAGAAAGTCCCAGACTTCTGCTTCCTCCTGAAAGGACCCCCTACATCCTTACCACTTAAAACACAGCCTTACATGCAGAGTGTGCCTTAGATGTTCAGGACTCCCAGCCCCCTCACCTCCCTTATTCTAACCCATGTGTGGCTCAGTTCATTGTCCCTCCCCCCTTTTTAAGATTTTATTTATTCATGAGAGACACCAAGAGAGACAGAGGCAGAGGGAGAAACAGGCTCTATGTAGGGAGCCTGATGTGGGACTCGATTCCGGGACTCCAGGATTAAACCCTGAGCCGAACACAGACACTCAGCCACTGAGCCACCCAGGCATCCCAGTTCATTGCCCTTTTGACCACATCTTCAACTCCTCCCGAACTCTGGAACCTTCTGCCGGGGCCAGTTGGAATTCTTAATTTGGCCATGAGCTCTCCCCTTTCACCTTCCTGTTGTGGTTGAAGCTTGGGTCTCCCCTATGCACAGTGTCTCTTATAATAGTGCCAGGGGGTGGCTCCTTTCCCTCCCTCTTTTCTCATTTGCTGCTTCTAGATTGTTCCTCCCTTTTCTCTAAAACTTACCTCTGACTCTTAGGACATGAGACCGTCACTCTTGATTCCTTCATTGCAGTCAGCTATTTGGGGTCTACATATCAAAGATTTCAGCACCTGCTTTACTGCATCTAGAACCATCGCCATCATAATGCTTCCTGATTCCATCATCCATCTAAGTGATCCCACAGTTCTTTGACCACTGTGCTCATGGTTTTGTAAACCACTTTTCACTCCCATTGTCATCCCTAGGACTATACCATTACTAGTGACTGGAACACCTCCACTATCCCTTTTTGAAGCTGGTTGGCTATTTAGTATCAAGATTCCAATAGCCCTTGATTTAACCTTCCCTCATGCTCACTGCCAGCAGATGACTTTGCTTCTTATTTCCCCGAGAGAACAGAAGCAATCAGAATCCTGCCATAACATCGACCCACCTTCCACAGTGTCCATGCATTCCCACTGGAACCTATATACGAACTGATTGGGTTGGCCCTAGAGCCTGTCTCCTCCATACTGCTCAAGGGCATTGTTATAGCAAGTTTCCCCTCTCTTGTGTCTTCAGGTTTTCCCTACATACTGGATTATTCCAATATGCAAACATGCTTTTAAAAAAGAAAACCCGTTGATACCACATCCTCTTCTAGCTTTGCATAATTTCTCTGCCTCGTTGTAGAAAGCAAAATTTCTCAGAAGTTGTCTGTTCTTGCTGTCTCTACTTCCTTTCCAATCTTTCTTGAACCTTCTCCAAACCTACCTCAATGCCAGATGTCCTCCACATTGCTAAACCTAGTGGTCAATTGTTTTTTGCCTTCCTTGACATAGCATTATAGATAATAGATCATTTCCTCCTTAAAACATGTTTTTCAGGGATGCCTGGGTGGTATAGTGGTTGAGCGTCTGCCTTTGACTCAGGTCGTGATCCCAGGGTCCTAGAATTGAATCCCACATTGGTCTCCCTGCAGGGAACCTACCTTTCTCTGTGTGTCTCTCATGAATAAATAAAATCCAAAAAACAAAACAAATATTTTTCAGCTGGCTTTCAGGACTTCCCTCCTGATTCTGGGACATTCTTTATTTCAGGTCACTTGGCTGTTTCCTCCCCCACTTTCCTTACCTCTTAATGTTAGGACATTAAGGGTGCCCTGTTTCCTACCTGTTTACACCCTTGATGGTCTTGTCTAGTCTTGAGGCTTCAAATACCACTGGTATGCTGATGACTTTACTTTTACGGCTACAATTTGATGAGTGTTGAAGTACTTTCACTTTTCCAAAAAGTTCCTTCATATCTCTACAGTTCATTCCCACCCTACCCCACACCCCCAAGCCTTGAGCAACCACTTCTCTGCTCTATCACTACATATTAGAATTCTCTTTTAGGCTTTTTTGTATAAATGGAATCACACAGTATTCTATTCATATACTTACCTTTGTGTCCAGAATTTTTTGCTCAACATAATGGAGGTTTTTTTGAGGCTCATCCATGTTATACGAAGTATTGGTAGCTTAATCCTCTCGCTCTTCTCTCTCTCTCTTCTCTTTCTCTCTCTCTCCCCCTCCCTCTCTTTTTTTTTTTTTTGAGTTGAATTCCATTATGTGGATATGCTACCATTACTTATTCTATTTACCTGTTGATGAACATTAAGTTGTTTTCAATTATTGGCTATTCTAAATATAATTGCTATAGACGTTCATCTACAAAGCTTTTGTATATGCAAGTTTTCATTTATGTTGTGTAAAAACCTAGGCTTAGAATAGTTGTGTTTTGTGTTAAGTATATGTTTAAGTTAATAAGACACTGTGGATCTTTCAATCTGATGTCATTAATGTTTAATATTTTGGGAAATTTATGTCTTTTTTATGATAGTATCCATTTTTTAAAAGATCAGGAACAACAAAACATTTTTGCACAAGGAGGATAAGATAAGGAAAAGAAAATAGGAATTGAGAAGAGCATCATAAGAGATGAGAGATCAATTTTTAAAGGCCTGTGATATGCTTAAATCTGAGACCAGTGCTTTTGTGTCAGTGGCAAATGGTAACAGAAATGAAAGAAGCAGAATGATGGTAGTGAGGCTTTATAAGGATTGGTAAATATAGAGAACAAGGAACAAGCCCTGCCAGTCCATAGGATTCAGGCTCTTTCTGCCTGGATTTCTGTTAAACCTTGATTAAGATGCTTCTGGGGCACCTGGATGGTTCAATTGGTAAAGCCTCGCTTTGGTTCAGGTCATGATCCCAGGGCCCTAGGATCATGTCAAGTTCCCTGTTTAGTGAGGAGCCTGCTTATGCTTCTCCCTCTCCCTCTCCACACTCATGATTTGTCTCTCACTCTGTCAAATAAATAAAAATTTTAAAAATCCTTATTTAAAAAGACTCTTCTAGCCACATACCACAAAGTGGGCTTTGTTTTTCTGAATTTCACTGTTCTTTTTTTTTTAAATTTATTTATTAATGACAGACACACAGATAAAGAGGCAGAGACACAGGAGAGGGAGAAGCAGGCTCCCCACAGGGAGCCTGACGCAGGACTTGATCCCGGGTCTATAGGATCACACCCTGGGCCAAAGGCAGTGCTAAACTGCTGGGCCACCAGGGCTGCCCTAGCTGTTCTTTTTATATGTCCTTGACAGTTATGTACAGAGACAGTCAGTTATACCTATTCATGTCACTAATCCACCAGGGTGCTCTGCTCATCAGCTCTAGCACAGTTCTTTGGAAACCAATCAAGTATCCCCACACAAATCCATCTTCTGATTCCATGCCTTTCTAAGCTTTTTTTTTTTTTTTTAATTTTTATCCATTTATGATAGTCACACAGAGAGAGAGAAAGGCAGAGACACAGGCGGAGGAAGAAGCAGGCTCCATGCACCGGGAGCCCGACGTGGGATTTGATCCCGGGTCTCCAGGATCGCGCCCTGGGCCAAAGGCAGGCGCCAAACCGCTGCGCCACCCAGGGATCCCCTTTCTAAGCTTTTAACACTTATTTCCCTCTTTTGTATTTTCCTGGTTTACCAAGGAGTAACTAACTCTTCTCACTTATTCTTTTAACACTTATTTCCCTCTTTTGTATTTTCCTGGTTTACCAAGGAGTAACTAACTCTTCTCACTTATGACTAAAAGAAGAAGGAGAAGAAAGAACTATAATATAGTAATAGTTCATTCCATGGATAGTCAAATCTGACAAAGGTTATAGTTCTTTCCAAGGTCAAATGCCTTCTTTTTTTTTTTTTTTAAGATTTTATTTATTTTTTCATGAGAGACAGAGGCAGAGACATAGGCAGAGGGAGAAGCCAGCATGGGGAGCCTAATGCGGGACTCAGTCCCAGGACCCTGGTATCACAGCCTACCCAAAGCCAGATGCTCAAACACTGAGTCACCCAGGTGCCCCAAGTTACTATGTTTCTGATTTTATCTTGAGTAGCCTTACACAGAAATGGTGTTACATCTGTAGTAAAAAGAAGGTAAACTATGATAGTAAATATAATAATATTAGACAAAAATATACAAATATAAAATTTTATAATATGTCATAGTATAGTAACAATTTTTGAGTGACATTCTGGAACATGTGCAAAACACTGTGGAAATTTATGTTTTTTGTTTTTAAATACTTCATCCTTTTCATTTAAAGAGTTTCTCTTTTAGGATTTCTGTTATTCAAATGTTAGCACACAATGTTTGTTGTCCATATTTCTTAGGTTTTCTTCTATGTTTCCTAATTCCATTTCCTTTCTTATTTTTTTCTGGACATTTCCTCAATTTGCCCTTTCAGTTTGCTATTAGCTGATAATTTATTAGCTGTCCATTTTGCTATTTCCTCTACTGTGTCTTCATTTCAACAATTGTTTACATACCTAATATTTATACTTGGTTCCTTTTTTGTGTTAATATTCTCATTTCCTATTGCAATACCATACCTTACCTCTTTAAATATATTTAGTAGACTAACTTAAAATTTTGGTCCATCTGTTCTATTTCTGATGGAAGCTGTAACGCATTGTGTGTTTTCTCTTGAAATTATGTTCAGAAAATTGCTTATTACTTTCGCCAGTGTGTTTCCTTTGGGGTCACTGGCTGTTCTGTCGGTTGTTATGCATTCATGTGATGGGATCAGATTCTGGTTCCTATAAATAGTTCAGGATGAATGGATCCTAAGAGGGGAGGCTGAGTCATCAGAAAGCTAGTCAATGACTCCTTACCTCATGAGAGAACTCCTTGGAATGTGATCCCAGAGCCATCCCAGAGCTTTGAGGAGGCAGGGTGGAGAAACACTTGCCTGAGATAATGTGGTCTGTGCCTGCTTCTCAGCTACTCATAAGCACAGGCTACTGCCTTGCCTTGATTTTGCTCCACAGGAAGCCTGGACCAGAGGCTGGGTTACTGCAGCTGTGGGCACAGATACTGTTCCAATGCAAACAGGAAAGAAGCAAGAGCAAACTCCAGAAGTTCCTTTTGTTTGATTCTTACAGCTCAGCTATCTATCTCCTGCTCTAGTCATACAACCCAGCATACTCATTCAAAGCAGGTATCAATCTAGGTCTTTCTAGCATTTCTGATATTCCCTGATCTTTTGCCTCTTAAGTTATATCTGGATTTAATCTCATGTAGGTGCCTATAGGGCTTGTAGGGACCAGAATTGGAATTTCATTTGTGAAACTTTGAATAGATTGTCTTAACATGAAGTCTGTGGAAAGGTACTAGAGACCATACCTTTTACCTCCCCTTATTTTCTCAGCTTCTCCATAGGAGCAGCACACAGCACAGGCAAATCCAAGGCCAAGGGGTTCTATTTAAAATTGCAAAGCCTCAGGAGGCCTGGGTGAGCTCAGCAGTTGAGCGTCGGCCTTTGGCCCAGGGTGTGCATGATCCCGGAGTCCCAGGACTGAGTCCCACATCAGGCTCTCTGCATGGAGCCTGCTTCTCTCTCTGCCTATGTCTCTGCCTCTCTGTCTCTCATGAATAAATAAATAAAATTTAAAATAAAATAAAGTGGTAGAACCCTCTTATTCTTGATTCTCTTACCCTACTCTACTCTCCTGGTCTATATATTTGTAACCCCTACCAACTTTAAGCATGCAATATAACCAACTTGTTATGTCTCTTTTTATTGCCTTTATCACTCTTACTAGATACAAACTTCAACAAGACATGGTTTTTCACTTGTTCAGTGTTCTGTCTCCAGGACCTGGAACAGTGTCTAGCACACAGCAAGTTTTCAACAGATGTCTGTTGAACTAAAGGCCAAATCAGCATTAGGGTGACTCCCAAACTCAGACTCTGAACATCTTCCCATATTATTATGACAATGGAAGGGTCCTAACAGAGTCCAGGGAAGACAACCCAGGCCAAAGGGAAGAACTTTGGGGCATGGATTTGTTAGAGCATGCAGAGGTAATAATGGGTAAGACTGTTCTGGATTTTGAATAATTGGAAAAATAAAGCTTGAGGCTTAAGAACTTCCTTGGCGCTGTACTTGTTCTGGTTTATTTACTGGATGTTATCATTTTCCAGGGAGTAAACCAGCTGGATTGGGAAGTTGTGAGCTTATTCCTTTGGAACTTGGAGTAAACTGCCACATGGCTTAAGTGGACCTTCCAGCGCCTTAACACTGTCGGGAGGTGCTAAGACGTGTAATATATGTAAGGTAATGGTATAAATAGCTCAGTTACTCACAAACATCCTTGGGCATCTTCATTTTCAGTACATTGATATCAGAAACCATGCATGAAAGCCACGTTTCTCTATCGGAAGGCTATTGTACAGGCTTTGGGAACCCTCAAGCAGCTTCAAGCAGGAAGGACAGAAGGCTTTTGTGTGTACAAATACTTCTCTGGCCATTGTGTGGGTAATGGACTAACGGAGACAATGGCCTGATGGAAAGAGAAGCGTGGAGGTACGGAGGCTCCGGCCAAGGAGGTGCAGAGGTTGTGGAGAAGCGATGAACATTTCTGTCTGCTGATTCAGACAATGTTATACTTTCAGACAAGAGCCTTTTTTTTTTTTTTTTTTTTAAGATGTTATTTATTCAAGAGACACAGAGAGAGAGAGGCAGAGACAAAGACAGAGGGAGAAGCAGGCTGCCCTCAGGGAGCCCTACGCAGTACTCGATTCCCGGACCAGGATTATGCCCTGAGCCGAAGGCAGATGCTCAACCGCTGAGCCACCCAGGCGTCCTAGACAAGGTCCTGCAGACAAGGCCCACAAATAAACCACATCGTGGCGAAAGTACTGATGATCAAGAGAAGCGCCAGAGCAGCAAAGGACCAACTCTCAACCTGAAGCAAAACGCTAAGGCAACCAGAGGACCGCGGGGGCAGGGAGAGGCCGCAGGGGCCGGCCCCATCCTTGCAAGGAGGGCCGGGTGTTTCTTCCCAGTTAGTTCTGCCTCCGGGGAGCTGAAGATCGAGGGAGCCCGGAGCAGACAACCCCACCGCCTAATGCGCGTTTCCCTCATACCAGCGCCAGCAGCCAAATAGCATCGTTGAAGCCCTCGGCCTCGGCGCCGCTCCCGGAAACACGCCTGCCTTCACGCCTCGCGACTTTGCCCTCACTCTTCCCGCAGCCCCTCTACCAGGAGGGGAATTCAGGCGCCCACCCGCGTCCACCTCCCCACAGGCCACCCGCGGGCCGCAGATTTCGTTAACCTCGGAGACGCTGCCAGGCCGCACGGCCTTCTGGGACTTCCGCCAATACAGGCTGTGGAGACGCCGGGTCCGGGTCCGGGTCCGCTTCTGGGAAGCGCGCGGGGAGCCGCCCTCTTCCTTCTCCCCTAGGTCCGCTGCCTCCTGGGCAAGAGCTCTCTGCGGTTCTCTCCCAGCCCAGTGGGAGTGATCACGGGGTGGCGGGAAAATTCTCTGGCTGGTGGGCCGCGTTTAAAGTTGAGGGACGCCTGGGTCTCTCAGCGGTTGAGCGTCTGCCTTCCGCTCAGGGCGTGATCCCGGGTGCGGGATTGAGTCCCACATCGGGCTCCCTGTGAAAAGCCTGCTTCTCCCTCTACGTCTCTGCCTCTTTCTCTTTGTTTTAAATCAATCAATCAATCAATCAATCAATCAATCAATCTATAAAAACAAAAACAGCTCCCAGATGGGCCCCTCGGCGTCCCTTGGAGGAGTAGCCTGGGGACAGTTTGCAGATATTGGAACAATAGTTCTGCTTGTATACCAGCCGTACATAGGGCACATAAAGGGGGAATACTGTTTTGTAAACATACAAACATTTTAATGGTGAGGGGAAATGAAAAGAACGGAAATCTGTGGCAATAAATTTACATATATTTTCAAGAGCTATAAATGAAAATGTGAATGATTAAGAGATACAATCCAAGTGCTTCCTGCATGAGTAGACCCAGTAATGTAGAAATGTGAGTTTTCACTAATCTGCGAACTGAAGAACATCCAAACTAATTATCCAAAATAATAGCTTTAATTTTTATTTAAATATTTTATTTATTTATTCATGATAGACATAGAGAGAGAGAGAGGCAGAGACACAGGCAGAGGGAGAAGCAGGCACCATGCCAGGAGCCTGACGTGGGACTCAATCTGGAGACTCCAGGATCTCACCCTGGGCCAAAGGCAGGCGCCAAACCACCGAGCCACCCAGGGATCCCCCAAAATAATAGCTTTCAAAAAGAAGTGAGCTATCAAGCCATGAAAAGACGTGGAAGAACCTCAAATACATATTAGTGAAAGAACCCAATCTGAAAAGACTTCATACTATAGGATTCCAACTATATGACATTTTGGAAAATGCAAAATTATGGAAACAGTAAAAAGACTGGTGATTGCCAGGAAGAGAGTGGAGGGAGAGACGAACAGGTGGAGTAGGAAATATTTTTATTTTTTTATTTTTTTAAAGATTTATTTATTCATTTATGATAGACATAGAGAGAGAGAGGCAGAGACACAGGAGGAGGGAGAAGCAGGCTCCATGCTGGGAGCCCGACATGGGACTCGATCCCCGGACTCCAGAATTGAGCCCTGGGTCAAAGGCAGGCGCTAAACCACTGAGCCACCCAGGGATCCCTAGGAAAGATTTTTAGAGCAGTGCAGCTATTCTGTATGACACTACAGTTTGGATAAATGTAACGATATATTTCAACCCATGAATTATAGAATTATAACCCATAGAATTATAACCCATAGAATTATAGGTTCTCAAACCCATAGAATTATAACAAACCCATAGAATTATAACACCAGGAGTCAACTGCACCCCATGAGGGGCTGCACAGCGGGGTCACCTAGAGAGTGAGCTCAATGAAGCAGGTGGGGAGCAGAAGGTGAATATCCATGGGCAAGTACCTTTATTGGGGGCCAGGATGGAGTACATAAGAATAGGTGGGAGAGGATATCATTGATATATTTGAATATTGATAGGTCGTGTTGAGGGGAGAGCAAAGGGGAACCTGTAGCAGGGACCAGACTTATCACTTAGGTAACCTGGTCACCTGAGTGAGGTGCTCAGAGCCTGTTTGTGTGGATGTTGAGGCAACAGGAAAATATGAAGTTTCAAAATTTACGGTACAGTGAAGTAAGATGAAGGGGGTAAGAGGTACAAACTTCCAGTTATAAAATAAGTCATAGGGGTGTAATATACAGCATAGTGACTAAAGTTAATATTATATTGTGTAATACTATAGTTGCTAAGAAAGTGGATCATAAAAATTCCCATCACAAGAAAGTGTTGCTCAAGAATCTCTCTCCCTCTTCCTCTGCCCCTCCCTCTCTAAAGTAAATAAATAAATCTTTAAAAAAGAAGAAAGGATAGTTGGCCTTTGTTGTACCCTGCAAGTGGAAACAGTTTCTAATCTGAGGGGGTTTTACAAGCATTGGAAGATCTAATCTGTTATTATGATTGGTAGAAGTGACTGGAAACCTACCTTGGAAGTTTTGAGAACTACTGGATGGACAAAGGACAAATAGAAGGGACAGCCTTCTTCTATGCTGTATCTTTTCAATCCCGTGTCTACATTTTGAGATGATTCCATTAATTTTATTTATTTATTTATTTAGTTAGTTAGTTAGTTAGTTAATTAGTTATAGATTTTATTTATTTATTCATGAGAGACACAGAGAGGCGGAGAGTAGGCAGAGGGAGAAGCAGGCTCCCTGCGAGGAGCCCAATGCGGGGCTGGATTCCAGGACCTGGGATCACGCCCTGAGCCAAAGGCAGATGCTCAACCACTGAGCCACCCAGGTGCCCCAATTAATCTCTTTTAAAGAAACTTCTGGAGGCAACCCCTGGGGTGTGGGCTTCTGAACAGTACCCTGACAGTGGAGGTGTACTGAATTGCTTTTTTGCAGTTACTCTTCCATTTTACAATAGGAACTAACATTCAGTGCCAACACTATGTTTGAGCTTTGCGTGGATTATATTATTTAAACATTATTATGGGGAACCTGGGTGGCTCAGTGATTGAGCATCTGTCTTTGGCTCAGGTCATGATCCCGGGATCTGGGATCGAGTCCCACATCAGTCTCCTTGCAGGGAGCCTGCTTCTCCCTCTGCCTGTGTCTCTGCCTCTGTGTGTGTGTGTGTGTGTGTGTGTGTGTCTCTCATGAATAAATAAAGAAAATCTTTTAAAAAATTAACATTATTATAACCCTGTGAGGTAGGTGCTATTTCTTCCTCCTATTTTACACCTAAGGGAACGAAAGCTCAAAGAGGTTAAGTAACCTGATCAAGCAGAAATGTCTAGGAAGCCAGAAATTAGGACTAGAATTCAGGCATCTGAATACAGAGCCCTACTGTGTTCTCTATTTGCCTTTTATGTGTCTCACTGGATTATAATTAATCTTCATTGCCTCTTTACTAGTCTATACACTCACTGAGGGCTGGGCCCTGGCTTCATTCTTATCTGTATCCACAGATGAGCCTCCTCCCACACCCCATCCCATTAATCTCCCCATTGGCTGATGACGTTCTGTACAGGAAATCCAGGTGGCAACGTGAGCTGACCTCACACTGGTAACTCCAAGTGAGAACCCAAACATTCCGTAGGGAACATTTTCTTAGTTCCTTAGATAAATAGAGGGCAGATACTGCACTATAGCTAAATATTTCCTTTCATCCATATGATAAAAGACTAACAGTTTTGGAGTGATGGACAAAGTTAAAAGTTCTTTCACCATTCTAGTTTTGTTTTTAATGGAATATCCACTTCTTTTATGCTTGCCTTATGGAGGTGAGTTCAAACCAGTTGAACTAGCAACAGACTTAATGAGTAGCTTCAACCATCATTTTTACTAGTTCATGGGAAATAAAAAGGGGTAATGACATTTCACTGCTATGAGTTTTCTTTTCAAGGCTACAAACAGCTACAAACATCTGCAAATGTCACTAAGCAGAAAGGACTTACTTCAAGACCCAGAGGTAAGTCATTATATTACTCATTTGGTGAAATGAGAACCAAAGTCTGGGGTCCTCCTATTTGCTATACCAATGTGTCTTTTTTTGTGTGAGTATTTGTTAGCATGGTCTATACAATAATATAATTAGATAAGCATTGCTTGGAAATTAATCCTATATTATTCTCTCTCTGTAAGCTGTGCTTTCTTTTAGGGGTGCCTGGGTGGCTCAGTGGTTGAGCGTCTGCCTTTGGCCCTGGGCATGATCCTGGAGTCCCAGGATCGAGTCCCACATCGGGCTCCCTGCATGGAGCCTGCTTCTCCCTCTGCCTGTGTCCCTGCTTCTCTCTCTCTCTCTCTCTCTCTCTCTCTCTCATGAATAAATAAATAAATCTTAAAAAAAAAAAATGAAATTGCCAGGCTTCTCTTTCATTTCACTTAGCACACACAGAAACTGAGACCGCATCAGGATCATTTGAATGTGTCTCTATGACTTTAATTGTAATTTGGGGCATGTTTTGGTGGCGGACCCATATGAATCCAGATACGGAGGCCTTGCAAGTGTAAAATGTTCTTTATAATCATCTGCCTTCTGTGACTCTGAGTCCTGAAACTCTGTGTGTCTAAAACAGAGAAACTGACCTTAACAGTTGGTGAGGTCAGGCCCCAACTCTTTGTGAAGATATGTGGTAGTTATAAACAACCTCTATTCTGTACAAGGGAAATGCTATCTGCACAATACAATAGCATCTAATTTCTGTAGGAGGAAAGGATACTGCCATGGGGCCCTCCCTGGCACTGGCTCTCTGACCTTTTGCCACAGACCCCTTCAAATCTGTGAGGTCCTCAACCAGCTCATGTGACTGCAAAAACAGACCAGAAGCCAAATGCATTATGTTCTTACACTCTGTATTCATAAAAGTATACACTAGATGCAAACAAAAGAAATTGCAAATTAAGTCACATATTTCAATGAGGCATTGTAATAAATTTATTAACAGCATTACCATCTTAGCTATTAGGTCCCCTTGTCTAATACCAAGTTATTTCTTTATTTTCCTAAATCTATCTTAAACTTGTCTCTTCTCTCTGATTCCTTTGAATGGCCTTCTAGCTCTGAGATCTACTATGCCCAACCAATTCCCAAGGCATCATGGTAAGTCAAGGGATCTGGGAGGGTGGTGGGGATTCAGGGACATTCCCAAAGCTGTTGTGGTGTATGGCTCCAGAGGACACCCCCACAGTGCTCATCACTAATTTGTACAGCCCTTTATGCAAATTAGAAAAAGGAGTCCCCCTGGATGGTTGATTCAGGCATGATGCCACTCAGAGCAGATTAGGAAATAGCACATGTCAAAGAATCAGGAAATACAGAGAATCTTAAAAACACAATTAATACATCCAGCAATCCTGGACACATTATTGATTTTTTTAAAGCTTAGCTATGAATATTTCACTTGCCTGTTCACCCCCATACTGCCAAAGCCAAGAGACCTGGGGTTCTAATCTTTACCTTGAAACCAACTTGTGCTGTGAGCTTCCACTAGAGAGACCTCCGAGGTGCCTGAGCTTTGGGTTCCAAGTGCAGGTTCCAATATGGAGATAGAGGGCAGAATTGTTTTAGATTATTGAAGACTCAGTTTTCTCTGTAATTCTTAGTGCTTGGTTATATGGAAAGAAGCTTAATTGATAATAAAGAAAATATTCATTCCAGTTTTCAGCTATCATGTTGAAAGTGGACAGAATATTTCATTAAAAAACTGGCAAAGGAGTTGGGAAATATAATCTCTCTCTCTCTCTCTCTCTCTTTAAGTAGGCTTCATGCCCAATGTGGAGCCCAATGTGGGGCTTGAACTCATGACCCTGAGATCAAGACCTGAGCAAAATCAAGAGTCAGATGCTTAGCCAACTGAGACACCCAGGTGCCCCTAATCTAACATTTTTTTTAATTGAAGTATAATTAACATAGTATCCTGTTAGTTTCAAGTGTATATAATCTCATATCTGGTGTGTAGGCTAGGAACAAGTGCAACTTCTATAAAGGGCCATTGACTATTCTTAAAATAAAAAAGAATGTATATACTTTTTGGCCCAGAGTATTGAAATATACCTGAGATTTATTTTTAATCAGATATGATAAGACATACAGATGTGGAAATTATTGTTCATGAAGGAAGAACATTATACTCACAGATTTCTAGAAGCAGGAAGCAGAGGGATGAGAGGGAAGAGCATGGCCCAGAGTCTTTATTGGTGTTTTCAAGGGAAGGAATGGGTGACGTGGGTAGGTACACTGAGTAGTGGAGAGTTGGAATGATTTTGGTGGGCTCTGGGCTATAGGAGTGGTTTCTAGTTGTCCAGCACCTGGCCCTGGGATAATTTAGGGCAGGGAGAACATTGGCTTCGTGCGTGAGAGGTAGTTAGGAGTGTGGGCTCTGGATTGGATGGTTTAGATCAAAGGCATGCTCATAGGGGAGTTGTTTGAGATTTGTAGGAAATAGCCCTGGGAGGGACAGTCTGTCCAGGATCAAAGCCTCAAATACCAAAGTTTCAAAAATATAGAAAATAGGAAACCTGACTGGCTCAGTCAGTGGAGTGTGCAACTTTGGTCTCAAGCAACTCATATGTTGGGTGTAGAGATTACTTAAAAACAAAATAACTTAAAAATACAGAAAATAAGAAAATATAGTCAATATACACAGAAGTTTCATTTCTAGGAGATTTTATTAAAAAGTGTTTCTCAGGGTGCCTGGATGGTGCAGTTAGTTAATTATTTGACTCTTGATTTCAGCTCAGGTCATGATCTCAGGATCATGAGATTGAGTCCTTCTTTGGGCTCTGCGCCCAGTAGGGATTCTGCTAGAGATTTTCTCTCCCTCTGCCCCTTCCCCCATGCCCACTCTCTCAGATAAATGAATAAATCTTTTTTAAAAATATGTTTCTCATTTCTCTAACCCACTTATTCTCCTTTTCTTTTTTTTTAATTTTTTTAATTTTTATTTATTTATGATAGTCACACACACACAGAGAGAGAGAGAGAGAGAGAGAGAGAGAGGCACAGAGACATAGGCAGAGGGAGAAGCAGGCTCCATGCACCAGGAGCCCGATGTGGGATTCGATCCCGGGTCTCCAGGATTGCGCCCTGGGCCAAAGGCAGGGGCTAAACCGCTGTGCCACCCAGGGTTCCCTTATTCTCCTTTTCTTCATAATGATTTTCACATCTATTTTTCTTGTTCAGCACAACCCCCAACATGTTTACCTTACTCTCACCCTTGTTTCTTCCATCACTGGCAACATACGAGCTGTCAAAAGAGAGTATCTGCATCTCCCTTCCCCCATCTACCTGCAATTGCACCCTTGTTCTCTGCCTTCCTTCCTTTCCAGGGCAAGGATGGCCCCAGCCAGTGAGCCAGTATCCATCTCTGCCAACTCACAGGTGCTACTGGCAATTCTCTCCCCATTTCCTGTAGTATCACAACTTAGAGTATCACTCCCATTCTCCTATGAATGTACTGTCAATTCTCTCATCTTAGAAAGCAAAACCCATCTCTTGATCCCATAAGCTCTTCTGGAATATGCCCTGACCGATCCCCCGCAACACCAAATTCCTCAAGAGTTTCTAAAACTACTGTCTTCAATTCCTTTCCTCCTGTCCTCTGTTGAACTGTTAAAGTCACTAGGGCAACTCCACCACACACCACATTGTTAGCACTGCCTGAGTCTTCTTCCAATGACCTTCCCAGGGTCAAACCCAGAGGCCATATTGATATCATCTGTAACTCATTTTTTCTCTCTGCCCTAGTATTTCATTGGGAAAACCTGAAAGCACATAGGAGAGTAGAAAAAAATCATAGAGTGAACACCCACATTCTCCACGCCTGTGGTCTACAATTATGCATTTTACACCACTAGCCTTTTCATAGCCCAGGTTCTTTTCATCATGCTCACCTGACCCTCATTGATGGGTGAACTTCAGGGAAGTTTTTAGTTTAGTTGCAGAACTCCTTCTGCACCAGAGAAAAGGAGGGCCAAGTGCAGGACAAAGATCACCTCAATGTGTCAGATTTTACAAGTGGCTGAATAATGTACTTACTTTGCCAGTTGTTCTTTCATTTAAAATTAAAATTAAATGATATGAATGATAACTCTCTGGTCATTTTTTTTTTTAATTTCAGGTACTGGGAAGGGTGATACACCTAGCCCTATAAAGAACAACCAGAGTTTTAAGGCACATTCGACACCCCTGAACACCGACACCTGGAATGCAGGTTCCTGGAATGGCATTCTTGATTTCTCTCTAACACCCTTTCAGCACAGCACTGCACACCCTGAGACCATCAATGCAACATGTGAATTGTCAAACTAAAGCCACTCTCCAGGGTGCCTGGATGGCTCAGTGGTTGAGCGGCTGCCTTTGGCTCAGGTTGTGATCCTGGGGACCTGGGATCAAGCCCTGCATCAGGCTCCCCGGGGAGCCTGTTTCTCCCTCTGCCTATGTCTCTGCCTCTCTCTGTGTCTCTCATGAATAAATAAATAAAAGTTTTTTTAAAAACCACTCTCCTTTCAGCTACAGAGATGGAAGGTGCTGCTATACAGAGCCAGAGATCCTGTGTCTCTACAGAGTGAAAAAGGGCTTTGACAAAGGACAAGAGGCAGAGGAAGCAAAGGGAGTTAGAGATTACGTGGGAATTCTAATTATATCTGTTCACACGGGCTGTGCAATCTAGCCTCCATATTTTTAAAAATCAAGGATGCTATCTTTTATGGTACTTCTGATTTTGTCTCCCATCCCCTTTTGGAATAACAATATGATTAACAAATCTATTGACTGATAGACACAAGTGAAATGAAATTTTATGAGAACTTTTCTTTCCATTTTCAGCACTGATTCCACACAGATCTGCTCTTGTTCAAGTAATTGTAATTGCGTGCGTAGCCTTCAGCATTGCCCTGATATGTGGAATTACTATTTCCTATGTGATATAGTAAGTATATACTAAGTATCATTTACCATCCTCAAATAAGACATAACAAACTAACTAGATTATTATTTAGTATCAACAATGGTAATGATGATTCTTATAATCACTAAATTTTTTTTTTCTTTTTTTTTATTTTATTTATGATAGTCACAGAGAGAGAGAGAGAGAGAGGCAGAGACACAGGCAGAGGGAGAAGCAGGCTCCATGCACCGGGAGCCCGATGTGGGATTCGATCCTGGGGTCTCCAGGATCGCGCCCTGGGCCAAAGACAGGCGCCAAACCGCTGCGCCACCCAGGGATCCCTCCTTTTTTTTTTTCTTTTTTTTTTTTCTTTTATTTATGATAGTCACAGAGAGAGAGAGAGAGAGAGAGGCAGAGACACAGGCAGAGGGAGAATCACTAAATTTTTATAGTCTTTCTTTTTTTTTAATTTTTATTTACTTATGATAGTCACAGAGAGAGAGAGAGGCAGAGACACAGGCAGAGGGAGAAGCAGGCTCCATGCACCGGGAGCCCGATGTGGGATTCGATCCCGGGTCTCCAGGATCGCGCCCTGGGCCAAAGGCAGGCGCCAAACCGCAGCGCCACCCAGGGATCCCTTTATAGTCTTTCTAAATTTCCACACCAGCGTTTTTCAGAATATGGACCATACTCATGTTGGGTCATAATATAAATTAAAAAAAAAAATAGGACAGAATACAACTTAGTAGGATAGAAAATATTAGAAAGCATTACATGTATTAATGTAAATGCTGATTTTTAACTTTTCAGACAGACAAATACACAGTTATGAGGCAAAATGTATTTCCTTTTTTTTTATTTTTTTATTTATTTATGATAGTCACAGAGAGAAAGAGAGGCAGAGACACAGGCAGAGGGCGAAGCAGGCTCCTTGCACCGGGAGCCTGATGTCGGATTCGATCCCTGGTCTCCAGGATCGCGCCCTGGGCCAAAGGCAGGCGCCAAACCGCTGCGCCACCCCGGGATCCCCAAAATGTATTTCCTATTGTGGACCATGGTCAAAATGTTTGAAAGCCACTGTCTAATATGCTTCCATCCTTCCAAAAGGTGATGTTCTAAAGTGAGCTTGATACTTTGACAGGAATCTAAGGCAAAGCAGAAAAATTGTGACTGCTCTCTTTTCATTAGACATTTGTTATTATCTGGGAAAACAGTAGCATTTGGGGAAGATACTTCATTTTGTTTGCACAAATAAAGTTTGTGGTCAAGCTCTTTCAAATGATGTGATCATTTAGAGTTAGTATTAGACAAAATGCAGACTCTGAATTTATGCTATTCTGACCATAATGATATACTGATTCCTTCTCCAAGATTCAGTGCCAGGATTCTGTTATATCCCATCAGAAACAGCGTGCGGAAGTAATACATTATTTGATCTACTGGAATTGAGCATGAACACAAGGAATATGTTGGCATGTATGGGGTAATTTTTAAGATACTCATTTTAGGACCACCTTTGAGTATGTCCTATAAAGGCAAATAAAATTAAAGGTAAAATTGAAGACATTTTACAAATGAGAGGGTGTAACCAGCGTGTTTAGTTCTGAGATATATAACATGGTGATCTTTCACTCTATTCATGTAGCTGCATTTTCAGTTTATTTTCATTAGTATAGACAATGATGTTAATATTGAGAGAGTTTTCTAATATAATTCACTAAAACATCCTCTGGGACTTGCAATGCCCAATTATGTTGCTGAGCTAATGTCAACTCTCAACAGCTTTTATATTTGTGTTATTCATAGGGCCACATCAAGCTATTTTAGAGTATGAGGCAAAAGGAAAAATATATCCCCCAAAGTACATGATTCAATGTAATTTCTAGTGCTTAATTTTTTCCAGGAATAGATTTTTTAAGAGTTTTCAATTTATTTATTCATGAGGGACCCAGAGAGAGAGAGAGAGAGAGAGAGAGAGGCAGAGACACAGGTAGAAGGAGAAGCAGGCTCCATGTAGGGAGCCCGACGTGGGACTCGATCCCAAGTCTCCAGGATCACGCCCTGCGCTGAAGGCGGAGCCACCCAGGCTGCCCCAGGAATAGATTTTGAAAATACTATTGTTGTATTGTTGTACAACTGGTAGTGCAGCGGTTTAGTGCCGCCTGCAGCCCAGGGTGTGATCCTGGAGACCTGGGATTGAGTCCCATGTCGGGCTCCCCGCACGGAGCCTGCTTATCCCTCTGCCTGTGTCTTTGTCTCTCTCTCTTTCTGTGTGTCTCTCATGAATAAATAAATAAAATTTAAAAAAAAGAAAGAAAATACTATTGGTAAGTTTGCTTTCATTTAAACCAGGAAAGTAAAATAATAATAAATTCTGTTTCTGGTATAGATAAAATATTTAAACTTAAGGTGAATTTTGATATACTACTTTTCAAATTGGTAATACATTATCAACTTCTTTAATGTTTTGGAAAAAAATAACTACTTAAAAATACATAAAAAATATGGGGCACCTGGGTGGCACAGTCGGTTGGTTGGGTGTTGGTTTTGGCTGGGACCAACCCAATCTCAGGGTTGGTGGATCAAGCCCCACCTGGAGCTTCACACTCAGCCAGAGTCAGCTTGGGACTCTCCTTCCCTTTCCCTCTGCCCCTCCAGAGCCCACCCCATCTCTGAAATAAATAAATAAATCTTAAAACAAATTGTATTTTTTAGATTTTATTTATTTATTCATGAGAGACACACAGAGAGAGGCAGAGACATAGGCAGAGGGAAAAGCAGGCTCCCTGTGGCAAGCCTCATGTGGAACTCAATCCCAGGACTCCAGAATCACAGCCTGAGCCAAAGGCAGATGATCAACAACTGAGCCACCCAAGCACCCCTTTAAACAAATTTTTAAAAGGATTCTGTTTATTTATTTGAGAGAGAGAGCAAGAGAGAGCAGGAGTAGGGAGAAGCAGGGGAGGGGCAGACCCAGAAGGAGAAATAGACTCCCCACTGAGTAGGGAGACTGATCCTGGCTCAACCCTAAGACCCTGGGATCATGACCTGAAATGAAGGCAGATGCTTAAGCCAGTGAAGGACCCATCCAACCCTAAGTAAATAAATCTAAAAAATTACATAAGAGACCCCTGGGTGGCTCAGTGATTGAGCATCTGCCTTTGGCTCAGGGCGGGATCCCCATCTGGGGATTGAGTCCCACATCAGGCTTCCTGCAAGGAGCCTGCTTTTCCCTCTGTCTATGTCTCTGCCTCTCTCTTTCATGAATAAATAAAATCTTTAAAAAAATAAAAATTATGGGATCCCTGGGTGGCGCAGCGGTTTGGCGCCTGCCTTTGGCCCAGGGCGCGATCCTGGAGACCCGGGATCGAATCCCACATCAGGCTCCCGGTGCATGGAGCCTGCTTCTCCCTCTGCCTGTGTCTCTGCCTCTCTCTCTCTCTCTCTGTGACTATCATAAATAAATTTTAAAAAAAAAGATTTAAAAAAAAATAAAAATTAAAAATACATAAAAACATATATAAGGGGCTCACCTTTTTCTTTTGACTCAGGTTCCCATATGGTTCATCATAGCACTATTGGATCCTATGTTTATTTGAAATTTTGATATTGGTTTATCACAGATTTTTTTCATTCATTTCAATTTAAGGTATTGAGCTACAATATTTACCATCATTACTGAGTTGTTTTTTTCTTTTTTTGGCACATCTTGCAATTGTAATAAAGACATTGGGACAAGACCAGGATTTGGTTAATTACTCCTTTTTTAAAGATTTTATTTATTTATTTAATTTATTTATTCATGAGAGAGAGAGAGAGAGAGAGAGAGAGATGCAGAGACACAGGCAGAGGGAAAAGCAGGCTCCATGCAGGGAGCCTGACGTGGGACTCGATCCCAGGACTCCAGAATCATGCCCTGGGCCAAAGGCAGGCGCTAAACCACTGAGCCAGCTGGGCTGCCCTATTCTTTTTTTTCTTTTTTAAGATTTTATTTATTTATTTATGTATTCATTCATTAGAGACACACAGAGAGAGAGGCAGAGAAAGAAGCAGGCTCCATGCAGGTAGCCCAATGTGGGACTTGATCCTGGGACCCCAGGATCACAGCCTGAGCTGGAAGGCAGATGCTTAACCGCTAAGCCACCTAGGCATCCCTTGGGTAATTATTCTTTTTTTTTTAATTTTTTAAAAATTTATTTATGATAGTCACAGAGAGAGGCAGAGACACAAGCAGAGGGAGAAGTAGCCTCCATGCACCAGGAGCCCGACGTGGGATTCGATCCTGGGTCTCCAGGATGGCGCCCTGGGCCAAAGGCAGGCGCTAAACCGCTGCACCACCCAGGGATCCCCGGGTAACTATTCTTAATGATGTTTAGGATCAGCCTAGTTCTTCCTAATTACATACATCAAACAGAATTAGGAAGGTATAAAAAAAAAAAAAAAGGAAGGTATGTATGTTAGGAAAAAGGAAAGCATTCTATTACCCCTTTTCACATAGCTGCTTGAAAATCCACTTCCAGGGCTTATTCTGGGGTGGGGTGAGCAAGGCACCTACCTCAGGTACAAAATTTAAGAGGGTGCCAAAAAACTCAGTCATCAAGATGAATAGTATTTTATTTTATTTTAAAGATTTTATTTATTTATTTGATAGAGAGCACAACCAAGGGGAGCAACAGAGGGAGAGGAAGAAGCTGGCTTCCCACGGAGCAGGGAGCCCAGTGTGGGGCATGATCCTAGGAACTGGAATCATGACCTAAGCTGAAGGCAGATGCCTAACCAACTGGGCCACCCAGGTGCCCCAAAATGAATAATATTTGAAGGCAATATTTTATAAAATCTAAATTTATTTCACAAAATATCCACAATGAACAAAATAACAACATTTTAAATACAGGATCAGTAACAGTGCCAGGTCAAGCTATTTCAGAGGGTGAGCAAAAGGAAAAATCAGTAATACCTAGATGGACTTTATTTAAAATGTTGATATTTTGTTCATCATGGATTTCTTGGCATTCATTTTTCTTTTGTAAAATATTGCATTAAGATATTATTTAGCCTAGGGATCCCTGGGTGGCTTGGTGGTTTGGCACCTGCATTTGGCCCAGAGTGCGATCCTGGAGTCCCGGAATCGAGTTCCGCATCGGGCTCCCGGCATGGAGCCTGCTTCTCCCTCTGCCTGTGTCTCTGCATGCCTCCCCCCCCCCCGCTCTGTGTGTGTGTGTGTGTGTGTGTGTGTTTATCATGAATAAATAAATAAATCTTTTTTAAAAAGATATTATTTAGCCTAAAAAGAAGACATTATTATATTCTTATATTATTTTGTGCCCTCCATGAGTTCCTTATTCCCCTCATCTAATGCTGGTCCTGAGCCACATTGGGCATCCTTGCCCATCTTCTTCCTATCAGTGCACACCAGAGCCCAATCTGCTTCTGCCTCCCTCCCCTGACTACCACCATGTACCAGTGACTTGTTTCCAGTTGAAGATCACAGGATTAAGATGTAATGATTTACCGTGAAAATTGTGCTCTTAAATTCATCCACATTATTCTCCAGTCGGCTGGTCCAGGCTGAGGAAAGACAGCAACTGGTGTGGCTTTATAACAATGTCAGGATACCATTTCTGGGAGATGAGGACGAGGTCTCTGAGGATGAGAGCCAGGATGAGTCCACCTACCTACTTCCAGAGAATGAGAAAGAGCTGGAAAAGTTCATTCACTCAGGTAATTAACCCACCAGTTTATCATGTCAGATGCAGAGTCACGTGAAAACTGAGCTGGACTTGATGGTTTGTTTTTCAAAGACAAAGCTAGGAGGGATTTAATGGAGTTTGGGGTAATAAAAGCAAATGTTTACAGTCAGACCTACAGAAATGAACTGTTTTCATCACATTACACAGAGAGCAAACAGCCATGGGTTGCTTGGTCCCTTTTGTGAGGTAATTCCAAGGACCAGAAGCAGAGTTCAGGGGACAAAACTTTCCCCAGACTACACATTTCCCTTTAACACACTTTACAGTGTGGTGTTATTCCTGAGTCTAGAACATAGACAGGTGTCTCTCTGTCACAGTTGGCCTCCCTCTGATGTGGGAACAGGATCCAGGCCCAGAAAACAGACCCTTGTGTGAGAGATGCTCACCACGCCTGCAAGTTTTTGTGAGGAGAAGGCAGGATGTGTGTTCATATACACCTGATTTTATAGAAGTTCTGAGATTCTTGGATTTTCAATTTAAAAAATTCTACAGCAAAAATATGTAGAGTGTGGTGTCTGATTCAACCATAGAGGCATCCCTGGTATGGATCTAAAATTACACACAAGTAAAATCATGCTATTTGCCTTTCTCTGACTGACTTACTTCACTTAGCATAATACTCTAGCTCCATCCATGACATTGCAAATGGCAAGATTTCATTTCCTTTTATGGCTGAGTAATATTCTATTGTTTATATATACCACATCTTTATCCATTTGTCAGCTGACATTTTTTTTAACTGGTGTATTTATAAAGCCTGTATATAAGAAGTGGGAAAATAATTTCATTTTTTTGAGGGAAAATAATTTTAAAATTCAATTTCCACCATCCTTTTCAGACAAATAACATTCATTATATCTTGAAAATTCTATTTATACCTTATTTTTCCAAGTTTTCCCCTCATATCTTTTGTCTTTATTCCTAAGTATCTCAATAACATTATGTCTACATTTTAGTTATTAGATCCAAAAGAAGAAAGCGTATGGAAAACAAGAGATTGAAGAATGAACAAATGTTCATACAGGATACAAAACTGAACAATTCTCTGCACAGTGTATTCTCAGAGAATCTATGAGAGCAAATGAAAGAAATGCAGAACGTGGTAGCCAGTATGGAGCCAACAGTCACAGGGACAACCCACAACTGGGGACCTGAGAATGACTTACTCCTGGAAAGCTCTGTTCAGAGCACTCTAAAGAAGAAAACTGGAAGTATATAACAGAAAATAAATCCATATGTACAAAAAATCTTGCTTTTTCACTCTTATAGTTCATTTTATAACTATAACTTAATTGGAAAGGAGAAAAATCCAACTTCATGAGTACGAAAGAGAAACTGCCAGGATTTTCTTCTCTTTTCTTTTTTAAGATTTTATTTATTTATTCATGAGAGACACACAGAGAGAGGCAGAGACCTAGGCAGAGGGAGAAACAGGTTCCTGTGGGTAGCCCGATGCAGGACTCGATCCCAGAACCCTGGGATAACGACCTTAGCCAAAGGCAGATGCTCAACCACTGAGCCACCTAGGTGTCCCTATTAATGTTTTTAGGATATTCTTTTCTTGCTCCCTAACCAGAAGCACAAATAATTTATTTGGGCCATCTGGCAGACCAAACTAAGAAATCACTCTCATGATACAAAACTTTTCCAGGGATATTATCTATCAATTCCAGTAAATTGTTGCCATTTTACTCACATGGAGACAGAGAATATCAAAATAGTTATGGCAGTGTATTAAGTTACAATCATCCCTGTTTATTGTTTAAATATTTTATTTATTTATTCATGAGAGACACACAAAGAGAGAGAGAGGCAGAGACATAGGCAGAGGGAGAAGCAGGCTCCATGCAGGGAGCCCGATGTGGGACTCAATATGGGACTCAATCCCAGGTCTCCAGGATCATGCCCTGGGTCAAAGGCAGGCGCTAAACCGCTGAGCCACCCAGGGATCCCTTCATCCCTGTTTTTAAGGAGCTGGTATCTAGTGAGGAAAAAGGGTCTTCAGGCAAGGAGCTGTAAAGCATGGCCAGTTGTAGTGGATGCTATAAACTGTGGAAATACAGGAGTCAAGACTGAATCCAAATGGGTCAGTGCTTTGGAAAATGGTCTGATGGTTCCTCATAACGTTAAACACAGAGTCTCTATGTGACCCAGCAATTCCACTCCTTGGGTTATGTCCAAGAGAACTGAAAAGACACCTACACACACACACACACACACACACACACAAAGACACCTACACGAAAAATCTGTGCACAAATGTTCATAGCAGCACTACTCATAAGAGCAACACAGTGGAAACAATCCAAACGTCCATCAACTGACAAAAAGATAAATAAAATGAGGGGCTAGCCATACAACGCAATGTTTTTCAGCCGTAAGAAAGCAAGAAATACTGATACATCTACAACATAGAAAAACCTTGAAAACATTATGCCAACTGAAATAAGTTAGACTCAAATTTTTAGTCACATATTTTCCAATTGCATTTATACAAAATGCCCTAAACAATCACATCCACAGAGGCAGAAAATAGATAAGTGGTTCCAGGAACTGGGTGAGGGGAAAAAAGGGAAGGACTGCTGATGGTTGTGGGGTTTCTTTTTGGGGTAATGAAAATATTCAAAAATTAAATAATTGTGATGGTTGTACAAGTTGGTGAATATACTAAAATAAAAACACAGGATTATATTCTTTTTAAAAGAGTAAATTTTGTGGGTATGTGAAATAGATCTCAAATGACCTGTTAAAAAATTTTTTTTTGTCTGAGGGTGAACTGAAGGCAGACTTGGGCTTCCTGACTCTTCCTTTCAGTTTCAATCTTTCCTAAATTAAGAAAATTATAATAACAACAAAAATCCCAAAGTCCAAAGAATCTTTCAGCCAGCAGTTTGCACCACCTGCCTGGGTGGTGCTTCAAGGGTAGAGTACCATAGGGCATTGGAGGCCCAGGGGCAGCAGCCTGAGGAGCTACACCAACTCACAGCCCCTAGGCCTAGATGGGCCTTCAGTGTCCTTCACTGCAACCTCATATCCTTGCACAAGACGCACTCCTCGCTCCTCTGAGATAAAATCCTTTTTTTTCCCAAAGATTTTATTTATTTATTCACGAGAGACACACAGAGAAAGAGGCAGAGACACAGGCAGAGGGAGAAGCAGCCTCCTTGCAGGGAGCCCAATGTGGGACTCCATCCTGGGACCCCAGGATCATGGCCTGAGCCAAAGGCAGATGCTCAACCGCTGAGCCACCCAGGTGCCCCTCTTTAGTCAGTACTTGAAACTTACTTTTTCTGATTTAGATAACAATGAAATTGATATTTTGTGATTTTTATTTTTCTTGTTTTTGAAAAATTCTAATGGCTTGAGTTTCATTTTTACTTTAATATTCCCTCCCAGATTTTCATCTAGCTAGGCTTAATTTTAGGAAAGAAAAATAATTTACTAATATACTAATTTACTAATTTATATAATTTACTAATTATATAATTTATTTTAGTCTTCTTTACTTGGCTATAGTCTAGCATCAACTAGATGTTGAGCAATGAGTTATTTTAGTCTTTTTTTTAATGTTGTTATTGATATGATAGTCTAACTCTGGTGTATTTATTTGACATGATTAAACCCCGACGAGGGGATCCCTGGGTGGTGCAGTGGTTTGGCGCCTGCCTTTGGCCCAGGGCGCCATCCTGGAGGCCCGGGATCGAGTCCCGCGTCGGGCTCCCGGTGCGTGGGGCCTGCTTCTCTCTCTGCCTCTCTCTCTGTGTGTGTGTGACTATCATAAATAAATAAAGAAAAAAATAAAAAAAAAAACCGACGAACCCGTTACCTTGCCTTCAGAAAATCCTGATAGTTCTAGTTGTTGGGCACTTTCTTTACTTGCCAGAACCATTCCCTTTCCCCTTGCTTCTTTTCTTACCATTTCCCCCATCATACAGCAGATTGTAAGAATAGCATTACTTATGATAAAAGTGCTAAGAATTCAATTGAAATAAGTTTATTTTGCTAAAGTTTTTTGTTTTAATTAGTGCTTAAAAGTATGATGCCTTTAAAAAAAAAAGTACGATGCCTAAGTGGTTGAGTCAGTTAAGCATCTGCCTTTGGCTCAAGTCATGATCCCAGGGTCCTGGAATCAAGCCCCACATCAGGCTCCCTGCTCAGCGAGGAGCCTGCTTCTCCTCCCGCTCCCCCTTCTTGTGCTGTCAAATAAATAAATAAAATCTTAAAAAAAAAAATCAGTGCCTTCTGAGGGGGGCACTTGACAGGGTGAGAGCACTGGGTGTTATACTATATGTTGGCAAATCGAAATCCAATAAAAGAATGTACAAAAAAATCAGTGCCTAAATGTAATGCAATACAGTATTTAATAGGCAGCTTTTGTAAATTATTCTCCATAAAATGAAATTCACTTTCAGAATTTATTGTTAGCCATTGGCGCTTTTAAGAGTCGAATGTGTTTATTCTCATCTCTCAACCGCAATAAATCATTTGCTTTTATTATCACTAATTTTAATAACATATTCTTTCCAAGTAAAAAAGTCTATCACTGGGCAGCCCGGGTGGTTCAGTGGTTTAGCGCCGCCTTCAGCCCAGGGTGTGGTCCTGGAGACCCAGGATCGAGTTCCGTGTTGGGCTTCCTGCATGGAGCCTGTTTCTCCCTCTGTGTCTCTGCCTCTCTCTCTCTCTCATGAATAAATAAATAAAATCTTAAAAAAAAAAAGTTTATCAGTTAATAGAAAATGCTTCCTTTTTGTGATGACTGATTTAATAAAAATTCAATTGTGTGAAAATTAGTAACAGGAAACCTCACTAAAATGTAGTGATGAAGCTTCAGCAGGTGTGAGGCTCTCACACCCTATCACTTGTTGGGCTGGCGAGACTGGGGACCTCAAAACAGCGACCCCAGGCCAGCAGCCTCGCAATAAGGCCGCCTTGCAGCCCTACCCGCCCTACCCTAACTCAGCACACAAAGACCTGTAACCCTTGCCCTAACTGGAATGAAGCCCTATCTCCATCTTCCTGCCAACACCCTTACCTCCCTACCCTAATTTAGCTTACAAAGACCTGTAACCCTTGCCCTAATTGGAATGCCACCCTGCCCCCATCTTCCCGCCGAAATATCTTTATAGAACCCCCTGCGGTTTGCCTGGGCGCGACTTCCCTGACTCAAGCCCCTCCAAGTCGTCATGGAACCTCGCCCGGGAGCACTCCCCATTAAAGCACTCTTGAACCTACTGCCTGGCTCTGCCGTTTTGTTTTGTTTTGTTTTGTTTTAATTTCTCCGCCGTTCATTTGGGAAAAAACTAACATTTGGTGCCGAAACCCCGGGGGAGATCAAGGCCCCACGTTGGTGGGGACCCTCTCTCCTCTCGCCACCAGGACCTTAACTGAACCCAGCGCCTGGAAACGCCGGGTAAGCCCCTGATTCTGTGCCTCCCTCCGAGTCGTCCTGCCTGAATCCACGGCCGCGCCAGGGCACCTCTGCCGAGCCACCGGGTGGCTCTCCGCCGGTCCCTGGGGATCAGGAGACGTCCTCATCCTCACGGTGAGCTCTGTTTCTGTCCATGACCCTGAGAGCTGCAAACGGGGACGCCTGTTTTCAGTCTCTGGGTTACCAGGCAGGAATCATGGGAAGTGCCCAATCCAAATTCGACCCCAAAACCCCTAGTAGCTAACTTTAGTCTGGGGATATTCCCATGACCTGAGGAGACAACACCTTATCCATTATTGTACTGTAGCCTGGCCTCAATACCAATTAGACAATCAGTCTCAATGGCCTCCAGAGGGTACTTTCGATTACCAAAGTCTTATGGCTCTTGATAATCTTTGCAGACGCCAAGGCAAGTGGCTCGAGGTTCCTTATATACAAGTTTTTTGGGATCTGCGCTCTCGTCCCTCCCTCTGCTCTCAATGTTCGACTACCCAAGTCCTTCTTGCCTGTACCGCACCTCCTAACATACCTCCTACCAATTCCAAGGACCTCTACTCTTACTCCCCTTCTCCCCTTTCGGAAACCGAAAACCTCACACATCTTCCCACCCGCTCGGGACCAGCGGCTCCTCTACACCCCCCCTTACACTAACCTAACCCCGTCCCTCCTACTCCCTCCGCTCCGACTCCCCCATCTCCTCCGACTTCCCTTCCGGTCGCTGCCCCGGACTCGGTCTCAGCAACGACCTTGTCTGTCCCTTGCAGGAGGTGGCAGGGGTCGAGGGAGTGGTCCGCGTTCACGATCCTTTCTCTTTACAAGCTCTCTCTGATTGGAAAACGGCTCTTTTTCTGCCAACCCAGATAACTATATTAAAGAATTTCAATATTTATCTCAGGCCTATGACCTCACATAGCACGACCTCCATGTGGTGCAGACCATGACTCTCACTCCTGAAGAGAGAGAGCGCATTCAGGCAGCGCGCGGGAACACGCAGACCAGGCCCATCTCCCGGCCGCTGCGATGCGGGTGGGCGCCCACGCGGTCCCGGCGGCGGATCCCGGGTGGGATTATCAGGGCGGCCAAGATGGCCGCCGACGCCACAACCGCTTGGAGCAACGCTTCCCGGCGGGTATGAAGGCGGCCTCAAACAAGGCGGTCAATTATGACAAACTGCGAGAAATTGTTCAGAACCCCGATGAGAACCCTGCCATGTTCTTAAATAGGCTTACGGAAGCCTTAACTCAGTGTACTCGTTTAGACCCGGCTTCCCCAGCGGGGGCGACTGTGCTGGCGACCCATTTTATTTCCCAGTCGGCGCCAGACACTCTGAAAAAACTTAAAAAGGCAGAGGAGGGTCCTCAAACTCCCATCTCAGACATGGTGAAAATGGCCTTTAACGTTTTTAACAACCGGGAGGAGGCTGCCGAACAGAAACGGCAACAAGCCAGACTCCAGCAGAAAGTCCAATTACAAAGCCAAGCCTTGGTTGCTGCCCTGAGGCCGGCAAACTCTGGAGATCAGAAAAAAGGAGGAAACAGTCGCGCCCCTCCGGGAGCCTGTTTCAAATGCGGCACCGAGGGACACTGGGCCCGTCACTGTCCTAATCCAAAGGAACCCACCCGGCCATGCTCTCAATGTAAGATGATGGGCCACTGGAAGTCCGACTGTCCTCTGCGCCTCCACGTGGAGAAGACCCTGAAACGGTGAGTCCGGCTTTCCAACTACTGGGTATGGAGGACGACTGACGGCGCCCAGACTCAGACACCCCACACACCCACGCCGAGCCCAGGGGTATGCTCCAGGTAGCCGGTAAGTCCATATCCTTCTTGCTGGACACAGGGGCTACCTATTCTGTCCTGCTCTCCCACTCAGGACCTAGTCAGCCCTCCCTAGTGATGGTGATAGGAATTGATGACACCTCCTCCAGTCCTAGGTCAACCCCGCTCCTCACTTGTAACTTGGACAGGTTCCCTTTTGCTCACTCTTTCCTTTTCATTCCCTCTTGCCAGGTACCCCTTCTTGGAAGGGACATTCTCCATAAACTAAGGGCCACTATACGGCTCTCCCCCTCTCCCACCACCTGTAGCCACCTTATTCTTCCCCTTCTGGCGTCTAAACCTTCTGCACCCTCTTCTCGCCTTCTGTTTGTCGATTCCCAGGTCTGGGATACCTCCAAGCCACTTGTGGCATCACACCACCAACCTATAAAAATCAGACTCAAAGACAATCTATCTATCCAGCCCATCCTCAGTTCCCCATTTCCCTGACACACCGACAAGGATTAAAGCCCATCATGGACCGCCTCAAACAACAGGGGCTCCTCATACCTATCAGCTCGCCCTGTAATACCCCTATCCTCCCTGTAAGGAAACCCACTGGGGCATATCGCCTCGTTCAGGACCTAAGACTCATCAATGAGGCCGTTATACCCCTTCACCTGGTAGTGCCCAACCCGTACACTCTTCTTTCCAACATCCCACCCAACACCACTCATTTTTCCATCCTAGACCTCAAGGATGCCTTCTTCACTGTCCCCTTACACCCCGATTCCTACTTTCTCTTTGCCTTTATCTGAGAGAACCCAGACACACGCATCTCAGGGCAGCTTACGTGGACGGTCCTCCCTCAAGGTTTTCGAGATAGCCCCCACTTCTTTGGGCAGGCCCTGGCCGAGGACCTCCAACAATGTTCTCTGAAAACTAGTACCCTCCTTCAGTATGTAGACGACCTCCTTCTCTGCAGCCCTTCCCTCTCTTCTTCAGAGGACGATACCACCACTCTACTGAACTTTTTGGGGTCCAAGGGATACAGGGTCACACCAGCTAAGGCTCAGCTCTGCACCCCAACTGTCATCTACTTGGGTATCTCCCTAACTCCCACCTCCAAGTCCTTGACAGAGGACCGCATCCAGGTGCTCTGGGACCTCCAACCCCCTCAAAGTGCTGCCGAAGTCCTTTCCTTTCTGGGATTAGTGGTTTTTTTCCGACATTGGATACCTAACTTTGCCCTTCTGTCTCGACCCCTATATCAAGCAGCCAAGGAGACCCCCCACGGCCCCCTGACTGCACACTGCAGTCCAAAACCTGTTTTCCAAGCTCAGGGACTGACTAATCTCAGGACCCACCTTAACCCTCCCAGACCCTTCTAGACCGTTTCACCTTTTTACCGATAAACGATCTGGCTGCTACCGGCCTCCTTGTCCAACCGGCTGAGCCAATGTACCAGGTAGTAGCCTTTCTATCCAAACAGCTGGACCTCACAACTAAAGGCTGGCAACCCTGTCTCAGAGCCCTGGCGGCAGCTGCCTCCCTCACTAAGGAGGCTGTAAAACTCACTTGGAGCAGCCCCTCACTGTTTTTTCCCACACCAATTAATAGACCTGGTTGGCCACAGATCCCTGGCCCATTTGACCCCCTCACACCTCCAACTATATCATCTACTGTTAATTGAAAACCCTCAAGTCTCCTTATCTACTTCTCCACGTCTCAACCCTGCTACTCTTCTACCCACACCTTCTCTTGTTTCTGAACCAACCCACTCTTGCCCACAACTCCTGGACGATCTTACGCCTTCTCATCCAGGTCTCTCTGATCAGCCTCTTCCCAATCCCGATCGAGTACTGTTTGTAGATGGGAGTTCTGTCATGGCTCCACATGGCCAGCGGCATACTGGATATGCAGTGGTCACTCTGGAGACCATTGTTGAGGCGGCTCCCCTTACTCTGGGAACTACCTCCCAGAAGGCTGAGTTAGTTGCCCTCATCAGGGCACTCCATCTCTCCAAGAACTTACGTGTTAACATCTATACAGATTCTAAATACGCCTACCTAATCACACACACACATTCCGTACTTTGGCAGGAACAGGGTTCCTGACCACCAAGGGCACGCCCATAGTTAATGGACCCCTTATCTCCAAATTGTTGGAAGCCCTCGACTTCCCTACCAAAGTGGCCATTATACATTGCCGAGGAAATCAGACATCCCAGGACCTCGTCTCTCGGGGGAACAGTAAAGCCGATACTGTGGCCAAATGGCTAAAGAAACTTCCTCAGCCCCTCTCCTGTTCCTGAATACACCCCACACCCCTTCATATACAGATGAGGAACTTAACACCCTCAAACAAATGGGGGGCAAACCTGGAGATAAGGGATGGATCTTTCTCCAGGAAAAAATTGCCCTCCCAAACAAACTTCTCCACACCCTACTTAGTGAAATCCATCAGTCTCTACACATAGGACCTAAGGCTTTTTTTTTTTTTTTTTGACCTAAGGCTTTATATCACTTCCTGTCACCCCTTTTTTATCACCGTCATCTCCGTAGGGATATCGAGACTGTCCACCATGCCTGTAAAACATGCTCCTTTGTTAACTCACAAGGAGGGATCCGTTGACCGGGGCCCAACCACCAACTGAGGGGACACCAACTGGGCAAGGACTGGCAACTTGACTTCACTCACATGCCCCGTCATAAAGCCTTCCGATATATCTTAACTTTAGTGGATACCTTTACAGCTTGGATCGAAGCTTTCCCCACCGCCCAAGAGACTGCTGACATTGTTGCCGAAATACTTATTGAACATATCCATTCCCAGATTCGGCCTCCCTCGAACCTTACAGTGAGATTATGGGCCGGCTTTCACATCCAGCATCACCCAGAAGGTCTCTGAAAGTCTCAACATCGCCTGGAAACTGCATGTACCCTACCATCCCCAGTCCTCGGGTAAGGTAGAGAGGGCCAACAGCCTTCTCAAGGAACAGCTTACCAAATTAACCCTTGAGACATGCTTGTCATGGCCTTCCCTCCTCCCCCTTGCCCTAACCAGGCTTAGGGCAACCCCAAGGGGACCCTCAGGACTTAGACCTTTTGAATTACTGTACAGGCAATCCTTTCTACTTACTCATAATCTTCCTTCATCACCACCTCCTCTCCTCTCCTATCTACCTTACCTGACTCTTGAGAGCCCTTCTCTGGGCCCACGCCAATTCTGTCATTCCTGCCCCAGGGGCACCGACTCCTGACACATTGCAATGTCTGTCCCCCAGAGATAGTGTTTTACTAAAAGAATTACACCCTAAGACCCTAAAACCCAGGGGTACAGGCCCCTATACAGTAATCCTTACTACTCCAACTGCAGCTAAACTTTTAGGATACCCCTCCTGGGTCCACCTGTCTAAACTAAAACAGGCCCTCTCTCAACTGAGTGGACAGCCCAACCTCTGGGGCCTACCAAGATGCAGCTTTCACGCCATCCTCCTCCTCCTGACCCTACCCCCCAGCCACCCCACTTATGAATCTGGGATTTTTTTAATTTTTTTTTAATTTTTATTTATTTATGATAGTCACACACAGAGAGAGAGAGAGAGAGAGAGAGAGAGAGAGAGAGAAAGAGAGAGAGAGAGAGGCAGAGACACAGGCAGAGGGAGAAGCAGGCTCCATGCACCGGGAGCCCGATGTGGGATTCAATCCCGGGTCTCCAGGATCGCACCCTGGGCCAAAGGCAGGCGCCAAACCGCTGCGCCACCCAGGGATCCCTGAATCTGGGTTTAGATGGAGGTTTTATATCACAGAATCCTGGAGCCAGGGAAACCGAAACTGGTCCAGCCTCATTTCTACCACTGATTGTCAACCTTTAGGTTGCCAAACTAGCATCAACTTTACCTTTGATAGATTTTACTCTCTCCCTCCACCTGGCCCTAATCCTAGCTCTGATCCCATAATCTGTTTCACCTATGATCAGACTCATCCTAACTGTCAAAATTATTGGGTCCAAACTAATGGAGGCTGTCCTTATTCTTATTGCAATATCCATCACCTTTGCCAAGGCCCTTTCACCAGTCCTTCTACGGCCCATCGTCAACCTTGTCATTTCTACCAACAGTCCGGTAAATATGGTCCCAGACCCCTGGGACCCCCGCTAGGCAATGGGGGTAACAGCAAAACTTTACCAATGGGGTTATTCCCCCTATCCTACTGCCTCCCTCCAAATCTATAGATCATACATAAGAGTCTTACAGAACCAATCCACCCTAAAAGATCAAGCTGACACCATATGCACACAGGAACAACTTCTCCAAACCCACTTACAGACTAACCCAACTCAGGACCAGGATCCCTTCTCCTGGGTAAAGCTTATCCAACAAGGCACTTCTCTTGCCAACCTTTCTGGCATGGGCAATCTGTCCCATTGTTTCATTTGTGTCCCCTCAAACTCCCTTTGTGGCCATTCCCTTCCCTAATGCATTCAGCCTCACTAGCCCTGCACCCATGTCCCCAGCACCTCATCTCTCTTTCACTGATGTTCCCCTATTTACTGATCCTCTCAACCACCAATTCCCTTTCTGTTATTCCACCCCTAACCTATCCCTTTGCAACGTCACCCAGTTAAACGCCACCTCTCATTATGCTCCTATCGCCACCTCTCATTATGCTCTCATTATGGTTTCTTTCTTTTTTTTTTTTTTCATTATGGTTTCTTTTGGTGCAATGGCAGCCTATCTAAATCTCTCAATACCTCTGCCTCCCTCCTGTCTGCCTGTCTCCCTGGTTCCGTGATTAACTATCTATAGTCAGGCAGAAGTAGCTCTCCTCACCAACCCCCTGGAAAAGCAGAAACAAGTGATCTTTGTCCCACTGGTTGTCAGGGTCTCCCTGGCCTCAACCCTGGTGGCCACAGGGTTGGCTACGGGGGCCTTGATCCATTTTATAGATTCCTCCAGGGACCTATCTGAGAGGCTTCAAATGGCTATCGAGGCTTCAGCAGAGTCTTTTGCTTCCCTACAACGCCAAATAAACCCGGTGGCCCAGGTAGCTCTACAGAACCGATGTGTCTTGGACCTCCTCACGGCCGAGAAAGGAGGAACTTGTATGTGTCTCAATGAAGATCGCTACTACTACATCAACGAAACAGGTGGAGTGGAAACCAATCTCCACATCCTCGCCAAAGGTCGGGAGTCTCTCCAAACACAGTATCACCCTGTCGGCCCAACTACACCCCAATGGTGGCAGACCCCACTAACCACATGGCTCCTCCACCCTCTAAGCCCACTCCTAATCATTGGCATACTATTAATGGTGGCCCCTTGCTTTCTCCGATTCATCAAGGAACGAATCCGCGAAATATCTCGGGTATCAGTCAATCAACTTATTTTACACCCCTATGCTTGCCTGCCCACCTCCGACATGCCCAGGACGCCCCTATTTCAGCAGGAAGCAACCAGATCTGAATCGTCGCCCAGTTATAACAAAAGGATCAGAATGTTGGGCTGGCGACCCCACGCCAGCACCTCCCAATAAGGCCGCCTTATTGCCGCCCTACCCTAACTTAGCACACAAAGACCTGTAACTCTTGCCCTAACTGGAATGCAGCCCTACCCCCATCTTCCTGCCAACACCACCTTACCTCCCTACCCTAACTTAGCTTACAAAGACCTGTAACCCTTGCCCTAATTGGAATGCCACCCTGCCCCCAACTTCGCACTGAAAACTCTTTATAGATCCCCCTGCGGTTTGCCTGGGCGCGACTTCCCTGACTCAAGCCTCTCCAAGTCGTCATGGAACCTCGCCCGGGAGCACTCCCCATTAAAGCACTCTTGAACCTACTGCCTGGTTCTGCCTTTTTTTTAATTTTATTTTATTTTATTTTTTGCCGTTTTTAAAAAATTTCTCTGCCATTCGTTTGGGAAAAACCTAACACTTGTAGTCAATTGCAGATCCAACAGGAAGAGACAGATTTGACTCTACCCTGACTTGACCTTGCAGGGGATACTATTTTACTCTCCAAGCCTGAGAAAGAAATGTTTCCTCAAAAAAAAAAAAAAAAAAAAAAGTTAAGTTTCCTCATTCCCCAACAGCTCAGCCAATGAGAAGCCATTCTACTTAGAGATTCCAGTTTACTTCTTTGTTGAAGTTTGTCCTAGATGGCAATTCTCTTTTAGTCCCAAATTAACCATCTTTTGCAGGAAAATAACTGGTAGTTGTTACTTTTAAGGTTTACAGTTGGAAGTTACTTTTTGATTTTTTTTTTAAATTTTTATTTATTTATGATAGTCAGAGAGAGAGAGAGAGAGACAGAGACACAGGCAGAGGGAGAAGCAGGCTCCATGCACCGGGAGCCTGACGTGGGATTCGATCCCAGGTCTGCAGGATCGCGCCCTGGGCCAAAGGCAGGCGCCAAACCGCTGCGCCACCCAGGAATCCCCAACTTTTTGATTTTTTAAGTGAAAATTAGCAGTGTAAAAATAGTCAAATATATTTAAACATAAAACATGTAATGGAATTATCTAAATAGCATTTTATTTGTTTATGTATTTATTTGAGAAAGTCGGGGCGGGGGGCGTTGAGGAGCAGAAGGAGAGGGACTAGCTGACTTCGTGCTGAGCAATGAGCCCCAGACAGGGCTCTATCCCAGGGTCCTGAGATCATGATCTGAGCCAAAATCAAGTTAGATGCTTAACTGACTGAAGCACCCAGGTGCCCCTGAATTGCATTTTAAAACAATATGTTGGGATCCCTGGGTGGCACAGCGGTTTGGCGCCTGCCTTTGGCCCAGGGCGCGATCCTGGAGACCCTGGATCAAGTCCCGCATTGGGCTCCCGGTGCATGGAGCCTGCTTCTCCTTCTGCCTGTGTCTCTGTCTCTGTCTCTGTCTCTGTCTCTCTCTCTCTCTCTCTCTCTGTGACTATCATGAATAAATAAATAAAATCTTTAACAACAACAACAACAAAAAACAATATGTCTAGGTGATGTGGATGCTATGAATAACAATCATTTCTAAAAAAAAATTCTTTAATAAAGTCAGTGACAATGCTATTTCTACACGAAAAAGCTATTTCTTTTCAGGGAGAGTCTTACGCCCAACTTAACTAGGATTTGCTGGTCTTTTTAAAGTCTTTTAATTAGACATGTTAATATTCTTCAGCGGCTCAAATTTTTCATAATGAAATTGTCTCCATTGAATAGTACTCTATGGCTTGGGAATGTGGAATCTTTTAATGGCAAAACAAAATGATCAGGTCTAAAAACTTTCTAATTCATGAATCCCCAAATTATCCATGGTGCACATCGACATCACTATTGAAATTTCTCCAAGATCTTCGCTTTTTTCACCATCCGAATATCTAGAGACACTTCTGCCACCATCTTTGCATCACTACATAGTCATAATTAATAACTGTCTTTAATTTTTTACAATTAAGTTATAATTGACATATAACATTATATTAGTTTCAGGTGTACAGCATAATGATCCCATATTTGTATATATTGTGAATGACTACAATAACTCTAGTTAATATCCATCACCTTACATAGTCACAAAAATTATTAGCTTTCTATAATTTCCATTTTACAACTTTTTATTTTTTTACGATTTTATTTATTTATTTATGAGAGACACACAGAGAGAGGCAGAGACACAGAGAGGGAGAAGCAGGCTCCATGCAGGGAGCCTGATGTGGGACTCGATCCTAGGACTGGATCCCGGGACTCCATCTCTGAACTCCAGGATTACGACCTGGGCCGAAGGCAGGCGCTAAACCGCTGAGCCACCCAGGGATCCCCTACAACTGTTTTTCTGAGATAATATCAATTCCTCATGCAGAATACTCCCCGTAATCACAGGGGAAATGATAACCACTTTCCAATAATGAGATGAGATCATGGATTTAAGATACTCCTACATTTTGGGTTTCAGAGTACCCTTTGCATGCATGGTCCACTTGTGAACACTGCAGACATTGTCCTGTATCAAAATAGCATTTTTTTCATTGTTCTTTTTTTTAGATCGATGTCAGATCTTATGGGAAGTGAATGCGAAGACATCGAGTAAGAGATGTGCATAAAAGTGCACAAAGGTTCACTAAATCGGACACCATAGATTTTACAGATCCATATTTGTACTCTTGCTTCAGGGTGGTGCATCCTCCTCCATCTTCCCTGTCGTGCCCTATCTGGGGTATTTTTTCTCTTGTCTCTGAACACACACAGTTCATTTCCTAAAATTGGCTCTAATTCTTCAGAGCACATGCGTATGAATTATAGTACGGTAATTTTTATTCGTTTCCTCTACCAGTGGACTCATTTTGTGACTAACTGGAAAATTTTGTGCATTTGAATCTGTATCCTTTGGGAGCATCTGAGAGAATGTTTAGCTTCCTAGAGCATGCTGTGCTTCATGGACTTTAACAAGTCTCCAAACAGGTGCTCGGTTGCAGCCAGACACCCCAGAAATCTGAGTATGCGTTCCCTTTAAGAAGGAGCTGAGTCCATCCTCGGTTCTGAGCTCCAGAGCCCTCGCGGCGGAGCTGAGACTTTTGGATTGGAGGTGAGGTACGAGCGCCCTGACGTATAGCTCCGTGGCTCTGTCAGAACTACATTGTCCAGAAAGCTCTGCGACGAGGGGCGGGACTCTCCCCAAATCGGCTTTTCTGTCCGAGGTAAAACGCCAGCGCTGGACTTCCGGTGTGTTTCTAGTAGTCAATCATTTTGGCTTCACTGAAATGCTGTCAGCCTAGTCGGGGATCCAGAACGCTGGGTGGGGACCGAGGTTGACGACACTGAGAAGGTGCGAGGGGAGGCGCTGTCCCCGTCGCACAGACAGGGGTGCACGGCTTGGCGACGCCGCCCGGGCTCCGCCTCACGGGGGCCGGGACAGGGACCCCCAGCCCGGGTGTCCGGTCCGCCCAACAAGTCCTATAGCGGTGGCCGTGCCCAGGACCCCCGCGCAGGTAAACGCTCGTCCCCCGGGCCCTCCCCGCGCCGCCGTCCGCCCTCCCCTCCCCGGACGTCCCCCCTCCCAGACCCTCAAGGCCTAAGCGCGGGGCGTCTCTGCAGCCCCTGCGTCTCTGCAGACTCTGCGGTATGTCTTGCCCGGGTGCCCCGGAGAGGGAGACGCCCGTGGGCGGAAGCGGGCTGCAGGGAAGGAGAACTTGGTTAGGGGCGGTTCTGTCCCCTGAGGTTGAGCAGCTAGCCTGAAGTCACCTGTCTCCATATCAGGGCCAGGCAGGGGTATAGGGAGACCGGAGTCCGTCAAGCCCTGCCACGGACTAATTCGTCTAAGGCTGTCCTCTTTCCACATCTCGTACCTGCAAAAGCAGCTGTACACCCACAGGGAAGTGGAGGGTCCCTCACCTCGAACCACAAGTTATATGGATTGTGGTGCGGTGGGGCTTAGTGCTATTCATTCAATCCTTGGGTCTAGGGATCCCAAACGTAGGGTCCTAAGTCTATGCCAGGGGTTTCTGGCAGTCACTGTAAACAGGTGTGGAAGGTTATCCCTAGAATTGATAGCAGGATGTGCAAATTCTTTGAGGTAATAATTTAATGTTCAGAATGTTCAGGAAACTACAAGTCTGTCTTTCAGGTGGTAACAAGGAGTAGGGGGTTAGGAGTCAGGACTGCAATAGCTGCCTGAAAATTTGAGTGTCTACTCTGGAGGTAATGGGAATTTTGTATCAGAAGAGGGAGGGATCTTACCAAGGTTGTAACAAGCTCTATCTGGTGCAAAGTAGGCAGAAACTGGGCTTGAGGAGGAAGAAGGAAGATCAGGGTGGAGGCTGCTGCCAAAGTCCAGCTGAATGTTAATAGACCAGAGTCATAGCTTAGATGTGGTTAGATTCTGTACTTGTGTTATTAATGGGGCAACTAGATTTTCTGATGTGAAGGCTGAGGGTGTGAAACAAGATTCAGAGATAGTTTTTGGTCTTAGAAATAGGAATGAAAACATTGTCTACCATGAGGAACTATAGGAGTGGTATTCACCAGGAGCTGTGTTTTGACCCTGCTAAGAGTCAGAAATATTTTAGATAGCAATAAGTGGACGTATTTCAGTTTGCAGCTAAAACCATAGGTATGAAATGTGGCGTGTGGTTCAGGATGAACACAAAATGTAGTGGCTATTGTGTGGACACAGTGAATGAATGTGGGTCACATTTAGAAGAGACGATCTTCAAGTTATGGTGGTAAAGACATTAAGGGGCCATGAAGGGGGGAGGGTGAAGGCAAAGGCCTGGGTCTCTGGCGTGGATACCTGGCTGATGGTATCAAGTTTTACAAACACAGGTGAAGGAGACAAGTGGTTATCAGTGGGGGTAAAAGGATGGGAAAGAGGTGGAGGGGCCTCAGAGATAGTGTTGTCTGGCAGGGGGCCAAGGCTTCCAGGAGAAGAGTAGACATGAGCTGGATGCAGACACAGAGAATAATGAGGTAAGATCTTGAGTTAGAATAGGTGCTTATTCACCACTCCATATATACACCAGGGTTTTGGTGGGACTTTGGTGGGACTTGTGTTCCATTCATCTTGAACAGTTAAGTCAGGAGCACATGTGGTCATCTGGAAGAGTCACTAGACCTGGAGTGGGCCCCCAGTGGGCTAGGCTTTGAAAGAGGGTTAGGTGGACAAAGAAAGGCTATGACTTTTGAAGGGACAGCAAGTAGAGCACAGAAGTAGAAGAGGGCCATGGTTTGTGAGAGCCGCATGTGGTTCTGTGTGGCATGAGTCTGAGCCAAGGAATGGAACCAGGCAGAGAGATCTTCATAGGTTTTGGTGCTGTGACCACTAGTGGAAGCCATGGGGTGTCAGAGACAATACTGGATCTTTTTGAATCTGTCAAACATAATCTGGATGCCATCTACCAAGTTGTAGCATAGGCCTAAAATTAAGGCCCATTATGGGTGCCCTTAATGTGTGGTGAAAATGGGATGGCTACTTTGACATGAGTGCAAGTTCCCCTCCCCACTCTGCTCCTGCAGGTAACCTCTCCTAACCAAACACCACCTTTTTTTTTTTTCCTCTCAAACACCACCTTTTTATCAAGGAGACCAGAGCGGTTCCAGTGTATCCCTTTGTAGAGGGTTTCAGTTCCCTGCCAATCTGTGGATTATGTAACAAGCCAATCATATCTTCCTATAGGAACCAAGTTAAACACTTCTTGATACTACAAAGCTTACATCACTCGTGATTTATTCTTTTCTGGAGTACAACCTCCATGTGGCCGTGTGTAGCATAGCATGTCTTCCTCTCCCATGATGTGAATAAGTGTGCTTAATGAATTGCTATCAATCTCATCTGGCCAGTGTCAGATATCATATGTTTGGTCATCTCTATAACTGTAGGATGGAAATTCCACCCTCACCAGTGGGATGAAGAGATGCTGAATAAAACACAAATAATATGTGGAGAGTCCAGGGACATGCCTGGTCACATGGAGTGGGGAGTGAGGTAGTGGTGGCCATGGACATGTGGTTGTGGTATCCAGAGATGTACCCTCTAAAGAATGATATGCATTTGGAGAGAGAGTATGCCTGATGGCTCTAGGACCTGGTATTGAGACCTTGGCCATAAAAGGGTAGTATGAGCATCTGGATCCCTCTGTGCCAGGCCTACTACAGATTTGTCCACCTGCCTCTTGTTGCTATTGTCTGGACCCCATGATTAATGAGCCCATGAAGACACAATGGTACCTGTGGTGCCACGGTATAGTTTCTCCTCTGAGTTGGGGAGCTTGGAGGGAGGGTGGGCTTGGGGTAGATGTGGGGGGAAGGGATTGGGCTCCTCAGAAGTGGACTGTTTGTGGTTCATCTATCACCATCCTGACAGGGGACTGTGACTTTGAGGACGTGGCTATGTACTTTTCCTGGGAGAAATGGAGTCTCCTTGATATGGCTCAGAGATGCTTGCACCACAGTGTGATGCTGGAGAACTTGGCACTTATAACCTTCCTGGGTAAGGCCCTCAAACCTACCCCTGTGTCCTGAAATACTTTTTGCCCTTCCTCTTTCCTGAAGGACATCTGTGTTCTTATGTCAGGACCATGGGCATTGCTTCCTTCTTTAGTGTCCTGGGTAGGTGCTGTGGTTGGTTGAGCAGAGATATGGGCACTGCCCTCTTGTGTTCTTGAGCAACCCCAGCACCTGCTTCTCTGCAGATTTTCAGGGAAAGGTACAGGGTCAGGAGTCTCACAGTCATCCTCATAACTCCTACGTTGCTTGCCCTCCCATTGGCCAGGTTTATCTGGATCCAAGGCCCCTATGTGCCACAGGCCTACTTCCTTCATCTAGCGGACATTTCTTCATGTCTATCTGTGCCAGGTATTGCCATTACTGAAATAGTCGCTACTTATATGGATCAGAATGCTTTCAAGACTCTCCTCTGAAGTTCTCTTTGTAATAGTTTTCTTTCCTGCAGGATATCATATACTTAGTTGTTTTGGAACAGTCATGTGTGCCCTTCTGTCTTGTCTTTCACTGAATACTTGTATCACCCAAATCCCATTCAGTTGCTTATGTTGGGGGTAGGTTAGAGAGCCCCTGATGCTTTTAGAATGGAAATGAATTATCTTCGTTCATACTGCTATAACGAACCAACATGGTTGGGTGGTTAAACATATATTTATTTCTCATACTTCTGGAAGCTAGGAAGTCCAGATCAAGGCACCAACATGGTGTAGTTCTGGTGAGGGCCTTGTTCTGGTTCATAGCTGCTATGTTCTCTCTGTGTCCTTACATAGTGAAAGGGGCTAGGGAGCTCTCTGGGGTCTCATTTATAGGGGCACTAATCTCATTCATGAGGGCTCTACCATCATGACCTAATTCCTTCCCAGAGGCCCCACCACCTAATGCCATCACATTGAGGGTTAGAATTCAACAAGCATTTGTGGGGTGGGGGGCACAGACTTTCCACCTCTAGCTCCTAAAGTTGATATCCTTCTCACATGCAAAATACATTCATCCCATTCTAACAGCCCCCAAACCTTAATTAGTTCTAGCATCAAATCTAAATTCTAAAGTCTTATCTAAATCAGATATGGGTGAAACTTGAGGTATGATTTACCCTGCAATACATTCTTTTCCAGATGTGAACACATATAACCAAATAAGTTACGTGTTTCTAAAATGCAGTGGTGGAAAATGTCTACATTTTCATGTCAAAAGGAGAAATGGGAGGGAAGAAGGAGTGACAGGTACCAAGTAAATCCAAACATGCAGGCAAATTTCATTAAACCTTAAGCCTCAAGAATAATCCTCTATGGTTCAGTGGTATGCCGTCCGGGCCAACGAGCAGCAGCTCCACCTCCAAGGCTTTCCTAGGCAGCAGTCCTGCCTCTGATGAGGTCCTAGATTGGGTTCTTATGACTACAGCTTTTCCCAAGCTGGAATCATGAGCTAGTGACTCTACCAGTGTTGAGTCCAGGCCCTACTGCTCTGAATATTGCCCCTCTCACTCTGCTGAGCACACTGTGGCTCTCAGCAGGGTCCCCATATCTGAGGACCCCATAGGGACCTCCTGACCTGCCCGAACCAGAGAGAGTGAGAGAGCTCTCTGGGGTCACTTCTACAAAGACACTAATCTCTTTCATGATGACTTCGCTTTCATGATCTAATTACCCACTAAGGGCCCCCAGCTCCTAATACCATCACATCAAGGGCTAAGATTTCAACATGAGAATTTTGTGGGGACACAAACATTGAGTCCATGGCATGAATACCGTCACAGCACGATGTGCTCAATGGGAACCTGGCCCTGGGAGAGACACAATGTCAGAGCTGTATTCAAATCATATCAGAAACCTATTCTGTTTGGTATTGGTGGTGCTAAAGATAATGGTGGCCAAATCTCATTAGTGCCTTTCCCATTCTTGACACTGATAACTTGTCATCTCTGCTGCTTGTCACTTCTACTTTTCCAGCTTGGAGTTATTCCCTGTGTTGGTGAACTCCACATCTCACGCTTTCCTTACATCAGCCTCCACATGCTGTGTCATGATGTATGCACATATTCTTAGGCAACCATTGAATACCAGCTGCTCTGTTGCAGTCATGTGTTCTTGGGCCTGAACACACTCTTCTACATAACACACCCATGGCAGCAGAAGATAAGATCTACTGAATGTTGTTTGTAGAGGAAAAAGTAGAGGCCATGTTTCTTCTTCCTATATTGCACCCTATGGAGTATCTTTTACCTTGTGGGGCCTCCCACTCCTGTGATGTTTAGAGGCCCAGTTCTGCTAAGCAACCCATCTGCAATCTGTACCCAACTCTTTGGTCCTCAGAACAATCCCACTGATTCATTCCTGGGTTTGTCAGGTAATTTTCCAGAGGTTTCCCCTTCTCACCAGTCAGCGTGTACTTCACTAGTATTTCTTTTCTTCAGGTTGCTGGTGTGGAGTGGAGGATAAGGCTGCATCTTCTCAGCAGTGCATTTCTGCAAGAGTGTTGTCACCAGGCAGGACTTCCCAAGCAGGTATGTCTCCCCAGAAGGTGTGCCTCTGTGAGATATGTGGACCCATCTTGAGAGACATTTTGCCCTTGGTTGAGCACCAGGAAACACATCCGGAGCAGAAACTGCACATGGGGCATGTGGATGATTTCCTACCACTACAAACCTTCATCAGCACCATAAGCAGCAGATCAGAGATAAATAGTTCAGGAGCAATATGAGTAGAGCCTCGCTTTTGGAGAACTGCAAATTCCATGTGTTAGTGAAGCCCTTTACCTATGAAGAAATTAGGAAGGATTTCCTGGTCAGCCTGGGCTTTCTCCAGCAAAAGGTCACTCACACTAGAGAGAAGTCAAACAGTGGAACTAAGTGTGTGGTGGCCTTCCACAGTGTAAAATATCATTATAACAGGGAATACATCTGAAAGCTTTTAGCCCCCCCAAACACCTTTATTCAGCACCAGCAAGTCCTCATGAGGGAAAAATGTTACAGGTGTGGTGAGTGTGGGAAATCCTTTAGCAAAAGCTGTAGTCTCCATAACTATTTGAGAGTTCATACTAGAGGGACGCCTGGGTGGCTTAGCAGTTGAGTGTTGCCTTTGGCCCAGGGCATGATTCTGGGATCCAGGATCGAGTCCCACATCAGGCTCTGTGGAGGGATCCTGTTTCTCCCTCTGCCTGTGTCTCTGCCTCTCTCCCTCTGTCTCTCATGAATAAATAAATAAAATCTTTACAAAAAAAAAGAGAGAGAGTTCATACTAGAGAAAAGCCTTATAAGTTTGGGGAATGTGGGAAATCCTTTAGGCAAATTCTGGCCTCATTCAACACCAGAGAGTTCACACCGGACTAAGTCCTCATGAATGTGATAAATGTGGAAAATTATTTAGCAAGAAGTACAACCTCATCATGCATCAGAAAGCTCACACTGGTGAAAAGCCATATGATTGCAGTGAATGTGGGAAATTTTATAGCTACAAATCTGACTTCATTACTCACCAGAGAATTCATACTGGAATAAGACCTTATGAGTGCAGTGAATGTGGGAAATCATTTAGCCACAGCTCTAGTCTCATTTAAACACCAGAGAATTCACACTGGAGAAAGGCCTTATGAGTGTGAGAAGTGTAGAAAAATCCTTTAGCCAGAGCTCTCGCCTAATTAAACACTGGAGAGTTCATGCTGAAGAAAGATGAGTGCAGAGAATGTGGAAAATTCTTTATCTCTAGGTACTGTTTCTTTCAACATCAAAGAGTTCACACTTGTGTAAGACCTCACAAATGTGATGAGTGTGGAAAATTATTTACCAACCTGTCCAACCTCATTAAACACCAGAGAGTTCACATTGGAGATAGACCGTTTGAGTGTAGTGAATGTGGGAAGTCTTTTAGCTGCAAATCCTACCTCATTACACACTGGAGAATTCACACTGGAGCAAGGCCTTATGATTGTGGAGAATGTGGGAAATCATTAACCATAGCTCCATGCTTCTTCAACACCAGAGAGTTCACACTAGGGAAAGGCCTTATGAGTGTAGTGAATGTGGGAAATCCTTTAGCCACAGATCTAGCCTCATCAGACACCAGAGAAGTCACACTGTAGAAAGGCCTTATGAATGTAGTAAGTGTCAGAAATCCTTTATCGGCAGCTCTAGCCTCATTAAACACTGAATAGTTCATACTGGAGAAAGGTCTTATGAATGCAGTGAATGTGGGAAATCCTTTAGCCAGAGCTCCAACCTCATTAATCATCAGTGAGTTCACACTAGAGAATTTATGGGTGCAGTGAATGTGGGAAATCATTTACCTTCAACTCTAATCTCCTAAAACATCAAAATGTCCACAAAGAATAAAATCCTTTCCATAATACAGGTAAGTCTGTAAAATACTGCATTGTGCCCCCTCAAAATTCATATGTTCAAGTCCTACTCCCCAATGTAAATATTTTTAGGTGTGGCTTTTACTAAGATAAAAGAGGTAATAAAGATGGGGGCCTAATTCAGTGTGACTGTCGTCCTTATAAGAAGAAAAGGTATTAGAAGGTGTACTCTTGCACACTTTCTCTTTGTCTCTCTCCCCAAGAACAGAAGGCAGACTATGTAATAAGACAGTTGTCTGTAAGCAAGGAAGGGTGACCTCACTACAGACCAATTCTGATGGTCTTGGAGTTCTAACCTCTAGAAGTGTAAGAAAATAAATTTCTTTTGTTTAAGCCAAGTAGTCTGGTATTTTGTTATGGCACCCTGAGAGGGGACAAAGATACAAAGTACCACATTATATTGTGTGTTCACTGCACTGATAGGTAACCATGAATAACCCCCAGAACATATAAAACAAGATAAAATAATTAAGAAGTCACAAATTTTAGAATTACTTTGCTTTTTTAACAGCTTTATTGAAGTATAATCAATTCCTGTTATTCATGATAGTTATGTTCTAGAAAGTCACTGTGAACACTGAATTAGTGAATACAGAACCACTGTTCCTGGGGAAATCAGGGATTAGGTTCCTAAGAGCCTCTAGTCACACTTTCATCAGTCAATACATAACATTGAAAAAAATAAAAAAATATATAACATTGTTTTACATGTGTTTCTGTTTAAACGCAACTCACTTGCTGTATATTGTTGATTGAATATTATTGAACTCATGGCCAATAGCACTGTAACTTGTGTCTGGCCCATCCTTAAGCCTGACATGTAGTTTCTTTCAGGCATTTTTCTTGTGCTTAAGAACACTAAATAGGACTTAAGCACTAGGCGTAGGGGCCATGTGCAACACAAGATCATGAACAAAAACCACAAGCATGGCAATAATTAGATCAGGAGAAGAACACTTGTTTTCAGTATGAAATGAGAAGGCAAAGTGTGGCCTTGTAGACCTCATGCACATTGGGTGACTCAGTTTTTGTGGCCCTGTGTGTGTCTGTGAGTGAATGCAAAAATGTGGGCTGATTTTATGGTTTCAATTTTTAGAAGATAGGCAAATTTATAAATACAAAATCCATGAAAAATGAGCATTGACTACATAGGTATCTTGTCATAAATTATGTATATTTAAAGCATTCAGTTTATGTTTGTGCTTTGATACATTCTTAAACTCATTCTAAAACTTCCTTCTTCTTGGCCTTCTTAATCTATTCTTAAACTTTTACCATTTCATAGTCCTTATTTATTTATTTATTTATTTATTTATTTATTTTTAATTTTTATTTATTTATGATAGTCACACACAGAGAGAGAGAGGGGCAGAGACACAGGCAGAGGGAGAAGCAGGCTCCATGCACTGGGAGCCCGACATGGGATTCGATCCCGGGTCTCCAGGATCCTTTGCCCTGGGCCAAAGGCAGGTGCCAAGCTGCTGTGCCACCCAGGGATCCCCCATTCTTTTTTTTAAAGATTTTATTTATTCATTCATGATAGACAGAGAGGCAGAGACATAGGCAGAGGGAGAAGCAGACTCCTAATGGGGAGCCTGGTGCAGGACTTGATCCTGGGACCCTGGGATCACAACCTGAGTCAAAGGCAGATGCTCAACCACTGAGCCACCCAGGTGCTCAATTTCATAGTCATTCTTATTTCCTCTGTTGCTATGCACATTGCTATGTTGTGTTGCTTCTAATCTTGACATCTTGTCTCTTATTGCACAATCTGCGGAACACATTTTCAAGTTCAGACAGCTCTTTGATAACCTCAACAACTTGCTCAAACAAAAATATTTGAAGCATAATAAAACATTCTCAATGTCCAGTTTTTCTCTTATCTAAAAATGTATTTGTTCTTTATGGGAAATTCATTGCTATCAGGTTCCAAAGTGTATTTATTACTTTAGTAGTTCTGTCTCATAATTCTCTTTCAACCTACAGCTAATGCTTTCATATTTTTTATTCTTATTTATTCCTTGGAGTTCCTGAATCATTTGTTCATGAGCATTTCTCACATTCTGGATTTGTCTCTTTTTGCATATCTGATGCAATTTAGTTACCCTTCCCCTATATTTTCTGTATACTAGGTATTAATGAGATAGATCATAGACCTGTGATCCCAGGTAAGTATGTTGGTGAAATACCTGGAAACTCACAGTGTCTGTTTTTGCTAGAATATCTCATCTCAGTCTGGAAACCCAAACATTTCAGATACCATATGCCCCAGGTATATGACAAATGTGGGCTGCTTACACTGTAGCACAGCCTAGAGAAACATAGAACCCAGAAGTTCTCTGTGATAGGTATGTGGAACTGACAAACCTGTGGATGTCCCACTTAGAGTCTGAGGACAGGTATGGGATTCTGACACTCCTCAACACAGCCTGGATCCACTTACACATATACCACCCTGTCCACAGAAAACAAGTGTGACAGATATGAGATACAACCTGCATTTGCAAAACACCAGGGTCCCATGGTGAAAAAGGAGGTACTGACACTACAGCAGGTGTGGCCATAAGAACACACATGTACTACATACAAACATGTGAGATAAGCATGTGATAAAGATTTGCCCAAACTAGTTTCTGAGATACACATATAGTCATACAGTCACACAGTATCCATTCATGGATTGCACGTGACAAGTCAGAAACAGTGTGGCTTGGAGATAACAACCTTCCCCATCATCCCTGCAGGTTTGATGATATGCTGATGGAAGTGAGAACAAATGCTGGTGAAATCATTATCATGAACCAAATGATGAACCTATCTACCCTTCCAAATGTAACCTCCTTCCCCTGGATAATCCCTCTCACTGTCTTGCATGACTTTCCTTTCCTAGACAACCATTTGTTTACTTCAGTATAGTTTGCCTTTCCTACAATTTTATAACAGTTGAATTATTTTTTGTGATGCAGTTTCTTTCCTGCCACATAATTATCTTGAGATATTCTGTATGCATATGATGTATAAATAGTTTCGGGTTTTTTTTTTTTTGCTTGTTTTTATGTGTTTTTCTTCTACCAAGTAATATTCCTAAATTTTATTTATTTGTTTATTTTGTAGAGAGAGAGTGCAAGTCAGGGCAGGGGAGGAATAGAGGAGAGGGAGAGATCTTTTTTTTTTAAAGACTTCATCTAGAGAGCGAGCATGCACGAGGTGAGGGTTTGGAGGGGTGAAATGGGGTGGGGGAGTGGGGCTGAGGGAGAGGGACAAGCAGACTCATTACTGAGTGTGGAGCTCAATGTAGAGCTCAATCTCATGACCCTGAGATCATGACCTGAGTGGAAATCAAGAGTCAGAGGATCAATCCACTGAGCTACCCAGGCTCCCCTCCCCTGAGTGATATTTTATTGTATGTATAGAACACAATCTGTTTTTACATTCATCTGTTAATTAACATGTAGTTATTTCTGTATTTTGGCTGATAATGTTGCCACAGACATTTATATTAAGTCTTTTTATGGCAATTTGTTTCATCTCCTTAAGACCTGAGAGTATAATGACTCAGTGAGTGTATCTATTGTTAAGGAACTACCAAACTGTGTTTTTAAGGTGGCTAAACAATTTTACAGTCCTACAGTCCCAGTGGCGCTTGAGAATTTCAGTTTCTAGATTCTCACCAATAATTGGTTTAATCAATTAATTAATTTAATTTTATTTTTTTTAAATTTAATCAATTTAATTTTCATCATTTTTGTTTCTTGAATCCCTTTGGTGGGGGGAAAGGAAGCACCGTGCCTTGTAGCCTTCTTTGGCTTTAAGAGTCAACTTTTCCTCAATTAGAAATAGAACTAATATAACCAGAGGCTTGGAAGATGGCCATGGCCTGCACTGAGAGTAGGAAGTTCTCTCTTCCTACAGTAGGAAAGGACTCTTCAGATGGCCTCGGTTGTGTGCAAGCAGTCCTGCCATTCAGGACACATGATCGAACAGACTCCTTGGAATTGAAGATTGTGCTGGTGAGAAAATGTCCAGTGTTTGGTTCCTAGCAACCCATAGCCAGAGAATCACAATGAATGCCCCTGGCTCTCTGGAGGATGCCCATACCATCTGAAGTCCAGATTTCTACATCATTTGAAACAACTCCTGTTGTGTCACTATGCCCATAAGAACAGAATGGTTGAGGGCAGCCCGGGTGGCTCAGCGGTTTAGCGCTGCCTTCAGCCCAGGGCGTGATCCTGGAGACCCGGGATCGAATCCCATGTTGGGTTCCCTGCATGGAGCCTGCTTCTCCCTCTGCCTGTGTCTCTGCCTCTCTATCTCTGTGTCTCTCATGAATAAATAAATAAAATCTTAAAAAAAAAAAAGAACTGAATGGTTAAATGTGAGGCATCAAATTTCCCTACATCCAGAACAGCCTTGCTGTATTCAATTATAAGATAGAATTATAATATAAGATACATTATACTGTATACATCCTGGTTATAACCAAGATTTAGCTGGATCAGATCTGGAGAACACAAGTGGGCTGCATAAGCAGGTAGTTGAGACCCCACCATAGTAGTGATAATTCTGTCCAATGACTATTCTTGATGTTTTACACAGCCAGCTGTGGGGGAGGGTGCAGGGAAAACCTGAGCTTTGTTTCTGCATTCATCATTGTCATAGACTGAATTATGTTCCTCGCTCCAAATTCATCTGTTGAAGCCCTATTCTCCAGTGTGATGGTATTTGAAAATGGAACCTTTGGGAAACAGAGTTAAATGAGGTTGAGAGTGTAAAGTCCTCATGATGGGATTAATGTCATTATAAGAGATCCTAGTGAACTTACTCTCTCCTGTCTTTTCTTCTCTCTTTCCCTCCCCCTCTCTCCTTATTTTAACTAGTCCATACATGTACATTGTTCAGCATATTTTCTTTCACCTGATGTATAATTGAGGCTGAGAGCACACTTATTGATTGGTAGATTTCTACAGAAATATTTTGTCTCAGATGTACTGTGAAATTTCCTTATGCTCTTTTTCTATGTATCTTAACTGCTGAATTCATTCTCTTCAAACCCTGTTTAAATGAATCTGATTTATGATCGTGTGATGCAAAATGACCCGTGCTATTAGGATGTAATTCCATACACCTGATTTTCACTTCCATGGTTAAATTTTTGATTCATTAAGAGTCATTCTTCTTCCCCCAAATTTAATGTGTTTTACTTTTTAAAAATTGATTTAATGTAAACAAGAACTGTTTCAAAAAACAAAGAGCGTTCTCATTTCAATTAATCTCATTATGAATAGTAATCATGACTTTTAAAAAATAATATTTATTTATTGATGATAAGCAGAGAGAGAGAGAGAGAGGCAGATGGGAAGCAGGCTCCATCCAGGGAGCCCAGTGCGGGACTCGATCCTGAGATTCCGGATCACACCCTGGGCGGAAGTCAGGCGCAGAACCACTGAGCCACCCAGGAATCCCCATAATCATGACTTTTCTAAATGGATTTAGGATTACCTGGTTTTATTTACTTATTGTTTTAAAGATTTTACTTTATTTATTCATGAGAGGCACAGAGAAAAAGAGAGAGAGGCAGAGACACAGGCAGTGGGAGAAGCAGGCCCCATGCAGGGAGCCTGACATGGGATTAGATCCCCGGCCCCCAGGATCACGCTCCAGGCAGAAGGCAGCGCTAAACCGCTAGGCCTCCGGGGCTGCCCGGATAACTTGGTTTTAATGAATTGATCTTATATTCACTTTTTTTTCACATGATGAAAACTTTGGTTCTTAATAGCACTGATATTTGAAAATAACAATGCCATTAGTTTCCTAGAAATATAATGGAAAACAGTTAGAATATTTTCAGGTATTTTTTTCTTTAAGTTATAATCAACTAGTGATGTAGAGTCAATAGTTTGTATTTTTAAATATAATCTCTCTTCATAGGAAATGTTTTTAAAAATATTGACTCGTAGGAAATCTTTTTTAAAATACTGCTTTTGTTTTAATGTTTTGAATTAAATACTGTTTTATGATTAAGTAAAACGTTTACATTTGTGAAATGTCAAAGCAATTACAATATTAATTCAGATAATTGTAGCTTCACCATGATCACTTATTTCCTACTTTGTTTATAAAAATATATATATATGTTTAAATTCCTCTGCATTTTTAGATACTTTTTTTTTGCAGTTTAGATTCACACAAAATTGAGCAGAATATGCTGAGATTTCCCCCTATACCCCTTCATCTACACATGAATAGTCTCCCCCATTGTCAATATTCACCATGAGAATTCCACATTGTTTTTTTTTTAAGGTTTATTTATCTATTTATTTATTTTTTGATAGACAGAGAGAGAGAGAGAGAGAGAGAGAGAGAGGCAGAGACACAGGAAGAGGGAGAAGCAGGCTCCATGCCGGGAGCCTGATGCGGGACTCGATCCTGGGACTCCAGGATCGCGCCCTGGGCCAAAGGCAGGCCCTAAACTGCTGAGCCACCCAGGGATCCCCGAGAATTCCACATTGTTACAATTAATGAACTGACATTGACATATCATTATCACCCAAACCTCAGCTTCTGTTTATTTTTTTAAGTAAGTCTGGCTGCTCTAAATGTTCTTCTTAGCTCTCCCTACACGCTGGTATTGCATAACATTCTCAAGAATGAAAAAAGTTGACATTTTGGAGATGAAACCTTCAGAATGACCATTTTAGTCCTGTGCTCATTTAATTCTGTCTGTTCTCAGACATTTTTGCCAGAACTTCTCTGAGGTCTTACCTTTTATCACTATCCATGTTGTTTCATCCAAGCAGTTTCTGCCACTACTTTTGAATCATCCATAGATATATTAGGTCTTTGTAATTTGCATTTTATGACTTTTTTCTGAGTTAATATCAATTCCCATGGATATCAGTCACTGCAGTCACAAGAGAAATGATAATAATTTCCTAGCAAAGAAATGAAATCATGGATTTAAGATATTCCCAATATCTTAGTGTTTGGAGCAAACTTTGCATATGTCTTCCATCTTTGAAAACTGCAACCATTGCTCTGTACCAAACAGCATGGCATTTTTGACACATACCAGATTCCTAAAGGAATTAAACACATATCAGAATATAAAGTGAGATGGGGTGCCTGGCAGGTTTAGTCAGTAGAGTCTGTGAGTCTTTATCTTGAGGTCATGTGTTTGTTTGAGTATTGTATTTGGGAAGTAGAATTTATTTAATAATGATAATAAAAAAGAAGATAAAGTGAGATATTCAACAGATACAAGTGTTGCTCAATGAATCATATGTGATTAACTCTAAAGGCAGGAGAGATGTTTCCTGTGGGAACTGCAGAAATCCAGTTTTTTAAAAAAAGATTTATTTATTCATGAGAAACACACAGAGAGAGGGGCATAGGTAGAGAGAGGGAGAAGCAGGCTCCTTGCAATGGAGTCCCAATGTGGGACTTTATTCCAGGCCCCGGGATCACGCCCTGAGCCAAAGGCAGCCGCTCAACTGCTGAGCCACACAGGCATCCCAGAAGTCCAGTTTTGTACTTCTGCTTCCGGGTGGCCCAGCATCCCTCCTCTATCCTTGTCCCGACACTAGTAAATTATTGCCTTTACTTGGCAATTCATGAGTTGGGCAACAACCAATCTAGCAGATAGTAAAGAGCTCTGAGAGCTGTAAAAAATTAACAATTTGTATACGCAAAAGGGAACAGGAACAGACAGATCATACCAGGCATTTGGTGATTGATATAGGAAACAATGGCAGAAGAAAAATTAGATTTACTTACCACATACAGCCCAGTACCAAGTTCCTTGAAACAGGCAGATGACCTTTGGGGAGTTCAGCTGCCTTGATAATGACTCTTTGCTAAGAGCAAAAGGCAATCTTAACCTGACTCTCTAGGATCCTGAGAGTCTACTTTAAAAAATAGACATTCCTTTGGAAACTTCCTTTTTCCTTACCCTCCAAGATGTATGTTAGCAGCCATACTCCAAACATATGGCCCAGTGACATACATCTGAAGGGTCTCATGATTTGTTTTTACCAAACCATAATAAATGACCTTTCCTAACAATAGCCAGCCCCTCAGGGTCCTAGAAACCTTGTTTCCAAGATATCTTGGAGGTTTGTGCTATCCATAACACCCTCCCAACCTGAAAGTATATAATCGGCTACCCCTCATAACCCTAGTTCAGCTCCTTCTGCCCTTGGGTCCGGTCCCTGTACTTTAATAAAACCACTTTTTTGCACTGAAGATGTTCAAGAATTCTTTCTTGACCAATAGCTGTGCATCCCAACATCTCTGCACTGATAAGGCAAGGTTACATTCCTTAAATGGAGCAAAGAAAAGCCATGGTGAGGGGCCAAGTAACTTGTGCAGGACAGGCAAGTGCTAATCGGTTGACCTAAGCCTTCCCTGTCTGGGAAAGTTAAACAAACTTAGTTATATTTTGGTTTGCAGACATGGGCTTTGCATAAGTGATATCGCTTTGCTGCAGTTAGATTACTATAACATTAGATTCAGTTTCCAGTGAACACATTTTGTTTCTGAATGACGCTATGGAATAATATATGCATTTGGATTTGTGACCTTTTAGAGCATGTAGAAATATTTTTAGCCATTAGGAACTTGCTGAGCTTCTGGGAATCAGAAATCAAGTCTCCGGGCAGCCAGGGTGGCTCAGCGGTTTAGCGCCTCCTTCAGCCCAGGGCGTGATCCTGGAGACCCGGGATCAAGTCCCACGTCGGGTTCCCTGCGTGGAGTCGGCTTCTCCCTCTGCCTTTGTCTCTGCCTCTCTCTCTCTCTCTCTCTGTTTCTCTTACGAATAAATAAAATCTTAAAAAAAAAAAAAAAAAAAACATGTCTCCAAACACTTGGTTGGTTAGTTGTAGACAGTACTCCCTAGAAATATGATAGAGCCCCTTTAGTAAGGTACGAAGCCACTCCTCTGCTATTGGACCAGTAGTCAGCCTCTCCAAACTCCTGATAACTTCCTCCCCTGGATCAGAATTCAGTTAAGAAACGACTCACTCCAGGACCTATGGATCCAGGCAACTAGATTACCCAGAATGCTCAGCGTGAAGCGGCAAGTGCGGGTGACCAATACAGTCTTAGAAAATAAGTGGTTCCGTGGGAGGCACAGATCGTAGAGGCGGAACTTCCTGTGTTCTGCACTTGGGAGTCGTTTTGACTGCGCTGGGAGTGGGCGTTCATGGTGAGGCCCTATAGAGCGCGGGCTGGGCACTGAGGTGACTAACCGAGAAGACGCGAGGGGACGCGCTGTCCACGCCGCACACACCTGGGTCCGGGTGTCCGCTCTGTCCACAGAGTCTCATGGCGGCGGCCGCGCTCAGGGCCCGGATGCAGGTAAACACTCGTCCCCCGGGCCCTCCCCGCCCTTACCCCACCCAGACCCTCAAGGCCCGAGCGCGGGGCGTCTGCTCGTGTCCCTGCGGCCCCGACCCGTGTCCGGGACGGGGAGGCGCCGGCGCGCTGGCCTGCGGGAGCGGGTTGCAGGGGTGGGGCGGGCTGGGGCAAGGCTGCGGGGGGTTCCTGAAGCGGGAGGACTTTGACGTTGGGGAACTGGTAACGTGAGGCGGGGTCGCGCCGGACTGGTGGCCCGCGGTGCGGTAACTTCAGGTGAAGACTAGTAAATGCCAGGGGGAGTTTTGGCCAAAGAAGGAGCAGGATCTCCCTGAGGGTTTCAAAACTCCCCCAGGAATTCAACGAAAGCAGATTGGAGGAGGGTGATGAGTTCACTGAGGTCACTGCTGGTAAGAGGCCTAGAAGTGAGACAGCTAGCCTTAGGTCACCTGGCTCCGGGTCTAGGAAAGGGAACACAGAGGCATGGACCCATTTCTCTGAGACCTGCCTCTTCGCACAGGTTCCCATGACTACAGAAGCTCTTTTGGAACCCACACAGATCAGTGGACGGCGTCCCAGGACCTTGAGGGTCCTAGCCCCCTATTCCCATGTTGTCTGGATTGTGATGTTGGACTCTCAGTGCTATTTCTCCAGACTTTGTGTCTGGGACACTAGAGAAGCCGTAGGCCCAGACTCCTAAGTCCACTGCAGGCTGTATATATGGGTATTCCCATTACTGGGAACTGATGTGAACAGATGTGGAAAGTTAACCTAGGAGCCACTACCAGGATGTGCATATGCTTAGAGGTAAAAGTGATCAGAATGAGTAAGTGATATTGAGATCTTAACAGACTTCATTTGGATGCAGAGTGAACAGTCTGGACTTGAGAGAGTAGGAAGGAAGATCAGAATGAAGGCTACTAATGATAGCCCAGGTGAGAATTAATGGACAGACCTGTAACTTAGAAGTTGTGGTTGGAATCTGGATGCCTGTTGTAAAGGGTAAGTCAATTTTGTAATGTGGAGGATGAGTGAATTAAACTAATGAGTGATGACCTTAGGGTGTTTGATTTTAGCAACTATAGGGATGAAAGTTGCATCATTTGAGATGAGCTACTTGGTAGCTTTGTTTTGACCATGTTAAGAGTCTAAGGTATCTCAGAGACCAGGAAATGGAGCCCTAAAATGGGCACCTGGACACACAGTTGAGAAATCTGGGAAGGAATTCAGATTGGATATATTTAAAATGTAGTAGATATTGTGAAGAACAAGTTGAGTAAGCTCTGGTCACATTTAAAAGAGGCAAAATTAAAAAATAAATAAATAAAAGAGGCAAAATTCAGGTTATGGTGGCAAGGCAGGGGAGACTAGGGGTCCAAGAACTGGGTCTTTTGCTTGCATACCAGGGTGATGGTGTCAGGTTTCGTATCTACAGGGGAGGGGAGATAAGTGACCAGGAAGGTAGAGTGTATCAGACAAGATAGTCTGGCAGGTGGTCAAAGCTTCCAAGGGAAAAGTGGACAAGAGATGGATCCAGAGGCAAACAGTAATTGAGGCAAATTATATTCAGACTGGGTACCCCTGTGTGGCTCAGCGGTTTAGTGCCTGCCTTTGCCTCTCTCTCTATGTCTGTCATGAATAAATAAATAAATAAATAAATCTAAAAAAAATTATGCTCAGACTGGAACAGGTTCTTATTTACCATCCTTATGGATTCACCAAGAGTTATTTTTTATTTTTTTATTTTATTTTATTTCATTTCATTTCATTTATGATAGACATAGAGAGAGAGGCAGAGACACAGGCAGAGGAAGAAGCAGGCTCCATGCTGGGAGCCTGACCCGGGACTCGATCCCGCACTCCAGGATCATACCCTGGGCCAAAGGCAGGTGCCGAACCGCTGAGCCACCCAGGGATCCCCAAGAGTTTGTTTTGACTCTGGTGGAGCCTGGGGTGTTTTCGTTCAGCCTGGTATGTGATGAGGAGCAAATGTGGTCATCTGTGAGAATCATTAGTCCTGGCGGGGGTGGGGGGGTGTCATTGGGACTGGCCTGGCATGAGGACTGGATGGATAGAAGAAAGTTGTACTTGCTGAGGGCACATTTTGAGAATACTGAGCTTTGATAATGTATTTGCCATACTTTAAAGTGTTTTTATTTTGTATGATAGTTACTTGGGTTATGAAGAGGCCCTCAAATTTTAAAAATCCAGCCTGGGGATCCCAGGGTGGCTCAGAGGTTTGGCGCCTGCCTTTGGCCCAGGGCGCGATCCTGGAGTCCCGGGATCAAGTCCCATGTCGGGCTCCTGGTATGGAGCCTGCTTCTCCCTCCTCCTATGTCTCTGCCTCTCTCTCTCTCTCTCTCTCTCTCTGTCTATCATAAATGAATAAATCTTTAAAATAAGTAAATAAATAAATATCCAGCCTGAAGAGAGACTGAATGAAATGGTATGTCTGAGATTAAAAATGTAAAAGTAGGGGCACCTGTGTGGCTCAGTGGTTGAGCCTCTACCTTTAGCTTAGGTCATGATCCTGGGATCCTGGGATTGAGCCCCACATCGGGCTCCCAGCAGGGAGCCTGCTTCTCCCTCTACCTGTGTCTCTGCCTCTCTCTCTGTGTCTCTCATGAATAAATAAATAAGATATTTAAAAAAAAATAAAACTACACCCACTAGGGGCACCGGGCTGGCTCAGTTGGTAGAGCATGCAACTAATAACCTTGGGGTCATGAGTGCAAGCCCACAAAGGGCGTAGAGCTTAACTTAGCAAAGATAAAAAGTATACTCACTAGTCTACATGTGTATAGGTGAAAGAAGAGTGGCCATGAAGTGATAAGTAATGGTGGAAGATTGGAGAAGGGTACATCTGGCTTCATGACAAAGTCTTTTCCATTTGTCTATAGACTGAAAAATAGCCATAACAAAAGACATGTTATTGTATCATTAATTTTATATGTTGAAAAGAAGTTAAAGGGGATCCCTGGGTGGCTCAGCGGTTTAGCACCTGCCTTTGGCCCAGGGCGCGATCCTGGAGTCCCGGGATAGAGTACCATGTCAGGCTCCCGGCATGGAGCCTGCTTCTCCCTCCTCCTATGTCTCTGCCTCTCTCTCTCTCTATGTCTATCGTAAATAAATAAATAAATAAAATAAATCTTAAAAAAAAAAAAAAAGAAGTTAAAAAGGATAACGGGAAAAAAGAGTGGCATAGTAGGAAACTTTTTGTTTCAGGTGTAAGCATGTAGCAAACATGAGAATATATGTTTGCAATATGTCCAGCTTATTTTATTCAGTTGTACTGAAATGAAGCTGCTTAAAAATATATAAAAACTTCTACCTTTCTAGTCTCCACTATATTTTTTTTCTATGTTCTTGAGGTTATTTGTGGCTACTGAATTGCTATGGTGGAAATAAAATATATTGGTGTAGTACTGGCAACTCTGAGCTTGATGTTCAGTGATATCACACTGGCAGTTTTAAGTTGGCCATGGTGGGAATATGTATACTGGGGAAATTGCAAACACTACAAATCATGGCTTGATTTATTTTATTTTATTTATTTATTTTTTTATTTTATTGTTAGATATCTAGACTTAAGTGATGGAGAATACATTAATGCAGGTTAAACTATATATGCTGTATGTGGCCACTGCACAAGAAAATTTAGGAAATATTCCTTTGCTATTCAAAAATGATTATTTCTTACTACTAAAAAGCCACATCACTAAAGAATGAATAAAGCTCTGAATAAGTCTTTGTTGTTTCATTATCTTATTTGTCAAATAAGATATTGCTATTCAAAAATGATTATTTCTTACTACAAAAAAGCCACATCACTAAAGAATGAATAAAGCTCTGAATAAGTCTTTGTTGTTTCATTATCTTATTTGTCAAAGCAAATTCATCTTAAAAACTTGGCAAAAGTTTGAAAAGACATTTTTACCAAAAAAAGACATACAGCTGGCAAATAAATGAAAAAATAGTCAACAGAAATGCAATTTAAGATCACAGTGAGATACTGCTGTACAATTATTGGAAGGGTTTTTAAACTTTTTTTTTTTAATTTTTATTTATTTATGATAGTCACACAGAGAGAGAGAGAGAGAGGCAGAGACACAAGCAGAGGGAGAAGCAGGCTCCATGCACCGGGAGCCCAACGTGGGATTCGATCCTGGGTCTCCAGGATCGTGCCCCTGGGCCAAAGGCAGGCGCCAAACCACTGGCGCCACCCAGGGATCCCTGGAAGGGTTTTTTTTAAAAGGGTTAAAGGTTTAAAAAGATTATACCCACTCACTGCCAAAGATATGGCAGAATTGGAGGTCCCAAATACTGCTGTTAGGAATACAAAAGAAACAACTATTTTATTTTAGATCATAGTTCGTTAAAATTCTATATCCTTTTTTTTTTTTTTTTTGAAATTCTATATCCATTAATCTCAGACATTTCACTCCAAAGTAGTAGCAGAGGGAAATGAAATATATCCATATGAAAAATTGATTTAAATCTTTTTACTTGCAACAGTGAAAAACTGGAAATAACCCATATTCATACAGATGAATGAGTAAACAAATAGTTGTACATCTACAAAATATGAATACTCAGCAATATGAAAAGAATGAACTACTAATATAAGCTTCATTGATGAATCCCAAAAAGTATGCCGCTGAAGGCACCCAAGGGGAGAAAGTAAATACTTAATGAATTTAATTATATTAAGTTCCAGACAATGCAAACTAAAGTAATGAAAGATAAATCAGTATTTAGCTACAGGGCACAGTGCTATCATTAAAGGATGTGAGGTAAACATGGGAGTGATAGATAAGTTCATTATAAACACAATGTTGGAGGTACCTGGGTGGCTCAGTCAGTTAAGAGTCTGCCCTTGGATTTGGGCTCAGATCATGATCTTAGGGTTCTGAGATTGAGCCGTGCACTGGGCTCCACAATGAGTGTGACCCCTGCTTAAAATTCTTTCCCTTCTGGCACCCTGGGTGGCTCAGCGGTTTAGCGCCGCCTTCAGCCCAGGGCATGATCCTGGAGACCTGGGATCAAGTCCTGCCTCAGGCTTCCTGCATGGAGCCTGTTTCTCCCTCCGCCTGTGTCTCTGCCTCTCTCTTTCTCTCTGTGTCTCTCATGAATAAATAAATAAAATCTTTAAAAAAAAATTCTTTCCCTTCCCCTGCCTTTGCTTTCTTTTTCTCAAAAATAAATAACAAGCAAACATGATGATGGATTAAGTATTTACATAAATGTCAAAACTTATCAAATTGTATGTTAAATATATATATATTTACCATTTATACCTTACTAAATTTTAAAAATATAATTCAATGTAAAATTTTTTAATTTCCTATTTTTAGGAAATACCCTACATTGATTTTACCATCTCTTTTCTTATGCTCTGCAAAGGCTCCTTGCCTCAGTGGTCAAAAATTAAGTGAACAGTGAAGACTTTCCACCAGATTCAATAGGAATGCTGGCTGGGTCATAAAGTTACCATAACTTGAAGAAGATATATCCCTTCTCTGTGTCCTCATTTTTTCTCTTCACAGAAATGACCTTGAGGACAGTTCACAGAGGCTACAAGAATCCACAAAACTTTCAGGTTATTTTATTTCATTGTATCTAATGCTGTATGATTCATAGTTCAGGTCTAAGAATTTCTGTATCTATTAACACTTCACAGCCACAGTGATTGGTGTGGATATCTCTTTAAAGAGGCACATTCTGAGCAATTGGTTAGTAGTCCCTGCCTCCTGCTGTTAATCTAGTGTTTAATTCTTATTGTTTTGTTTCTTTGGTAATCTCCACATTCAGTGTGGGTCTCAAACTCATGACACTGAGATCAAGAGTCACACGCTTTTGTGACTGAGCCAGCTAGGTGCCCCTAATCTAGTGCTTCTGTAGCAATTATAATTTACCCTACATTTTTACAACCAGTGATGCTACCCTACAGAATTTTGGACATGAGGGCCCATAGCTCCATTGCAGGACCTAGGAGGTTTTCCTCACCACAAGGCAAGATCCCTTGTGAATAAGAATTTCATGGTGCTCTCAGAAGCACCAAAGGTATCATGAGAATTGCTTCCTTCTCAGGTTGACCTTGAAACCCAGAAACTATTACGGCATTTAAACTACAAAATAGGACCAGAAAGCCTGTAGTCACTGGAAGCTCTGGGCAGCAATGCAAACAAGGGCAAAAGTGGAGAACTACTCTCCGCTGTGATACTGTCAACCTCTGAGGCACACAAGGTTTGGTATCCCAACAAAAGTGCCGTTCCTTTAGGTTTGTAGAACCCAGCTGTTTTTCAGATCATCCCATAGCGTGAACAGTACCCCAAAATTAAAGGTGGCATAACCAATAAGGCCTCTATTATACAAACCAGAGTATAGGGAGGCAAGTTTCTCCTGAGTACACCCAAGTTGCCCTGAACTCACTGCACTGGATGAACGATGGAGACTACAGGCACCTGCTAGGTAGTAGAGGTTAAGTGGCTTCTTCTGCAGAAACCTCCCATGGCATAAATCTGGACAGGCCATGAGCAGGTTAGAAAGTGCAATGCAACTCCAGTGTACTTGGAATTTGTATATGTTTGGATGTGGTTCAGTTCAGACAGACTACAACATCATTAGGGATCTCCCTAAGCTCCAACGTATGGAACAGGGACATTGTACATCCCTACACATGAGAGATGTTTCTACCCATGTGAAATTTGTATTCAAAGAGTGAAGGCTTTGGAGTTCTGGCGTTCTCACATTCATTGCTTCATAAGACCTTGATGCAGTATGAACTTTTCTGTGTGTCATGAGCCTGGAGTTTTTTGTAGGGGATTTCCCATGTACGCTGCACACACAAAGCTTTTCTTCAAAGTAAGCATTTTGGTATTTTAAGAGCCTGAAGCTGTAGTTCTAGAACTGCACACATTCCTAAAATTATAAAGTCATTTTCCAGTGTGAATTTTCTGATGTGTAGTGAGGGTAGAGGTTTGGCTAAAGGATTTCCCACATTGTGTGGGGACACTCATAAGGCTTTTCTCCAGTGTGAACTCTAATGTATAATGAGGTTAGACATATATCAAAATGATTTCTCACATTCACTGTACTGATAAGGCTTTTCTCCAGTGTGAGTTCTCTGATGTTGAAGGAGCACAAAAATTTTGACGAAATGATTTCCCACATTCACTGCATTCATAAGGCCTTTTTCCAGTGTGTACTCTCTGATGGTAAAGGAATGAAGAGCTTTTCTTAATTATTTCCCATGTTCACTGCATTCATAAGGCCTTTCTCCAGTGTGAACTCCCTGTTTTGTAATGAGGTTGGCATGTATCATGGATTTCCCACATTTACTACATTCATAAAGCCTTTCTGCAGTGTGAACTCTCTTACATTGAAGTAGTGCAGAGCTTTGGTGAAAAGATTTCCCGTATTGAGTGCACTCATAAGGCCTTACTTCAGTGTGAGTTATCTGATTTGAATGAGATTAGAGTTTTGGCTACAAGATTTCCCATATTCACTGCACTTATAAGGCCTTTCTCCAGTGTGAATTCTCTGATGTTTAATGAGGTGGGAGCTTTGGCTAAAGGATTTCCCACATTCACTGCACGTAAAACATCTTTCTCCAGGGAGGATGGTCTGGCACTGAACAAATGTGTATTTGAAAGGTATCCTCACACTTCATTCCACTATTTGACTTCTCCCTGGTGTGTGTGGCCTGTTGATGACGAAATCCTGAGTTGTACAGGAAGACCTCTCAACCTCCCCAAGGGTAAAGGGCTTCCCTGACAGAATTTGCAGTTGTTTACAAATACATCGCTTCTCAGTAGTTTCTCTCCAGTGTTCTGCTTTTAGTATGGATAAAGGTTTGCTCTGAAAATAGTTTCTCAAATGTCCCATACATGCGTGATTTCTGCCTGTGATGTGTTCCCTGGTACTCAGCCAAATGAAAAATGTCACTCAAGATCAAGCATTTCATGGGGGTTGGCCTTCTGGGAAGATAGACCTGCCTTGATAATCCTGATCTGTGATCCTCTTAAACTGAAATATGCTGCTCAGAAAGTGCTTCCTTATCCTCTGCTCCATACCAACAACCTGAAAGCAGAGAAATGCTGGTGAATTACATATTGACTTTGTGTAGGGAAACAGTGCTATTACAGATGTCTGACAAACCCAAGGCTGAGTGCATGGGATTATCTGTAGGACAGAGTGATTGGGTTCAGGTTGAGGATGAGGGTGCTTAGCAGTACTGGCCAATTGATGTTGAGAGAATGGGGCAGTCCTCACAAGATGAATGGCAAAATCATGAGATGTGACACAAAGATCACAAGCAGGATATACACCTCATTCCTCCGCAAACAACTTTCGGGCTTTCAGCAGCAATTGGTGACACATGAGTGCTAGATAGAATGTTATGTCCAGCCCTTGAAAATCTAACGGCAAGAGTTGCTGTTGTTCAGAGATTGAGAATGTGCATACTTCATGACACAAATGTATAGGCCAATGTCATACAACACTGCAGATGGAAAAAGCATCCAACACTGCAGTATGAGAAAGCTTTGAGATGTAGAGTTGAGAGAGGTGAGGATTATCCTTGAGCTAAAGTAAGAGCAGAAGTGACAAGTAGTAGAGTTGACAAGGTGGATAAGTGTGAAAAATGGGTAAAGAAAGGCAAAAATGAGGTGTGGGTGCCACTGTGGCACCAAAAGACAAGCAAATGGATCTCTGGTATAATTTGCACTCAGCCCTAGGGTCATGACCTCCCCCAGCTGCTGCGGCTTATCACAAGGCTACGTTTGAGTTTGTCTTGCTTCAGCTGGATTCCTTTCCATCCTGTGAACCTCTCCCACACACCTTGATAAGCAACTACACAGAACCTGGATGATTCAAATACTAAGGTAAAGACAGGACAGATACAGCTCTGACTGTTCAAATATAACTCAGCACATGATAGACCATGGGAAGGGAAACTAAATATTACAAGAATAACCCATGGTCCACATAAATACCAAGTCAGTGATGGCAATTTCTGGTACAAGGAAGAATGAAGAAATATTAGTGAGAGGAATGAAGTAGAACCTTGGGTGGCCTGGGCCTGGAAAATTCACCTGGTGATGGAGAAGGCAAACAAGATGGAATCCACAAGTGCACGTCTTCTGATTCTGGATCTATCCTTTCCAGCTAGGAGTAACAGGTGTCAGGCCTACTCAAGGAAGGAGAGGACAGTGTTCAGACCCCAGCCTTACCAACCACAGCACGTATTCAGGGAACTGGGGAAGGAAGCAGTGCCCAAGGTGCTAATGTGAAAAGGGCTGACATGCCAATGGATAAAGGGGAAGGGCAGAGACTAGCTTGTGGCACAGGGGTACATTTTAGGGCCCCACCCAGTGAGACCACAAGTGGCAAATTCTCCAGCATCATACCATGGTACAGGTGTCTCTGAGCTTCAGCAAGGAGACCCTATTCTTCCTAGAAGAAGTACAAACCACACCCTCAAAGATCACACAGACCTGCCATGATTGGGAGAAATGAAACCACAAATAGCCATTTTCCTGAAGACCTGTAGTCCATTCTCACATTTGTCTATCCTATGTCCATCCTTCTTCCAGTTCCCCAACTCAGAGTGGAAACTACACCTCTGGTGCTATTGGTGCTATTGTCTCTTATGGGGGCCATTAATTACTAGGCCCAGCCATCAGCAATAAGCAGGTGGACAAATAGATATCTAAACTGTGAACCTGGCATAGAGACATTCAACACCGCCTGCCAATTTCCCTGGTATGGATAAGATCATGTAAGCCCCAATACCAGGACCCTGGGGTCCTCAGACATACTGCCTCTCCATATATATGTCACTCTAGACTGCACATCCCTCACATCTCCTGTACCACACCTCTGCCCATATCCACCATCATCTCCCTGTCCTCCTATTTAAGAATCTCCCTGGCCTCCACACATATTAAAGTATTTTGATCACCTCCTTTTCACTTCGCTGGTGAAGGTGGGATTCCTACTCAGAGTTGCGGGAATTGTACAGATGCACACGAATATTGGACAAAGATTAGCAGCATCTTATTAACCATACATTTTCACAGCCTGGGATAGTAGACCATCACATACCACATAGGGCTACATGGGGTTACACTATGTGAAACACTGAACAACCAGCAGCTGTGGGATCAAGTTTTATAGTATCAAGAGGGTAGGTGCCCCTGGTTCCTACAGGAGGATACAATTCCCTTTTCTGAATAACAACAAAGAGCAGACAAGGAAGTGAAACCCACTGCAAAGAGATAAGCAGGAACTATTCCTGGTCCTTTTTATTAAAAGGGTACAGTCAAAAGATCTTATCTGAGGGGCATCTGGGAGAGTGTCCGACTCTTGATCTCAGTTCAGGTCTTGATCTCATGATCATGAGTTCAAGTGCCACGCTGGGCTCCATGCTGGGCTTGGACTCTACTTTAAAAAAATTTTTTTTTTGAAGACCTTATCTGCAGGAGCAGAGTGAAGTGGGGAACTGGTGCTTAGGCCATTTGAGGTTGTCCTGGTTTCAATACGTGTTAAGGCAACATATAATACTGAGACTTAATTTCAGGCCTTATACCACATTGAGCAAACCTCACCCAGAGTATGCTTGGCAAATTCATACAGGATCCAGTTGTAACCTAGATTTCCCATGGCTCGTTAGTGGCACCAAGTGTCAAAGTCTTCATTGCAGGCCTCCCTGCGTGGCTCCATTTCTTGCCTCAGTGTTGGCAAGAAGAATCATGTATTGCTTCCAGATACCTATGGCCTTCTTCCACTTCTATATGCACTTGCTGCTCCCTTACCAATCGACCTTCCTCTTCCTCTACTTGACCCTCATTCAAGTTGGCCCATTTGAGGCCTACCAACTCTAATAGATGACAACATTTGCCCCCAATCTCATCCTCTAGGTTGAATGAAACATGAAAGAGCACACCAAAGTCGCAAAAAAAATCCTATTAGAGGGGATCCTCAGAGGTTTAGCACCTGCATTTGGCCCAGGGCATGATCCTGTGGTCCTGGGATCAGGTCCCGCATTGGGCTCCCTGCATGAAGCCTCCTTCTCCCTTGTCTCTGCCCCCCCCCCCCTTTTTCTCTCTGTCTCATGAATAAATAACATCTTTAAAAAAAAATCCTACTAGAGAGTCCACAGAGCGGTAAATGAGCACCAGCTCCAACCTGATGGTCCTCTTGCCTCAATCCTAGGCCTCCCATGTCCATTTTTCACTTGGAAGCCTTGGTCATCTGCCATACTATCCTCTCCCCAACACATCCTCTCTTTATGGCCAGAATCCAACCCCTTTTCCTAAACCACCACTCTCATCCATTAACCATCCCTTGGACTATGACAATAGCCTCTACTCTGATCCTCCTTTCCTCTCTCAACCCCAGTGTGTTCTCCACTCAACAACCTGTTAAGACCTTCATAAAATGGCCTCTCCCTCTGATCCAAACCTCCCACCACCCGGAGACAGATAAACATCTTTTCCAATCATTTTTATCCTATTGTCCTCTGCTTCTTGATCATATTTAAAAGAGAGGAAACCTGTGGTTTCTTGACCACCAACTTACTTTTACCTGTAAGCATTTGGAAATCTTGGATCCAGTTCCTGGAAGAACCCTACACACCCATTTATACTGGTTGCCAGTAATGAGCATATCTGTACATAAACTGGACACCGACATACCTTAGGGCTTGGGATTTTAACAGGGTTCCAACTTAAAGACTGGAGGAGGAACAGCACTAAGAGTCCTCCAACACCACAATCCAGAGAAAATGGGGGTAGGAGGTTGGGCCCTCCAATGATCTGTGGATTCCATAACAGCTTCTGCAGTCATGGCAACTTGTGCAAATATACGGGCTTTAGAGAAATAGGTTCAGGGTGGTGTTGGAGGAGCTCATGCTTCCTTGCACTCTTCTCTAGTCCCAGAACCAGGGGTCCAAAGGCTAGCTGTCTCACTCCTGGGCCTAGGTGCTCACTGTTGCCTCTTACCAGCAGTGACCTCAGTGAACTCATCACCCTCCTCCCATCTGCTCTTTTCTTTGAACTCCTCGGGGGAGTTTTATTTTTTTTTTTTAATTTATTTTATTTTATTTATGATAGTCACAGAGAGAGAGAGAGAGAGAGAGAGAGAGGCCAGAGACTCAGGCAGAGGGAGAAGCAGGCTCCATGTACCGGGAGCCCGACATGGGATTCGATCCGGGGTCTCCAGGATCGCGCCCTGGGCCAAAGGCAGGCGCCAAACCGCTGCGCCACCCAGGGATCCCCTCGGGGGAGTTTTAAAACCCTCAGGAAGATTCTGTCCCTCCTTTGGCCAAAACTCCCCCTGGTATTTACTACAGTCCTCACCTGAAGTTACCGCACCGTGGGCCACCGTCCCTACGTGACCCCGCCTCACCTCCCTGTACCCCCACGTCAGAGTCCTCTCGCCTCAGGCCCCCCACAGACTCTGTACCAGCCCGCCCCTCCCCTGCAGCCCGTTCCGTACCCCGGCGTTTCCCTGTCCCGGACACCGGGCCAGGGCCGCAGGGACGCGAGCAGGCGCCCCGCGCTCGGGCCTTGAGGATCTGGGCGGAGGGCAGGATGGGCCTGCGGAACCAGCGTTTACCTGCGCTGGAGCCCTGGGCGAGGCAGCCGGCATCCGACTCGGGGGGCGGGGCGAACACCCTCGACCGCGTCCCTATCCGGGCCTCAGCAGGGGCATCTATCACGATGCTTTTTATATCTGCTTTGACAAAATCTGCTCTGTATATTTAACAAAGGGAATTTTTTCCCATGACCTTTTTCTTTTTCTTTTTTATAGAGAAAGAGAAAGTGCAAATGGTGGAGAGGGAGAAGAACAGAGAGAATCTTAAGCAGGCTTCAGGCCCAGTTTGGAGGCTGGTGTGGGGCTGTATCTCACGATCCTAAAATCATGACCTAAGCCAAAATCAAGAGTTCCATGCTTAACTGACTGAGCCACCCAGTGCTCCATTTCCATGGTCTTTTACGAGCTGCAATTCTCGTAAAAGCCTTATCCACCTATAATTAATATTTTTGTGTGTTTTGAAGTGGAAGTCTAAATTAGTATTTGACCAGTTGGGTTTCCCATTGCACAGCCAATATATTTAACAGCCACTATTAGGACAACTGTAGCCCTAAGAATAAACAGAATTTGAGCCTTTGCAAGTTTTAGACAATTTCAACTAATAGTGAATTTAACTTGATATCTGTGGTCAGTTGAAAAGGCAAAAGAAATTTTGCAGATGTGATTTTTTTTTCAGACGTGATTAAGATAAGAGTTTTGGGATGGGATGATTATCTGGGACGGATTAACCTAGATGAGCTCTAAGCATAATCACAAAATTGGGGACAGAGGGAGATTTGACTATAGAAGAGGAGAAGGCAATGTGATAAGGCAGATTATTCTACTGCAAGGAATATGGACAGCCACAAGAAGCTGGAAAAGGCAAAGGAAATCTCCTCAGGAACCACACCTTGACTTTAGCCTCATAAGAATCATATCAGACTCCTGGCTTCCAAAACTGCAAGAGAATAAATCTCTGTTTGTTTTTTTTTTTTAAAGGTGTTGTTTTTTGTTGTTTTTGTTTATTTATTCATGAGAGACACACACACACAGAGGCAGAAACACAGGCAGAGGGAGAAGCAGGCTCCATGCAGGGAGCCTGACGTGGGACTCAATCTCGGGTCTCCGGGATCACGCCCTGGACCAAAAGCAGGCGCCAGACCGCTGAGCCACCCAGGGATCCCCAAATCTCCATTGTTTTAAGCCATGAAATTTTTTATGGTAGCAATAGGAAATATCTACTGCAAAAAAGGGTAAACTTCTTATTTGCCTGCAACAGGAAGCTATATCTATAAGACATAGTCTCCACTAACAATGATGGGGCTAGTGCTTTGGGTTTTTTTTTTTTTTTTAAGATTTTATGTATTTGTTTGAAAGAGACAGTGCATGAGCTGGGAGGTGGGGGGCAGAGGGAGAGGGACAAGCCAACTCTGCGCTGAGTGGGGAGCCTGACACAAGGCTCAATCCCATGCCGAGATCATGACCTGAGCTGAAGTCAGATGCTCAACTGACTGAGCCACCCAGGTGCCCCATGATGGAGCTAGTCTTATATAGGATATTAGGAAGTTTGGTATTTAGTGCGTACTGGACTTTCAGAAATGGGAGTGTTTAGAGTCGGACAGAATTTTGTCTCTGTTATCACAGGCACTGGAGTACCTCTGGTGTCCAGAAGCTTCCTGTCAGAAACATGGCCCCTGGAATGAGGCACTTGGCTGATTGGTTGTTGGTTAGGAGCCTGGGACTGTCCCTGGTTGGCTGTCTTCCTGGACCAAGATTTATAACTGATTGATTTTCAGATGTTTAGTAATGATACTGATTGTCTAGCTTTCAGAAGTGTAGTACCGGAACAAGGCTGACTCCAATGGGCTGATTTTCTGAGCCATATATATTGATGCACAGTTATCTCAAATGAGCTGTGAGTAGTTGTTAAAAGGATAGTCTTGGGATCCCTGGGTGGTGCAGCGGTTTAGCGCCTGCCTTTGGCCCAGGGCACGATCCTGGAGACCCGGGATCGAATCCCATGTCGGGCTCCCGGTGCATGGAGCCTGCTTCTCTCTCTGCCTATGTCTCTGCCTCTCTCTCTCACTCTGTGACTATCATAAATAAATAAAAATAAAATAAAAAAACTTGAAAAAAAAGGATAGTCTTGTCCTTTGTTTTTTATTTTTATTTTTTTAAAGATTTTATTATTTATTCATGAGAGGCACACACAGAGAGAGGCAGAGACACAGGCAGAGGGAGAAGCGGGCTCCATGCAGGGAGCCCAACTTGGGACTTGATCCCTGGTCTCCGGGATCACCCTGGACCAAAGGTGGCGCTAAACCGCTTAGCCACCCGGGCTGCCCATTTTCCTTTGTTTTTTAAAGAAAGATTTTTTTATTGGGATGCCTGGGTGGCTCAGTGGTTGAGCGCCTGCCTTCAGCCCAAGGTGTGATCCTGGAGTCCTGGGATCAAGTCCCACATTGGGCTTCCTGCAGGAAGCCTGCTTCTCTCTTTGCCTATGTCTCTGCCTCCCTCTTTCTCTGCATCTCTCATGAATAAAATCTTTCAAAAAAAAAAAAAGATTTTATAAGAGAGAGAGCACATGTGAGAGAGCATGAAAGGTGGGAGGGGCAGAGAGAGGGAAAAGCAGACTTCCCGCTGAGCGGGGATCCAGACATGGGACTCCATCCCAGTACCCATGAGATCATGACCTGAGCCAGACAGACACTTAACTGACTGAGCCACTCAGGTGCCCCAGCCTTTTTCTTTCTTGAATTTGAAAAATAAGAATTTCCAGGGGTTGTACCCCATGTGGAGCTTCATGCTCAGTGAGGAGTCTGCTTCTCCCTCTCCCCCCTCCCCACCTCTTGTGTGCTTGCTCACTCTCTCTCTCTCAAATAAATAAAACCTTTTTTTAAAAATTTTTAAAAATTTATTTATGATAGTCACAGAGAGAGAGAGAGAAAGAGAGAGACAGAGACATAGGCAGAGGGAGAAGCAGGCTCCATGCACCGGGAGCCCGACGTGGGACTCGATCCCGGGTCTCCAGGATCGCGCCCTGGGCCAAAGGCAGGCGCCAAACCGCTGCACCACCCAGGGATCCCCAATAAAACCTTTTTAAAAAAAGAACTTCATTTTTTCAAAGATTTTATTTATTTATTCATGAAATACACAGAGAGAGGGAGAAAGAGGCAGAGACCTAGGCAGAGGGAAAAGCAGGCTCTCTGCAGGGAGTCTGATGCGGGACATGCTCCCAACATCCTGGGATCACGACCTGAGCCAAAGGCAGATGCTCAACTGCTGAGCCACCCAGATGCCCTTTTAAAAAAGAATTTTAAATTCTAAATGCTATCTGTTGCTCTTCCCTTAACCTATCTTGCAGGACAAATCATAAGGAATTGTATCTAAGCTCTAAACCCAATGTGGGGCTTGAATTCACGATCTTGACATCAAGATTTACATGCTCTACTGACTGAGCGAGTCAGGTGCTCCAGGGATTGTCTTGATCTTTATTTGTAGAGATATGATTTTCAACTAGTGTCATTTAAATGAGTTTAGTGTCAATTACTGTGGTGAGAAAATAAACCTAACTGCTAAATTTTGGTATTTTATTGAAAAGCAAAATATAAAAACACTTTGGGCATCCTGACATTGTCAATGAAGAATGCAGAACAAAAATCACTGAAGGTAAGACATGTATTAGAACTCCTGGCAACCCTACTCATGATGTGCCTCATCCAATTAAGATAGTGCCTAAAACCTAGTAGTTGCTCATTGAACGTATATGTGAGAATGAGTTACCATGACAACATAGTTTTGCTATTGATTTTTACCATTCTGATCTTTCCTAAATACCCTTTTATCTCATTCCAAATGCTCCATGTTTCCAGGAAAAAAAAAAAAAACTGTAGACAAAGCTTTGATTGTGGTCAAGATTCCAATACAGCTATGCGCTCAACTTCATTTTTTTTCATTTTTCATACTTATGTACTCAGAATTTTTTTCAGTGATAATCTCAACTCCCTGTGCTGAAACCTACTTAAAGTAACATGTGAGGGGCACCTGGGTGGCTCAGTTGGTTAAGTGTGTGTCTTTGGCTTGGGTCATGATTTCTGGGTCCTGGAATGGAGTCTGCTGCTCTTGCTCTCTCGCTCTCTTGCTCTCCCTCTCTACATTCTCTCTGTCAAATAAATAAGTCTTTAATAAAAAATAAAAATAAATAAAATAACACGTGAAATGGTACATTCAACAATGACAGACACTGTCCAGGGAGGAAGTGACATTCAAATGGTTGTGCTCTTTCAGACAGATCTCAGATCTTTTTTTTTTTCAATTTTTTATTTATTTATGATAGTCACAGAGAGAGAGAGAGGTAGAGACATAGGCAGAGGGAGAAGGAGGCTCCATGCACCGGGGGCCCGACGTGGGATTCGATCCCGGGTCTCCAGGATCGCGCCAGGGCCAAAGGCAGGCGCCAAACCGCTGCGCCACCCAGGGATCCCAGATCTCAGGTCTTAAAAGCAATTCTATGTATCTTAGGATATGGAGTAAGAAATATTATCTGGAAAAAAAAAATATTATCTGGAATAAACAGTGTCCCTCGCTGGGTTGATACAATCACTGATTATATACAACCAGGAGTAAAGTTTTCTGAGTTATTTTGTCCGCTAACTTCATGGATATTAAACATCCCTTTTTTTTTCTTCCACTCCATGGCCCTGTCTGGAGTCTCTTCCCTCCAGAACTGAAGTTTGCAAAACTGATTCTAAAGCTTAATTCTATACGTTTATTTAAAAAGCAGCAAAGTAATAGTTATTAGCTTCAAGATATGAGTGGGCGGAGAGAGACTTTGTGGTGGTGTGTGTCCATTTGTTTTTGCAGCTTTGGTGAATATACGAAGTAATATGTCTACAAACATTTCTGTGATGGTACAGAGTACACTTCGCAGAATCTGGATGCCGCCGGTGACGAGGAGAGAAGTCACACCACATGCTTGAGGGATAGGGATACCATTGACCACGCCCTTCGCGGTGGTCCCTTACTTTTCCCAGGAACGTCAGCCCAGAGCAACTTTCCTGGATCTACGGTTCCTAGAGAACTACATTACCCAAAAGCCTAAGCGCCGCAGTCCAATGAAAGCCCGGGAGAGGGGCGTTTCCGTGAGTGCGACAGGCTGTTGGGCGGTACTTCCGGCATCCTCCTTGCAATGAACCTGTCGCTTTTTGCTAGGATCTACCCAACCCTAGGCTTTTGAATGCTTGGGTAGGCCGGAGGTGAAGGAGTTGTCCCCGTTTCACAGAGATTAGTCGGAGGCTCGGCGCTGGCAACGCCCACCGTGGCCCCGCCGTGGGTCTAGACTTGGGACTGCGGTGTTTGAGTTCCCGACCTAGACCCGGGACGCTCCGGGCCTTGCTCCGCCCCCGAGTCTGATGGAGGCGGCGGCGGCGGCGGCGGCGGCCGCGCCCAGGGTCCCGACGCAGGTAAACGCTGGTCCCCCGGGCCCTCGCCGTCCTTCCCACCTCCAAGACCCTCAAGGCCTGAGCACCGGGCGCTTGTTCGCGTCCTGTGGCCTAGGCTTGGGTGTCCGGGACCGGGAGGCGCCGGTGGCCGGGAGCCCCGTGTGTTTGCGCCGGCGTGCGGGAGCGGACTGCAGGCGAGGGGCGTGCTGGGGTAGAGGCGGTAGGACTCTTCTGTTCAGAGAGCGTGAGGCGGCGGCTCCCCTTTCAGGAGAAGTTATACTGTCATTGTGGGGACTCTGGGAGCCATAGGGGTTTTGAATAGAAGGTCTTGATGTGAATGATGACTAACAAAGTAGCTGCATTTTTGCCGGAGCAAAACAGATCAGGTTTGGACGTGGAATATGAACGTGGATTCTTAGAGACCGGTAGATAGGCTAGTGCAGTGGACTCCCAGGAATGTTTTGATGGTGGGTGAACCAGAGTAGTGCCAGAAGAGAGAGAAGAATCTGTTCTTGGTCAGATTCTGGAGTTCTTTAAAAAGATTTTATTTATTCATGAGATACCCCGAGAGGCAGAGACATAGGCAGAGGGAGAAGCAGGCTCCCTGTGGGGAGCCTGATGTGAGACTCAACCCAGGACCCCAGGATCACAACCTGAGCTGAAGGCAGAAGCTCAGCCACTGAGCCACCCAGGGGTCCCCTGGATAGATTTTAAAGATAAAACCAAGAGTAGTTACTGCTGCATCATATGTGGCTGTGATTGAGCTTAAGGAGTGGAAACCCAGGTTTTTAATTTTTGCTATTCTCGTGTTTTTCATGAACGTCTTGAAAATGAAAATCGGGAAGTCAAAAAGTAGGAAGATTTTAGAGGGATCAGAAGTCGAATTTTGGACGTGTTTGATTCTGAGATGTCTCAGGGTAGAGGTGTCAAATGGGTATCTGGGATGGAAGATCTAGGGTTCTAGGAGAATTGGCTGGATTAGAGTCCTACAGGGTGAGAATAGCTATCTGGGCTAGGTCAAGGCCTGATCAGATTTAGGTTAGCCGTCATAGGTATGTTATTTTATTGTATTTTAAAGATTTTTAAAGTAATCTCTACACCCAACATAGGGCTCCAACTTAGAACCCTGAAATCAAGAGTCCTGTGCTCCACTGATTGAGCCAGCCAGGTGCCCCTTAAGTATGTTATTTTAAATGGTCCCTGGTGTGAAAGGGGAGGACTGTTGCTCACTGGCAGGGGTAGTAGGGGAAAAAGTGTAGGCATTCTTGACATTTCCCTCCAGAAAGGAGACTTGACATTTGAAAGGGTTCTGCTCAGTGTCTGCATGAAGAAAATGTTGTAGGGCATGAGGATCTTGGCCTGGGATGGTGACCCACCAAGGCTGGGGTGCTGTAAAATTGCTACTGATGGATGACCTCACCTTCACTTTTGAACAGCCTGTCCTAAGAGAAGCACACATTGAAAAACTCTTCCAGTGCTAGGAGTTATTCCACTTCACTCAATCTTGCCAAAGACTTAAAATACCACAAATACCATATGATAGATTATTCCAGCCTTCTTAGGTTTTTGACTAAAATTTTCCATGGACAAACTCACTGGGAGCATCTTGCCTTACAAGAAGTTCCTACCAAAGCATTTCTCTAATATAAGTTGTTCCAACACAGGAGATATTTCTGCTCACATGCACTATATGTGACTTTTTTGAGTGTAATGGAGGCAAAACTCTACCTGTAACCATCTTAGCTTGGACTCTTTTTTTTTTTTAATTGAAGTAGAATTGACACACAAAATTACATTAGTTTCAGTGTACAAGACAAGTTTATACATTATTGGCTTGGACTCTTTAACCAAGAAACAGATTTTTTTTTTTTAAGATTTTATTTATTTATTCATGAGAGACAGAGAGGCAGAGACACAGGCAGAGGGAGAAGCAGGCTCCATGCAGGGAGCCCGACGCGGGACTCGATCCCGGGTCCCCAGGATCACACCCTCAGCTGAAGGCGGCGCTACACTGCTGAATCACCCGGGCTATCCAAGAAACAGATTAATGAGAGAAAAATAGTTGATGTGTGCAACAAAGATGGGAGAAACCTAAATCAAAAGTAACTGAAAATGGTTCAGAATTCCAGTTTATATGGCATTTTCAATAAAGAACAATAAGTTTGTAGGGAAATGGCAGGAAGAAAATTAGTATTAGACTTCCAAGGGCACCAGACTGTAGTAAGGTAAACACATGGGAGGAAACTAGTTTGCAGATTCTTTTGGTGCCAGTCTCTGGGCTGGTAAGGATCTGTCTCCAGTTAATGGAGAATTTATATCCTACTTTTAGGGAGAAAAAGGAGATTTTTATGTTTGCTGTTTTTTAATTGCCTTTAGCTCTAAATAATTTTTTATTTCAGAGATACATATTTTGAGATAATATATTCTGGTTTCCTTCTTGAACTACAAAAGAGCCAGGGAAAAAAATTTGAATTACCTAAATTCCTAGATTATTCTAACTTTGTAACGTCTATATAATTGATTTCATGAGAGAATTTAGTATTAATGTCTTGAAGAATCCATTGTAGGTAATGAGTTGATTTTTTCTTCCCTGCATTTAGATTGATCCCTTCCATGGGGTTTTTAAGACAATATTCACTGAAATTATTTTATGTAGGAACCAGTTCTCTTATGGAACCCTATTTGAGAAAGTCTGCTTAAGATTATGACCAACCAACTCCAGTTTATAGGGGTAGGTTTACTCACACCAAGTCTCAATTCTCTGATACCACCTGGTATCCTACAGTTCAATTCATATCTGACACTATTCACCAGGAAATAACATCAGATCTCACAGGTTAAGGGTTTAGTCCTCTAGGGACACCTGGGTGGCTCAGTGGTTTAGGGTCTGCCTTTGGCTCAGGTAGTAATCCCTGAGTCCTGGAATGGAGTCCCACATCGGATTCCCCACAGGGAGCCTGCTTCTGCATCTGCTTGTGTCTCTGCCTGTCTCTATCTCTCATGAATAAATAAATACTTAAAAAGAAATAAAAGGGGTTTAGTCCTCTAAGACTGTCTGTCCATACCCCTTTAGACATCAGTCACACAAGCATGTCGTTGCTTGTGTTTCTAACCAACTGGCTATAGATTGGAGATTCCAACGGGCGCAGAGGTTCCATGCCCTCTCCTGATGAACTGCTCTTCCTGAATCTCCACTAGTTCACCAAACCTGGAAGCTCTCTGAATCCTGTCCTTTTGGGTTTTGTGGAGTCTTCATTAAATGGGCATGATTGATTGAACTCAGTCTCCAGTCAGTCAGCTCTCTCCTGAGGCCAGGATATAGGAGTAAAAGTTCCAACCCTCTAATCACGTGGTTGGTTTTCCTGGCAACCAACCCCCACCCTTAGATGCCTTCAAAAAGTCACCTCATTAACAAAAGAAAAGACATCTTTTCTCTCATCACTTAGGAAATACCAATGGTTTTAGGAGCTCTGTGCAGGGCACAGGAATAAAGATCAAATATATATTCCTTGTGAATCACAGTATCACTTTGACCTAGTAAATAATATACCTATGTTCATAGAAAATTCAGAGAACTTATGATCTGCATTGTGACTTTATTTATGCCTTAGTGAATTTAAGTGTTTAAATGTTGTGATGTAAAACGAAGATGATTATGTATCTTGTGAATGTTACATTCTTTTTTTGATTTTAAAAAGCAGACACTCAACACTGAGTCACTCAAGCATCCCCGATTCTATATTCTTAATATCATCTATATGCTTATTTTTCGATTTATCACTTTATGAGAGGATAGGCAAGAGTAATTTATACATTTGTACCGACAATTCTTTTCAGTTTTTTATACTTAAATTTATATTCAGTTTTAATATTTTATATATTTGATTTATAAGGAGGGATTGCCAGACTATATAAAATGCATGGGCAAACTCCAAACAGTCTGTGATAAATGATCCTTCATTACAAAAATAGAGATAAGCTAAAAAGAATGGAATGAAATAAGACACAAATACTAATAAAAGGGTTGGAGTAGTTATATTAATATAAGAAATGGTCATATTACATTTACATTTCTGGGAAAGTAATGTGACCAAAGATAACATAGGAGCATTTAAAATATTAAATAAGTAATTTAATCAAGAAAATGTAAGAATGCTAAATGTATTTGTACATAATAAGCCTTCAAAAAGTCTTTTTAAATATTGTTATTTTTTTATTTTATTTTTTCCCTAAAGACTCATTTATTTGAGAGAAAGGAGAAAGAGAAAGTACACCCAAGTAGGAGTGGCAGAGGGAGAGGGAGAGAGAATCTCAAGCAGACTCTGTGCTGAACACAGAGCCTGATGTAGGGCTCTATCCCCTGACCCCAAGATCATGACCTGAGTGGAAACCAAGAGTCAGAAACTTAACTGACTGTGCCACCCAGAAACTCCTTAATTTTATTATTTTTTAAAGTAATTTCCACTCCCAGTATGGGGCTTGAACTCACAATCCCGAGATCAAACATTGCATGTTCTATCACCTGAGCCAGCTGGGAGCCCCCCCAAATTATTTTAGTAATTAATAGACTAGATACAAAAACAGTAAGGATATAGAAGACACCACGAACATCATCAGCTAACTTGATTCAATAGATATGCATAAAACATTGCTCTGGATTACAGCAGAATGCACATTATTTTCACCTACACATGGAATATTCAAGATAATAAACTAAATGCTGGGACATAAAATTAATTTCACTTATTTTAAAATTGAATTATACAGAAAATAGTCTCTAATTTCTAAATCATAAATTTTAAGCTACCCTACAAAACCACAGACATTTAAATTTTACAGGACACTTAAATTATCAAAAAGTAAGAGAAGACATGAGGAAAACCAATAAAGGATAAACTGGGAGCATAGTTTTGTAAAATAGGTGAGGGTGATTTAAATATAGCACTATAAAATAAAATACATGAAAATGGATAAACATTCTAATTAAACTTGAAGACTTCTATTTCATATACCTCATGGCAGCCAAAATTTAGAATTAAGAAAGATTGAGAGAGGTTTGTCTTCTGGGGAAGATGGCAAAGTAGGAGGATCCTAAGCTCACCTTGCCCTATGGATACTCCTAGATAATATACACTTCAGTGTAAAAAAACAAAACAAACAAAAAAACAGAAAATGACCCAAAGACTGATAGAACAGACTCTCCACGGGTAAATATAGAGAAGATGCCACGTTGAAAGGGGTAGGAAGGACAGAGACACGGTAAGGAACCAAACCAACCCACAAGACTGTGGGAGGGGGGGAAACTGTAGGCACAGAAGGGAGAGGAGCAGACTTCACACCAGGCACCCCAGACACCAGGAACCCACAATGGGAAAACTAATACCCATATTTGGCTTTGAGAACCAGAAGGGCTTAACTTCCTGAGTTCTTGAAATCAGAGATGGTTAACAACTGGAACTTTAAAAATAAATCAGTGACCTTGGAGGGCAATAGAAAACAGAGTCCCTGACCTTAAAGAGACAGCATAAAAACAACCCCACTGAGATAGAGCATAGAAGCAGCAGTTTTAAAAATGCCTGGTATGTACTGAAAGGAGATTTATTTGCTGGTTTCAGAATATGTGCTGGAGGTGCAAAATTTTTTTTTTTTTAATGATAGTCACACACACAGAGAGAGAGAGGGAGGCAGAGACATAGGCAGAGGGAGAAGCAGGCTCCATGCACCGGGAGCCCGACGTGGGATTCCATCCCGGGTCTCCAGGATCGCGCCCTGGGCCAAAGGCAGGCGCTAAACTGCTGTGCCACCCAGGGATCCCTGGAGGTGCAGAATTTTCAGGAGACTGCTCCAAGAATTTTAAGAGTTGTCAGGTACCGTTTTCTTCTGCTGCACCCCCAAGCTAATTACACAGACACCTGCAGGAACCACCACAGTATGAACCCTCTCCACCTAGCTTGCCATTGGCACACCCCACTCTCTCCAGTCCAGCCTCACTGGAGTCCCTCCAAAGTGGCTATAGGTCCCCTGCAATAGCAGACCAGTGCAAACCCTGTTAGCACAATGTGTGTCATGCTGTCTGTGGACCTGCTCTACAGGAGTTCTCCAGAGTGACTTCAGTTGCTCTCCCACAAGCAGAACAACACAAACCTTGCTAACATGCCTGCATTCTCCAGCCAACCCACCCCTCCAACACTCCTTCTGCAGGATTCCATCAAAGGTGGTGCCACAAGCGTGGCAGGGTACAGGCAGTCTGGACAGGGGCCAGCACCACTGCAAAGTGACTTCTGTCCTGGGGAGAAGGAAAGATAACCACACATACCAGCTTGACTGTGGCCCCAGCACTGGGTTGGGGCAGACATTTGGGCTGATTTTAGGCCACACCCACCCCTGACGGCCTCTCTGGACGACACAGTGTCCCACTATTCATTGTGACTGCAGCTCTGGCGAATGCCTGGTCTGACTCAACTTAAGCCAAGGTGGCCCCAGACTGCTCCGTTAACAATAAAAGGACCAAATTCTGCCCACAATAGAGAACATTTGCAGATTTACTGAACTGAAGGCAAAAATGGCTCAGCTGGCCATAACAGTAGGGTGCACATAGCACACGTAGGAGACACTGCTGAGGCATCATGGTCTGGTGAATAGGTGACATTGCACTGCAGGGCATGACAGGACCTCTTCATAAGGAATACATCACCATTAAACCAGCCCTAGAAGAAATGTTAAAGGGAACTCTTTTAAGTGGAAAGGAAAAACTATAAACAGGAGTAGGAAAAGTAGGAAGATCAAAAGCAGTAAAGTTAAGTATATCTATAAAAATCAGTAAAGGGATTCAGAAAATAAAAGGTTATAAAGTATGATTCCATAGACTTAAAATGTGGACTGGAGGGAAGAGGATTAAAGAATGAGTTCAAACTTGTGACTCTCAGCTTAATATGGACTGTTATATGCATAAGATATTATATATAAACCTGATGGAAACCAAAAATGAAAAACCAGTAATAGATATGCAAAAATGGGGAGGAGGATGAGGGGAGAAATCTGAGTGTATAACTAAAAAAGCCAGAAAATAATGAGAGTAGAGAGCAAGGGAAGAAAGGAACAGAGAAGAACTACAAAAATAATCACAAAACAAGTAACAAAATGGCAAGAAGTACATACCTATCAGCAATTATGTTGAATGTAAATGGATCAAATACTTCAATCAGAAGACTTAGGATGATGGATTGGGTACAAAAACAAAAGCAAGACTCAAACTGTGTACTGCCTATAAGAGACTAATTTTTTACTCCAAAATACGTACAGATTGAAAGGGAAGGGCTGGAAAAGCATTCATCACATAAATGGAAGTGCAAAGAAAGCCAGGGTACCAATACTTATGTTGGACAAAATAGGCTTTAAAACAAATTCTGTAACAAGATTTAGCAAGGCACTGTATAATTATAAAGAGAATAACAAGAAGCTATAATAATTTTAGTTATTTATAAACCCAACATGTGAACACCCAAATGCATAAAGCAGCTAATAGCAAACACAAAGGGAATAATTGATAGTAATAAAATAATAGTAGAGGATTTTAATATCCTAATTACATTGATGGACAGATCAAACAAAGTCAAGGAAACAGTGACTTTGAATGATACATTGGACTAGATGTATCTAACATATATTCAGAACATTCCATCCTGAAACAACAGTATATTTTCTATTCAAGTATATGTGGAACATTATCCAGAAGAGATCATGTTAGGCCACAAAACAAGTCTCAACAAGTTCTTTAAAAAAAAAAAAAAAAAAAAAAGATTTTATTTATTTGAGAGAGAGTGAGAGCCAGATAGATCAAAGAAGGAGAAGCAGACTCACTGCTGAGCCAAGAGCCTGAAGCAAGGCTGGATCCCAGGACCGCGAGATCAGGACATGAGCCAAAGGCAGATGCTTAACTGACTGAGCCGCCCATGTGCCCCTCAACAAATTCAAAAAGTGTAGTCATACCATGAATCTTTTCTGACTGCAATGCTCTGAAACTAAAAATAAATCACAAGAAAAAAATCTGTAAAGAACACGAATACATGGAGGTTAAATAACATCCTATTCAACAATGTATTGGTCAACCAAGAAATCAAAGAGGAAATAACAAAATACATAGAGACAAATGAAAATGAAAACACAATGGTCCAAAATCTTTTGAGATGCAGCAAAAGTTGTCCTAAGAGGGAATTTTATAGCAATACAGGTCTACCTCAAGCAGCAAGAAAAATCTCATATAAACAACCTAATCTTGGGATTCCTGGGTGGCTCAGCGGTTTAGTGCCTGCCTTTGGCTTGGGGTGCGATCCTGGAGTCCCAGGATCGAGTCCCACGTCGGGCTCCCGGCATGGAGCCTGCTTCTTCCTCTGCCTGTGTCTCTGCCTCTCTCTGTCTCTCTGTCTATCATGAATAAATAAATAAATCTTAAAAAATAAATAAATAAAAATAAACAACCTAATCTTATACCTAAAGGAGCTAGAAAGAGAACAAACAAAACCCCAAACCAGTAGAAGGAAAGAAATAATAAAAATTAGAGCAGTAATACAATAGAAATAAAAAAAATAGAACAGATCAATGAAACCAGGAGCTTGCTTCTTTGAAAAGATGAACAAAACTGGTAAACCTTTAGTCACACTTACCAAAAATAAAATTAGGGGCACCTGGGTTCAGTTGGTTAAGCATCTACCTTCAGCTCAAGTCATGATCCCAGGGTCCTGAGATTGAGTCCCACATCAGGCTCCCTGCCCTGCAGGGAGTCTGCCTCTCCCTCTGCCCCTCCCCCAATCATATCATATTTCATTCTCTCTCTCTCTCTCCCCCTCTCCCCTCTTTCCCTCCCCCTCCCCCTCTCAAGTAAATAAAAGTCTTTAAATTTTTTTTTAGAGAACAAAAATTAAAAAGGGAGAGGGAATTCACACAGAATCAGAAACGAAAGAGGAGAAATAATAACCAAAAACCTCAGAAATACAAATGATTTTAGGAATATTATGAAACATTATATGCCAACAAATTGGATAATCTAGAGGAGATAGATAAATTACTAGAATCATATAACCTCCCAAAACTGAACCAGGAAGAAATAGGACATTTGAACACACTGATTACCAGCTTTGAAATTGAATCAGTAATTAAAAATCTCTGAACAAAGGAAAGTTCAAGACCACATGGCTCGGGATCCCTGGGTGGCGCAGTGGTTTAGCGCCTGCCTTTGGCCCAGGGCGCGATCCTGGAGACCTGGGATCGAATCCCACATCGCGCTCCCGGTGCATGGAGCCTGCTTCTCCCTCTGCCTGTGTCTCTGCCTCTCTCTCTCTCTCTGTGACTATCATAAAAAAAAAAAAAAAAGACCACATGGCTTCACAAGTGAATTCTACTAAACATTGAAAACAGAGTTAATGCTTACTCTTCTCAAACTGTTACATAAAACAGAAGAGGAAGGAAGGAAGGAAGGAAAACTCCCAAATTCATTGTACAGGCTAGAATTACTCTGGTACCCAAACCAGATAGAGACAATGCAAAAGAGACAGAGAGAGAACTACAGGCCAATATCTCTGATGAACGTAGGTGCAGAAATTCTCAAGAAAATACTAGTAAACTGAACCCCACCAAACATTTTAAAACATCATTCACTATGATAAAGTGGGATTTATTCCTGGGATACATGGTGGTTCAATATTCGCAAATAAATCATTGTGCTACATCATATCAACAAGAGAAAAGATAAAAACCATGCAATCATTTGAATAGATGTAGAAAAATTGTTCGACAAAATACAGCATCCACTCATGCTAAAAACCCTCAACAAAGTAAATTTAGAGGAAATATATCTCAACATGATAAAGGCCATATCTAGAAAACTCACAGTTACCATACTCCATGGTGAAAAACTGGGAGCTTTCTCCCCTAGGATCAGGAGCAAGAGAAGTATGTCCACTGCCAACCACTTTTATTCAAAATAGTACTGGAAGTCCCAACCAAAGCAATGAAGACAGCAAAATAAAAGGCATCCAAATTGGTAAGAAAGAAGTAAAACTTTCACTATTTGCAGAGGATGTAATACTTGATATAGAAAACCCAAAAGACTCCACCAAAAAACTACTGGATTGACAGATGAATTCAGGAAGTTCACAGAATACAAATCTATTGCATTTTTATGCACTAATAATGAAGTGGCATAAAGAAAAAATAAGACAATCTCATTTTATGATTGCACCAAAAATAATAAAATGCCTAGGGATACTCTTAACCAAGGAGGTGAAAGACCTATACTATGAAAACTGTAAAATACTGACCAAATAAAGTGAAGATCACTGAAACAAATGGAAAGATATTACATGATCATGAATTGGGAGAATAAATATTGTTTGTTTGTTTTTTGAGAATAAATATTGTTAAAATGTTCCTATTACCTAAAGCAATCTACACATTTAATGCAATTCCTATTAAAATACCAACAGCATTTTTTTAAAAGATTTTATTTATTTATTCATGAGAAACACAGAGAGAGAGAGAGAGGCAGAGATACAGGCAGAGGGAGAAATTGAATCAGGGGCTCAATCCCGGATTCTGGGATCAGGACATGAGCCAAAGGCAGACGCTCAACCGCTGAGCCACCCAGGCGTCCCCCAACAGCATTTTTCACAGAGCTAGAACAAATAATCCTAAAATTTGTATGGCACCACAAAAGACCCCAAGTAGCCAAAGCAATCTTGGAAAAGAAGGATAAAAATGGAGGTGTCACAATCACAGATTTCAAGATATACTACACAGCTCTAGTAATCAAAACATTATGGTACTGGCAGAATAATAGACACATAGATCAATGGAACAGAATAGAGAGCTCAGAAATAAACCCACTACTATACAGTCAATTAATCTTCAACTCAGGAAGCAAAAATATCCAAAGAGAAAGACTTTTTAACAAATGGTGTTGGTGGGATGCCTGGGTGGCTCAGTGGTTGAGTGTCTGCCTGTGGCTCAGGGCATGATCCTGGAGTTCCGGGTTTGGGATCAAGTCCCACATCGGGTTTCCTGATAAAGTCTTTGAAGAAAAAAAAAAATGGTGTTGGGACACCTGGATGGCTCAGTGGTTGAGCGTCTGCCTTTGGCTCAGGGCATGATCCTGGAGTCCAAGATTGAGTCCTGCATCGGGCTCCTTGCAGGAAGCATGCTTCTCCCTCTGCCTGTGACTCTGCCTCTCTCTGTGTGTCTCTCATGAATAAATAAATAAAATCTAAAAAAAAAAAAAAAGTGTTAGGAAAATTGGACAAGTATATGCAAAACAATGATCACTTTCTTATACCATATGCAAAAATAAACTCAAAATGGATGAAAGACCTAAATGGAAGACCTGAAATAAAAATCCTAGAAGAGAGCACAGTAGTAATTTCTCTGACTTTGGCCATAGCATCATTTTTCTAGATATGTCTCCTAATGCAAGGGAAGCAAAAACAAAAATAAAATACTAGGACTACATCCAAGCAAAACGTTTCTGCAAAACAAAGCAAACAATAAAGGGTTAGTATCTAAAATATATAAAGAATTTCTATAACTCAACACCAAAACCCAAATAATTTAGTTAAAAAATGGGCAGAAGACACGAACAGACATTTCTCCAAAGAAGACATCCAACTGGCCAATGGGCCCATAAAAGACTGCTCAACATCACTCATCATCAGGGAAATGAAAATCAAAAAACTACAATGAGTGATCACCTTAAACCTGTCAGAATGGCTAAATTAAAAAACACAAGAAACAACAAGTGTTGGTGAGGATATGGAGGAACAGGATCCCTTGTGCACTGTTGGTGGGACTGCAAGCTGGCAAGGTGATATATATATCTCCAAAGGAATATTATTTAGCCGTAAAAAAAATGAAATCATGACACATGCAATAATATGAATGGATCTAGAGAGTATATTGCCAAGTGATATTGGTAGAGAAAGACAAATACCATGTGATTTCACTTTTATGTGGATCTTAAGAAAGAAAACAATGAAACAGAAAACAAGACTCTTAAATACAGAGAACGAACATGGTTACCAGATGGGAGATGGTGGGAAAGCTGAAGAGGATTAAGAGTACACTTATCATGATGAGCACTGAGAATTGTGTAGAGTTGTTGAATCACTATATTGTCAATGTGAAACAATTATATTGGAATGGGGGGAGGGTTGATATCTCCAATGTCTAAAATTGTGAAAAGATCAACACATAGTCCATACAAAAAAAAAAAAATAGTATTAATCAGAGCAAGAAATAAGACTAGTCTAAATGGGCAAAACATGAGTGGTCAATGGAAGGGGGAAACTAAGTGGCCATTAGACATATGAAAAGATAAGCACACTTAAATTTAGAAATTCATGCCAAGTACAACTGTCTTTACAGAACACATAATAGAGTGTAAAGATGAGGGGATCCCTGGGTGGCGCAGCGGTTTAGTGCCTGCCCAGGGCGCGATCCTGGAGACCCGGGATCGAATCCCACGTCGGGCTCCCGGTGCATGGAGCCTGCTTCTCCCTCTGCCTGTGTCTCTGCCTCTCTCTCTCACTGTGTGCCTATCATAAATAAATAAAAATTAAAAAAGAATAGAGTGTAAAGATGATTCTAACTCATCTGAAAACTTTACTAGAACTGAACTCACAAATGTAGACACAATAGCCCTGAGATAATATTAATAGTGTTCAGCAGTGTATAAAATGTACTGTATACCATAATCAAGAGAAAGATATTCCAGTGGTGCCAGGTTGCTTTAATGTTATGAAAAGAAACAATGTTATCTAACATGAGCTGCTTAAAGAAGAAAACATATCAATTTGTACAGAAAAATCACTAGCATAAGTGAATGTAATAGTGCTATGTATAGGTTCTATCCCTTTACATATATGTATAAGACACATATAAGAACTCATGTAAGATGTAGATATAGATGTGTGTGAACTGTAGTCTGTATGTCAAAAATATGTAGAACACAAAAATTGAAGGATGAAATTTTTACAGATCAATTCTATAGCATCACGTAGTAAAATTCTTAGGAATGAATATAATGAAATCTGTTTAAGTTCTTCCCTTAGGGACACCTGGATGGCTCAGCAGTTAAGTGTCTGCCTTCAGCCTCAGGGTATGGTCTTGGAGTCCTGGGATCAAGTCCCACATAGGGCTCCCTGCATAGAGCCTGCTTCTCCCTCTGCTTAAGTCTCTGCCTCTCTCTCTCTCTCTCTGTCTCTCATGAATAAATAAATAAAATATTTTAATAATATATTTTTAAAAATAAGTTCTTCCTTTAACACTCATTTCCAAATACCTTATTGAAAACCACAAAGTTGGGGATCCCTGGGTGGCTCAGCGGTTTAGCGCCTGCCTTTGGCCCAGGGCGTGATCCTAGAGTCCCGGGATCGAGTCCCAAGTCAGGCTCCCTGCATGGAGCTTGCTTTTCCCTCCTGTATCTCTGCCTCTCTCTCTCTCTCTATGTCTATCATAAATAAATAAATAAATCTTAAAAAAAGAAAAGAAAAGAAAACCACAAAGTTGTGCTCACTTTGGCAGCATATATACTAAAATTGGAAAACCACAAAGTTGTCTGAATATTACTGAAAACTTCATTGTTGAAACCTACAAACACTTCTGCTGAGAGAAGTTGAAGGTGTCCTAAATAAATAGTATGATATTTTCCATAGAACTCAGTGGCTTAACTGTTTCTCCCTAGAAGTATATAGTATCTCCTTAGTCTTCAGTATTAAGGAATACTGTCCTATTGGACACGGAATCTGGTGACAGTCAGGAATTTAGTCTGAGCTTCCGTTGACTACACAGATCTACCTGAGGCCCAGTTTACCTTAGTGTGACAGTTGGAGAGGTTGGGGGGGGGGGGGTGCGGTGAGTTTCTAGTTCCCACAGGAGATGACCACTTGGAACCCTCTGAATCGAGAGTGCAGGCTAAAAGGATGTGGGTGATCCACAATTGCTTTCTTTCCTCCATTGTGATGGGTTTGAAGTAGTATTGGGAGAGTGACCAGAGGATAGCATATAGTTCCTCAGACAACAATCCCAACCACCCTGTGTTTTGGATACTACTATTTTCCCTTACATCAGCAATAAGGAAATGGAGGCATCGAGAGGTGAGGCTTCCTGTCCAAGGAACCAGAATCAGTAATGGGGTTACTTGCTGTAAACCCAGGTAGCTTCCCTCTAGAGCTCAGGCCCAGAAGTCAGATGCCATCTGCCAGATTCCATTTTCAGTTTGAACCCAAACACCATATGGTTGGTTATAATTCAAGCTCAATGTTTGTGAATTTGAACATAAAATACAGTAGAAATGTGCTACAAAATTTGAAATGAAGTCCACCCTAAGCTGCTATTTAGTCCTGAGGAAAAAATATTTCTTAAATTGTAAATCTTGAGTCATCTTGCTTAGAAAAACATATCCTTAGAACAACAGGCTACCACAAATGTATAACAGCATTTTGTATGTTTGATTTTTTTTTTCCTGAGATAATTTTGAGTGTCACAGATTGTACATGCTATGCCATCCTGAAAATTTTTAATCATTCCTGTTAAGGCTACTTGTTGGTCTGGGGTATGTGTATTTGAATTTTGATAGATAGTGTCTTTAACTCTGCAAATTGACAACCTGGACTCACTTTCCACTACATGGTACATGAGAGCTCAGGTTTGTGGTGATGAGGACCATATCCAGCCCTCGCTATGCACCTTGCACCATTTTTAGTGCTTTATATATAACATCACCAAGATATATGAACTATTTTTTCCTGCCATCTTAATGAATGCAGTGTTATGTGTGAGGAATATTTAAATATCTTCACAGAGTTCTGCCAGAGAGGTTTTGTGTTCATTTTTCATTTTATATCACGGAGGTAAAACTGTTCCCCTTGTGTCCCAAATTAGGAGGAGTGAAGCAGACCTGGGTGGCTCAGGGGGTTAAGTGTGTGACTCTTGGTTTCAGCTCAGGTCCTGTTCTCAGGGTCCTGGGATCCAGCCCTGGGTTGGGCTCCATGCTCAGTGGGAGTCAGCTTGTGGATTCTCTCTTTTTCCCTCTACCCCTCCTCCTGCTCGTGCTTTCTCTCATAGATAGATAGATAGATAGATAGATAGATAGATAGATAGATAGATAGATATTTTAAAACAATTAGGAGGGGTGAGGCTGGTATATACAAATCCTGAACCTCCAAAATAGCCAGATACAGTTCATTCATGCTTAGGAAATGGGCCACCTGCTGGAGACTTGAAAAGGAGGCTTGAACTGCAAAATGTAGGTTAGGAGCGACTGGCAGGCTCAGCATACCTTAGGCTTTCAATAAATGATTCCTTTGCCTTCTACGTTATTACCACCTGGCTTCCTTTCTGAGCCCTGTGGAATGGTGGTTACTACAATACCCAGAAGGTTGTACATGGTGAGGTGTCAGTTCCTGGCCAGTGATGGCCCAGGAGAGGGGGTCGGGCTGTGAGGGCACAGCATGTGTGTTATCAATAATATAACAGCCTCCCAAAGCTGTCGATGTTCTGATCCCTTGAACCTCTGGATATGTTAACTCACGTGGCAAAAGGGACTTTATGTGTGTGATTAAGTATATTAACATGAGAGATCATTCAGTGGGCCCAGTGTAGTCACAGGAGGATAGAGTCAAGATTTCAGGAAGTAGGGAAGCCTGGGTGGTTCAGTGGTTGAATGTCTGCCTTCCACTCAGGGCATGATCCCGGGATCCCGGATCGAATCCCACATCCGGCTCCCTGCATGGAGCCTGCTTCTCCCTCTGCCTGTGTCTCTGCCTCTGCCTGTGTGTCTGTCATGAATAAATAAATAAATCTTTTTTAAAAAAGATTTTAGGAAGTAAACAGGTCAGAGTGATAATAATTGCTGACTCTAAAGACAGAGGAAGGGGGCAAGGAGCTAAGGAATGCAGGAGGTCTTCAGAAATTGGGAAAGGTAGGAAAACAAATTCTTTTGAGGAACTGCCAGACAGAACACAATTCTGAGGACATCTTGATTTTATCCTAGTGAAGCCCATTTTGGATTTATAATCTTTACAAGTATAAGAAGATAAATTTGTGTTGACTTAAGCCACAAAGCTGGTAATGATTTGTTACAGCAGCTATAGGAAACTAGTAGCGTGCAGCAGAGAATTGAAAGAAGGCTGAGGGTACCTGAAATATGCATGTAGTTCTGGGTGCCTGCAATTGAAGAAAAGGTCCAAATGGGGAGACCTTCTGGCAGGAATGGAGGCTTTCCTTTGGCAATTAGGGCTTAGAGGTTTGGGGCAAGATGGGATTCTGGGTGTATTGACAAGTGTTCTCTCCACGTTGTATGCAGAGTGACATGTGAGGAGACTGGTGTGATGTCTGTGGTGTGAGTGAGAAGAGTCACGGTAGGTAGCTGAAACTATGAGGGAGGTGTGGTCTGAGAAGTGATCTGCACGAGAGGAGTGTAAACTGATGGTCCTGCATCCCCATTCTTGGAGGCTTCCATGAGAATAGTGAGCCCAGGTTTATGTCTAGGGGGTATGATTTAGGGTACCCCGGGGGGATTGGCTGGCAAGTAGGGAGTGGGTGAGCATGACATTGTTATGGGTGGATAGAGTGGGGATACTCAGTCAAGAAACTTCCCTGGACCTTGCTGGCCATGTCATTGCAGGACTGTGTGATCTCTGAGGACGTGTTTGTGTACTTCTCCTGGGAAGAATGGATGCTCCTTGATGATTCTCAGAGACTTTTATATCAGGATGTGATGCTGGAGAACTTTGCACTTTTAGCCTCACTGGGTAAGGTCTGCATGCCAATACCATCTGCTTTCTCTTTTTTCTCCAGACTGCTCTGTCCTTCCCATGGTCAGATCATAGGCACTGCTTCCTTACCTGATCTACCGGGGTAGATGCTATGAGTGTCAGGAGTGTTCTCACCTCTTAGCTAGCCAGTCCTAAAGCCATGCAGCAAAGGAATTGGGAGTTACAAGGTATGGTTTGCCCAGTCAATCCCACAGTCTTGGTCATTTTCAAGCCTGTTAAATCTGTCCAGAATTAGAGCACCTCTGTGCCTAAGGTTCTGCTCCCTTTCTCCGGGTGACATTTTCTGGGACTTAATTTTTTTTTTTTAAGATTTTATTTATTTATTCATGAGAGACACAGAGAGGCAGAGACATAGGAAGAGGGAGAAGCAGGCTCCATGCAGAGAGGCCAATGTGAGACTTGATCCTGGGACTCCAGGATCACGCCCTGAGCCAAAGGCAGATGCTTAACCACTAAGCCACTCAAGCGTCCCATCTGGAACTTAATTGTACCAGGAGTTACAGGCACTCACATAGTCACTACTTAAGGGGACCTTTGTGCTGTTTCTCCAAAACCTTCCTTCAAGGTTTTTAAAAAAATTTTTAAAAGACTTTATTCATTTTAGAGAGAGAAACAAAGAGAGCATGAGCAGGGAGAAGGGGTAGAGGGAGAGAGAGAGAGAGAGAATACCAGGCAGGTTCCACACTGAATGCAGGACCCTATGATCCCATGACCCTGAATCATGATCTGAGTCAAAACCAAGAGGCAGACACTCAACCAACCAGCCACCCAGTTGGCACCGCCCCCCCGCCAAGGTTTTTTTTTTTTGTAATTTTTTTTTTAAACTTATGGGAGTGTCATAGGATGCATTGTTCAGTGTTATAGGATGCTCACCTGTCCTATGTCTCCCTTAGGAATTGCATCCTCACAATCTCACTTAGTCACTCAACTGAACCCAAGGAAAGATCCCCAGATGCCTGAACAGGTGAATATGAACCCAGCCACAGAGAGAGAGGCTCAGAAGGGACCTGGACCTGGTGAGTAGATATGAGGAAAGGGGATGATATCAAGATTGGATTCAAAACTAGCTATACTAACTTTTCACACCAGTGTTCAGCTTCAAGGCTGGTGGCTACACAAAATTTCTACCCATCCTTCTCCATTCTTGACATTGCAGCTTATCTCCTGTCTGACTTCTAGCCGCTTGCCATCTTCCATCAGCCCTATACCCAGGCCACACTCCTGCTCAGTCTACATTGTTCTCCAGCATTGGCCTACACTTAATGTGTCATGAGATGCACACATATCCCTAAATAATCCTTGAGCACCAGCTATACACTTGTAAGTGGACCTTCCTGGGCCTGCACCTGCCCTTCTGCATAGCACTTGCCGGTCTTCACAGCCAGATACCTACTGGAAGCCACTTGCTGTACTCTATCCCCATATCCCTGTCTTCAGGAGGCCCCTTTCATTGAGTGACCTTCAGAGACCCAGTTCTGCATTGCATCTCCTTCCTCAACCCATCCCTAGCTCTCTTGTCCTATAAACAGTCCCTCTGATGTGTTCCTGGGTGTGTCATACACACATTGACAGCAGGGTTGCCCCTCCACAGAAATCTAACATGCACATCAGCAGTACTTGTCTGCTTTCAGGTTGTCGGTATGCAGTGGAGGACGAGCAGAGTGTTTCTTTAGAGGGACTGTCACAGGTCAGGACTCCTGTGGCCAGTCTGAAGACCCACCCATGTGGCGGATCTGGCTCCAGACTGAGAGGAATCTTACACCTGCCTGAACATGAGGTGGGAGAAGCCGGGCTGAAACCACAGCCATGTGGGGCAAGTTGGAAACACTTCTGGCTCAGTGCGAATCTTCATCAGCGCCACACTGGAGATAAATCCTTCAGAGGAGGTGAGGGCAGGGACTCCATGAAAAGCTACCAGTTCTGTGTACCAGAGAAGACCCTTGTGTATGGTGAGGGTAGAGTGGGCTTTCCAGCCACCTCCAGCCTTCCCCTGCACCAAGTTCCCCATGTGAACACTAAGCCCCACAAGAGCACCAGGCTTGGGGGAGCCCTTCACTTTAGACAGCAGCAGCAGCACAGGTGCATCGAATGTGGGAAATTATTCACCCGCAAGGACACACTTACTCGGCATCAGAGAATCCACACTGGAGAAAGGCCTTATGCATGCAGCAAATGTGGGAAGTTCTTTAGTCAGAGCTGTGACCTCTTTAAACACAAGACCATCCACACTGGAGAAAGGCCTTATGAATGCAGTGAATGTGGGAAGTTCTTTCGACAAATCTCTGGCCTTATCGAACACAGGCGAGTTCACACTGGAGAAAGACTCTATCAGTGCAGTAATTGTGGAAAATTCTTTAGTAGTAAGTCTAACCTCATTAGACACCAAGAAGTTCACACAGGAGCAAGGCCTTATGTATGTAGCACGTGTGGGAAAGAGTTCAGTCGCAAACATACACTTGTTCTGCACCAGAGAACTCACACTGGAGAAAGGCCTTATGAGTGCAGTGAATGTGGGAAGGCCTTCAGCCAGAGTTCCCACCTCAATGTACATTGGAGAATTCACAGCAGTGATTATGAGTGCAGCAGATGTGGGAAAGCCTTTAGCTGCATCTCTAAACTTGTTCAGCACCAGAAGGTTCACTCTGGAGAAAACCCTTATGAGTGCAGCAGATGTGGGAAAGCCTTTACCCAAAGGCCAAATCTTATTCGGCACTGGAAAGTTCATACTGGTGAACGGCCTTACGTGTGCAGCAAATGTGGAAAAGAGTTCAACCGTAAACACACACTTGTTCTCCACCAGAAGATTCATACTGGAGAAAAGCCTTAATACTACATCAGATATGGGAAATCCTTTAGCCAGTGCCCCCAACTTACTGTTCACTTGAGAATTCCTAGCAGTGATTATGGGTGCTAAGAACATAAGACAGCCTTTACCCAAAGACCAGACCTTATTCAGCCCTGAAAAGTCCACACTGGAGAAAGGCTGTAGCGGTACAGGGAAGGTGCCATCTCCTTATTCAGCCCAATAGCTCTTCCCAGAGTGAAGTTCTGAGAGTATGCCATCATTTAAAAGTAGTACCTCATAGACACAAACATCTGTGCTAGGGAGATTCCTTGTGAGTGCCTGCTATGTCTGGTACTTTCAGGAGCTGTGTTGTACATTGTAAACTGCTGAGTCCCTTTGCCAATGGCAAGAGCTGTCCTGCTGTTACCATCTGGGGGAGTCTTCGAGTGCATGTCAGTCACTCTGGCATGCTCAGGCAGGCAGACTTCTTTGCTATCTCCACAGGCTTTATAAGGAGTCGTGATTGGCCCCCGTGTCCCATGCCCCCTTCTGTCCGAGTTAGGCATGGAAAGAATCAGCACACAGGATGGGTTTTCCAGGTAGCTTGCAAAGGTTGCTTTTCATGGACTTTTTCATTTGCCCCCCTCTGTCTGAGTTAGTCATGGAAAGAATCAGCACACAAGATGCGTTTTCCAGATAGCTTGCAAAGGTTGATTTTCATGGACTTTTTCATCTTGTGTGAGACTCCTGTGGATGTATACAGTCTCATGTCCTCTAGCCTTGGAACCACATGCCTCACATCACTCATGTTTCTACAATAATGAAGTACTTATTCTTTGAGCTATTTTTAATATGGAAGGTCCTGCTCATTGTGTGTAGTGTTGAGAACACAGTTGTATTCTAACAACATGAAAGGATAAAGTTGTAAGAGTCCTCAGTTTTCCATGTCTCAAAGAGGAGACTATGATGGCAGAAAAAAGCTCTCACTCCAGGTTTGGCCTAATTTGTGTTGCTACCTAAGGTCTTTTAGGAAAGACTTAGGAGCTTTGTGAGGCCTGTCATGACAGCCTGGGTGCTAGTTTAATTTGTGGGTCCATAAGTAACTATGTGGAGATGTGGTTGTGACAATCTCCAGTGCATCTGGAAGCAGAATGAGTTTGGTCCCTTTTCCCCTGGACTGTTCATATCACCAAGTACTGTTAAAAGGAGACTGGCCTCTGGTACCTGACAGGAAGCCTGAGTTCAGAATTCAGTAGACAGATGTCACTGGTGGGAAAACCTACAGGAGCCAGGTGGGAACTGTAATGGATACAGAAACCAAAGTGTGACTAATAAGGAGTTAGAGACATTGCAGCACAGTAGAAGGTACCGTGAAAGGTACCTGCTCACAGTATTCCCATACTGTGGTGAACAGGATGAGAAGAGTACAGAAATTTTCAGGACTTCCAGAGCTATGTCTCCTGTGGCCAAGATCACTTGCAGGCAAATTAATCTAAATATTTTGTGGATTCCCTTCAACTCGAGATGCCTCGGGTCAGAACTATTTCTATGCTAGCAGGAAACTGGGTGACAGAAAGGAGATCTGGGATTCTAGGGATGTAGTTTTTGTGACTTATTCAATGTTCTTAGTAACTCATATAGAAACCGCTTTCATTAGTTGCCAATTTATGCTGCCACTGAGGCAGGACTACTCCCAAGGTGCTCGGACAGAGATGATGGAGTAAACAGGGTTGCCTATAGGATTTAATTTGTCTTTTTCCTATTTTTTTAAGGAGGACTCTTATTTATTTGAGAACTCTCTTCTAACATAGTCATTTTGTAAGTTTCCCTGTAATTCCTATGTTAGCAGCATTCCCCACATTTTGATATATTGTGCCTTTGTTTCTAGAATTGGTTTAAAATTGCACTAAAAAGGGCAGCCCTGCTGGCCCAGTGGTTTAGCGCCACCTTCAGCCCGGGATGTGATCCTGGAGACCCAGGATCAAGTCCCACATCGGGCTCCCTGTGTGGAGCCTGCTTCTCCCTCTGCCTGTGTCTCTGCCTCTCTCTCTCTGTCTGTGTCTGTCATGAATAAATAAATACAATCTTGTGTCTTCTCCTAAGAATATGCTCCTTATTTCTCAGAACTTTTTTTAAAATGTGATCGGAAATTTTCACTTTTACCTCCTGTAATCTCATCCAAAATACCACTCTTTCTCTTTTTTTCTCCAAGCTCTTCCTTCCATGGTCAATCATAGCACGCTTCCTTACCTGTCTAGGGGTAATGCAGATGTCAATTTCTCACCTCTACTACCAGCCTAAACCATCAAAAAGGGTATTGGGAGTTACAAGGTATGGTTTGCCAGTCAATCCCACAGTCTTGGTCATTTTCAAGCCTGTTAAATCTGTCCAGAATTAGAGCACCTCTGTGCCTAAGGTTCTGCTCCCTTTCTCCGGGTGACATTTTCTGGGACTTAATTTTTTTTTTTTAAGATTTTATTTATTTATTCATGAGAGACACAGAGAGGCAGAGACATAGGAAGAGGGAGAAGCAGGCTCCATGCAGAGAGGCCAATGTGAGACTTGATCCTGGGACTCCAGGATCACGCCCTGAGCCAAAGGCAGATGCTTAACCACTAAGCCACTCAAGCGTCCCATCTGGAACTTAATTGTACCAGGAGTTACAGGCACTCACATAGTCACTACTTAAGGGGACCTTTGTGCTGTTTCTCCAAAACCTTCCTTCAAGGTTTTTAAAAAATTTTTTAAAAGACTTTATTCATTTTAGAGAGAGAAACAAAGAGAGCATGAGCAGGGAGAAGGGGTAGAGGGAGAGAGAGAGAGAGAGAGAATACCAGGCAGGTTCCACACTGAATGCAGGACCCTATGATCCCATGACCCTGAATCATGATCTGAGTCAAAACCAAGAGGCAGACACTCAACCAACCAGCCACCCAGTTGGCACCGCCCCCCCGCCAAGGTTTTTTTTTTTTTGTAATTTTTTTTTTAAACTTATGGGAGTGTCATAGGATGCATTGTTCAGTGTTATAGGATGCTCACCTGTCCTATGTCTCCCTTAGGAATTGCATCCTCACAATCTCACTTAGTCACTCAACTGAACCCAAGGAAAGATCCCCAGATGCCTGAACAGGTGAATATGAACCCAGCCACAGAGAGAGAGGCTCAGAAGGGACCTGGACCTGGTGAGTAGATATGAGGAAAGGGGATGATATCAAGATTGGATTCAAAACTAGCTATACTAACTTTTCACACCAGTGTTCAGCTTCAAGGCTGGTGGCTACACAAAATTTCTACCCATCCTTCTCCATTCTTGACATTGCAGCTTATCTCCTGTCTGACTTCTAGCCGCTTGCCATCTTCCATCAGCCCTATACCCAGGCCACACTCCTGCTCAGTCTACATTGTTCTCCAGCATTGGCCTACACTTAATGTGTCATGAGATGCACACATATCCCTAAATAATCCTTGAGCACCAGCTATACACTTGTAAGTGGACCTTCCTGGGCCTGCACCTGCTCTTCTGCATAGCACTTGCCGGTCTTCACAGCCAGATACCTACTGGAAGCCACTTGCTGTACTCTATCCCCATATCCCTGTCTTCAGGAGGCCCCTTTCATTGAGTGACCTTCAGAGACCCAGTTCTGCATTGCATCTCCTTCCTCAACCCATCCCTAGCTCTCTTGTCCTATAAACAGTCCCTATGATGTGTTCCTGGGTGTGTCATACACACATTGACAGCAGGGTTGCCCCTCCACAGAAATCTAACATGCACATCAGCAGTACTTGTCTGCTTTCAGGTTGTCGGTGTGCAGTGGAGGACGAGCAGAGTGTTTCTTTAGAGGGACTGTCACAGGTCAGGACTCCTGTGGCCAGTCTGAAGACCCACCCATGTGGCGGATCTGGCTCCAGACTGAGAGGAATCTTACACCTGCCTGAACATGAGGTGGGAGAAGCCGGGCTGAAACCACAGCCATGTGGGGCAAGTTGGAAACACTTCTGGCTCAGTGCGAATCTTCATCAGCGCCACACTGGAGATAAATCCTTCAGAGGAGGTGAGGGCAGGGACTCCATGAAAAGCCACCAGTTCTGTGTACCAGAGAAGACCCTTGTGTATGGTGAGGGTAGAGTGGGCTTTCCAGCCACCTCCAGCCTTCCCCTGCACCAAGTTCCCCATGTGAACCCTAAGCCCCACAAGAGCACCAGGCTTGGGGGAGCCCTTCACTTTAGACAGCAGCAGCAGCACAGGTGCATCGAATGTGGGAAATTATTCACCCGCAAGGACACACTTACTCGGCATCAGAGAATCCACACTGGAGAAAGGCCTTATGCATGCAGCAAATGTGGGAAGTTCTTTAGTCAGAGCTGTGACCTCTTTAAACACAAGACCATCCACACTGGAGAAAGGCCTTATGAATGCAGTGAATGTGGGAAGTTCTTTCGACAAATCTCTGGCCTTATCGAACACAGGCGAGTTCACACTGGAGAAAGACTCTATCAGTGCAGTAATTGTGGAAAATTCTTTAGTAGTAAGTCTAACCTCATTAGACACCAAGAAGTTCACACAGGAGCAAGGCCTTATGTATGTAGCACGTGTGGGAAAGAGTTCAGTCGCAAACATACACTTGTTCTGCACCAGAGAACTCACACTGGAGAAAGGCCTTATGAGTGCAGTGAATGTGGGAAGGCCTTCAGCCAGAGTTCCCACCTCAATGTACATTGGAGAATTCACAGCAGTGATTATGAGTGCAGCAGATGTGGGAAAGCCTTTAGCTGCATCTCTAAACTTGTTCAGCACCAGAAGGTTCACTCTGGAGAAAACCCTTATGAGTGCAGCAGATGTGGGAAAGCCTTTACCCAAAGGCCAAATCTTATTCGGCACTGGAAAGTTCATACTGGTGAACGGCCTTACGTGTGCAGCAAATGTGGAAAAGAGTTCAACCGTAAACACACACTTGTTCTCCACCAGAAGATTCATACTGGAGAAAAGCCTTAATACTACATCAGATATGGGAAATCCTTTAGCCAGTGCCCCCAACTTACTGTTCACTTGAGAATTCCTAGCAGTGATTATGGGTGCTAAGAACATAAGACAGCCTTTACCCAAAGACCAGACCTTATTCAGCCCTGAAAAGTCCACGCTGGAGAAAGGCTGTAGCGGTACAGGGAAGGTGCCATCTCCTTATTCAGCCCAATAGCTCTCCCCAGAGTGAAGTTCTGAGAGTATGCCATCATTTAAAAGTAGTACCTCATAGACACAAACATCTGTGCTAGGGAGATTCCTTGTGAGTGCCTGCTATGTCTGGTACTTTCAGGAGCTGTGTTGTACATTGTAAACTGCTGAGTCCCTTTGCCAATGGCAAGAGCTGTCCTGCTGTTACCATCTGGGGGAGTCTTCGAGTGCATGTCAGTCACTCTGGCATGCTCAGGCAGGCAGACTTCTTTGCTATCTCCACAGGCTTTATAAGGAGTCGTGATTGGCCCCCGTGTCCCATGCCCCCTTCTGTCCGAGTTAGGCATGGAAAGAATCAGCACACAGGATGGGTTTTCCAGGTAGCTTGCAAAGGTTGCTTTTCATGGACTTTTTCATTTGCCCCCCTCTGTCTGAGTTAGTCATGGAAAGAATCAGCACACAAGATGCGTTTTCCAGATAGCTTGCAAAGGTTGATTTTCATGGACTTTTTCATCTTGTGTGAGACTCCTGTGGATGTATACAGTCTCATGTCCTCTAGCCTTGGAACCACATGCCTCACATCACTCATGTTTCTACAATAATGAAGTACTTATTCTTTGAGCTATTTTTAATATGGAAGGTCCTGCTCATTGTGTGTAGTGTTGAGAACACAGTTGTATTCTAACAACATGAAAGGATAAAGTTGTAAGAGTCCTCAGTTTTCCATGTCTCAGAGAGGAGACTATGATGGCAGAAAAAAGCTCTCACTCCAGGTTTGGCCTAATTTGTGTTGCTACCTAAGGTCTTTTAGGAAAGACTTAGGAGCTTTGTGAGGCCTGTCATGACAGCCTGGGTGCTAGTTTAATTTGTGGGTCCATAAGTAACTATGTGGAGATGTGGTTGTGACAATCTCCAGTGCATCTGGAAGCAGAATGAGTTTGGTCCCTTTTCCCCTGGACTGTTCATATCACCAAGTACTGTTAAAAGGAGACTGGCCTCTGGTACCTGACAGGAAGCCTGAGTTCAGAATTCAGTAGACAGATGTCACTGGTGGGAAAACCTACAGGAGCCAGGTGGGAACTGTAATGGATACAGAAACCAAAGTGTGACTAATAAGGAGTTAGAGACATTGCAGCACAGTAGAAGGTACCGTGAAAGGTACCTGCTCACAGTATTCCCATACTGTGGTGAACAGGATGAGAAGAGTACAGAAATTTTCAGGACTTCCAGAGCTATGTCTCCTGTGGCCAAGATCACTTGCAGGCAAATTAATCTAAATATTTTGTGGATTCCCTTCAACTCGAGATGCCTCGGGTCAGAACTATTTCTATGCTAGCAGGAAACTGGGTGACAGAAAGGAGATCTGGGATTCTAGGGATGTAGTTTTTGTGACTTATTCAATGTTCTTAGTAACTCATATAGAAACCGCTTTCATTAGTTGCCAATTTATGCTGCCACTGAGGCAGGACTACTCCCAAGGTGCTCGGACAGAGATGATGGAGTAAACAGGGTTGCCTATAGGATTTAATTTGTCTTTTTCCTATTTTTTTAAGGAGGACTCTTATTTATTTGAGAACTCTCTTCTAACATAGTCATTTTGTAAGTTTCCCTGTAATTCCTATGTTAGCAGCATTCCCCACATTTTGATATATTGTGCCTTTGTTTCTAGAATTGGTTTAAAATTGCACTAAAAAGGGCAGCCCTGCTGGCCCAGTGGTTTAGCGCCACCTTCAGCCCGGGATGTGATCCTGGAGACCCAGGATCAAGTCCCACATCGGGCTCCCTGTGTGGAGCCTGCTTCTCCCTCTGCCTGTGTCTCTGCCTCTCTCTCTCTGTCTGTGTCTGTCATGAATAAATAAATACAATCTTAAAAATAAAATAAAATAAAATTGCACTAAAAAATTTCTAGCTTTATTTCTAGTGACTTCTGAGTATCTGGCTTTGACACTCTGTTAAGATAAGGCCCGTGGGATTTATTATTTTTTTTAAAGATTTTTTTTTTTAATTTATTTATTCAGAGAGAGAGAGAGAGACTGAGAGGCAGAGACACAGGCAGAAGGAGAAGCGGGCTCCATGCAGGGAGCCCGACGCCAGACTTGATCCTGCGTCTCCAGGATCACACCCTGGGCTGCAGGCAGCGCTAAACCGCTGCGCCACCGGGGGTGCCCGGCCCATGGGATTTATTATGTATTGTTTAATATCCAAAAATTGGGCAGCCCGGGTGGATCAGGGGTTTAGTGCCACCTTCAGCCTGGGGCGTGATTCTGGAGACCCAGGATTGGGTCCCACATCGGGCTCCTTGCGTGGAGCCTGCTTCTCCCTCTGCCTGTGTCTCTGCCTTTCTCTCTCTCTCTCTCTGTCTCTCTCTCTCTCTCTGTGTGTGTGTCTCTCAAGAATAAATAAATAAAATCTTTTAAAAATAATAATAATAATATCCAAAAATTTCCTGACCATACCAAGTCCCAGTTTGTTTTGCTGATGGTTTCCAACTGGCATAATGGTTAGATAGTCCAGCTTGACTGTATTTCCAGAAATACATAAAAACTCCTGCTGGGATCTTCTGACTCTCTGGAAGCCAGGGTTCATCACTCACATATTTGTGGCTTAATCTGGGAGTGAATCACACAAGAGTGTGTGAATAAGAATCTGGGAAACTGCCTGGATATTTGACTCCAATATGGTCCTGCATTTTCTTTCTCTTGCTATGTTACATCCTTTGCTTTTAAGAAAACCTCACATGAATATGTTCTGTGGAGTCTTGCAAGTATTTTAATTACAGTACTTGTGAGACATTTGCAGTTGGTGATGAGGATGGGATATTTGATACAACCCTTGATTCTAGTTCAAATAATAATGCCTAAGAGGAGACTGCCTGGCTGGCTCACTGGTAGAGCATGTGACTCTTGATCTCAGGGATCGTGAGTTCAAGCCCTCCTCCCCCCCATTGAGTGTGGAGCCTACTTTTTAAAAAATGATGTATTGCACAGGAAGAAAGATGACAGAGGCTGATAAGGAAGGATTTTTGTCAACAGGTTGGTTTCCAGACCATCCTTGGGTTCCATATGCAGAAATGCTGCACCCAGAAAGAGGAGGAAAAACGTTAAGTGACAACTGGAGTTTGTAGGTCCATGCTAAATAGATTGTAAATCAAATACAAACAGGATGTCAGCCAAGAGTGTGGTTCCTTGGCTGTACCCCCCCCCCTTATTCTAGTAAAAATAAAAGCATCAGAGAGGCAGCTAGAGGCTCTCAAAGCTGTAGATTACAACCTGTGGTTCAGTATGATACCATACCTTCTATCGCCATCCCTCTGAGCCAGCTGATGATTGCCACAATAAAAGGGGAGACATATGTGAGGCATGATGCTATGCATCTCTTTGTTCAACTCTCTTGGGGTTTAATGTTGGGAGAAAGATAAGGATTCTTCAGAAAAAAAGGTAACTATAAATAAAAGACATGGAAGCAATCTCAGAATAACTGAATTAGATAAAGATGTTCAGGTGGTTAATTAAAAGTGACATCTTTTAAAAGGAGAAGGTAGGGATCCCTGGGTGGCTCAGCAGTTTGGCGCCTGCCTTTGGCCCAGGACACGATCCTGGAGTCCTGGGATTGAGTCCCGCGCTGGGCTCCCAGCATGGAGCCTGCTTCTCCCTCCTCCTGTGTCTCTACCTCTCTCTCTCTCTCTCTATGTCTATCATAAATAAATAAATCTTTTAAATAGATAATAAAAAGAGAAGGTAGATGGAATAGTTACTAAAATTTTCATGGGGATCCCTGGGTGGCGCAGCGGTTTGGCGCCTGCCTTTGGCCCAGGGCGCGATCCTGGAGACCCGGGATCGAATCCCACGTCGGGCTCCCGGTGCATGGAGCCCGCTTCTCCCTCTGCCTGTGTCTCTGCCTCTCTCTCTCTCTCTCTGTGACTATCATAAATAAATTAAAAAAAAATTAAAAAAAATAAAATAAAATAAAATTTTCATGGATCACTCAAAGAAACTGGTAATCTGTTCAAAGTACTGGAACAAATTTTCCCAATTCATCTTAGTCATAATGAACTTTTAAAATGTTAAGACTAGGGATCCCTGGGTGGCGCAGCGGTTTAGCGCCTGCCTTTGGCCCAGGGCACGATCCTGGAGACCCGGGATCGAATCCCACATCAGGCTCCCGGTGCATGGAGCCTGCTTCTCCCTCCGCCTGTGTCTCTGCCTCTCTCTCTCTCTCTGTGACTATCATAAATAAATAAAAAATTAAAAAAAAAAAAAATTAAAAAAAAAAATTATTTAAAATGTTAAGACTAGGGGATCCCTGGGTGGCTCAGTGGTTTAGCACCTGCCTTCGGCCCAGGATGTGATCCTGGAGTCCCGGGACCAAGTCATATATTGGGCTCCCTGTATGGAGCCTGCTTTTCCCACTGCCTGTGTCTCGGCCTCTCTCTCTCTCTCTCTCTCTCTCTCATGAATAAATAAAATCTTTAATAAAATAAAATAAAATAAAATATTAAGACTATAAAAAAGAGGCTTCTATAATCCTCTCAGAACCTCTTCTGATTATAACCAGGCAAGGAAATGCAGAAGATTATGACTAATTGATGGGAAGTTCAGGGTCTCATGACCTTGCAGAAGGGACCCCAAGTCTACTTTGAATCATATTGGTAACATGGCTTGAGGGCAGTAAAAAAAATATACAATTACTAGACTTGATGATCTATGTATTGTTACAACTTAAAAGTCAAATGAAAATTGAGAGGGAAATATCATAGGAATCTTATTCTATAGGAGGCTTACAGGTGAGAGTAAAGTCCACAAAGGAATTTCTGGACAGAAACCATGTATGAGGGATGCCTGGGTGGCTCAGCGGTTGAGCATCTGTCTGTCTTCGGCTCAGGTTGTGATCCTGGAGTCCCTGGATGGAGTCCTGCATCAGGCTCCCTGCATGGAGCCTGCTTCTCCCTCTGCCTATGTCTCTGCCTCCCTCTCTCTCTATCTCTCATGAATGAATAAATAAAATCTTAAAAAAAAAAAAAGAAAGAAACCATGTATGATTATTGCCTCCCCCAACCACAGTGTGTTATTGGAATGGATATGATGTCATATAAATCTACCTAGTCCTTTTTCTTTTAAGTAAGCTCTATGCCCAATATGGGGCTTGAACTCAGGACCCCAAATTCAAGAGTCACATTCTCTACAGACTGAGCCAGCCAAGTTAAGGACCTTCTATTTTTTTTAAATTAAGGACCTTTCCCAAGTTAAGGACCTTCTATTTTTTTTTAATTAAAATTTTTAGGGGGGATGCCTGGATGGCTCAGCAGTTGAGCCTTTGGCTCAGGGTGTGATCCCAGAGACCCAGAACGAGTCTCCCTTCCAGCTTCCTACATGGAGCCTGCTTCTCTCCCTCTGCCTGTGTCTCTGCCTCTCTCTGTGTCTCCCATGAATAAATAAATAAAATCTTTAAAAAAAATTTTTTTAAGGGACACCTGGGTGGCTAAGTGGTTGAGTGCCTGCCTTAGGTCCAGAGCATGATCCTTGGGTCCCAGGATCAAGTCCCATATCGGGCTCCCTGCATGGAGCTTGCTTCTTCTTCTGCCTGTGTTGTCTCTGCCTCTCTCTCTCTCTCTCTCTCTCTCTCTCTCTCTCTCTCTCTCTCTGTCTCTCATGAATGAATAAATAAAACCTTAATTTTTTTTCTCCTCCCCATTCCCTTGGTGGAATTTACTAATCAGTGACTATAGGATGTCAATTAAAATTGATAGTGGGACATAATTCCCCTATCCCACAATTGGGTTATTATCAGTCTAGAAGTTTGTTTCCCAAGAGTGAGGCATCTCTTCAATATTTTAACGCTAATTACTCTTTATTTCATTTCATTTACTCATTTGCAAAATGAAAGCAGGTATTATTGACTTAATTAATCCAGAATTGAATCATCATTTTGGAAATTTTGGGAGAAAAAAGTTCTTTTTCTCCCTACTGTGTAAAACGTGGCTTGTAAAACAATATTAGAAAAGATATATAAAATTTTACATGTTTGGCATTCTGGATAGTTTTCCCACACGTCTTTACCTTTGCAGGCCACACTAACAAACTCCAAATTATAAGTCATGCTTGAATATTATTTTTATGAAAGATGATGTCAATATTGGGTAAGGGGAAATGGACTTAAAATAATGTTTCAACCAAAGACTAAGTGTATATTTGAGAAATTCAGTGACATTTCCAAAGTTATGCATTTTTCTAATGTTTGTGAGAAAAGCATTTCATAATTTATGATCTCTTTCCTCTAAGAATTTCTTGTTCAGAAACACTGCTAAAAACATGCTAAGATTATTACCATCCATATTTTACATTCTATATAATATAGCTTTCATTTCATTTTCTATTAAATTTTTTTAGATTTATTTATTCATGAGAGACAGAGAGAGGCAGAGACATAGGCAGAGGGAGAAGCAGATTCCCTGCCAGGAGCCTGATGCGGGACTGGATCCCAGGACTCCAGGATCATGCCCTGAGCCAAAGGCAGACACTCAACCACTGAGCCACCCAGGCGTCCATTTTTTCCATTAATTTTTAATTTCAGTGAATGCAAATATTCAAAAACTGTTTTGTTCTATCTGGTGTGGTTCATGCTTAGTAATATTTTACTTATAAAACTTGAAAACATGGGGACCTGGGTGGCTCGGTTGGGCATCTGCTTTGGGCTCAGGTTATGATCCGAGAGCCCTGGGATAGAGCCCCTGATCAGGCTCCCTGATCAGCGGTGAGCCTGCTTCTCCCTCTCCTTCCCACTTGTGCTCTCTTTCACTACCTCTCTCAAATAAACTTAAAAATAAATAAAATATTTAAAACTTTGAAAACACACTGCAATATTTTTATCTTAAAGAGATTTTTTTTTAAAGATTTTATTCATTTATTCATGAGAGGGAGAGAGAGACAGAGACACAGGCAGAGGGAGAGGCAGGCTCCATGCAAGGAGCCCGATGCAGGACTCGATCCCAGATCTTCAGGATCACGCCTTGGGCGGAAGGCAGACACTAAACCGCTGAGCCACCCAGGGATCCCTCTTAAAGACATTTATTAAAGAGAGAGCGAGTGGAAGGGGAGGGACAGAGTGAGAGGGAAAAAGAGAATCCCAAGGAGACTCTGCTGAGCCCAGAGCCCAACATAGAACTCGATCCCACGACCTCCAGATCATGACCTGAGCCTAAATCCAGAGTTGAACTCTCAAATGACTGAGCCACCCAGATACCCAAGTTGTTTCCTGCTGTTCATCCAGTACCCTGGAAGGCTGGTATTCATCATTCGTTTAGACAATATGAGGAATAATATTTTTTGAATATTGAAAAACAATTAAAAATACAGAAAATAAGACTTTACATAATACCATTAAATGAAAGGCTAAGTAAATACTTAAATAAACTTCTTTTCTTAGAAAAAGTATTGTGGTAAGAGAACTCTCAAAATTAGTGATGGAAGGATACATTTTTGAAAGGTTCTAGAAGAGATATAAAAATATATTAATATTATTAAAGTGGGAAGAATAACAAGGACTGTGAATACATCACACAGACAGCATTTACTTATGTGGATATTTTACAGCAAATCTCAAATATACAATTTTATTCAATTAGGGTTTTGTTTTTGTTTTTGTTTTTTGAGAGAGAGAGAGATAGAGCATGGGGTCACACAAGTGGAGGGATTGGGGCAAAGGGAGAGGAAGAAACTTAAACAGACTCCATGCTCCATGCAGAGACTGCTGTGGAGATAAATCTCACAACACTGGAATTACGACTTCAGCTGAAATCAAAAGTCTGATGCTTAACTGACTGAGCTACCCAGGCGCCCCAGGTATGTATTTTTTTAAAAGGTAAAATGTTTATTTCATAAAACAAGTATTTTTATTGTACCAATAATAATATAAGATTATTATCAAGTGTCTACATTATTTTTTGACTCCACACAGGTATTGCTCAGTGTTTTTAAGAATGAAGAAAATTTGGGGATCCCCGGGTGGCTCAGCGGTTTATCACCTGCCTTCAGCCCAGGATGTGATCCTGGAGTTCCGGATCCAGTCTCGCATCGGGCTTCCTGCATGGAACCTGCTTCTCCCTCTGCCTATGTCTCTGCCTCTCTGTCTGTGCCTCTCGTGAATAAATAAATAAAATCTTTAAAAAAAAAAAAAAAAAAAGAATGAAGAAAATTTTGGGTCCCTGGATGGCTAAATCGGTTAAGCAACTGCCTTCGGCTCAGGTCATAATCCCGGAGTCCTGGGATTGAGCCCAGTGTTGGGCTCCTTGTTCAGTGGGGAGTTTGCCTCTCCATTTCCCTCTGCCCCTCACCTCACCCAGGCTTGGTCTCTCGCTCTCTCTCTCAAATAAATAAAAATCTTTTTTTAAAAAAAGAATGAAGAAAATTTCACTTTGGAAGCAAAATGATTAGTGACTCTAGTAGTCAACTGCTCAGATTAATTCTACATCCTTTCAGACTTCACTGCTAAAATTTCTCTAAAGTATTAATTTTTTCATCATCAATTGATGTTTCCCCAGAGCTTTATCTGCCACCACCTTTGAATCACTACATAGTCACTGATTTTTGCCTAATTTTTAAAAAAGATTTTATTTATTCATGAGAGACACAGAGGCAAAGACATAGAGGGAGATCACGCTCCCTGCAGGGAGCTCCATGCGGGACTCAATCCCAGGACCCCAGGATCGTGCCCTGAGTCCAAGGCAGACGCTCTACCACTGAGCTACCCAGACGTCCCCTTTTTTCCTAGTTTTTATTTAAATTCCAATTTGTTGGGACGCCTGGGTGGCTCAGTGGTTGAGCGTCTGCCTTCCGCGTCTCAGGGCATTATCCTGGTTTGGGATGAGTCCCGCATGGGGCTCCGGCTTCTCTCTCTACCTGTGTCTCTTCCTTTTTCTCTGTCTCTCTTGAATAAATAAATAAATAAACAAACAAACAAACAAACAAACAAAATTTTAAGGATTTTATTTATTTATTCATGAGAGACACACAGAGAGAGGCAGAGACATAGGCAGAGGCAGAGGGAGAAGCAGGCTCCATGCAGGAAGCCCATTGCAGGACCCATTCCCGGGTCTCCAGGATTACTCCCTGGGCTGAAGGCAGACATCCAACCGCTAAGCCACCCAGGCGCCCCAACAAATGTTTTTTTTAAAAAAGAATCTGTATTCTGGTTTGCCTCTTTTCCCCCTACTATGTTCATGTGTTTTCTTTCTTTTTTCTTTCTTCTTTCTTTCTTTCTTTCTTTCTTTCTTTCTTTCTTTCTTTCTTTCTTTCTTTCTTCTTTCTTTCTTTCTTTCTTCTTTCTTTCTCTTTCTTTTCTTTCTTTCTTTCTTTCTTTCTTTCTTTCTTTCTTTCTCTTTCTTCTTTCTTTCTTCTTTTTCTTTTTTTTATTCATGAGAGACACACACAGAGAGAGGTAGAGACACAGGCAGAGGGAGAAGCAGGCTCCCCACAGGGAGCCCTATGTGGGACTCAATCCCAGGACCCCTGGATCTTGCCCCAAGCTGAAGGCAGACGCTCAACCACTAAGCCACCCAGGCATCCCTTGTGTTTGGTTTCTTAAGTTCCACGTGAGTGAAATCATATGGTACATGTCTTTCTCTGAGTATTTCACTTAGAATAATACTTTCTAGTTCCACCCACATCTTTGCAAATGGGAATATGTCATTCTTTTTTATGGATGATTAGTATTCTATTGTATATGTAAATACACATCTTTTTTTTAAGATTTATTTATTTATTCATGAGAGACACGGAGAGAGAGAGGCAGAGAGAGAAGCAGGCTCCTCACAGGGACTTGATCCCGGATCCCAGGATCATACCCTGAGCTGAAGGCAGATGTTCAACCACTGAGTCACCCAGGCATCCCTACCCCACATGGACTTCTGAGCTCTTTCTATAATTAGGGTGTTGTTGATAATGCTGCTATAAATATTGAGGTGCATGTATCTCTTCAAATCAGCATCTTTGTGTCCTTTGGGTAAATACCTAGAAGTGCAATTGCTGGATCATAGGATAGTTATATTTTTAACTTTTTGAGGAATCTCCATACAGTATTCCAGATGGCTGCACCAGTTTGCATTCCTATCAACAGTGTAAGAGGGTTCCCCACTCTCTGCATCCCGACCAACACCTGTTGTTGCCTGTGCTATTAATTTTCGCCATTCTGACTAGTGTGAGGTGAAATGTCATAGTTTTGATTTGTATTTCTCTGATGATGAAAGATGTTGAGCATCTTTTCATGTGTCTGTTAGGTATCTGCATGTCTTTTTTGGAAAAATGCCTATTTATGTGTTCCACCCATTTCTTTTTGGGTGTTAAGTTTTATAAATTCTGTATATATTTTGTTTTTGTTTTTGTTTTAAGACTTTATTTATTTATTCATGAGAGACACGGGGAGAGGGAGAAGCAGTCTCCATGCAGGGAGTCCGATATGGGATTCGATCCTGGGACTCCACACCCTGGGCAGATGGCAGGTGCTAAACCGCTGAGCCACCCAGGGATTCCCCCTTAAATTCTGTATATATTTTGGATACAAACACTTTATCAAGTATGTCGTTTGCAGGAGCTTCTGAGTGGCTCAATTAGTTGAGCATTTGACTCTTGGTTTCAGTTCAGGTCACCATCTCAGGGTCATGACATCAAGCTCTGTGTCAGACCCTGGGCTCTGCTTGGAGTCCGCTTGAGATTCTCTCCCTCTTCCTCTGCCCCTCTCACTCTCTCTGTCTCTCAAGTTAAAAAAAAAAAAATAAATAAAAAGGTATGTCATTTGCAAATATCTTCTCCCAAGAAGAATTTGTTGACTATTTCTTTCACTACGTAGAAGTTTTTTATCTTGACGAAATTCTGATACTTCATTTTTGCTTTTGTTTCCCTTGCTTCAGGAGACATATCTAGTGAGAAGTTGCTTCACCTCACGTCAAACAGGTTACTGCCTCTGTTCTCCTCTAGGGTTTTGATGGTTTCTTATCTCACATTTAGGTATTTCATCCATTTTTTAATTTATTTTTTGTGTATGATGTAAGAAAGTGATCTAGTTTCATTCTTTCACATGTTGCTGTCCAGTTTTCCCAATACCATTTTTCTTAAAAAAATAATTTATTTATTCATGAAAGAAACAGACAGGCAGAGACACAGGCAGAGGGAGAAGCAGGCTGCTTGTGGGGAACCTGAGGCCGGACTTGATCCCAGGACCCCGGAATCATGACCTGAGCCAAAGGCAGATGCTCAACCACTGAGCCACCCAGGCGTCCCCAATACCATTTCTTGAAGGGATTGTCTTTTTTTTTTTCCATTAAATATTCTTTCCTAAAAAAAAAAAATTATTTCCTGCTTTGTGGAAGATTAGTTGACCATATAGATGTGGGCTCATTTCTGGGTTTTCTATTCTGTTCCATTGATCTATGTGTCTGTTTTTGTGCCATTACCATATTGTTTGTTAATCACTACAGCTTTGTAATAGAACTTGAATTCCAGAATTGTGATGCCTCCATCTTTGCTTTTCTTTTTCAAGATTACTTTGGCTCTTTGGGGAATTTTGTGGTTCCCTATAAAATTTAGGATGGCTTGTTCTAGCTCTGTGAATAATGCTGGTGGTGTTTTGATAGGGCTTGCATTAAATGTATAGAATGTTTTGGGTAATATAGATATTTTAACAATGTTTGTTCTTCTAATCCATGAACATGGAATGTTTTTCCATTTTTTTGTGTTATATTCAATTTTTTAAATCAATGTTTTATGGTTTTCAGAGTACAGATCTTTTACCTTTTTGGTTAGGTTTATTCCTAAGTATCTTATGGTCATTTGTGCAATTGTAAATGGCATCAATTTTTTTTCTCTTTCTGCTTCTTCATGATTGGTGGATAAAAATGCAACAGATTTCTGTATGTTGATTTTTTATCCTGTGACTTTACTGAATTCATGTATTAGTTCTAGGAATTTTTTGGTGGAGTCTTTTGGGTTTTCTATACAGAATATCATGTCATCTGCAAATAGTGAATGTGTGACTTCTTCCTTGCCGGTTGTGGATGGCTTTCATTTTCATTTGTTGTCTGATTGCTGAGGCTAGGACTTCCAGGACTGTGTTAAATAACAGTGGTATGAGTGAACTTCCCTGTCTTGTTCCTGACTATTGAGGAAGAGCTCTCAGTTTTTCCCCAATGAGGATGATATTAGCTGTGGGTCTTTCATATATGGCCTTTATGATGTTGAGGTACATTTCCTCTATCTCTACTTTGAGTTGTTTTGTTTTGTTTTTTTAAGATTTTATTTATTCATGAGAGAGAGAGGCAGACACAGGCAGAGGGAGAAGCAGACTCCGTGCAGGGGGCCTGATGTGGAACTCGATCACAGTACCCCGGAATCACGCCCTGAGCCAAAGGCAGATGCTCAACAACTGAGCCACCCAGGTGTCCCCGAGTGTTTTTTTTTTTTTTATCATGAATAGATGTTGTACTTTGTCAAATGCTTTTTCTGCATCTATTGAGAGGATCATATGGTTCTCATCCTTTCTTTTTTTTTTTTTTTTTTCATCCTTTCTTTTGCTTGTTGGGAGATTTTTGATTATTGATTCAATTTCCTGGCTGGTTATTGGTCAGTTCAAGTTTTTTATTTCTTCCTGTTTCAGTTTTGGTAGTTTATATATCTGTAGGAATTTATCCATTTTTTTTCCACATTGTCCAATGTGTTGTCATATAGATTTTCATAATATTCTGTTATACTTGTTTGTATTTCTGTGGTGCTGGTTGTTATTTCTCCTCTTTCACTTGTGATTTTACTTACCTGGGTCCTTTCCCTTTTCTTTTTGAACAGTCTGGCTAGCAGTTTATCAATTTTATTAATTTTTTCAAAGAACCAGATCCTCATTTCAAGGACCTATTCTAATGTTATTTTAGTTTCTATATCATTTATTTCTGTTCTAATCTTTATTATTTCCCTCCTTCTCCTGACTCAGGGCTTCATTTGTTGTTCTTTTCCTAGCTCCCTTAGGTGTATGATTAGATTGTGTACTGAGATTGTTTTTTAAGATTTTATTTATTATTCATGAGAGACACAGAGAGAGGCAGAGACATAGGCAGAAGGAGGAGAAGCAAGCTCCCTGCAAAAAGCCCGATGTGGGACTTGATCCTGGAACTCCGGATCACACCCTGAGTGGAAGGCAGACGCTCAAGCACTGAGCCACCCATGCGTCCCTGTGTACTGAGATTTTTCTTGCTTAACTGACTGCGCCACCCAGGTGACCCCCAGAGCAAAGGTTTCTAATGGACATTTCCTGAGTGTCTCTGCAGTGAGTGGAGGAGGCTAAAGAATTAAAGGGCTGGGATTCCAGGATCTCCACTGCTGAGAATGCCACACACTGAAGCCACCTAGCCACCTACTTCTTTGGCTTGAAACCATAACTCAAGAAGGAGGCCATTAGATGCAGGAAGTTCCAATGCCCTAGACACCTACATAAGCAAACTGAAACTTCAAGCAAATTATTGTAAATGCCTTAAGAGTAAGAAATCAAAACCTAAGAACACCCAATCACAAACAAGCAACTAGGCTTTCCTAAATGAGGCGATTCCTTAAGCTATAGCCAATCTTATAACTTCTTTGCTTTGTTTCCCCTTTTTGTCTACAATAGACTTATCTCTAGTTTGGTTTGATGCTGCCCAGTTGCATTTGCTGTATACTCAAACATGCTGTTTGAAATATTATTTTACCTCACTTTATCTTTTAACAGAGCTAATTTATGTTTTTAAAGATTTTATTTATTTATTTGATAGAGAGAGCACAAGCAGGAGAAGTAGGAGAGGGAGAAACTGGCTCTCTGCTGAGCAGGGAACCTGGTGCAGGACTTGATCCCAGGACCCTGGGATCACTACCTGAGCTGAAGACAGATGCTTAACTGATTGAGCCACCCAGGGACTGCTAACAGAGTTAACTTTAAAAAAAAAAAAAAACAAAAACAAAAAAACCAAGGCTCACCCTTGCTCAGTAGTGCTTTTATTTATTTTTTTAAAAAGATTTTGTTTATTTACTTGTTTATTTTTTAAAGACTTTATTTATTTGAGAGAGATGGCCATAGATAGAGCACTAGCAGAGGGGGAAGGGCAAAGGGAGAGGAAAGGCCTCTTTGCCCAGCAGGGAGCCTGATGTGAGGCTCCATCCCAGACCCTGGGATCATGACCTGAGCCAATTGGCAGAAACTTAACCAACTGGGCTACCTTGGCGCCCTAAAAGATTTTATTTTTAAGTAATCTCTATACCCAACATGGGTTCTGAACTTAAAACCCTGAGATCAAGTTGGTCTATCAACTGAGCCGGGCAGCGCCCCTCAGTGCTGCTCTTATTAAGGAAAGCTTTCTCACTGCCCAGTGTAGTATTCCATCCAGTCCCCTTGTATGACAAAATCATGACCTCTCCTTGTTTCCATTGCACCTGCCACATTCTAACATGCAACATAATTTAGTAGTTCTGCTTTCAGGTTTCCTCTGTTTTCCTTGAACCTAAGAAATGCCACATGAATGCAGGACTGCTTGTCTTATGCCTGCATTTTTCCCATACACCTACCAAAAGTTCCTGAAAACCCAGTATGTGTTCAATTCACATTTGGTAGAACAGTGAATAAATACAACATTTCAACTTCCCCCTTATTTTTAACTACCCCAGGTACTGTAAATTTCCTCTTTAAGTCTCTATCCAAAGTGGTGTGAAAATTAGTAAAGGAAACCACAGGTAATGTGGAGTCAGGAGACCCTAAAAGAGGATGCTGGTGGGACATATATAATCACGAGGAAAAAGGAATACAATTTTAATCTTGACAAGGGAGGATGCTTTGTGGTACAAATTTAATATCCTGCTTTTAACAAAAAGGATTCTCTGTCCTTAAATCAGCAATGATGATTTTATTTATTTTAGGCCATGTCACCAAACCATGACATGCAGTAAATGAAACACTGCCGCACTCTCAAAATTTTGTTCTTCAATGACTTTTATTGAAAGACACCCTCTCAAATCTCCTAAGACCTAATAAAAGCTGGCTTTACCTTTGTCTCTTCAGATTTGCTTGTGATTTACCATAGTGTGGTTATCTAGGTTGAAATTCCTCTGTTATTCTTGAATAAGCTTAATTTACTAGCAAATTAACTGCTATTATTTTTAAGATTGACAGTAGTATTTCTCAGTGTTTTCAGGAATAAAAAAAAAAAATCACGTTTTTGAGATAAAAGCCTCAGAATAACCAAACACATTAGTCCAGCACAGTTTGATTCTCTCTCTTCTCAGACTCTTAGAGCCTTCTTCTAAAAGTTCTCTGAGGTTGTCACTCTTTTTTAACCTTTACTGATGTGTAGGGAGATGGAACATGGGTTTTCTAAGAGCTATTCTTCCACTAAATAGCTGAAATGGGTATTTCACCACTGTTTTTCCGATATAATTTCAAATACTGAAGCAATAGTACTGCTAGGGCCTGAAGAAAGAAGAATCATTCCCAGCAAGGAGATGAGATCACTGGGTTCAGATAACCCTTTATTTCAGGGCTCAGATTGTCTCTGCACACATGCTCCAAACGAAAATGACAATATCTGTTCTATACCCAAAACAGCAACAGTTAAGCTCCTTTGTGTTTGAGATGATGTCAGATTCGTAAAAGATATTGAGGATACCTGAGAATATAGAGTAAGAAATATATGGGTAGGGGCTTGTGGGTGGCTTGGCTGATTGGGTATCGGCCTTTGGCTCAGGTCATGATCTCAGGGTCCTGGGACCCACCCAGTCCCTCATCAGGCTCTCTGCTTAACAAAAAGCCTTCTCCATCTCCCTCTGCTGGTGTTCTTTCTCTCTTTCACTCAAATACATAAATAAAAAAAGAAAGAAATATATGGATAAAAGTGTTCCTCAATAGATGGGACACAATCACTATACAGGCAAGAGAGGATTAGTGTGGAGCCAGAAGCCGAACCTGTCACTGACCACTTCATTCAGGGTGGCCTAACATTCCTGCTCTTCTTCAATATCAGAGAACTATATGGGGTGTGCAAAAGGAAACCACAGGCCCCAAATGGAGTCACTTCTGATAGGCCATGTCACCAAACCAGGGAGTAATTCCAAAGCTCAATGCATTTTCAAACTCCCTCAGAAATTTAGTTCCAAGCTCAGTAAAGGATTTTCTGGTCGGTACCAAAAAGGTACTCTGCCACATAGATGGGCCATCTCAATTCCCCAAAGAAATATGAGGGACTCTCCTAATAAGACCTTTTTATCCCCACAATAAGGTGATCTTACCTGACATAATCCTCTGTTCTGTTTATGACATTTAGGTCCTACCTTTAAAAACCTTTCCCTTTTTGTAGCGCTTTGAAGCTGCCCTCTGCTTGCTAGATGAGATGCTGCCCAAGTCACAAATCACTGACTAAAGCCTATAGACCTTAACAATGTCTTAGACTTAATTTTAAACAGGGACTTTTGTGGAACGCCTGGGTGGCTAGGCAGTTGAGCATCTGCCTTTGGCTCAGGGCATGATCCCGGAGCCCAGGATCCAGTCCTATATCCGGTTTATGTGGGGGGCCTGCTTCTCCCTCTCCTATGTCTCTGCCTCTCTCTCTCTGTGTCTCGCATGAATAAATAAAATATTTTAAAACAAAAACAGGGAATTTTGTATTCATCCTAACCAATTCCAAAACTGACTAACGTTTCGGGATACAAGCATTGATGAGCAACATCTTTCAACTATGTACATTCATTATATATCTGGAGTGCTGTACGAAATGACATGTAATTTACCTAAGTAAAAGGATTTGAGAGCACCTAAAATAATAGTGTCTTGGAAGCTGACTGAACTTCCTGGAGTCTAAAATTATGACCTCTCTCCGCCTTTATTTATTTTTAAAGTTTTTATTTACTTATTAATGAGAAACACGGGGCGGGGGGACGGGGGCGCTGAGACACCGGCAGTGGAAAAAGCAGGCTCCCTGCAGGGAGGCTGACCTGGGATTCGACCCTAGTTCTCCAGGATCAGGCCCTGGGCTAGAGAGACTAAACCGCTGAGCCACCCAGGCCGCCCCTTTCTCTGCCCTTAACGGGAAGTGATGACAGTGCCTCTGGGTAGGAGCAGCACTTTCCAAAGGCCCCAGGATGCCAAGTGACCTCCGCTCCAGTACTCCTGGGTGGAGGACCCCCTACGGGAGGCTGCCTGAGCTCTGGAAACCACACTACCGGGAAGAGCCTGGGCACGGCGTAGCGAGGAGCCAATGAGGGAACACAATGCCGCGTTTCTAGGCGGGCGCCATCCTAGGGGGCGGGACTTCCGGCCTCATTTCGCTGTAAATACTTTTCCTCTGGTTGGGTCTGTTTATCCCCCAGGGGTCGGGCTCAGGTCGGGGTGACTAGTCGTGAAGACGCAAAGGGACCCACTGTCCTCGCCAGGCACACGGAGGGCCGGGCCCATTCCGCCTCCGAGTCCGATGGCTGCGGCCGCGCCCAGGACCCCGGCGCAGGTAAACGCTCGTCCCCCGGACCCTCCCCGCTCTCCCTGCACCCAGACCCCTAAGCCCGAGCGCGGGGCGCCTGCTCGTGGCCCTGCGGCCCCGGCCCCGGCGTTCCGGACGGGGAGGCGCCGGTGTGCCGGGTCCCCGCGGGTGAGCGCCTGCGGGCTGTATTGCTGCAGCGGGCAGCAGGGGAGGGGCGGGCAGGGGCTGACTGCGGGGGTGGGGGTTCGCTGCGCCAGCAGCGGTGAACTGCACGTGTCCATTCTTTCTGTCAAAGCAGGTGCCGCGCGGCCAGTGAGGCCTGCGCCCTCGCTGCCTGACGGGGCCGTCTGTCTTGGCGGTGCTGAGAGGGGGGCGACCCGGGTGTACATAGGCTTTATCTGGCCGCAGAGAAGGGCACGCCCCGCGGGGGTAAGCGAGGAGGAGGGAATCGCAGTAGTCGGTGGATTGTTGATGGACTCCGTGGCCACCGTGGACGTGGTGAACCGGTTGACTGGTCTATGTTCTGAGAAGGGCCGAGGCCGATTGTGGGTGTTGCAGGTGAGAAAAGGAAGGGAGGAGTCAGGGCAAACCCCAGGGCCTTCGTTACGTGAACCTTAAAAAGTGCCAGTTCCCCGCAAAAATGGATTGATGTAGGAGCGACAGAGAACTGCGGTTTGGAATAAAGCAGCTGAGTCAAAATAGCGGGCCAGTGTGGAGAACAAGAGAGAGGTAGTCTATTTTAAGGGGAAAGGGGGGAAGTTGGGGAGGCTGTTGTAAACTACAAGTCCACTGGAGTAAGTTGGGAGTTGCGGCTTCTCATTGGCTGAGCTGTTGGGTGCGGTGATCAGGAAAGCCTGTCTTTTGGGGTCTGAGGTAGTGAAGTCGTGTCCCATATAAGGTCAATCCCATCGCTTTCTGTTGGGCCTGCAGTTGATCACATTGGTAGTGCCTGAGAGCTCCCCGAAGTGCAACCTCGCGACTCCAGTTTAGTGAGGTTTCCCGTTATGAATAGCAGCGTAAGGGATTGAAGCTCCCGTGAACCTGATGGAAGTTAGCAGTATGTTGATTATCGCTTGGGGTGTCCTCACTTGTCTTGACATGGTTAAGCATCTTAGATGTTTTAGGAAAGTGTGAGTGATGGTGTGGAGTGGGCAGCTGGACAGGACATTTTGGGAAACTGGGGGAAAGTTGCAGATTGGAGGCTTCCCAAAGTGATGGCTGTTGTGCGGAGCAGGGGGAGAATTGGGTCCCATATAGGAAGGGCATGCAGGGACGCCTGGGTGGCTCAGCGGTTTAGCGCCTGCCTTCCGCCCAGGGTGTGATCCTGGAGTCCCGGGATGGAGTCCCACATCAGGCTCCCTGCGTGGAGCCTGCTTCTCCCTCTGCCTCTGTCTCTGTGTCTCTCATGAATAAATAAATAAAATATTAAAAAAAAAAAAGGAAGGGAATGCAGAGAATATTAGCAGTGCTATTAGTAGGTCACCGAGTCCTACTAAACTGTGCTGAAGAGTGGTTCTGTTGTTCAGCGTGACTTTGTATAGTTGCTGGGCATTGCGAACACAGGTGAAGGTAGAGAGAATGATCTGGCAGTCAGATGGGCAAGCCTTCCACAGGGTGATGGATGGAACAAGAGATAGCAGAGGACAACTGGGAGTTTTGGGGGTTTTTTGTTTTTGGTTTTTTTTTTTTGTCTGTCTGTTTTAAGGCGGCTCCATGCCCTTGTGGAGCCCAAAATGAGACTTGACCTCTGGACTCTGAGATCAAGAGTCAAATGCTGAACCTACGAGTGTTTGGGAAACAGGGGCTACTATCTTACCAGTTTTGTAGGGCTTCACCAGAATTTTGGGATCAGCTTTTACCATATTTGGGGTCTTTCAAAGTCTTGCTGCTGGATAAGGTCTGGGCAGATGTGATCATTGCTGCTTCACTGTGCCTGGCAGGGAGACCTTTAGTGCTGGGGTCTTCACAACGGTTCAATGGACAGTGGTGGGTTCTGATGGTTGAGGGACAGCATGGGTAGCACAGAAGTAGAAGAGGGTCTGTGAGTATCCTAAGTTGACATGTGCTTGTGAGTGCCTGTCATTGAAGGGAGGATTACAGGCAGGTTGAGGAGGGCTTCTCAGCAGCATCTGAGACTTTCCCTCATTTGGGATTCATGAGAGTCCTGGGGCGGTAGTGGAGCCATCAAACATCCTTTGGATGACCTGTGACTAGTACAAGGTGAGAGAATCGTGTGGTGTGGGGGCAGGAAGGCGTGGGCGTTCATCTGTGGGGTCTGAAGACAGGAGAGAGGTACAGTCTACAGAATCATGTGCACATGGAGAGGAAGTGTGAGCCAAGGACCTCAGGGTCCTGATATTGAGGACTCTCTGTTAAAGCAGGGCCCATACCTGGCTGTCTCAGGGCATAATCTGGGAGCCTGCATGGGAATGGGCTCCTGACAGGGGGATGGGACCTTGCAGGCCACACCCAGATCTTAGATTGCACCTACATGTCCCGTGTCTGTTACTACTGAGGACTGAACAGTGATTGACGGGAAGGCGAGAGGAGTGCAGCATTAGTGGCACCAGGACCTGGCATTTATCTTACAGTGGGGAGCTGAGGTGGCAGGGGAGACTGGGGTGCTGTGTGGGGGGGGGTTGGATTGTGGGTTCTCAGAGAGAGAGAGAATGTTCATGGTTCCATCTGTCGCTCTCCTGACAGGGTGGCGTGACCTTTGAGGACATTGCCGTGTACTTCTCCTGGAAGGAGTGGAGACTTCTGGATGAGGCTCAGAGACGGCTGTACCACCATGTGATGCTGGAGAACTTTACGCTTATATCCTCACTGGGTAAGGCCTTCACCATCCTCATTCACCTGGAGTAGTAGACTCTGTATTCCACATCCCCCTCCTCTCTTTTCCAGGGGATGGTTTGTCCTTCTCATGTGTGGCCTGTGGGCACTGCTTGCTTCCCCAGCTTTCTGGGTAGTTGCTTTTGTGGCTAGCTCTGAGTTGTTGGTGTTTCCTTTCCTCTGCCCTGCAGTCCCTGTACCCTGTGTGCTGAACCCTGAGGGTGACATTGGAGGTCAGTAGTCCTGCAGTGAAGCTGATGGATTGCACCTGGCTTGCCCTCTGCCCGGCTGGGTACAGGTGTTCCGATCCGTGCCATTTCTGTGGCCCGCCTTTTGATACCTTGTGACATTTCCTTGTGCCTGCCTGTGCCTGAAACTGCAGGCATTGGCATGTTTACTTCTTAAGTGGACCATGGGCTACTTCTCAGGAGTGTCCTCTATGGTTCTTCCTGTAGTGTTTACATCTCTTCTTCCATCTGGTCGCCTTCCTTCAACTTTTGAGAAATGATTAACAAATAAAATTATATTATTGAAAGTATATTATATGATGATTTGGGATGCCTGGGTGTCTCAGCAGTTGGGCGTCTGCCGGGTGTGATCTCCGTTCAGAGATCATGTCCCGCTCTGGGCTCCCTGTGGGGAGCCTGCTTCTCCCTCTGCCTGTGTCTCTGCCTTTCTCTGTGTCTCTTATGAATAAATAAATAAAATCTTTAAAAATAAATAAGGTGTATTATATGATGATTTATTATAGAATATGAAACTATTACCTAAATTAAGGCAATCAACACACCGATCACTTGATATAACTTTTTTCAGCAGCCCGGGTGGTTCAGTGGTTTAGTGCTGTCTTCAGCCAAAGGCGTGATTCTGGAGACCTGGGATCAAGTCCCACGTCAGGCTCTCTGCATAGGTCCTGCTTCTTCCCATGCCTGTGTCTCTGTGTGTGTGTGTGTGTGTGTCTCTCATGAATAAATAAATAAATCTTAAAAAAAATTTACTTTTTTGTTAGTATTGTTGAGAAAGCTTAATATCTACTCACTTACCAAATTTCAGGTGTACAATACAGTATTAACAACTGTATTCAAAGCAGCCCGGGTGGCTCAGCGATTTAGCGCCGCCTTCAGCCCAGGGCGTGATCCTGGAGACCTGAGATGAGTCCCACAGTTGGGCTCTCCGCAGGGGGCCTGCTTCTTCCTCTGCCTGTGTCTCTGTGCCTCTCTCTCTCTCTCTCTCTCTCTCTCTCATGAATAAATAAATAAAATCTTAAACAGACAAAGAAAAGAACTGTATTCAAACTGCTGTACATTCGGTCCTTAGAACTTACTCATGTTTTAAGTGAAAGCGTGTATCCCTGACCACCATCTCCCCATTTCCACCAGTCCTAGCTTCTGGCATCCTGTTTTCTTTTTTTGTGAGTTTGGGTATGTTTGTTTTTTCAAGAATATCCTTATATGTAATACTGTGCAATACTTGTCTTTTACTGTGTGGTTTATTTGACTTAGCATAGTATTTTTCAGGTTCATCCATATTGTGGCAAGTGGAAATTTTGCTTTCTTTTTTATGACTGAATATTCCTGTGTATGTGTGTATACTAAATGTTCTTTGTCACTTTAAACACACAGGCACAGTTAATGATATTTCCACATACTGGTTATTGTGAATAATACTGCAGTGAGTATGTGTGTGAAGATACTCTGTGGAGATACTGATTTTCTTTGGTATACATACCTAGAAATGACAATGGTGGACCATGTGGTAGTTTTTTTGCTTTTGTTTTTTTGTTTTTGTTTTTGTTTTTTAATTTAAACTTAGTTAACATGTAGTGTAGTAATAGTTTTTGGAGTAGAATTCCATGATTTGTCACTTACATGCAATTCCCAGTGCTCATCACAAGTGCCCTCTTTAATATTCATCGCTTATCTGGCCCATCCCCACCCACTTCCCTCCATCAACTCTTAGTTCTGTATCCTTTTTCTTTTTCTTTTCTTTTCTTTTTTTTTTTTTTAAGATTTATTTATTCATGAGAGACACAGAGAGGGGGTGTGGGCAGAGACACAGGTAGAGGGGAGTAGCAGGCTCCCCAAAGAGAGCCCAATGCAGGACTCAATCCTGGATCCCAGGATCAGGCTGTGAGCCAAAGGCAGACGCTCAACCACTCAACCACCCAGGCGTCCCTTTTTTTTTTTTCTTTCTCCTTTTTCTACTCCCCCTTCTCATTTGTTCATTTGTTTTCTTAAATTGCAGATATGAGTGAGATCATATGATATTGTCTTTCTTTGATTGACTTATTTCACTTAGCCTAATAACCTCTAGTTTCATCCATGTCATTACAAATGGCAAGATTTCATTCTTTTTGAAGGCTGAGTAATACTCCATTATATAAATATACCACATCTTCTTTATCCATTCATTAGTCAGTGGACATATGGTTCTCTTCTTGTCAATAATGCTGCTGTACACATCAGGGTGTATATACGCCTTCTTATCTGTGTTTTTGTATCCTTTGGATAAATATAGTTGTTGGTTTGTAGGGTAGTTCTGTTGTTAACTTTTTGAGCAACCTCCATAATGTTCTCCAGAGTGGCTGTACCAGTTTGCATTTCTCACTAACAGTCCAAAAGTGTTCCCCTTTTTCCACATCCTCACCAACACTTGTTTCCTGTGTTGTTAGTTTTAACCATTCTCACAGGTGTGAGATGATATCTCATCATGGTTTTGATTTGTAGTTCCCTGATAGGAATAGTGTTAAGCATCTTTTCATACATCTGTTAGCCATCTATCTGGATGTCTTCTTTGGAAAAATGTCTATTCGTGTCTTCTGCCCATTTCTTAACTGGATTATTTGTTTTGTGATGTTGAGTTTGGTAAGTTCTTTATAGATTTTGGATAGTAAGCCTTTATCGTATATGTTGTTTGCAAATATCTTCATCCATTCTGTAGGCTGCCTTTTAGTTTTGTTGATTGTTTCCTTTGCTATGCAGAACCTTTTATCTGGATGAAGTCTCAATAGTTCATTTTTGCTTTTGCTTCCCTCATTTCTGGCAACGTGTCTGATAAGTTGCTATGGCTGAGGTCAAAGAGGTTTCTGTCTATGTTCTCTAGGATTTTGATGGTTTCTTGTTTCACATTTAGATCTTTCATCTGTTTTTTAATTTTTTTTTCATGTATGGTATAAAATAATGGTCCAGTTTCATTCTTTTCCATGTTGCTATCCAGTTTTCCCAGCACCATTTGTTGAAGAAACTGTCTTTTTTTTCCTTTGAATAATATTTCCTTCTTTGTGGAAGATTAGTTGACCATAGAGTTGAGGGTCCATTTCTGGGCTCTCTTTTCTGTTCCATTGATCTATCTATCTGTTTTTGTGCCAGTACCATACTATGTTAATCACTACAGCTTTGTAATAAAACTTGAAATCCGGAATTGTGATGCTTCCAGTTTTTTCTTTTTTCTTTTAAGATTTTATTTATTTATTTATGAGAGACACAGAGAAAAAGCAGAGACACAGGCAGAGGGAGAAGCCAACTTCCTGCAGGCACCCCAATGTGGGGCTCAATCCCAGACCTGGGATCCGGGATCATGCCCTGAGCTGAAGGCAAATGCTCACTCATCCTCTGAGCCACCCACGCACCCCTCCAGTTTTGTTTTTCTTTTCGGAATTGCTTTGGCTATTCAGGGAATTTTGTGGTTCCATACAAATTTTTAGGATTTTTTGTTCTCGCTGTGTGACACATGCTGGTGGTATTTTGATAAGGATTGCATTAATTTTAATTTTTTAAAAGATTTTTTTTTTTTTATTAGAGAGAGAGAGAGAGAGAGAGAGGCAGAAACACAGGCAGAGGGAGAGGCAGGCTTCATGCCGGAAGGCCGATATGGGACTCGATCCCAGGACTCCAGGATCAGGCCCTGGGCCAAAGGCAGGAGCCAAACCACTGAGCCACCCAGTGATCCCTCCTACAGTATTTTTCTTTTCTGTTTTCTTTTTTCTTTTCAGTAGGCTCCACACTCAGCATGGAGCCAAACACAGGGCTTAAACTCACGACCCTGAGATCAAGACCTGAGCTGCAATCAAAGATCAGATGCCCAACTGACTGAGTCACCCAGGGGCCCTGTCCTACAGTATTTCTATCTTCCTGGTACCATGTAGTTCCTCAGCTAGGGCTTCCAGGGAAGAGTCCTTCATGTATCAGAGTATGCTGCAGACATGACCAGGTGGGCTCAGAGAGGACCTGTTTCTGGCGAATCACAGCTGGGAAAGCTGGTGATATTAGGCCTCTGTTCATATCATACTGGGCACCTTTGTTTGTTCAACCAGAGTTTGCTGTAGTTGGCAATGGCCACACCCCATTTCTGGCTTTCTTTCTTCTCTGTTGGCAGTTTGTGGACTTCTGGGTTCTGTTTCTTTGGTGATGCCTTGACTTCCAGCGCAGGGGTAATCGGTGCTCCTCGGGCCTCCACATCTCACCCCTTTCTCTCACTGCTCTTTCTGTGTAGTCCAACATTCACACTTGCCCAGTTTGCCATGAGATGTTAACAAATCCCTGAACTGACCTTGAACAGTAGCAAATTTCTTGTGATTGGATTTTCCAAAGCCTTCTACTCAGCCAAATATCTGCAGCAAAAATGGGCCTACTCGAAGCTGTGGGCAGAGAACAAGTTGTAGACCCTGGCTCTCTTCCTGGTGTCATACCTTAGTTTTGTATTCTTCTAGTGAGCTCTCCATGATACTTTGATCTTAAGGGCCCAGTAACACACAGCAGTCACTCCTTCAACTGAATTCCATCTCCAGTGTCTAGAAAACCATGCCATACATTTATGCTCAGGTAAGACTGGCATGTATGTGATTGGCTTACCCATCACTATAGTCAACACATATTTCACCAGCATTTCTTTGTGTTCAGGTTGCTGCTGTGGAGCAGAGGCTGCGGAGGCACCCATTGAACAGAGTGCTTCTGGAGGTGTGTCACAGACCAGGACGCCCAGGATAGCTCTGACTTCCCGGATGACCCACCCCTGTGAGATGTGTAGTCTTGTCTTGAGAGACATTTTCCACTTGGCTGAGGAGCAAGGAAAAGAAAACAGCCAGAAACTGTTAAGGTGTGGGGCATGTGGGAAACGATTTTATTTTAGTATACGGTTTAAACAGCAGCAGGAGCAGCACATGGCTGAAAAACCATTCAGAAACCGTGTAGACAGGGTCTCTGTTGTGAAGAGCTGGGGACTCCACAATTCTGGAAAGTCCTTTACCTGTGGGGAAGTTCAGAAAGATTTTCTGTCTGGCTCGGGGCATCTGCAGCAAGAGGCCACTGAGAGTAGGGAGAAGCCGAACACAATCATCCAGTGCAGAGCAACTTTACAAAGCAGAAAAAGTCATTATCCTTGGGGAGAATGCAAGAATGCCTTTGGTCCCCAACATTCACATATTCAGGACCAGGGTGTTCACCTTGGAAGACAGTGCTTTATGTGCAGTGACTGTGGGAAGTCTTTTAGCACTCATACTGCTCTCCATTATCACCAGAGAGTTCACACTGGAGAGAGGCCTTATGAGTGCAGTGAGTGTGGCAAGTCCTTTACCCGAAGACATAGCCTCAATGTGCACCTAAAGGTTCACTCAGGTGAAAGGCCTTATAAGTGTAATGAATGTGGGAAATCTTTTATTTGTAGGTATGAACTCCAGTATCATCATAGAAGTCATTCTGGAGAAAAACCTTATGAGTGTAGTGAATGTGGAAAATCTTTTACCTCTAGCTCTGCCCTCAGTTATCATCAGAGATCTCACAGAGGAGAAAGACCTTATGAGTGCAATGAATGTGGGAAATCTTTTACTTCTGGGTCTTCCCTCAGGTACCATCAGAGAGGTCACACGGGAGAAAGGCCTTATGAGTGCAGTGAATGTGGGAAATCCTTTAGACAAAAATATTCCCTCTCAATACACCAGAAAATTCATAGTAGAGGAAGCCCTTATAAATGCAACAAATGTGGGAAATCTTTTTCTTGTAGTTCCAGTTTCCATTATCATCAGAGAATTCACACAGGAGAAAGGCCTTATGAGTGCAGTGAGTGTGGAAAATCTTTTATCAGTAGCACTGCCCTCCATTATCATCAGAGAATTCATACTGGAGAAAGGCCTCATGAGTGCAGTGACTGTGGGAAATCTTTCAGCACTCATAGTGCTCTTCGATATCATCGCAGAGTTCACACTGGAGAGAGACCTCATGAGTGCAGTGAGTGTGGCAAGTCCTTTACCCGAAGAAATAGCCTCAATATGCACCTCAAAGTTCATTCAAGTGAAAGGTTTTATGAGTGTAATGAATGTGGGAAATCTTTTATTTGTAGGTATGAACTCCAGTATCATAACAGAGTTCATTCTGGAGAAAAACCTTTTGAGTGCAATGAATGTGGAAAATCTTTTACCTCTAGCTCTGCCCTCACTTATCATCAGAGATCTCACAGAGGAGAAAGGCCTTATGAGTGTAGTGAATGTGGAAAATCTTTTACTTCTGGGTCTTCCCTCAGGTACCACCAGAGAGGTCACACAGGAGAAAGGCCTTATCAGTGCAGTGAATGTGGGAAATCCTTTAGGCAAAAACATTCCCTCTCAATACATCAGAGAATTCATAATGGTGGAAACCCTTACCAATGCGACAAATGTGGGAAATCTTTTACTTTTAGTTCCAGCTTCTATTATCATCAGAGAATTCACACAGGAGAAAGGCCTTATGAGTGCAGTGAGTGTGGAAAATCTTTTATCAGTAGCACTGCCCTCCATTATCATCACAGAGTTCATACTGGAGAAAGGCCTCATGAGTGCAGTGAATGTGGGAAGTCCTTTATCCAAACATCTTCCCTCTTAGTACACCAGAGACTTCATAAGAGAGAAAGGCCTTACGAATGCAGTGAATGTGGTAAATCCTTTACCTATAGTTCCAGTTTCCATTATCATCAAAAAGTTCACACTGGAGAAAGGCCACATGAGTGCAGTGAATGTGGGAAGTCCTTTATCACTCGTACTGCTCTCTGTTACCATCACAGGGTTCACACTGGAGAACGGCCTTATGAGTGCAGTGAATGTGGGAAATCGTTTAGGGGAAAATCTAACCTCTCTCAACATTGGAAAGTTCACACTAGAGAAAGGCATAATTGTATAATGAATATGCAATTTCCTTATTCAGTGTAATGACACTGGTGAAACTCTCTGAGGAGGCATTTGCCTGATTTGAATCTTTTACAGTTGGAGATTCCTTACAATTTCAGTTATGTTGGAATATATGTGGCTAAGTTGCATTTTCTAACTTGTCCAGAGATCCCTCTAAATTTATGTAACTGACAGTTCAGTGACTATTTCACCTCTGCCAGCTGTTAGGTCCACACAGTGCGCACCTGTCCTCACCCCAGTGTACTCCTTGTACTCAGGCTGACTTCTGTTCTCATGAATTGCAGCAGATTAGCAGTAACCTGAGGTCTTAGGGGTCAGCTTTCCTTCTTCCTTGAATACCTTCAAGGCATGGACCTAAATCAGTGATGATCCAGAGAATATCATGAGTTTGGCTGGCAGTTTACAGAGAATGACTACGTTTTTCAGGGATACCTTGGTCTTATGTGATGCTTGTGATGAGTTTTTCCAGCTTCCAGGTCACAGACCGGAGAACTATCTGCTGCACGTTGATTTGGCCGACATGGTAATCAAGGCCTTACTGTTTAAGTCCTTTTTGATTTTGAATTTCTACTTACTGTACAGGCTAATTTATAAAGAGACATGGGCTCATCAGTCATCAAAGGCTCACCTTATTAGGAATCTCCAATTATCTGTGCCTGTGGAGGGAGAGGAGGAAGGCAGAAAACAGCTTGCCAGGTTTTTTGTTTTTTGTTTTTTTTTAAGTAAATTTGTGTCCAACTTGGGACTCAAACTCAAAACCTCATGAATCACAGGCTCAGGCAGCCTGGGTGGCTCTGCGGTTTAGCGCTTGCCTTTGGCCTAGGGCATGATCCTGGAGTCCTGGGATCGAGTCCCACGTTGGGCTCCCTGCATGGAGCCTGCTTCTCCCTCTGCCTTGTGTCTCTGCCTCTTTCTCTCTGGATCTCTCATGAATAAATAAATAAAATATTAAAAAAAAAAAAAAAAAAAAAGAATCACAGGCTCTACTGACTGAGCCAGCCAGGTGTTTCAGTAAGCAGCCTGCCAGTTTTGACTAAATTTGCATTGCTGCCCCACAGCCTCCTATGCAGGGCTTTCTGGTTTTCATTTGAGGCCTGGATGCCATGTGATTTTAGGATCCTCAGTGATGACCCCAAGGAGGTGGCAAGTATGAGACCCTCAGATGCTTCTGCAAGCAGCATGAATTTTTCCCCATACTCAAAAGAGATCTCACAGGGAATGTCAGCACCATTGAGGTGGTATCTTCCCATGTCTACAAACAGCTATGTGCTCTGATGTCCACAGTTCACTAGGCTAGGGTCACTGGTTCTAAGACCACAGGGGGCAGGGGGAAACTGTAACTGGTACAGAAACACTGGCTTAATAGGAAATGGAGGAGACTGCATCCAACTGGATGCAGTGTGCCTTTTCTAAAAGTGCATCCGGACAAGTTTCTGTGACAGTGACTGCAGGATTAGTGTGTGCACAAATCTGAGGAGGTATAGGTGTGCCTTTCTTATGTAGCTGAAGTCATTGTCAGATAAAATAATTGAAAGCTATTGATTCCTTTACCCCCCTCATTGTTTACCACTTCAAAGCCATTACTGCACAAAGAGGAAAACAAGATATTAAAGGGGGTGGAGGGGGCGCCTGGGTGACTCAGTGGTTGAGTGCCGGCCTTCAGCCCAGGATATGATCCTGGAGACCCAGGATCGAGTTCCACATCGGGCTCCCTGCATGGAGCCTGTTTCCCCCTTTGCCTCTCACTCTCTGTGTGTCTCATGAATAAATAAATAAAATCTTAAAAAATAAATAAATAAAAATAAAAGGGGTGGAGGAATCTGTAGTTTTTTGATGTGGCTCTTAAGACCCAGGCACTGTTCCTGTTGGCTCTGGTGGAAATGTCCTTCATTGCTCCCGGTATTTGCAGACACCGAGGTAAGACTGACCCCTAGAGGACATGGGAACAGGTGGGACTGTCAGTATAGGGTTGCCAAACATATTTTTGAGCTGATTTTTAAAACTATAAAGGTTTAATTTACAGATGCTAATAAACTGCGTGTTTAAAAATGTACAATTTGATAAGTTTTGACAAGCATATGAATCTCTGAAAACCATCATAACCTTGATAATGACTATATATGTCATGGTATATTTACCTCCTGCCCTATTACAATCTCTCCTTATGCTACCCACCTCTTGGTAACCATTGTACTTTGTTTTGCAATGGAAGCCATCACACTTTTTATTTATATGTTTGGAATCAAACTGTTTACTCTTTTTTTTTTCCTGATTTCCTTTGTGTTTTATAATTACTTTGACTTTCATCAATGATATTATGAGTAGCTCACTTTTCTAACATTCTTATGTTTGGGTATGCTGCTGTTACTTTATTCATCCTTTTTATGGGCTTTTAGGTTATTTCTAGATTTGCCTATTGAAAATAAAGCACTCAACAAACATTTGTGTCAGTACTTTCATATAGACATGCTGTTTTTATTTTTGTCAGTAATGTTCAATATCTGAGTCACGTGGTAGATGAATACTAACTTAGAAACTGCTATACTGTGATCAAAATGATTGTTTGCCAAAAAAAAAAAAATGATTGTTTGCTTTTGCATTCACATCAACAGTGGATGGAAGTCCATATCTTCTACATACCTGCCAACACTTGATATGACCATTCTTTAATTTCAGCTCATGTAATAAGTGTGTAGTATAATCTCAGTGTAGTTTTATTTTTTAAAAGATTTTTATTTATTTATTCATGAGAGAGAGAGGCAGAGGGAGAAGTAGGCTCCCTGCAAGGAGCCCCATGTGGGACTTGATCCTGGACCCCAGGATCATTCCCTGAGCTGAAGGTAGACTTTCAACTGCTTAACCACCCAGGTGTCCCCTTAGTGTAGTTTTTATTGCATTTCCTGAAGGATTCATGATTTTGAGCATCTTTTGTTTTACTTGCCAATTATAAATCTTATGTATTTCTTTTCCATTAACATCATTTGCCTATTTTCTTGTATGTGAGTTACAGCAATTTTCCTTTTCATTTACAAATAAGACACTAAAGCAACAAAGGCATGTTTAAAAGAAAACCCCAAGCCCTGAGTACAGTTGCTTTGCTACCACTACATCACCAAACCTGGGCTTAATAGCTAACCTATTGTAGATGAGTAGTTTTAGTTTTAAGTTGTATGTTGTAGTTTTAACTTTTCCTCAATCAGCCCAAAGTTTCCTGGTTACAGTAGTGATGTAATCCACCTAATAAGTCCCCATTGTCCCCCACAAATGGGGATGACTTTGCCCAAATAATCCTTTTTTTTTTTTAATATTTTATTTATTCATTCACGAGAAGCACACAGAGAGGGGCAGAGACATAGGCAGAGAGAGAAAGAGAGAAGCAGGCTCCATGCAGGGAGCCTGATGTGGGACTTGATCCCTGGACTCCAGGATCACACCCTGGGCTGAAGGCAGGCGCTCAACCGCTGAGCCACCCAGGCGTCCCTCCTTTTTTGTTTTTATGACGTCCTTGTCCTGCCTTTAAAACCTTTCTGCCCCATTGGAGCTCCCTTAATATTTACAAGATGGGATGCTGTTCAATTCATAAATTGTTCAATAGAGATAATTTGATCTTCAAATTTACTCAGTTGAATATTGTTTTTTTTTTTTAGCAGAAACACTATATATGTTTAAATTTAGCGTGCATTCTTACCATCATGTTAGCACTTTCATAAGTGCAGGCATGCAGAAATATAAAAATTCATCCCTGATGTAGTGTTTGCCTCTTTACAAAGTTAAATTCTCCCATTATGATTGCGGGATATTCTCAGAGAAAGCACTGAAAAGCTGTACTTGGGTGTTTGGTGGAAAACTAAACTTTGGCATCTGCAGGAGATTTTACAAGCCCAGGCAGACAGCAGATTTGGGGGCTGAGAGCTGGCTGGAGGTGTGCAGGAGTCTCACAGGCAGGAGACATTTATCCTGACCGGCCGGAGGGGAGAGACTCCCTGAACACCCTGAGGGGTGAGTGTAAGTCAGGCTGGTCTCACATTAGTAAAGACAAGGTTGGCACACCCGGCAGAGTTGCTTCCTCCCATCCCACGCGGTATATGGGAAGAACGTCTCACCGTGGAGTGCCAGCCTCCAAGTGATTTAATTCCTTCTCTTTCTGTAACAATTAACTGCTAATCACCCAAAGAATCGTCATTCCGTGTCTCCGATCTGGGCTTTGTTTCCAGACAGCTAGCTCAGGGGAAGTTGGATGGGCCCAGGAGGGGACGGGCGCTGGGGTCATATCCGGCCTCCCCCTGACCTGGAAGTACTTGGAGCCTGGGGCAGCGGGAACTCTATCAGAAAAGACAGGGATTCCCCTGAGTGGTATTTCACCTGGAACATCCGGTCAGTGCCGGCCTCCCTCTCCACTGGAAGGATGGGAGTCCAGGTGGTGTAGGGCCTCTACCAGAACGAAGAGGGTCCCTAGTTCAGGCATGTGGGAAGCTGCGGAGTCCTTTTTTCCCTCCTGGACACGGAGGATCATGGTGCCATCTCGCAAAATCAGCCAGGAAGGGGCCGGGCCTGCAGAAGGGCCTGGTGCCTGGTAGGACGGCAGGGGTGGCTCAGGAAGAGAGGAGACACCTGGCAGTTGTTGGAAGGACCCTCTGGGTTGAGTACCCATACTTTGCTGGAGCCGATATTCCTATCAATCCTTAAGGTGGTGCCTGCCCACAGCTCTGGCCATTCTTGCTCCCCAGGGACACAGCACAGTCCACAGATGTGTCCTCCATTCCTCCCACAGGCATCATCATGACTGCTCTGGCTCCTCTTGGCGGTGATGGAGTGTAGACGTCTGGACTAAACTCAGTGGATTATGTTGTCCATGATTATTTTAATGGAAAAAAGCCTCAGGCCCAAGATGATCAAGAAATTATGACCTTGTTGTACTGCCCCAGCACAGGGGTGTGAGAGCACCTAACCTGGGGTTCCTAAACAGACTAGATTTGGCCACTCCCCAATTACAAAATCCAAAGGCTGAGAAATGTGTGGTGGTTAAAGAAGAAAGGACCTCAGCGAGGACAATGCAGGGAAGACAGTGGAATAACCTCTCAAAAATTGTCTCCAAAGTGCTCAAAACGCTTCCGGGTTTGTAGAAGGAAAATGTGGGGCAAAGGTGAGTAGGGACTTGCTGGTAGGCAGTAAAAGTCAAATAGGTCATTGTCCTGGAGTCAATCATGGGTGGGGTCTTGCATGTTCAGGGTAATCCTTAGTGCTTAAGGTGTAGTTTGGGTTCCCATCAGAGGATGCTTTGCCATCAGGGTCTTCCATCTGAGTCGAGACAAACTGGAAAGAAGAACCTGGCTAGAAAGTTTGAGGTCAAATGGGGGCAGCCAAGGTCCTCTTTCAGTACTAAGAGAAACAGTATGTATGTGTGAAGCCACTTTGGGCCCTCAACCAACCTAGTAATCCTAAGGTTTAACAAGAACACTTAGCCCACATGATTGATTAACATTTCTCTGTTCATCTATAGATCATGCATTCTCTCCTAGAAAGAGTGAGCACTTATGCATGCCACAAAGCAAAACAGACCCTCTTGCACAACCCCTAGGCACTAAGGAACCAGACCTCCTTGTACCACCTACCAGCACTGTGATAACATCTATAGCTAGCAGCACCAAGTGTGCATATAGTCAAGAAATGTTACAGACCAATGTAGTCCCTTTACTGGTCACTGTCCTAACATTAACAACCTGTAGGCAAGACAGAAACCTCGGAATTGGCATTTGTACTAGAATCTACCTTCTCCCTAGGTGGCCAGTCTCCTGATAAAGATCATGTTCTGTTCCAATCAACACCTGCCTCGTTAGTATTGACTTCTGGGAGTTCTAGGTAGCCAGAACTGGGTTTTGGAAACAGAGGAGGGTATTTGAACACAGAGACACACACACAGAGCAACCCATCCATGTGAAAAAGCAATTCTAGGGATACCTGAGTGGCTCAGTGGTTAAGTGTTGGTCTTTGGCTCAGGGTGTGGTCCTGGGATTCCGGGATCAGTCCCATATTGGGCTCCCCTTGAGGAACCTGCTTCTCCCTCTGTCTATGTCTCTGCCTCTCTGTCTCTCGTGAATAAATAAAATATTTCTTTTAAAAAGAAAAAGCATACCAACTGCAAACATTGTTTTTCTGCAACCACTCTGGTTAGAAGCTTTTCACTTTTTTTGTTTTAAATATTTTATTTATTTATTTGAGAGAGAACTAAAGGAGCACAAGCAGAGGGGAAAGGAAGAAGCAGGCTTCCCTCTGAACAAGGAACCTGATGTGGTGCCTGATTTCAGGACCCTGGGATCATGAGCTGACCTGAAGGCAGACACCGAACTGACTGAACCACCCAGGTGCCCCAGAGGTTTTCACTTTCAATGTTCATAAAGGAGTAATAATCCATTAATAATAGAAAATCAGACACTCTAGACTTATTTAATGAAGATAACACATGAGTATTGATAAATTTTGTAGCTTCTGTTCTGAAATCCTACAGCTGTAGAGGAGATTCATGTGAAGAACAGTAAGTGCCCGGTCTTCAGGAACCACAACTAGTGGATGGAATGTTTTACTTTGTGTCTATTTTACCCAGATATGTCTTAACTAATTCTTGGGCTACCACCAAAGTGTCTGAGTCAGTAAGTCTCAGTTGTGGGCTTAACATGAGCATTTCTAATGAATTGACATGAGCTAATGGAGAGAGTCAATGCAGAGATGAAACTATTAAAACAGGTTATTTAGGGAAGGTCAGGCTGACTCCCTCCAGGCTTCAATACAGGGAGGCTGTAGATCTACAGGCTATGATGAGCAGCAGAGCAAAGGGTTCAAATGCACGTCTGCTGAGTGTCTCTGCAGTGAGCCAGGCAGGCTAAAGGCTTAAAGGGCTAGAGTCCCAGGGTCTCCACTGCAGAACTGTGCACAGGAAGACACCTTGCCACCTGATTCTTTTGCTTGAAACTGCAAATCTACAAAGAGACCACTACATGCAGGTGGCTCCAATGCCCTAGCCACCTACATAAGCAAATTGAAACTTAACCTGGAGCAAATTCTTGTAAATGCCTCAATGGTGAAACCAAAAAAAAAAAAAAACAAACCCAAACACACACAGTCATCTGTATTGCTCTCCATGCTGGGCATGGAATCTACTTAAAGCATCCACTTAGAACAAAAACACAAAACAGTCAACTAGAGTTTCTCAAATAAGACCTTAAGCTATAAGCAATCATATAAATTATAGCTTTGTTTCCCCTTTGAGTCTACAAAAGCCATTTCCACATTTGATTTGGTGCTGTCTGAATGGATTTGGTGTTTGTTCAGATAGATTCTTTGAAATTTTCAAATAACTCACTTCATTTAAGAGAGCTAATAAAAAAAAAAAAAACTCCATAGAACACAGCCTTGCTCAATGGTGTTCTTTTTTTTTTTTTTTAAGATTTTATTTATTTATCCATGAGAGACATAGAGAGATGCAGAGAAAGAGGCAGAGACACAAGCAGAGGGAGAAGCAGGCCCCATGCAGAGGGCCCGACATGGTACTCAATCCCAGGTCTCCAGGATCACGACCCAGGCCGAAGGCAGGTGCTAAACCGCTGAGCCACCCGGGCTGCCCCTCTTATTTTTTTTTTTTTTAAGATTTTTATTTATTAATTCATGAGAGAGAGAGAGGCAGAGACACAGGCAGAAGAAGAAGCAGGCTCCATGCAGGGAGCCCAACATGGGACTCGATCCCGGGACTCCAGGATCACACTCTGGGCCAAAGGCAGGCACTAAACCACGGAGCCATCCAGGGATCCCCAATGGTGCTCTTATTACTCAGGGCTCCTAGGATGCCAGGGTGGCTCAGTGGTTGAACGTCTGTCTTCAGCTCAGGGCATGATCCCGGGGTCCTGGGATCAAGTCCCACATTGGGCTCCCCTCAGGGGCTTGCTTCTCCCTCTGCCTGTGTCTCTGTCTCTGTGTGTTTCTCATAAATAAATAAAATCTTTTAAAAAGAATGAGGGCTTCCCTTCTGGCCAATTAATTATTGCACCTGGTCCCCTCGTCTCACAAAATCACCTCTCCTTGTTTCCATTTTGACATAGAATATAACTTAGTAAATCTTTTTTCATGTTTCCTGTGTTTTCTTTGAACATAATACACGGCATTTGAAGGCAGGACTCCTTGTCTTCTGCCTGCATTTCTCCCATGCATCTACCAAAGTTTCTGAGAAACCAGTATGTACTCAATGCATATTTGTTACAACAATGAATAAACAACATTTCAATTTTACTTGCATTTTTATTCCAAGCATCTTACATTGCTTCCTTAACTCTCCCTCCAAAGTGGTGTGAAAATTAGTAAAGAAAACCATATTTAAAATGGAGATCTAGGGATGCCTGGGTGGCTCAGCGGTAAGCATCTGCCTTTGGCTCAGGGCATGATCCTGGGGTCCCAGGATCGAGTCCCGCATCAGCCTTCCTGCATGGAGCCTGCTTCTCCTTCTGCCTATGTCTCTGCCTCTCTCTCTCTCTCTCTCTCTGTGTGTGTGTGTGTGTGTGTGTGTCTCTGATGAATAAATAAAATCTTTAAAAATAAATATATAAATAAAATGGAGATCTAATAGAGTGCCTGGGTGGCTCAGTCCTTGAAGCATTCAGCTTTTGATTTTGGCTCAAGTCATGATCTCAGGATTATGAAAGTTAGCCCCACATTGGGCTCTACCCTCAGCAGGGAGTTTGCTTGAGAGCCTCTCTGTCCCTCCCCCACTCATTCTCTCTCTCTTTCTCTCTCTCTCTCTCTCTTTCAAATAAATAGAATCTTTTAAATGAAATGGAGGATTCACACAGGGAGGAATAGATAATCAGCAGGGAAAATGAGTATTATTTTTATTTTGAAGAGGGAGGATGCTTTCTCAGTACAAATTTAATCTCCTGTTTTGAAAAAAAGGAAGATCTCTACTTGCCCCAGGAACCACACACTAACCAGGACATGCAGCCAATGAAAAACTGTCACAACTGGAAACTTTTTCTTCGATGAACTTTTACTGATAGCAAACCTCCCACTTTCTTATTAAACCCTAATAAAATCTGACGTTAGCTTCTAACTCTTCAGTCTTGATTGTGGTTTGTCGTGGTTGCTAATCCCCAGTTGAAATTCCTCTATTAGTCCTGAATAAACTAAGTTTTCTAGTAAAATAACTGGTTATTTACTCATAGAGATGACAGTAGCATTGCTCAATGTTTTCAACAATGAGAAAGTCACATTTTAGAGATAAAAGCCTTACCATAGTGACCAAGCACATTGGTCCACCACAGTCACATGCTCCTTTGATATTAACTTTTCTCAAACATCTTAGGCTTCTTCTAAAAGCTCTCTAAGGGGGCACCCCTGGTGGCTCAATGGTTTAGCACTGCCTTCAGCCCAGGGCCTGATCCTAGAGACCTGGGATTGAGTCCTATGTCAGGTTCCCTGCATGGAGCCTGCTTCTCCCTCTCTGCCTGTGTCTCTGCCTCTCTCTCTCTGTGTGTGTGTATGTGTGTCTGTGTGTGGCTCATGAACAAACAAGTAAATAAAATATTTTTAAAAAATAAAAAAAGCTCTGTAAGGTCCTCTAAAAAAAAGAAGAAAGGAGGAAGGGAGGAGGAAGGAGGAGGGCGGGAGGAGAAGAAAGGAGGAGGGAGGGAGGAGAAGGAAGGAGGGAGGAGGAAAACAGATGCCTGGGTGGCTCAGCAATTGAACTTCTGCCTTCAGGTCGGGGTCTGGTTCTGGAGGCCTGGGATCGAGTCCCACATCAGGCTCCCTGAATGGAGCTTGCTTCTCTCTCTGCCTGTCTCTGCATTTCTCTTTCCCCAAGTCTCTCATGAATAAATAAATGAAATCTTTAAAAAATATAAAATTCTCTGAGGTCATAACTGGTTTTTTTTTCAGCTCTTATTGATGTGTTGGGAGATAGAATGTGGATTTCCTCATAGCTATTTCTGCCACTATCTTCAAATAGCTCCATAACCCTTATGAACTACTTTCTGAAATGTGCATTTTATGGCTGTTTTTCTGTGATTAATTCCTAAAGCAACACAATTGCCAGTGCCTGAGGAAAGAAGAATCACTTCCCAGTAAGGAGATGAGATCACTGAATTCAGATAAACCTTTGTTTCAGGGTTCAGATACTCCCTTTGCACACTCACTGCAACTGAAAATGGCAATATGTGTTTGATTTGAAAAATAGCATCAGTTAAGTTCCACTATGTATGGGGTGATATTAGATTCCTAAAGGAAATTAAGGACATTTGAAATTATGTAGTAAGAAATATATGGATACAAGTGTTCCTTAATAGAAGGGACACAACCACTATACAGGCAAGAGAGGATTAGTGTGGAGCCAGAGGCTGACTCTGTCACTGACCACTTCATTCAGGGTGGCCTAACATTCCTGCTCTTCTTCAATATCAGAGAACTGTAAGGGGTGTAAAAGAGTAAACCACAGGCCTCAAATGGAGTCACTTCTGTTAGGCCATGTTACAAACCAGGGAGTAATTCTAAAGCTCAATGCACTTTCAAACTTCCTCAGAAATTTAGTTCCAAGCTCAGTCAGGAATTTTCTGGTCAGCACCAAAAAGGCAATCTGCCACATGGATGGGCCATCTCAATTCCCAAAGAAATATGAGATATTCTCCTAATAAGAAGACTCTTTTGTCCCCACAATAAGGTGACCTCACCTGACATAATCCTTTGTTCTGTTTATGACATTTAGGTCTTATCTCTAAAAACCTATCCCTTTCTGTACTGCTTGGAGCTGCCCTTTACCTGCTGAAAGAGATGCTGCCCAAGTCACAAATCACTGACTGAAGCCAATAGACCTTACAATGTCTTAGACTTAATTTTGTGTTGTTTAACACGGACTTCTGTATTCTTTCTAACCAATTCCAAACTGACTATAACGTTTCGGGATACAAGCATTGATGAGCAACATCTTTCCAGCTATGTACTTTCATTTAATGTATCTGGAGTGCTGTACGAAATGACATGTAATTTACCTAAATAAAAGGATTTTTGTTTTATTTATTTATGATAGTCACACAGAGAGAGAGAGAGGCAGAGACATAGGCAGAGGGAGAAGCAGGCTCCATGCACCGGGAGCCCACCCGGGCCTCCAGGATCGCGCCCTGGGCCAAAGGCAGGCGCTAAACCGCTGCGCCACCCAGGGATCCCTAAATAAAAGGATTTGAGAGCATCTAAAATAATAGTGTCTTGGAAGCTGACCGAACTTCCGGGAGTCTGAAGTTATGACCCTTCGCCTTTAACAAGAAGTGATGCTAGTCCCTCTGGGTAGCAGAAGCACTTTCCTGCAGCCCTCAGGATGCCACGTGACCTCCGCTCCAGTACTACCGGGTGGAGGACAACGCCCCCCCCCCCCCCCCCCACACACACACCGGAGGGTGCACACACACCGGAGGGTGCCTGAGCTCTGGGAACTACACCACCGAAAGAGCCTGGGCACCGAAGGCGCACGAGGGGCCAATGAGGGCACAGGACGCGGCGTTACTACGCGGGCGCAATCCCCGGGGGCGGGACTTCCCGCCTCATCTGGTGTAGGTACTTTTGCCTCTGGTTGGGTCTGTTTATCCTGTAAGGTTTGGGTTCAGAGTCGGGGTGACTAACCCTGAACACCCGAAGGCACATGCTGTCTTCGTCGCACCCAGTGGGGGCCGGGCCCCGCACCGCCTCTCGAGTCCAATGACAGCGACCGCGCCCAGGACCCCGGCGCAGGTAAACGCTCGTCCCCCGGACCCTCCCCGCTCTCCCTGCACCCAGACCCCTAAGCCCGAGCGCGGGGCGCCTGCTCGTGGCCCTGCGGCCCCGGCCCCGGCGTTCCGGACGGGGAGGCGCCGGTGTGCCGGGTCCCCGCGGGTGAGCGCCTGCGGGCTGTATTGCTGCAGCGGGCAGCAGGGGAGGGGCGGGCAGGGGCTGACTGCGGGGGTGGGGGTTCGCTGCGCCAGCAGCGGTGAACTGCACGTGTCCATTCTTTCTGTCAAAGCAGGTGCCGCGCGGCCAGTGAGGCCTGCGCCCTCGCTGCCTGACGGGGCCGTCTGTCTTGGCGGTGCTGAGAGGGGGGCGACCCGGGTGTACATAGGCTTTATCTGGCCGCAGAGAAGGGCACGCCCCGCGGGGGTAAGCGAGGAGGAGGGAATCGCAGTAGTCGGTGGATTGTTGATGGACTCCGTGGCCACCGTGGACGTGGTGAACCGGTTGACTGGTCTATGTTCTGAGAAGGGCCGAGGCCGATTGTGGGTGTTGCAGGTGAGAAAAGGAAGGGAGGAGTCAGGGCAAACCCCAGGGCCTTCGTTACGTGAACCTTAAAAAGTGCCAGTTCCCCGCAAAAATGGATTGATGTAGGAGCGACAGAGAACTGCGGTTTGGAATAAAGCAGCTGAGTCAAAATAGCGGGCCAGTGTGGAGAACAAGAGAGAGGTAGTCTATTTTAAGGGGAAAGGGGGGAAGTTGGGGAGGCTGTTGTAAACTACAAGTCCACTGGAGTAAGTTGGGAGTTGCGGCTTCTCATTGGCTGAGCTGTTGGGTGCGGTGATCAGGAAAGCCTGTCTTTTGGGGTCTGAGGTAGTGAAGTCGTGTCCCATATAAGGTCAATCCCATCGCTTTCTGTTGGGCCTGCAGTTGATCACATTGGTAGTGCCTGAGAGCTTGCCGAAGTGCAACCTCCCGACTCCAGTTTAGTGAGGTTTCCCGTTATGAATAGCAGCGTAAGGGATTGAAGCTCCCGTGAACCTGATGGAAGTTGGCAGTATGTTGATTATCGCTTGGGGTGTCCTCACTTGTCTTGACATGGTTAAGCATCTTAGATGTGTTAGGAAAGTGTGAGTGATGGTGTGGAGTGGGCAGCTGGACAGGACATTTTGGGAAACTGGGGGAAAGTTGCAGATTGGAGGCTTCCAAAAGTGATGGCTGTTGTGCGGAGCAGGGGGAGAATTGGGTCCCATTTAGGAAGGGCATGCAGGGACGCCTGGGTGGCTCAGCGGTTTAGCGCCTGCCTTCCACCCAGGGTGTGATCCTGGAGTCCCGGGATGGAGTCCCACATCAGGCTCCCTGCGTGGAGCCTGCTTCTCCCTCTGCCTCTGTCTCTGTGTCTCTCATGAATAAATAAATAAAATCTTAAAAAAAAAAAAAAAGGAAGGGAATGCAGAGAATATTAGCAGTGCTATTAGTAGGTCACCGAGTCCTACTAAACTGTGCTGAAGAGTGGTTCTGTTGTTCAGCGTGACTTTGTATAGTTGCTGGGCATTGCGAACACAGGTGAAGGTAGAGAGAATGATCTGGCAGTCAGATGGGCAAGCCTTCCACAGTGTGGTGGATGGAACAAGAGATAGCAGAGGACAACTGGGAGTTTTGGGGTTTTTTGTTTTTGTTTTTGTTTTTGTCTGTCTGTTTTAAGGCGGCTCCATGCCCTTGTGGAGCCCAAAATGAGACTTGACCTCTGGACTCTGAGATCAAGAGTCAAATGCTGAACCTACGAGTGTTTGGGAAACAGGGGCTACTATCTTACCAGTTTTGTAGGGCTTCACCAGAATTTTGGGATCAGCTTTTACCATATTTGGGGTCTTTCAAAGTCTTGCTGCTGGATAAGGTCTGGGCAGATGTGATCATTGCTGCTTCACTGTGCCTGGCAGGGAGACCTTTAGTGCTGGGGTCTTCACAACGGTTCAGTGGACAGTGCTGGGTTCTGATGGTTGAGGGACAGCATGGGCAGCACAGAAGTAGAAGAAGGTCTGTGAGTATCCTAAGTTGACATGTGCTTGTGAGTGCCTGTCATTGAAGGGAGGATTACAGGCAGGTTGAGGAGGGCTTCTCAGCAGCATCTGAGGCTTTCCCTCATTTGGGATTCATGAGAGTCCTGGGGCGGTAGTGGAGCCATCAAACATCCTTTGGATGACCTGTGACGAGTACAAGAGTGAGTGGTGGGAGAATCGTGTGGTGTGGGGGCAGGAAGGCGTGGGCGTTCATCTGTGGGGTCTGAAGACAGGAGAGAGGTACAGTCTACAGAATCATGTGCACATGGAGAGGAAGTGTGAGCCAAGGACCTCAGGGTCCTGATATTGAGGACTCTCTGTTAAAGCAGGGCCCATACCTGGCTGTCTCAGGGCATAATCTGGGAGCCTGCATGGGAATGGGCTCCTGACAGGGGGATGGGACCTTGCAGGCCACACCCAGATCTTAGATTGCACCTACATGTCCCGTGTCTGTTACTACTGAGGACTGAACAGTGATTGACGGGAAGGCGAGAGGAGTGCAGCATTAGTGGCACCAGGACCTGGCATTTTCTTACAGTGGGGAGCTGAGGTGGCAGGGGAGACTGGGGTGCTGTGTGTGGGGGGGTTGGATTGTGGGTTCTCAGAGAGAGAATGTTCATGGTTCCATCTGTCGCTCTCCTGACAGGGTGGCGTGACCTTTGAGGACATTGCCGTGTACTTCTCCTGGAAGGAGTGGAGACTTCTGGATGAGGCTCAGAGACGGCTGTACCACCATGTGATGCTGGAGAACTTTACGCTTATATCCTCACTGGGTAAGGCCTTCACCGTCCTCATTCACCTGGAGTAGTAGACTCTGTATTCCACATCCCCCTCCTCTCTTTTCTAGGGGGTGGTTTGTCCTTCTCATGTGTGGCCTGTGGGCACTGCTTGGGTCCCCAGATTTCTGGGTAGTTGCTTTTGTGGCTAGCTCTGAGTTGTTGGTGTGCCCTTTCCTCTGCCCTGCAGTCCCTGTACCCTGTGTGCTGAACCCTGAGGGTGACGTTGGAGGTCAGTAGTCCTGCAGTGAGGCTGATGGATTGCACCTGGCTTGCCCTCTGCCCAGCTGGGTACATGGGTTCAGATCCGTGCCATTTCTGTGGCCCGGCTTTTGATGCCTTGCTTTAGGTGACATTTCCTTGTGCCTGCCTGTGCCTGAAACTGCAGGCATTGGCATGTTTACTTCTTAAGTGGACCATGGGCTACTTCTCAAGAGTGTCCTCTATGGTTCTTTCTGTGGTGTTTACATCTCTTCTACTCTCCGCCTTCCCTTGAGCTTTAAGATATTATTGACAGATAAGAATATATCAGTGAAATTACATTATATGATAATTTTTGATATACCTTATAAGATTGGTGTAGTTTTTTTTAGTTTTATGTATTTGAGAGAATGAGAGGGAAAAAGTGTGTGTACTTGCACGTGCAAGCAGAGAGTAAAGGAAAGGAAGAGAGAAGCCTAAGCTGACTCAGTGCTGAGAACGGAGCCTGTGGTGGGGCTTGATATGAGGACCCTGATACCACTACCTGTGCAGAAACCAAGAAATTGGATGCTTAAACCACTGCACTACCAGGCACCCTTACTTTATGAAATTATTAACAAAATGAGGGACACTTCGGTGACCCGGTTGTTGAGCGTCTGCCTTTAGCTCAGGGCGTGTTCCCACAGTTCCAGGATCGAGTCCCACTTTGGGCTCCTTGCATGGAGTCTGCTTCTCCTTCTGCCTGTCTCTGTCTCTCTCTCTTTCTCTGTCTCTCATGAATAAATAATTAAAAACAAAAACAAAAACAAAATGAAGCTATAGCACACCATCACTTAACATAATTATCTTTTTTGATCGTGATAGTGAGTCAAGAACTTAATACCTATCCTGTTATCAAAATCAAGTGTCGAGGGATCCCTGGGTGGCGCAGCGGTTTAGCGCCTGCCTTTGGCCCAGGGCGCGATCCTGGAGACCCGGGATCGAATCCCACGTCGGGCTCCCGGTGCATGGAGCCTGCTTCTCCCTCTGCCTGTGTCTCTGCCTCTCTCTCTCTCTCTGTGACTATCATAAATAAAAAAAAAAAATTAAAAAATTAAAAAATTAAAAAAAAAATCAAGTGTCGAATACGATATTAATGACTGTAATCAACCTGTTGTACATTAGAATCTCAGAACTTCCTTATCTTGTAAGTGAAAATGTGTACCCCTGACCAACATCTCCCCATTTCCCTGAGTCCCTAGCTTCTGGCTTTCTACTTTGTTTATAGGAGTTTGATTTATTTCTTTTTTATATAATACTTAGATAAGTGATACCCTACAAGGCTTGTGTTTTGCTGTCTGCTGTTTTGACTTTGCATAATGTTTTCCAGGTCCATCTGTGGAAAGTGACTATGTTGCCTTCTTTTTTTTATGGCTGAATATTCCTGTGTGTGTGTGTATGTGTGTGTGTACTAAATTTTCCTTGTCTCTTTATTTCATTTATTCATTTAAATACAATTTATTTTTTTTGGGCTGCCCCAGTGGCTCCGTGGTTTAGCACCGCCTTCAGCCCAGGGTGTGATCCTGGAGACCTGGGATCAAGTCCCACATCAGGCTTCCTGCATGGAGCCTGCTTCTCCCTCTGCTTGTGTCTCTGCCTCTCTCTCTCTCTCTCTCCCTCTCTTTCTGTGTCTCTCATGAATAAATAAATAAAATCTTAAAAAAAATTATTTTATTTTTTACATATACTCCATATACAGTGTGGGGCTTGCACTTATAATGCCAAGATCAAGAGTCACATACTTTATGGACAGAGGCAGCCAGGCTTGCCTCCTTTGTCACTTTAAACATTCATACACACTTACTGATGTTTCCATTTATTTACTGTTATGAATAATACTTCAGTGAATATCCATGTTCAGATACTTATGGAGAGACCGATTTTGTTTCTTTGGGATACATAACTAGAAATGGCAATTGTGGACTATATGGTAATTATATTTTAAATTTTTGGTGGGTTGCCCTAATCTTTTCCATAATAATTTCCCTATTTCCATTTCCAGCAGCAGAAATCAAATGTTATTTTCTCTGCACATCCTGACCAACATGTTACTTCTTGTCTTTTTGGTAAGAACCATTGTAACAGGTAGGAGGTGATAACTTATGGTTTTGCTTTGCATTTCCCTGATGATCCTGATCACAGGTTACTCATTTGTACGTCTTTTTTCACTGTCATGTATTTCATTGGCTCTGCTGTAACTTTTCAATTTGATATAGTGGTACTTGTTACTTCTTGGTTTTGTTGTTTATGCTTTAGATGTCATATTCAAAAAATCATTGCCAGGAATAAGATTAAGGAGGCTTTTCTCTATGTTTTTTTTTTAGGAATTTTAGTTTAAGGTCATATGTTTAGGTCTTTAATCAGTTGCAGTTTCATTTCCCTGTGTGCTATAAGATGGGGATCCAATTTCATTGTTTTTTTTTATTGAAATATTCAGATTTCACAACAGTATTTTATTATTTTTAAAATATTTTTTTTATTTGAGAAAGAGCAATTGAATGCATGCACAAGGAAGGGAATGCCAGATGGGGAGAGAGAGAAAATCAAGCAGACTCTGACCTAAACACAGAGCATGAAGTTGGGTTTGATCCCACAACCATAATAAGATCACCACCTTGGCTGAGACCAAGTGTCAGATGCTTAATTAACTGTACCACTCAGGCACCTATTTTTAAAAAATATTTTGCTTATTTATTTTAGAGAAAGAGAAAGAGGGATAGCAGGGAAAGGCTAAGGGAGAGGGAGAATGATTCCAAAGCAGATTTTCTGCAGACCATGGAGTCCAATGCAGGCTCCATCTCACAACTGTGAGTTCATGACCTGAGCCGAAACCAAAAGTCGAACACTCAACAGACCGAGCCACCCAGGCACCCCTCACAATGGTATTTAAAGATTTGTTTATTGGGGTGCCTGGGTGTCTTAGTCGGATAAGCATCTGTCTTTGATTCAGGTCATGATTCCAGGGTCCTGGGATCAAGCTCCGCATCGCTTCTCCCACTCCTCCCTGCTTGTGTTTTCTCTTTTTATCTCTGTTTCTCTCTCTTAAATAAATAAAGTCTTTAAAGAATAGTAATAATAGGGGGATCCCTGGGTGGCTCAGCGGTTTGGCGCCTGCCTTTGGCCCAGGGCGTGATCCTGGAGTCCCGAGATCGAGTCCTGTGTCAGGCTCCCGGCATGGAGCCTGCTTCTCCCTCTGCCTGTGTCTCTGCCTCTCTCTCTCTCTCTTTATGTCTATCATAGATGAATAAATAAATCTTAAAAAAAAAAGAATAGTAATAATAGTTAACTTATTTTTTTAAAAGATTTATTTATTTATTTGAGAGAGAGAGACCAAGATAGGAGAGGCAGAGGGAGAGGAAGATAGACAATCCCAAGCAGCTCCTAGCTAAACAATGTGGAGATTGCTCTCACCACCCTGAAATGAGAACCTGAGCTGAAACTAGGAATTGAAGCTGAATCAACTGTGCCACCCAGACTCCCCAGAGATTTCACAACATTATTAAAGAGATTTTTCTGCCCCATTGTGGGTTTTTGGCATAATTGTAAACAATTAGTTGACTATATATGTGTGTGTTTACTTCTGGGATTTTTCTTCTATTCCCATTGTCTGTTTTTAAGCCAGTACCCTATTATTTTGAATACTATAGCTTTGTAATCTAGTTTTGGAATCAGAAATGTCCTGCCTTCAGATTTGATTTTCTTTCTCAAGATTGCTTTGGCTTGGAATATTACTCAGCCATTAGAAACGACAAATACCCACCATTTACTTTGATGTGGATGGAACTGGAGGGTATTATGCTGAGTGAAATAAGCCAATCAGAGAAGGACAAACATTATATGGTCTCATTCATTTGGGGAATATAAAAAATAGTGAAAGGGAATAAAGGGGAAAGGAGAGAAAATGAGTGGGAAATATCAGAGAGGGAAACAGAACATGAGATACTCCTAACTCTGGGAAACGAACAAGGGGTGGTGGAAAGGGAGGTGGGCGGGGGATGGGGGTGACTGGGTGACAGGCACTGAGGGGGGCACTTGATGGGATGAGCACTGGGTGTTATGCTATATGTTGGCAAATTGAACTCCAATTAAAAAAAAAGATTTCTTTGGCTTTAGCCTTTGGTTGAATTGGTGACAGTGATACTAGTGTCCCCTGTGGAGCAGGCAGCTGGAGTCTCTGTTGAGCAAGGATTCCAGTAGTACCTGCCCTGTGGCTGATGGAGATAGCCTCAGCCCTTATTTCCCACCCATCCCCATTTGTCTCTGCTAATACACTGTCCAGCTTTCTTTTCTGTGTCCTTGTGCCCTTTTTAAGCTCCATTGTGTACTACCCAGTCTTTTTTTTTTTTTTTTTTTTTTTTATGATAGTCATACAGAGAGAGAGAGAGGCAGAGACATAGGCAGAGGGAGAAGCAGGCTCCATGCACCGGGAGCCCGACGTGGGATTCGATCCCGGGTCTCCAGGATCGCGCCCTGGGCCAAAGGCAGGCGCCAAACCGCTGCGCCACCCAGGGATCCCATGTACTACCCAGTCTTAATTGCACTTTTGAGCTCCCTGAGATAATGCTATTCATAGATGACTGTTAAATTAATTTTTCTTGGGGTGAAAGATGGTATCTCCTATTCTGCCATCCTCTTTGGGACAGTTTGGTTGTCCATGTGCCTATCTTCCTACAGTATTTTTTTTTTAAGATTTTATTTATTTATTCATGAGAAACAGAGAGAGGCAGACATAGGCAGAGGGAGTAACAGGCTCCTCGCAAGGAGCCTGATGCAGGACTCGATCCTCGACCCCAGGAGGATCCAGGATCTGAACCACCCAGGCATCCCTCCTACAGTATTTCTATCATCATGGTACCGTGTGGTTTTCAGCTTGAGCTTCCAGGGTAGAATCCTGTGTGTATCATAGTATGGACATGCAGCAGACATGACAGGTGATCTCCTAGGGGCCCTGTTTTTGGCAAATCTCAGCTGGGAAAGGCGTGAAATTAGGCTTCTATTCAGATCATACTGGGCACCTTTGTTCATCCAGAGTTTGGTGTGATTGCTGATGGACACACCCCTTTTCCATGTTTCCTTCTTTACTCTTGACAATTTGTGGATTCTGGGTTCTAATCCTTTGGTAACTACATAACTTCCAGTACAGGAGTAATCGGTGCTCCTCAGGCCTCCACATCTCATTCATTCCTCTCACTGGTCTTTCTGTGTACTCTAGCATTCACTGAATGTTTTACCATGAGACATTCACATGTCCTTATTTTTAAAATTTTTTTTCTAAAAATTTTCTTTATTAGAGCACAAGCAGGGCAGGGATCAGAGGGAGAGGAAGAAGCAGGTTCCCTGCTGAGCAGGGAGCCCGGTGTAGGGTTCAGTCCCACGTCTCTGGGACCATGACCTGAGCCGAAGACAGACAGGTAAGTAACTGAGCCACCCAGGTGCCCCATTTACCTGTTCTTAAACTGATATTGAACAGCTGCAAATTTAGTGTGATTGAATTCTTCTACAACTTTGTACTTAAATAAGTATCACCAGCAGAAGTGGTCCTAAACTAAGTTGTGGGAGGAGAAGTAAGGTTTAGACCCCTTGGCTCTCTTCCTTATGTCATACCCTAGTTTGATATCCTTCTAGTGGGATCTCCATAACAGTTTGACTTTCAAGGCACAACAATGCACAGCAGCCACTCTTTCAACTGAATTTCATCTCCAGTGTCTGGAAACCATGCCATACACTCATTCTCAGGTGAGACAGTGGCATGTATATGATATGTATGTGACTGTCATGTATGTGACAGTGGCATGTGATGGGGTGAGCCCCCTGCTATAGTCAACACATATTTTACCAGCATTTCCTTGCATTTAGGTTGCTGCTGTGGAGCAAAGGCTGCAGAGGCACCCATTGAACAGAGTGCTTCTGGAGGCGTGTCACAGACCAGGACACCCAGGGCAGCTCTGTCTTCCTGGATGACCCACCCCTGTGAGATGTGTGGTGCAGTCTTGAGAGACATTTTCCACTTGGCTGAGCATCAGGGAAAAGAAAAGAGTCAGAAACTGTTGAGGTGCAGGGCATGCGGGAAACAATTTTATTTCAGTATAAAGTTTCAACAACAGGAACATCACGTGAAACAAAAACCATTCATAAACATGGACACAGTATCTTTTGTAAAGAGCTGGGGACTCCATGATTCTGGGAAGTCCTTTTCCTGTGTGGAGGTTCAGAAGGACTTCCTGTCTAGCTTAGGGCATCTACAGCAAGAGGCCACTGAGTGGGGAGAAGCCAAACACAATTACACAGTGCAGGACATCTTTACAAAGCAGAAAAAGTCATTATCCTTGGGGAGAATGCAAGAATGCCTTCGGTTACAAACATTCACATATTCAGGACCAGAGTGTCCACCTTGGAAGACAGTACTTTATGTGCAGTGACTGTGGGAAAATGTTCAGGTACACATCCTTATTTGTGATACACCAGAGATTTCATATTGGAAAAGGACATTATGAATTTGAAAAATATGGAAAATCCCTTTGGCAAATGTCAACCCATAGTCAACATGGAGATATTCACAGTGGATCCAAGCAGTACACATGCAGCAAATGTGGGAAATCCTTAAACTGCAAATTTGTCATTTATCCCCAGAAATGGCACAATGGGGTGAAGAGTAATGATTGCATTACATGTGCAAAATCTTTAATCCATAGATCAGGTTTTATTACTTACAGGGTTCAGCCTAGAGAAAGGTTTTATAAGTGTGGTGGCTCTACAAAATATTTTACATTTATGTCAGCCCTCCATTATCATCAGAGATCTCACACAGGAAAAAGACTTTATGAGTGCAGTGAATGTGGGAAATCTTTTACCACTAATTCTGTCCTCCATGCTCATGGGAGAGTTCACACTGGAGAAAGGCCTTATGAGTGCAGTGAATGTGGCAAGTCCTTTCTGCGAAAATATAGCCTCAAAGTACATATAAATGTTCATTCAGGTGAAAAGCCTTGTAAGTGTAATGAATGTGGGAAATCTTTTAAGTGGAAGTCAACACTGATTAAACACCATAGAATTCACACAGGAGAAAGCCCTAATGAGTGCAGTGAATGTAGGAAATCTCTTATCTGTAGCACTCACCTCCGTTATCATCACAGAATTCACGTTGGAGAAAGGCCTTATGAGTGCAATGAATGTGGCAAGTCCTTTATCTGATGAAATATCCACAGGTACACTGATTCACTCAGATGAAAGCCTTTATAAGTGAAATGATTGTGGGAAGTCTGTGAAATGTAAGTCAACATTGATTAAACACCAGAGAATTCACACTGGAGAAAGGCCTTATGAGTATAATGAATGTGGGAAGTCTTTTACTACTAATTTGGCCCTCTGTTATCACCATAGAGTTCACACTGGAGAGAGACCTTATAAGTGCAGTGAATGTGGCAAGTCCTTTGTCAGAAAAAATAGCCTGAGTGTATGCCTAAAGGTTCACTCAGGTGAAAAGCCTTTTAAGTGTAATGAATGTGGGAAATCGTGGAGGTGTAAGTCAACATTCATTCAACACCAGAGAATTCACACAGGAGAGAGGCCTTATGAGTGCAGTGAATGTGGGAAATCCTTTACCAGTAGATCTGCCCTTCATTCTCACCAGAGAGTTCACACTGGTGAATGGCCTTATGAATGCACTGATTGTGGGAAATCTTTTACTACTACTTCTGACCTTCATTCTCACAAGAGTTCACAATAGTGAAAGGCCTTATTTGTGCACTGAATGTGGCAAGTCCTTTATCCAAAGAAACACTCTGTACACGTGAAGGTTTATGCCAGTGAAAGTCTTTATAAATGTAATGAATATGGCACATCTTTGAACTATAAGTCAACATTGATCCAACACCAGAGAATTCACACAGGAGAAAAGCCTTGTCTGTGCAGTGAATGTAGGAAGTCTTTTAGTTATAGCCGTACCCTCCTACATCATTGTCAGAGTCACTTTGCAATAAGCCCTTATGATTGTAGTGAATGTGGGAAATCTTTTACTTGTAGTTCTTCTCTCTATGATCACAAGTGAGTTCACACTGGAGAAAGGCCTTACAAATGACACGAATGTGGGAAGTCTTTCACTGCTCGTTCCCTCCTCCGTTCTCACCAGAGACTTAACACTGGAAAAAGGCCTTATGAGTGCAGTGAATGTGTCAGGACCTTCCAAAGAAATATCTTCAATGTACACCTAAAGGTTCATTTGGGTGAAAAGCCTTATTAAGTGTAATGAATGTGGGAAATTGTTGAAGTATAAGTTGATATTCGTTCAACACCAGAGAATTCACACAGGAGAGAGGCCATATGGTTGCAGTGAGGGAAATCTTTTATTAGTTACAGTGCTCTTAGTTATCATCACAGAGTTCACAATGGAGAGAGACCTTAGGAATCCTGAAGATGTGGGAAAACTTTCAGCTAAATTTCTTTTTTTTTTTTAAAGGATTTTATTTATTTATTCATGACAGACGCAGAGAGAGAGAGAGAGGCAGAGACACAGGCAGAGGGAGAAGCAGGCTCCATGTAGGGAGCCCAATGTGGGACTTGATCCTGGGACTCAAGGATCACGCCCTGGGCTGAAGGCAGGCGCTAAACCGCTGAGCCACCAGGGGATCCCCTTCAGCTAAATTTCTAATCTCATTCAACTTGAGAAAGTACACAGTAGATAAAGTTCTTAATAGGTGATAATATGAACTGAATGGTTATGTTCACTAATGGTGACATGTCGAATCCCTGTCCTCTAATGCAGTAGGAGTAGCAGGTGCTATCTTTTGAAGGTAATATTTATTAGAATGGGTCATGTGTGTAGATCCCTAATGAATGATATTGATGTTTTATAAGAATCTGAGATAGCTAGCTTCCCCTACCAATCATGTGAGGACCCTTTGAGAAGATCTCCAATCAATCAGGAAGCTGGTCCTTGCCAGACACAAAACCAGACCATATGGGGAATGTTATGTGAGGAATCCAGCTTCCAGAACTGAGAAATAAATAAATGTTGCTTACAAGCCACCCAGTTTATCATATTTTGTTAGAGCAGCCTGCGCTCAGACAAACATGAAGAATATGGGTAATTCTTCGGGCAAAGATACTGTTTCAGAGAAATCAGAATACACCCTGGAGCAAGGCCACATGATTAAGGTGAAGGACACCATTCCTTTCACCAAACTTCTGTCTTTATTCCACATCTGAGAGTTCACACTGCAGAAAAGCTTTAAAATGGCAGGGAAGATGATATTTCCTTCCCTAGTATATGATGCTGAGAACCTTTATGAGGCAGCCCTCTTCCCAATTTGAGCTTTGTTCACCTGAATGTCCACAATGGAATGACTTCCTTAGGTTCCAGGTATTTGAGAAAAATTTGGAAGTTGTACTCTGTGATCTGATGTATTCAAAGTCCTTGCTGGAAGTCACTGCCAGATCCTGTGGCAGACGTCCTTTCACTTCAGCCACCTTGATGGTCCCAATAGTGAACTTCTGTCACCACCCATATGCTCAACACCATATGCATTATCCATTAGTGATGCAGACCTTTGCTTTGTCATTTGCTGATGGCAATTATGGGTGTCTGGAACTCCTTATTCCCTGCTATGTTAGGGCATGGATGTGAGCCAGTGTAACCTCAGTACCTCATCAATATTCTGGGTGGTGTTTTGCCGAGAATGAGTAAATCTGGTAGGGGCATTGTTGGTCTCCTGAGGATTGTGATAAATCTTTGTGGCTTCCAAGTCAGCAACACGGAATTAGGTGCTAAGTGTTGCTCTCCTTTAGATATTGCTGTCTTTTTGATTGAATTACCATGAATCTTAGGTATCAGATTCACGCTAAGGGGTGGTTTGAAATTAGAATTGGGCTCTGCCAGCACATAGGAGATTCATTGTCTCCCAAATTTACTGTATCTCCGAACGGATGATTGCAAATAAATAATACATATGTACGTCAGTTCTACTCTTCAGCTTGGGCCTCAATTTGTATTGAAACTCAAGACCTTTGTTATGGGCTGAATTCTGTACCTAAAATTCACATGTTAAAGTTTAACCCCCAGTACCTCACAATATGACTTTAGTTAGAGACTCTTTAAGGAGATGGTGAAGTTGATGGGCTATTAGGATGGACTCTTATGAGATATGACTGGCTTTGTGATAAGAGGAGATGAGGATACAGGCACACACAGCTGACCATGTGAAGATAGGGAGCCCCTCTATAAGCCAAGGAGTGGAGTCTCAAGGAGCTAACCTTGCTGACACCTTATATCCGATTTCTAGACTCCAGATTTGTGGGAAAATAAATTTCTCTTATTTTCCCAGTGTGCAGTACTGTATTATAACACTTCTAGGAAATACAGCCTCTTAGGATCCACATCTGGGTTTTATGTTCTGGATGCCAGGAAGTTTTGAGTGCTCACAGGTCACCCTGAAGAGGGAGCAGCTGAGACCATCTCCAGTGCTTGTGGAGACCATGTGAATATTTTGCTTGTCCACAGCTGATAGCGCATAGTGCCTTCCACTGTTGAGTGGAACTCTACCTCAGATCCTTCAGAGGAGTTATGTGACCTGATGTACAGTATTCACCTGTGACACCACAGGGGAAGGGGAACTGTAAGTGGTCATCTAGATGACTACGTAATTAGGTAATTAGAGGAGATATCAGGCCCCTAGTGGAGTACATATGGTGTCAAAGTGTATCCACAGATGTAGTGAGTAGCTGGGCAGGATCAGTGTGCACAGAAATTCATCACTTCAGACACAGGTATCCTGTGTAACAGATCATTGTCATAAAATAATCCAAAAGTCTCTGAATTCTCCTATTTTCTGGGGTGTTTAACATGTCCAGGCCATTGTGGTGCAGGCAGGAAAAAGCTAAAGACCAGGGAGAACGCATAGTCCAGGGAAGTAGCTTTTGTGGCCCAATGGAGGGGAGGGGGGACATCTTCCTTCCAGGTACACCCTAGCATCTACAGCAGAAGAAGGAAATGTTACTGGAGGTGGTGCAGAGGCCTACTCTTGCTTGGTCAAGATAATCAGTCCCAATGTCCATAAACAAACGATTTCTCCAAGGTGGACTTCTCAGCATTTTTCTCTGGTCTGAAGGCTTGGAGGTGGTTTTGCAAACATGTCCTTTCAGTCAACACCCTTTTCTTCCTTGGACATATACCAGTATTGATCTCTTCATGTGTTTGAAACATTTGTGTTATTTCCAGGATTTGGGTTATTTTCAGCTTTTGACTTTCACAAACCCCTCTATATATTTTCATTAGATTTCCTTATGCAGGGCACGTTGGTGGCTCAGTTGGTTAAGTGTTTGCCTTTGGCTCAGGTCATGAATCCATGGTTCTGGGATGGAGACCCCATCAGGCTCCCCGCTCAGCAGAGAATCTGCTACTCCCTTTCCCTCTGCCCCTTACCCTACTTGTTTTGTCTCTTGCTCTCTCTTTCAAATAGATAGGGCAGCCCGGTGGCTCAGCGGTTTAGCACCGCCTTCAGCCCAGTGTGTGGTCCTGGAGACCCGGGATCAAGTCCCATATCGGACTCCCTGTGTGGAGCCTGCTTCTCCCTTTGCCTGTGTCTCTGCTTCTCTCTCTCTCAGTGCCTCTCATGAATAAATAAAATCTTTTTAAAATTCCATATGCAAATAGAGTCTTCATTTCTCTTCTGTTAAAACTCAGAGCTTAATGCCTAAGTCACAGGTAGGTCAGTGTTAACATTTTCATGAATGGGGTCAATATGGGATTCTAAACTTCACTATTGTATTCTTACCAGGCATGTATGAGAGTTCCAGTATTTCCAGTCCCTGTCAATACCTGGTACCGCCAGTCTTTAACGTCCGCCTTTTTATTACGCATGTTGCACTATGTTCTAATTGCATTTCCTAGGGATTTCTGATGTTGAATATTTTTTCATTTGTTTATTACCTATATGACTTCCTGGGTAAAATTCCAATTTGTATCATTTGCCTGTTTTCTCTCTCTCTCTCTCTCTTTTAAAGATTTTATTTATTTGTGAGAGAGAACACAAGCAGAGGGAGGGGCAGAGGGAGAAGCTAACTTCCCACTGAGCAGGGTGCTGGATACCTGGCTTGATCCCAGAACCCTGGGATCATGACCTGAACTGAAGTCATGTGCTTAACCAGCTGAGCCACCCAAGTGTCCCTTGTCTATTTTCTTTTATGTGAGTTTCAGCTAGTTCCCTTTTCAATTACAAAAACTATATACATACGGGCAGCCTGGGTGGCTCAGTGGTTTAGCGCTGCCTTCGGTTCGGGTCGTGGTCTTGGGGTCCCAGGGTCGAGTCCGTGTCAGGCTCCCTGCATGGAGCCTGCTTCTCCCTCTGCCTGTATCTCTGCCTCTCTCTCTATCTCATGAATAAATAAATACAATCTTAAAAAAAAAAGACTATATACATACAACAAAGATAAATGTTAGAATTTTCTAATTCTTACATGGTGTGACATTTTTCTCTGTGGAGTCATGGTAATACTAGAAGGCTATTTCTTCATTATTTTTCCAGATTTTTTGTGTTTTGCTCAATATCATGGCCCAAAACACTTTACATGTATAAATCTAGGGTGCATTTTTACCATGACAGGGTCATTTTCTTAAATTTAGGCATTCAGAAAAACAAAAATTCATCCCTGATGTGTGGTGTTTGCCAATATCCAGAGTGTAAATCCCACACTCCCCCCCACCCCCTTATGAGAACAGGATATGCTCAGAGAAGGTTCTTAGAAACTGCATTTGGGTGTTTGGTAGGAAACCACTCACTGTGGAGGCTGCACGCTGGCTGGAGGTGTGCAGGAGCATCACAGGCAGGATAAGTTAATCCTGACAGGCTGGAGGGACCTCCTTGAACACTCAGGGGTGACTGTAAGGCAGGGATGTGGGGGACACACCCACACCCACTGGGTTCAGAGTTGCTTCCTCTGATCCCACCTGTACATTGAAAGGATTTCCCACTGTGGAGCACCAGCCTCCAATTAATTTAATTCCTTCTCTTTCTGTAATAGTTGACTGCTGGTCCCCAAAGAGTCGACATTCCGTGCATCTCACCACTGCTCTGGGCTTTGTTTCCAGACCACTGTCTCAGGAAGCTTGCAGGGCTGGCCACTTCCAGCCTCCTCTTGGCCGGAAAGGACTGAGAGACAGGTGGGACAGGGACTGTCCTGAGAAAGACAGGGATTCCCCCCTGGGCAAGACCTCACCCAGAACATCCATATCAGTGCTGACCTCCCTCTCCACCTGAAGGGCCAGAGTCCAGGCAATATAGGGCCTTGACCATAAAGAAAAGGTTTCCTTGGTCAGGCTTGCAGGATCTGCGGAGGCCTTTTATTTCTTCCACACACACTTGGGATCATGGTCTCATCTAGCCAGGAAGGGGCTTGTGGGGTGGTCTGCTGCTGGGTGAGAGGGCAGGAGTGGCACAAAGACAAGACACCTGGCAGTTGTTGGAAGAACCCTGGGTTGAGTACCTGTAATTCACTGGAGCTGACGTTTTCACCATCAATCCTTGAGGCATTGCCCTGCCCAGAGCTCTCTGGCCATTCTTGCTCTCCAGGGACACAGCACAGTCCACAGGTGATCCTACATTCCTCCCACATGCTCTATCGTGACCACTCTGGTACCTCCTGGCAGTGACGGGGTGTAGATGCCTGGACTAAACTCAGCAGATTAGGTTGTCCACAATTATCTTAAGGGGAAGAAAACCTCAGGAGTTGGTTTGTCAACAAATTCTGATTTCTGACTTTGTTGTAGTTTCAGGGCACAGGGGTGCAAGAGCACCTAACCTGGGAGTGCTTTGTTTGACAGATTAGCTTTGGCCACTCTATGGTGACAAAATCCAATGGCAGAGAAAGTTGTGGTGGTGAAACAAGAAAGGAATCTCTTTCAGCCTGACCAACACAGGAAAGACAATGGACTAGCCTTTCAAAGACTGACTCCAGAGTGATGAACAAGAGTTTGAGGTTCATATAAGGAAATATGGGGCCAAGGTGGATAGGTACATGCAAGGAGGTGGTGAACATCAAACAGATCGTTGTCTTGGAGTCAGTGGATTGAGTTTGCTGGCTCAGGGCAATCATTAGTGGTTGAGGGGGTAGTTTGGGTTCTCATCAGGGGATGCTTTGCCATAACGGTCAATGGTCTGCATCATGAGACCGCTGGAAAGAAGAACTCAACTGGAATGTGAGCTCAATCTGGTGGCAGCTGAGATTCACTTTTCAGTACTAAGAAAAACAGTATGTATGGTTGAAGCCACCTCAGGCCCTTGGGTGACCTAGTAATCTTACAGTTTAACAAGCATCCTTAGCCTACATGATTAACTTTTTGTTTATCTACAGATCATGCATTCTCTCCTAGAAAGAGCTGAGCACTTCTGCATGCCACAAAGCAAAACAGACCCTCTTGCACACACCCTTGCACCACTGCGATAACATCTATAACTAGAACCATCAAGTCTGCATGTTCAAAAAGTGTTAAGGACTGCTGTGCTCCCTTTACTGGCTAACTGCCCTAGAATCCTTTAAAAACGCCTGGGAGGGCAGCCTGGGTAGTTTGGGCCACGGCATGATCCTGGAGACCCAGAATTCGAGTCCCATGTCGGGCCCTCTGCCTGTGTCTCTGACGCTGTCTCTGTGTCTCTCCTGAATAAATAAATGGAATCTTAAAAAAAAATGGTTTAAAAAATAATAAAAACTCCTGGGAGAGGTAGAAACCTTGAGGTTGATCTTTGTACAAGAGTCCACCTTCTCCCCAGGTGGCCAGCCTTCTGAATAAAGCTCATTTTCCTTTCCAATCAATACCTCTCTCTTGGGCAGCCCCAGTGGCGCAGCGATTTAGCGCCGCCTGCAGCCCAGGGTGTGATCCTGGAGACCCTGGATCGAGTCCCACATCAGGCTCTCTGTATGATGCCTGCTTGTGTCTCTGCCTCTCTCTCTCTCTCTCTCTGTCTCTATGAATGAATAAATAAAATCTTAAAAAAAAAAATACCTCTCTCTTGAGTATTGATTTCTGTAGTGCTAAGCAGCTGAAGTTGGGAATGTATGTGAACACAGGCCCAGACAGAGCAATCCACCTGTGTGCCAAAGCAATTCTAAAAGGATATCATACGGGGATGCCTGGGTGGCTCAGTGATTGAGTGTCTGCCTTTGGCTCAGGTCCTTAATCTCGTGTCCTGAGGTAATCTGTCACATGATTGGGCCCTCTTACCCAAAAGTTGAGGCATACCCCTAGTAAGACTATTTTGCCTCACATTAAGGCGCCCTCACCTGATATAATCCTTTTTTTTTTTCCTGTTTATAATGTATTTGTCCTATCTTTAAAAACCATTCTGGGTGCCCTAATGGCTCAGTCGGTTAAACATCTGCCTTCAGTTCACGTCATGATCCTAGAGTGTAGGATCCACCCCACATCCAGCTCCCTACTCTGTGGGAGGCCTGCTTCTCCCTCTGTCCCTGCTCATGCTCTCTCAAATAACTAAAATATTTCTAAAAGAACCAAAAGACCCTTTCCCTTTCTGTACTGCTTCCTTGAGGCTGCCTTCTACTTGCTAGATGGGATGCTGCCCAAGTCAGAAATCGCTGAATAAAGCCAACAGCCCTTTAGGAGGCAGTGTTGAATTTTTATCATTTAGAAGGGAGGTTTCTATTGTTTTCTATTGTTCCTAACTATAAAACGTATTCTAACGCTTCAGGGCGCAAGAACTGATGAAAAACAACCTCTCCAGCAACTCAATACACACCTTTCTTTCTGAAGTACCTCAAGAAATGATAGGTCATTTACCCCTGCGAAAGGATTGGAGATTTAAGAGCATCTAAAATAATAGTTTTCTCCTTTGAAAACTGTTATGGAGTCTGAAATTATGGCTCTTCTTCACCCTTAATAAAGAAAAAAGCTGGTCCCGCTATTGAAGCAGGATTTCCCGGCAGACCTTAGGATGCCACCAAAAAAAGCCCTGAACCTCCAGGGTGTAGGACCCACTACCGGAGACGGCCAGACCTTCTGGGAACCACACCACCTGGAAGTGCCCGGGCACTGAGGGAGCGGCGAGGAGCCAATGAGGGAATAGGAAGCGGGGTTATGGGCGGGCGCAGGCCCCGGGGCGGGACTTCCGGCCCGTTACGACCTTAGGCATCTTTTTCCGTTTGTTTACCTTGCCTGGGTTCAGGAAAGCAATTTCGGAAATATTGCTGATCGAGAAGAGGTAAGGGCAGGCTGTCGCTCCAACGCAAGACTGGGGTCCGAGGCTCCGCAACGCTTCTCATGATGAAGCCTGGAAAAAGAATGATGGTCCGGGTGTCCGCTCCGCTCCCTCAGCTCTCGGCCCTACTCCGCCTCCCGAGTCCGATGGCGGTGGCCGCGCCCAGGGCCCCGGCGCAGGTAAACGCTCGTCCTCAAGACCCTCCCCGCCCTCCTCGCACCCAGACAACTAAGGCCCGAGCGCGGGGCCCCTCCTCGTGGCCCTGCGGCCCCGGCCCCGGCGTTCCGGACAGGGAGGCGCGGGTGTGCAGGGACCCCACGTGTGAGCGCGGGTGCGCTGTATTGCAGGGGAGGGGTTGGCTGGGGCGGAGGCTGCGGGGGTGGGGGTTGGCTGCGCCAGCAGCGGGGAGCTGCACGGGTCCATTCTTCCTGTCAAAGCAGGTGCCGCGCGGCCAGTGAGGCCTGCGCCCTCGCTGCCTGACGGGGCCGTCTGTCTTGGCGGTGCTGAGAGGGGGGCGACCCGGGTGTACATAGGCTTTATCTGGCCGCAGAGAAGGGCACGCCCCGCGGGGGTAAGCGAGGAGGAGGGAATCGCAGTAGTCGGTGGATTGTTGATGGACTCCGTGGCCACCGTGGACGTGGTGAACCGGTTGACTGGTCTATGTTCTGAGAAGGGCCGAGGCCGATTGTGGGTGTTGCAGGTGAGAAAAGGAAGGGAGGAGTCAGGGCAAACCCCAGGGCCTTCGTTACGTGAACCTTAAAAAGTGCCAGTTCCCCGCAAAAATGGATTGATGTAGGAGCGACAGAGAACTGCGGTTTGGAATAAAGCAGCTGAGTCAAAATAGCGGGCCAGTGTGGAGAACAAGAGAGAGGTAGTCTATTTTAAGGGGAAAGGGGGGAAGTTGGGGAGGCTGTTGTAAACTACAAGTCCACTGGAGTAAGTTGGGAGTTGCGGCTTCTCAATGGCTGAGCTGTTGGGTGCGGTGATCAGGAAAGCCTGTCTTTTGGGGTCTGAGGTAGTGAAGTCGTGTCCCATATAAGGTCAATCCCATCGCTTTCTGTTGGGCCTGCAGTTGATCACATTGGTAGTGCCTGAGAGCTTGCCGAAGTGCAACCTCCCGACTCCAGTTTAGTGAGGTTTCCCGTTATGAATAGCAGCGTAAGGGATTGAAGCTCCCGTGAACCTGATGGAAGTTGGCAGTATGTTGATTATCCCTTGGGGTGTCCTCACTTGTCTTGACATGGTTAAGCATCTTAGATGTTTTAGGAAAGTGTGAGTGATGGTGTGGAGTGGGCAGCTGGACAGGACATTTTGGGAAACTGGGGGAAAGTTGCAGATTGGAGGCTTCCAAAAGTGATGGCTGTTGTGCGGAGCAGGGGGAGAATTGGGTCCCATTTAGGAAGGGCATGCAGGGACGCCTGGGTGGCTCAGCGGTTTAGCGCCTGCCTTCCACCCAGGGTGTGATCCTGGAGTCCCGGGATGGAGTCCCACATCAGGCTCCCTGCGTGGAGCCTGCTTCTCCCTCTGCCTCTGTCTCTGTGTCTCTCATGAATAAATAAATAAAATCTTAAAAAAAAAAAAAAAAGGAAGGGAATGCAGAGAATATTAGCAGTGCTATTAGTAGGTCACCGAGTCCTACTAAACTGTGCTGAAGAGTGGTTCTGTTGTTCAGCGTGACTTTGTATAGTTGCTGGGCATTGCGAACACAGGTGAAGGTAGAGAGAATGATCTGGCAGTCAGATGGGCAAGCCTTCCACAGGGTGATGGATGGAACAAGAGATAGCAGAGGACAACTGGGAGTTTTGGGGTTTTTTTTTTTTGTTTTTGTCTGTCTGTTTTAAGGCGGCTCCATGCCCTTGTGGAGCCCAAAATGAGACTTGACCTCTGGACTCTGAGATCAAGAGTCAAATGCTGAACCTACGAGTGTTTGGGAAACAGGGGCTACTATCTTACCAGTTTTGTAGGGCTTCACCAGAATTTTGGGATCAGCTTTTACCATATTTGGGGTCTTTCAAAGTCTTGCTGCTGGATAAGGTCTGGGCAGATGTGATCATTGCTGCTTCACTGTACCTGGCAGGGAGACCTTTAGTGCTGGGGTCTTCACAACGGTTCAGTGGACAGTGGTGGGTTCTGATGGTTGAGGGACGGCATGGGCAGCACAGAAGTAGAAGAAGGTCTGTGAGTATCCTAAGTTGACATGTGCTTGTGAGTGCCTGTCATTGAAGGGAGGATTACAGGCAGGTTGAGGAGGGCTTCTCAGCAGCATCTGAGGCTTTCCCTCAGTTGGGATCCATGAGAGTCCTGGGGCGGTAGTGGAGCCATCAAACATCCTTTGGATGACCTGTGACGAGTACAAGAGTGAGTGGTGGGAGAATCGTGTGGTGTGGGGGCAGGAAGGCGTGGGCGTTCATCTGTGGGGTCTGAAGACAGGAGAGAGGTACAGTCTACAGAATCATGTGCACATGGAGAGGAAGTGTGAGCCAAGGACCTCAGGGTCCTGATATTGAGGACTCTCTGTTAAAGCAGGGCCCATACCTGGCTGTCTCAGGGCATAATCTGAGAGCCTGCATTGGGAATATGGTGACAGGAGGATGGGACCTTGCAGGCCACACCCAGATCTTAGATTGCACCTACATGTCCCGTGTCTGTTACTACTGAGGACTGAACAGTGATTGACGGGAAGGCGAGAGGAGTGCACCATTAGTGGCACCAGGACCTGGCATGTATCCCGCGGTGGGGAGCTGAGGTGGCAGGGGAGACTGGGGTGCTGTGTGTGGGGGGGTTGGATTGTGGGTTCTCAGAGAGAGAGAGAATGTTCATGGTTCCATCTGTCGCTCTCCTTACAGGGTGGCGTGACCTTTGAGGACATTGCCGTGTACTTCTCCTGGAAGGAGTGGAGACTTCTGGATGAGGCTCAGAGACGGCTGTACCACCATGTGATGCTGGAGAACTTTACGCTTATATCCTCACTGGGTAAGGCCTTCACCGTCCTCATTCACCTGGAGTAGTAGACTCTATTCCACATCCCCGTCCTCTCTTTTCCAGGGGGTAATTTGTCCTTCTCATGTGTGGCCTGTGGGCACTGCTTGCTTCCCCAGCTTTCTGGGTAGTTGCTTTTGTGGCTAGCTCTGAGTTGTTGGTGTGCCCTTTCCTCTGCCCTGCAGTCCCCGTACCCTGTGTGCTGAACCCTGAGGGTGACATTGGAGGTCAGTAGTCCTGCAGTGAGGCTGATGGATTGCACCTGGCTTGCCCTCTGCCCAGCTGGGTACATGTGTTCAGATCCGTGCCATTTCTGTGGCCCGGCTTTTGATGCCTTGCTTTAGGTGACATTTCCTTGTGCCTGCCTGTGCCTGAAACTGCAGGCATTGGCATGTTTACTTCTTAAGTGGACCATGGGCTACTTCTCAAGAGTGTCCTCTGTGGTTCTTTCTGTGGCGTTTACATCTCTTCTACTCTCCGCCTTCCCTTGAGCTTTTAAGATATTATTGACAGATAAGATTATATCAGTGAAATTACATTATATGATAATTTTTGATATACCTTATAAGATTGGTGTAGTTTTTTTGGATTTATATATTTGAGAGAATGAGAGGGAAAAAGTGTGTGTACTTGCACGTGCAAGCAGAGAGTAAAGGAAAGGAAGAGAGAAGCCTAAGCTGACTCAGTGCTGGGAACGGAGCCTATGGTGGGGCTCGATATGAGGACCCTGATACCACTACCTGTGCAGAAACCAAGAAATTGGATGCTTAAACCACTGCACTACCAGGCACCCCTACTTTATGAAATTATTAACAAAATGAGGGATGCCTGGGTGACTCAGTTGTTGAGTGTTGTCCTTTGGCCCAGGGATTGGCAAGTTTACTTCTTAAATGGACCATGGGCTACTTCTCAAGTCTGTCCTATATAGATCTTTTTATAGTGTTCACATCTCTTTTTCTACCTTCCTGCCATGAGCTTTTTTGAGATATTAACTATTGAAAATATAGTATAGAATGACTTAATACATTATGAAAATGTTTTTTTAAGTTTATTTTTGTATTTGAGAGTGAGAAAATGTGAGGCAGTGGGGGACACCTGAGGGAGATAGAAACTCAGCTGAGCACAGAGCCTCAGCAGGGTTTGATCTCTCAACCCAGACGTCAGTTCCAAACCAACCAAGAGCTGGACGTTAAATTGACTAGGCCAGGATGCCTGGGTGGCTCAGCGGTTGAGTATCTATCTTTGACTCCAGGCATGATCCTGGGGTGGGATGGAGTCCCTCATCAGGTTCCCGGTGAGGAGCCTGCTTCTCCCTCTGCCTGTGTCTCTGCCTCTCTCTCTGTCTCTCATGAGTAAATAAATAAAATCTTAAAACAAAAAATGACTAGGCCCTTCAGGTGCCCCAATATTATGAAATTATTAACAAAATGAACCTAATGAACACAGCATCAATTGACATAATTACATTTTTCGTCCCGGTGGTTTGAAAGCTTAATATATCTACCCTTATAGCAAATTTCAAGTGTACAGTACAATATTAGCAACTATAGTCAACGTGCTGTATATGAGATCCTCAGAACTTATCTTGTAAATGAAAGGGTGTACCCCTGTCTGACATCTCCCCATTTCCCTCAGTCTACAGCTTCTGGCATTCTGCTTCCTATTTCTAGGAGTTTAACTTATTTCTTTTCTTGATGAATATCCATATAAGTGGATTGTTAGCCTTTGTCCATATACAGAATTTGTATTTTGTTGTGTAGCTTAGTTGACCTAGCATAATGTTTTCCAGATTTATGTGTTTTACGGCAAGTGTCACTATTGCCTTCTTTTTTATGGCTGAATATTCCTGTACACTCTTTTTTTTTTTTAAGATTATTTATTTATTTATTCATGAGACACACAGAGAGAAAGACGGGCAGAGACACAGGCAGAGGGAGAAGCAGGCTCCATGCATGGAGCCCGATGCAGGACTCGATCCCAGTTCTCCAGGATCACGCGCTGGGTTGAAAGCAGCGCTAGGGATCCCTGGGTGGCGCAGCAGTTTGGCGCCTGCCTTTGGCCCAGGGCGCGATCCTGGAGACCCGGGATCGAATCCCATGTTGGGCTCCTGGTGCATGGAGCCTGCTTCTTCCTCTGCCTGTGTCTCTGCCTCTCTCTCTCTGTGTGTGACTATCATAAAAAAAAAGTAAAATTAAAAAAAAAAAAAAGAAAGCAGCGCTAAACCGCTGAGCCACCCAGGCTGCCCCTGTACACTCTTTTATGGATGACTATTCCTGCCCTGTGTGTGCTAAATGTTCTTTGTCACTTATTTTATTTATTTGTTTAGATAGTATTTATTTATTTATTTGTAGGCTCCATGCCCAATGTGGGTCTTGAACTTAACCACCTTGAGAGCAAGAGTTGGATGCTCCACAGACTGTCATCCAGGTGCCCCATGTTTGTCACTATAAACACTCACACATGCTTGGTCATGTTTCCATATATTGGTTATGTGAACAATACTGCAGTGGATTTTCATATTCATATACTTTCTGGAGATACTGATTTTGTTTCCTTGGGATACATACCTAGAAATGGCAATGATGGACTATATATAGTTGCAATTTAAATTTTTGTGGGTCGGGACCCCTGGGTGGCTCAGAGGTTTGGCGCCTGCCTTAGGCTCGCCTCGGCAGGAGACCTGGAGACCCAGGATCGAGTCCCGCGTCAGGCTCCCTGCATGGAGCCTGCTTCTCTCTCTATGCCTCTCTCATGAATAAATAAATAAAATCTTTAAAAAATAATAATAATAATAATAAATTTTTGTGGGTCTCCCTAATACTTTCCCTTTTTTAAATTTTTTTTATTTTTTTATTTATTTATGATAGTCACACAGAGAGAGAGAGAGAGGCAGAGACACAGGCAGAGGGAGAAGCAGGCTCCATGCACTGGGAGCCTGATGTGGGACTCGATCCCGGGTCTCCAGGATTGCGCCCTGGACCAAAGGCAGGCGCCAAACCGCTGCGTCACCCAGGGATCCCTCCCTAATACTTTCCATAATGACTTCCCTATTTACATTCTAGGTGGCAGTATTCAGTGTTTTTTTTTTGTCTGCACATCCTGACCAACATGTTACCTCTTGTCTTTTTGGTAATAGTAATTGAACCATATAGAAGGTGATATCTTGTGGTTCAGTTTTCATTTCACTGATTTTTCCTGATTGTTAACAAGTGTTACTCACTTATACATCCTTTTCACTCTGTTTCTTTGGCTCTGCTGCAACTTTTAATTTGATATAGTCGTACTTGTTATTTTTTGCTTTTGTCATGTATGCTTTAGATGTCATATTCAAAAATTCATTGGTAGGAATAAGGTTAAGGGGATCCCTGGGTGGCGCAGTGGTTTGGCGCTTGCCTTTGGCCCAGGGCGCGATCCTGGAGACCCGGGATCGAATCCCACATCAGGCTCCCGGTGCATGGAGCCTGCTTCTCCCTCTGCCTATGTCTCTGCCTCTCTCTCTCTCTCTCTCTCTCTCTGTGGCTATCATAAATAAATAAAAATTAAAAAAAAAAAAAAGGAATAAGGTTAAGGAGGCTTTTTCCTATGTTTTTCTAGGAAATTTAAATTTAGGGCTTGAGATCGTATGTCTAAGTCTTTAATCAGTTTTAAGTTCATTTCCTTGAGTAAGATGGGGATCCAGTTACATTGTGTCTTAATTTGGATATTCAGATTTCACAAAAGTATTAAAAGAGATTCTTCTTTCCCCAGTATAGATTCTTGGCCTAATTGTCAAGATTACTTGTCTATATATATATTGCTTTACTTCTGGGCTCTTTATTCAGTTTTACTGGTCTGTTTTTATGCCAGCACACTAATATTTTGAAAAGAATAGCTTTGCAATATAGTTCGAAATCAGAAGTGTGCTGCGTTCAGCTTGATCCTGTTTTTCAAATTGCTTTGGCTTCAGATATTAGTTATCTGGATGGCCAAAGATGCCAGTGTTCTCTTTGGAGCAGGCAGTAGGATTCTCTGCTGAGCAGGGACTGCGGTAGCACCTGTGCTATGGCTGATGGAGATAGCCTCAGACTGATTTCCTATCCATCCCCGTATGTCTATGCTCATACAGTCTCCAGCCATCTTTTCTGTGTGCTTATGCCCTCTTTTATGCTCCACTGTGTTCTAGTCAGTGTTATGGGCTCTTGAGCTGTCTGAGGTTAATGTCATTCATAGATGGCTGTTGAATTGATTTTTGTTGGGGTAAAGGATGGTTTCTGCTTTTCCACCATCCTGCTGACATCAGTCGTGTAGGGTGTTTTTCTTTCTTGTGTCCTGAGTGGCTCTAGAACAGTCTTAGTGGTTCAATTGGCCTGTTTTCCTACAGTATTTGTATTGCCTGGGACCCTGTGTTGCTCAACTAGGGCTTATAGGGAAGAGGCCGTTGTGTAACATGGTATGGACATGCTTCTCACATGACCAGGTGGCCTCAGGGGAACCTGTTTCTGGTGAATAGAGCTGGAGAAGGTACGATATTAGGATTGTGTTTAGATCATACTGGGCACCTTTTGGTTTTTTTGACCAGAGTTTGGTGCTGTTGCCAATGGCCACACTTCATTTCTTTCTTTGCTTCCTTGCTGTTGACAATCTGTGGACTTCTGGGTTCTACTCCCTGGTAATTCCATGATGTCCAATGGAAGGGTTGTTGATCCTCCTCAGGCCTCCACATCTCACCCATTTCTCTCACTGCTATTTCTGTGTAGTTCAACATTCACCTCTGAAAATTTTGCCATGAGATATTCATATGCCCGTAAGCTGACCTTGAACGAAAGCAAATTTCTTGTAATTATATATTCCTACAGCCTCTATTCAGCCAAATGGCAGCAGCAGCAATGGTCCTTCACAAACCTTTGGGCAGAGAACAAGTTGCAGACCCTTTGTTCTTTGTGTCATACCCTAGTTTTTTATCTTTCTAGTGTATTCTCCATGATACTTTGACCAGTTGGGCCCAGGAATGTACAGCAACCTCTCATTCAAATAAATTCCATCTCATTTGTCTGTAAAAACAGACTGTACAGTCAGTCATGCCTAGATGAGTGGGCTCACCTCTTCGCTTTAGTTATTAACACATGTTTCAGGACACCTGGGTGGCTCAGCAGTTGAGCGGCTACCTTTGGCTCAGGGCATGATCTGCAGTCCTGGGATCGAGTCCCTCATCGGGCTTCCTGCGTGGAGCCTACTTCTCCCTCTGCCTGTGTCTCTGCCTCTCTCCCTGTGTCTCTCATAAATAAATAAAATCCTTAAAACAAAAAAAAAACACACACACATGTTTCACCAGCCTTTCTTTGTGTTCAGGTTGCTGCTGTGGAGCAGAGGCTGTGGAGGCACCCATTGAACAGAGTGCTTCTGGAGGTGTGTCACAGACCAGGACGCCCAGGGTAGCTCTGACTTCCCAGAAGACCCACCCCTGTGAGATGTGTGGTCCAGTCTTGAGAGACATTTTCCATTTGGCTGAGCAGCAGGGAAAAGAAAACAGCCAGAAACTGTTGAGGTGCGGAGCATGTGGGAAACGATTTTATTTCAGTATAAAGTTTGAACAGCAGCAGCACGTGGGAGAAACACTATGCAGAAACGGTGTGGATGGGGCCTGTGATGTGAAGAGCTGCAGAATCCATGATTCAGGAAAGTCCTTTACCTGTAGGGAAGTTCGGAAGGACTTCCTGTCTGGCTCGAGACATCTGCGGCAAGAGGCCACTGCGAGTGGGGAGAAGCCAAACACCATCACACAGTGCAGGGCAACTTTACAAAGCAGAAAAAGTCATTATCCTTGGGGAGAATGCAAGAACGCCTTTAGTCCCAAACATCCCCATGTTAAGGACCAGGGTGTCCACCCTGGAAGACAGTGCTTTGTGTGTAGTGAATGTGGGAAAACATTCAGGTACAAATCGTTATTTGGTATACACCAGAGATCTCATACTGGAGAAAGATATCATGAGTTTGGCAAATATGGAAAATACTCTAGGCAAAGATCAACCCTGAGTGAACATGGAAAGACTCATAGTGGATCCAGGCGATACACATGTAGCAAATGTGGGAAATCCTTAGGTCCCAAAACTGTGCTCATTCATCCCCAGAGATGGCATCATGGAGTGAAGAGTTATGTGTGCAGTGAATGTGCAAAATCTTATAGCTGTAGCTCAGTGTCGATTACTCATAGAGTTCAACCTGGAGAAAGGTTTTATAAGTGTCGTGGCTGTGGAAAATCTTTTCCCTCTATGTCTGCCCTCTGTTATCATCAGAGATCTCACACAGGGGAAAGACCTTTTGAGTGCAGTGATTGTGGCAAGTGTTTTACTGCTCGTTCTGTCCTCCATTCTCACCAGAGGGTTCACACTGGAGAAAGGCCTTATGAGTGCAATGAATGTGGCAAGTCCTTTTTGCGAAGAAATAGCCTCAATGTACACATAAAGGTTCACTCAAGTGAAAGGCCTTATAAGTGTAATGAATGTGGGAAATCTTTGAAGTGTAAGTCAGCATTCATTAAACACCAGAGAATTCACACAGGAGAAAGGCCTTTTGAGTGCAGAGAATGTGGCAAGTCCTTTCTCCGAAAAAATACTCTCAATGTACACATAAAGGTTCACTCAGGTGAAAGGCCTTATAAGTGCAATGAATGTGGGAAATCATTTAAGTTTAAGTCAACATTCATTAAACACCAGAGAATTCACACAGGAGAGAGGCCTTATGAGTGCAGTGAATGTGGGAAATCTTTTATATCTAGGACTGACCTCCGTTATCATCAAAGAATTCACACTGGAGAAAGGCCTTATGAGTGCAGTGAATGTGGCAAGTCTTTTGTCCGACAAAATATCCTCAAAGTACACAGAAAGGTTCACTCAGGTGAAAGGCCTTATAAGTGTAATGAATGTGGGAAATCTTTGAAGTGTAAGTCATCGTTGATTAAACACCAGAGAATTCACACAGGAGAAAGGCCTTATGAGTGCAGTGAATGCGGGAAGTCTTTTATTACTAGTTCTGTCCTTCATTCTCATCAGAGAGTTCACACTGGAGAAAGGCCTTATGAGTGCAGTGAATGTGGGAAAACTTTTACCACTAGTTCTGTCCTCCGTGATCACCAGAGACTTCATACTGGAGAAAGGCCTTATGAGTGTAGTAAATGTGGGAAAACTTTTACCACAAGTTCTGCCCTCCATTATCATCACAGAGTTCACACTGGAGAAAGGCCTTATGAGTGCAGTGAATGTGGCAAGTCTTTTGTCCGAAGAAATAGCCTGAGTGTACACCTAAAGGTTCACTCAGGTGAAAAACCTTATAAATGTAATGAATGTGGGAAATCATTGAAGTGTAAGTCAACATTCATTCAACACCAGAGAATTCACACAGGAGAACGGCCTTATGAATGCAGTGAATGTGGGAAATCTTTTTCTGCTACTTCTGTCCTTCGTTCTCACCAGAGAGTTCACACGGGAGAAAGGCCTTATGAGTGCAATGAATGTCAAAAATCTTTTACCTCTAGTTCTGCCCTCCGTTCTCACCAAAGAGTACACACGGGAGAAAGACCTTATAAGTGCAATGACTGTGGCAAGTTCTTTCTCCACAGAAATAGCCTCAATGTACATATTAAGGTTCACTCAGGTGAAAGACCTTATAAATGTAATGAATGTGGCAAATCTTTGAACTATAAGTCGACGTTCATCCAACACCAGAGAATTCACACAGGAGAAAAGCCTTATCTGTGCAATGAATGTGGGAAGTCTTTTAGTCATAGCTGTGCCCTCCGGTATCATCGTCAAAGTCACCTTGGAATAAGTCCTTATGACTGTAGTGAATGTGGGAAATCTTTTACCACTAGTTCTGTCCTCCGTGACCACCAGAGACTTCACACTGGAGAAAGGCCCTATGAGTGCAGTGAATGTGGGAAATCTTTTACCGCTCGCTCTGTCCTCCGTTCTCACCAGAGAGTTCACTCTCGGGAAAGGCCTTATGAATGCAGTGAATGTGGCAAGTCCTTTGTCAGAAGAAATAGCCTCAATGTACACATAAAGGTTCACTCAGGTGAAAAGCCTTATAAGTGTAATGAATGTGGGAAATCTTGGAAGTGCAAGTCAACATTCATAAAACACCAGAGAATTCACACAGGGGAAAAGTCTTTCACTTGCAGTGAATGTGGGAAATCTTTTATTAGTTACGGTGCTCTTGGCCATCATCACAGAGTTCACAGTGGTGACAGGCCTTAGGGGTCCTGGTATTGTGGGGAATCTTTCAGCTAAATCTTCAGTCTCCTTCAACATGAGGAAGTCCATAGTAAATAAAGTCCTTGTGGGTGATATTACGAACCGAATGTTTATGTTCACTAAAATCGATTTGTTGAATCCCTGTCCTCTAATGCAATAGGATTAGCATGTAATGTCTAGGGATATAATTTAAAGATATAGTTTCATAAAAATCTGAATTCACCCTGGAGTGAAGCCTCATAAGTAGGTGAGTAACAAAATTCCTTTAGCCAGTTATTTGTATTAATTCCCCCACTTGAGAGTTCACACTGCAGAAAGACTTAAAATAGCATAGAAACTGATATTTCCTTGCTTAGTATCTCTGGAGGAGAACCTTTATGAGTCCATCACCTTCTTGAATTCAGCTTTGTTTACCTGAATGTCCACAGTGAATTGACTGTCCGTAAGTTCTAGCCTTTTGGGAAAAATTCAGAATGTGCATATTGCGTTCTGATATGTTTGAAGTTATTGTTAGAAGTCACTGTTATATTCTGTGGCAGAAGTCATTTTACCTCTGCCACCAGGATGATCCTGATAATATACATTAGTCACTACCCAATATGCTTAGCAGTGCTGATGTCTTTGTGTTGTCATTTGCTGATGGAAATTATGAGTAATTGGACCTCTTTATTTCCTTCTTTTTTTTTTTTTTTTTAAGATTTATTTATTTATTTATTCAGAGAGAGAGAGAGGCAGAGACACAGGCAGAGGAAGAAGCAGGCTCCATGCAGGAAGCCCGACATGGGACTCGATCCTAGGTCTCCAGGATCACACCCCAGGCTGCAGGCGGCACTAAACCGCTGTGCCACCGGGGCTGCCCTCTTCGTTTCCTTCTAATTTTGGTCATGCATGTGACCTCGTTTTGATTATCAGTACCTGATCTGTGTCCTGGGTGGTTACTTGCACAGGAAGACTAAATCCCTTAGGGACTTTGTTGGTCTTTTAATGCTTTGGATTAAAGCATTAATGAAGCTTCCAAGTCAGTAATAGAGGAATTGGATGCCACTTGTTGCTCTGGTTTATGCATTAATAGGTCTTTTTATTTAATTACCTTTAATCGTAGGTGTTGTATCCATTCTTTTTTTTTTTTTTTTTTAAGATTTTATTTATTCATGAGAGATTCAGAGAGAGAGAGGCAGAGACACAAGCAGAGGGAGAAACAGGCTCCATGCAGGGAGCCAGATGCGGGACTCGATCCTGGTTCTCCAGAATCACACCCTGGGCCGAAAGTAGCACTAAACCGCTGAGCCACCAGGGCTGCCCAGTTGTATCCATTTTAAGGAGTGGTTGGAAAGCAGAGTTGGGCTCTGCTGGCACTTAGTAGTGAACAGATTTCATTGCATCACAAATTTATTGTGCCTCAGAGAGGAGAATACCTACATATGTACATCTTTACTGTTCTCCATCCTGGGGAATTTGCATTAACTCTAACAACCTATCTGATGGGCTGAATGTGCACCCACAATTCCTATTTTGAAGTTGTAACCTGCCAGTACCACACAATGTGAGTATAGTTATACATGGCATCTTAAAAAAGATCATGAAGTTGAAATGGGTTATTAGGATGGACTCTTAGGCAGTCTAGCTGGTTTCATGATAAGAGATGAGGATATGGGTGCACATGGATGACCATCTGAAGACAGGGAATCCCCATCTACCAGCTAAGGAGAGGCCTTAGAAGAAACTAACCTTGCTGATGACACTTTATGTCCAATATCTGGACTCAGATTTGTGGGAAAATAAATTTCTCTTGTCTAATCACCCAGAGTGTGGTACTGTGTTACATCAGTTTTATTTAATACAGCCTCCTAGGGGCCACATCTGGGTTTTGTGTTCTAGATGCCAGGAAGTTTTGCGTGTTCACGGGTCACCCTGAAGAGGGAGCAGCTGAGACCATCTCCAGTGCTTGTAGAGACTATGTGAATATTTTGCTTGTCCACAGCAGATACCACATAGTGCCCTGCACTGTTGAGTGGAGTCTCTAACTCAGATTCTTCAGAGGATCCATGTGACCTTTGTACAGTATTCACTTGTAACACCACAGAGGCAGGGAAACTCTAATTGGTAATCTAAATGATTGGGTAATTAGGGAGTAGAGGAGTCATCAGGCTCGTTTATGGAATGTATCTATTATAAAAATGTATCACAGATATAGTGACTGGCTGGGCAGGATCAGTGTGCACAGAAATTCTTTAATTTCAGAGACAGGTATCCTGTGTAACAGAGGTCATTGTCATAAAATTATCCAAAAGTCTCTGAATTATATCCTCTCTCTGGTGCTTACATGTCAAGGCTGTTTTGGTGCAGGCAAGGAAAGGATAAAAACAGGAGATTTCATAGGCTAGGGATGTAGTTTTGTAACCCTGCCTTGCCAGCATTCTTACAGTATCCTATACAAATATGGCAGACACCTGTTCTGAAACATCCATCTCCCAGGTTTTCTCCCAGATACTCCCCATAATCTAGGGCTGTAAAAAGCAGGTCTTAACTGCCAGTGGTGGTGTGGAGTTCTACTTCTGTTAAGATTGCCAAAGGTTTGCTTCTGTCCTGAAGTTCTTAAATAAACCATTCCTCCTCAAGCTGGAGTTCTCACCCTCTTTCTTTTTTGTTTTTTAGGATTTTATTAGAGTACAAATTGGGGTAGGGGCAGAGGGAGAAGCAGATTGCCCACTGAATAGGGAGCCTGATGTGGGGCTCCATTCCAGGACTCTGAGATGACCTGAGCTGAAAGCAGATGCTTAACCGACTGAGCAACCCAAGTGCCCTCACACCTTTTTTCTTTGGTCATTCGGCTCTGACGTTTCACATATATGTCCCTTTTAGCCAACAGTACTGTTTTCTTCTCCAGATTTACACCACTACTGATCTATTTCATTAGAGCATTTGGCACATTTGGCTTATTTCCAGCTTTTGACTTCCACAAACAAACTTCTCTATATGTTTTCATTATAATTCCTTATGCAGATAGAGGGTTCATTTCTCTTATGTTAAATCTCAAAGTGCAATGCCAAAGGCAGAGGTGGGCCGGTGTTAACATTTTCATGAAAGAGCCAAAATGGGATCTAAGCTGTTCACTATTGCATTCCCACCGGGCATGTATGAGAGTTCCAGTATCTCCAGCCCCTGCCAATACTTGGTAGTGCCAGTTTTTAAGGTCAGCTCTTTTAATACATGTGTAGTGCTATGTTGTAATTGCATTTCCTAGGGATTTCTGATTTTTTTCATGTGTTTACCCTTACAAGCCCAGGCAGACAGCAGATTTGGGGACTGTGAGCTGACTGGAGGTGTCCAGGAGCCTCACAGGCAGGAGACATTAATCCTGACAGGCTGGAGGGGAGGGACCTGCCTGAACACCCTGAAGGGTGACTGTAAGTCAGGCTGGTCTCACATTAGTAAAGACAAGGTTGCTGTGCCCACCTGACAGAGTTGTTTCCTCCCATCCCATCCAGTACACGGGGAAGGATTTCTCACCGCAGAACGCTAGCCTCCAAGTGATTTAATTCCTTCTCTTTCTGTAACAGTTGACGACTAGTCCCCAAAGGAAACTACGTTCTGTACATCTTACCACTGCTCTGGGCTTTGTTTCCCGTCAGCTGTCTCAGGGGAAGTCTGCTGGGCCTGGCAAGGGCAGGCGCTGGGGTCACATCCCGCCTCCCCCTGACCTGGAAGGACTGGGAGCAGGAGGGTGTGGGAGGAAGTGAAGCCTATCTTAGAATAGATCTGGGGTCAGTGTTCTTTTTTTTTTTTTTTTTTATTTTATTATTTTTTTTTTTTAAAGTACATTCAAGCCATTGTTGTTTTGTTTTTTCCCATCCACCCTATGCCCCTGAGCTGGATAAGGTAGATATGACCATTGCATTTTGTAAAGGAGGGAAATATGCTTGAAAACACTGATCCACAGACCATACATGGACCTTTGAGCACAGGAGGTGCTGAATTCTACAAGGGAGGATGCTCGGTGGTTGTAAGGTACATTTTCTTTCTTTTTTTTTTAATTTATGATAGTCACACAGAGAGAGACAGAGAGGCAGAGACACAGGCAGAGGGAGAAGCAGGCTCCATGCGCCGGGAGCCCGACGTGGGATTCGATCCCGGGTCTCCAGGATCGCGCCCTGGGCCAAAGGCAGGCGCCAAACCGCTGCGCCACCCAGGGATCCCTTCTTTTTTTTTTTTAGATTTTATTTATTAATGAGAGACACACACGGAGAGGGAGAGAGACAGAGACACAGGCAGAGGGAGAAGCAGGCTCCATGCAGGGAGCCTGATGTGGGACTCGATCCAGGATCTCCAGGACCACGCCCCAGGCTGCAGGCAGCGCTAAACCCCTGCACCCCTGGGGCTGCCCTGGGGTCAGTGTTGGTGCGGTTTTTGTTTGTTACCTCCAGGTGGTGACTTTGCCATTTGGTTTGAACTATCCCTTTTGACCTTGTGCCCGTTTTGATCCACTTTCCGGCCTCCATGCCAAGCAGCACCCTCTCCACCTGAGGGCTCCCATGTCCGAAAGATCCTTTGCAGTTGCTGACTGGGGGATACACAGGAAGGTCCGGTTTCCTGGTTCAACATGAATCTGCCACCTGGGTTCCGACAGGTCTCGGCTCCTCTACACTGTCAGCTTAGTGGCCAAAACAGGGGACCCTCACCTATAGTGCACTACTTCTGGGATTCTAGAAGTCTGGCACTGACTTCTAGACTTTTACTGGCTATGCATAATAGTGGAGGACAGGAAGACAGCCAGTGTAAATCTCTTTAAGGCTGCCCTTAAACGAACAAGGGGTGGTGGAAAGGGAGGTGGAGGGGGGCGGGGGTGTGGGGGTGACTGGGTGTCGGGCACTGAGGAGGGCACTTGATGGGATGAGCACTGGGTGTTATGCTATATGTTGGAAAATTGAACTCCAATAAAATAAATAAGTAAATAAAGTTAGGGTATGTAGGCATAAAAAAAAGAAAGGCTGCCCTTAATGTCTGCGGGCTTTAATGTCAGTGGCTTAAAAGCAATCTATTTCACCTACTAGCATTTTTATTTTTGAAAAACAAAAATAAAAAAAAGAAAAACAAAAATAGAGAAAGAGGGAAAGGAAAAAAAGGAAGGAAGGAAAGAAAGAGGAGAGAAGGAAGGCCAGGATGGGTACAGCCCATCTTGCAAGGAAGAGGGTACCCAGATTAAGTGCTTTAATATGGGAACCTGGAGAGGCCTTTTATTCTATGGACCCTTGCATGAGCATGATGGCATCTTGGGGAGTCAGCGAGAAAGGGGCTGAGCACGTGGAGATTGGGATGCGGTCTCCTGAGGACCTCAGTACCAGGCAGAAAGGTAGGGGTGGCACAGGGACAGAGGAGACACCTGGAAGGAGTTAGGACCCTGGGTAGCAGATTTAGGAAGGACTCTCTGGGCTGAGTCCCCATACTTCCTCTGGAGCCTAAGTTCCCACCACTTATACTTATGGCAATGCCCTCCCAGAGTGTTGACCTGGTAGATCCCTCAGGGACACAGCACAGTCCACAGGTGATCCTCCATTCCTCTTACATGCACCATCATGACCGCTCTGGCATCTCCTGGCGGTGTCGGAGTATATATGTCTGGACTAAACTCAGCAGATCAGGTTGCTCACGATTATCTTAAAGGAAAAAAACCTCAGGAGCAGGTTTGTCAACAAATTCGGACTTTGTTGTACTGTCAGGGCACAGGGATACAAGAGCACCTAACCCGAGGGTCCCAGACAAACTAGGTTTGGCCACTGCCTGGTGACAAAATCCAAAGACAGAGGAAGAGGTGATGATGAAACAGGCATCAGGGTCTTCCATCTGAGTCAGGGGACAAGCCGGAAAGAAGAACCCAACTGCAAGATTTGAGGTCAAAATGGGGGCAGCCAAGGTTCTCTTTCAGTACTAGGAAAATCAGTATGTATGGGTGAAGCCACCTCGGGCCCTTGGGTGACCTCGTAATCTTAAAGTTAAAGAAGCACCATTAGCCCATGTGATTGGTTGTTTCTCTGTCTACAGACCATGCATTCTCTCCTAGAAAGAGCTGAGTACTCTGCATGCCACAAAACAAACAAGATCCCCTTGCACAACCTCCCAGCACTGTGATAACATCTATAGCTAGCACTGTGGAGTCTGCATGTTGTCAAGAAGTGTTAAGTACTGCTGTGCTCCATTTACTGGCTAACTAACCCAAACTCTTCTAAAAACCTCTTCATGAGGCAGAGACTTTGGAGTTTTTCTTTGTACAGTGGTCTGCCTTCTTTCCACATGGCCAGCCTCCTCATTAAAGCTCCTGTATCAAAAAAAAAAAAAAAAAAAAAAAAAAAAGCTCCTGTATCTTTCCAGTCAGCACCTGTCTCTTGATTATTGGCTTTATAGTGATGTGCAGCCAAACTTGGGTTTTGCTAACAACATATTTGAACACAGAGCCCCACAGAAATATTGCAATCCTTCCATGTGCCAAAGCAATTTTGAAAGGATACCATACTGGGATGCCGGGGTGGCTCAGTGGTTGAATATCTGCCTTTAGCTCAGGGTGTAATCCTGGAGTCCTCCCGCATCAGGCTCTCTGCATGGAGCCTGCTTCTCTCTCTGCCTATGTCTCTGCCTCTCTCTGTGTCTCTCATGAATAAATAAAATCTTAAAAAAAAATAAAAGGATACCATACTGCTGATAATTGTTTTTCTGCATTGAGGTAGTTGATGTGAAATGCCGGGGTGAGGGATCACACAGTCAAGAAAGAATTCTTTACTCAGGAAAGGATTTGGTGAGAAAAAAGTGATTGATTAAAGCACGGTGACAGGATCCATGGTCAGAAAGAGCTGCACTGTGACTGATTATATAATTTTCATTTGGGACTGGGGTAGGGAAAATGTTAGTCTGTAAAGTATTTTAGAAGCAAGGTTTCCAGGACTTTGAGAGGTAGCTGTTGTTAGGTCAAGGTCATTTGCTGCTGTCTACTAAAATCTTAGTACTGAGAGCCCCTTCAAATGTAGATTAGTGGGCTCTTTGTTTAGAGAACGATGCTCTTGTATACCTTGAGGGAATAGGTAGAACTAAAGGAAGTTTCCAAAGGGATATTCATATGGTAAAGAAGATCTACCGGACACTGGCATTTGGGCTAAAATCGTCTTTTTCCTTTAGGAAAGTGCTAACAAAAAAACAACAACAACAAAAAAAGGAAAGTGCTAACGCTGAGGGAGTTACCTTCCTGGAAGGTCACCCTCCCTGTCTCAAGTAGTTGTCAATGGGGAGTAAGTTGTAAAGAATTTTAATTTTTTTTCTTTTCCCTTGTTCTCCACATCAGTGATTAGCCGGTTTTCATTTTTATGTTCACAACGGAGTAATAATCTGTTACTAAAAGCAAAACCAGACATTCTAGACATTCCACTTTTTTTTTTTTTTAAGATTTCATTTATTTAGTCATGAGAGACAGAGACGGAGAGAGAGAGAGAGGCAGAGACACAGGAAGAGGGAGAAGCAGGCTCCATGCAGGGAGCTCGATGTGGAACTCAATCCTAGGACTCCAGGATCACACCCTAGGGCTGAAGGCAGGTGCTCAACCACTGAGCCACCCAGGTGTCCCTAGACACTCCACTTTTAATGAAAGAAACAAATGTGTGCTGATAAATTTTCTGCCTAGGTTATGAAATCCTGCAGCTGTAGAGGACATTTGTGTGAATCACAAGAATATCAGGTGCCTTGTCCACAGGAACCACAGCAAGCAGATGGAATGCTTTATTGTGTGTCTCTCTCACCTGGAGGCTTCTTAAAATACTCATTCTATGGCTACCCCCAAAGGCCCTGAGTCAATAGGTGTGTCTTGTGGGGCTGAGAATGAGAATTTCTAATGAGCTGAGGTGAAGCCGATGGAGAGCTCAGTGCAGAGATGAAACTGTAAAAACAGGTTATTTAGGGAAGGTGAGACTGCCTGCCCCAGGCTCCAGTACAGAGAGGCTGTAGATGTACAGGCTGTGATGAGCAGCAGAGTCAAAGGTTCTTTTTTTTTTTTTTTTTAAAGATTTTATTTATTTATTCATGAGACAGAGAGAGAGAGAGAGAGAGAGGCAGAGACACAGGCAGAGGGAGAAGCAGGCTCCATGCTGGGAGCCTGATGTGGGACTTGATCCTGGGACTCCAGGGTCACGCCCTGGGCTGAAGGCAGGCACTAAACCACTGAGCCACCCAGGGATCCCCTAGAGTCAAAGGTTCTAATGGACACCTGCTGAGTAGCTTTGGTGAGCCAAGCAGGCTAAAGGCTTAAAGGGTGGGAGTCCCAGGGGCCTCACTGCAGAGGACTCCACACAAAGCCACCCTCCTATATTTTTGCTTCCAACTATTAAGAAAGATATTAAGACTCAGATGGCTATGGGACGCCTGGGTGGCGCAGTGGTAGAGTGTCTGCCTTCCGCTCAGGGTGTGGTCCCAGAGTCCCAGGATCAAGTCCCACATGGGGCTCCCTGAAAGGAGCCTGCTTCTCCCTCTGTCTATGTCTCTGCCTCTCTCTGTCTCTCTCTCTGTATCTCATGAATAAATAAATAAAATCTTAAAAAGAAAAAAAAAGATTCAGGTGGCTTTAATGTCCTACCACCTATATAGGCAAACTGATATTCTTGTCAAAGGTAAAAAAAAAAAAAAAAAAAAAATGGAACCTAAGAACACCCAGTCAGAAATGGCTAACAAGGCTTTCCCAAATAAGGCAATTCCTGAAGCTACAGCCAATCATATTACTTGTTTGCTTTGCTTCCGTTTTTTTTTTTCTACAAAGGCTTTCCCCCTAGTTTGATTTAGTGCTGTGGAACTGGATTTGTGTTGCTAAAATGACTTCTTCAAAGTTTTCATATAGCTCACTTTATCTTTAACAGAACTAATAAAAATAAAAACCGCCAGGCCTCATGCTAGCTCAGTGGTTATACTCTTATTAAGGAGGGCTTTCTTACTGCCCAGTGTCACGTTCCATCCAATCCCCTCTTCTCACAAAATCACCTCTTCTTGCTCCATCACTCCTGCTACAACCTAACATGCAATATAACTTAGTATTTCTGCTTTCATGTTTCCTATGTTTTCTTGAACCTTATAAAAGCCACAGGAAGGCAGGACTGCATGTCTTGTGCCTACATTTCTCCCATGCACCTACCAAAGTTCCTGAAAACCCCATATGCGCTCAGTGCACTTTGTTAGAAGAGTGGATAAACACGGGCTTTCAATTTCCTGGTATTTATTTATTTATTTATGATAGTCACACACAGAGAGAGAGAGAGAGAGAGAGGCAGAGACACAGGCAGAGGGAGAAGCAGGCTCCATGCACCGGAAGCCCGACTTGGGACTCGATCCCCGACCTCCAGGATCGCGCCCTGGGCCAAAGGCAGGCGCCAAACCGCTGCGCCACCCAGGGATCCCCAATTTCCTGGTAATTTTAACTCTTCAGGTACCCTAAATGTACTCTTCTAAGTTTCTCCAAAGTAGTGTGAAAATTAGAAGAGAGAACTCATGGAAGATGTATTAAGGAATCACAGTACAAACCGGTATGAGAAGCATAATCAGCAGTTAAGAAGGAAGACAATTTTTATCTTGACAAAGGAGACTTTCTAGGGATGATTTTAATCTCCTGCTTTTTTCTTTCTTTCTTTTTTTTTTTTTTTTTAAGAATTTACTTATTCATGTGACACACTGAGAGAGACAGAGACAGAGACAGAGACATAGGTATATAGAGAGAAGCAGGCTCCATGCAGGGAGCCTGACATGGGACTGGATCCCAAGACTCCAGGATCAGGTCCTGGTCTGAAGGCAGCACTAAACCGCTGAGCCACCTGGGCTGTCCAATCTCCCGTTTTTAACAAAAGAAAGGATGATCTCTCCTTGCCCCAGCAATCACACTCTAACCAGGGCATGCAGCCAATAAGAGACTGCCAAACTCAGTCTTGTGTTTCTCAAGGACATTTTATTGAAAGTTATCCTCCCCAATCTTCTGCTAAGACCTAACAAAAGCTGACTTTTGTTTTTTTTATTTGTGGTTTGCCATAGTGTGCTTATCCATAGTTGAAATTTCGCCATTATTCTAGAATAAACTCAGTTTGCTTATAAATAACTGGCTATTTATTTAAGGTTGACCGGTAGCATAGCTCAATGTTTTCAGGAATGAAAAAAAAAAACACATTTTCAAGATAAAAGCCTCACAGTGTCAGGCACATTTTTAGCACAATGATATGCTGTTTGATTCTATCTTTTCTCAGACTTCTTAAGCCTTCTCCTAAAAGTTCTCTGAAGTCATAACGCTTTTTTAAGCCTTTACTGATATGTAGGAAGATGGAATGTGGGTTTCCCCAGAGCTATTTCTAACACTGTCTTTAAACATCTGAAATGTGTTTCACTGCTGTTTTTTGGAGATAAGTTTAATTCCTAAAGCAACACTACTGCCAGGGCCTGAAAAAGATAGAATCACTTCCCCACAAGAAGTTGAGATCATTGGGTTCAGATAACCCATTATTTCAGTGTTTAGATTATTTCTTTGCACACATGCTCCAACTGGAAATGGCAACGTGTTCTATACCAAAACCAACAATCATTAAGTTGCTCTGTGTTTGACATGTCAGACTCTTATTTTTTTTAAGAATTTTTTTTTTTAAGATTTTATTTATTTATTCATGAGAGACACACAGAGAGAGGCAAAGACACAGGCGGAGGGAGAAGCAGGCTCCATGCAGGGAGCCGGATGCGGAACTCGATCCCAGGTCCCCGGGGTCACACCCTGGGCCCAAGGTGGGCGCTCAACCTCTGAGCCACCCAGGCGTCCCTGACATGTCAGACTTTTAAAAGGAAATGAATATATCTGAGAATATGGAGCAAGAAATATATGAATAAAAGTGTCCCTCAATAGTTGGGACAGAATCAGTATGCAGGCAAGAGAGGTTTAATGTGGAACCAGAGTCTTACTTCATCATTGTCCCCATAATTCTGGGTGACCTACCATCCCTCATCCCCATTCATGTAACCAACCTGTATAGGGTATGAAAAAGGAAACAATTGGGCTCCAAATGGAATCGCTTCTGCTAGGTAGGCCATGTCACCAAACCGCGGCAGAATACTAAAACTCATTGCATTTACAACCTCCCCCAGGAATTTAGTTCCCACTGCTAGGAATTTTCTGGTAAGCAATAAAAAGGTAATCTGTCATATAGATGAGCCCTCTCCATCTCCCAAAAGATGAGGGATTCCTCTAATAAGTCTCTTTTGTTCCCACAATATGGTGAATCTATTCTTTTCTGTTTTTGATGCTGTTTTACTACCTTTAAAAACCTTTTCCTTTCTGTAGCTTTTTGGAGCTGCCCTCATCCCATCCCTTAGATGGGACGCTGCCCAATTCACAAATTGCTGAATAAAGCCAAGAGAGCTTTACAATGTGATGAGTTGAATTTTTGTTAACTGGAAATTATAGTTCCCAATCAAGCCTACTGAAACTTACAAAACTGACTTTAATGCTTCAGGGTGAAAACTTTTGAGGAGCAGCAATATATTCCCAGCTATGTGAAGTCTCATTTATTTTGGTACTGCTGTCCCGAAGTAATGTCATCTCAGTAAAAGAATTTGGGACTATCTAAAATAGTAGTTTTCTCCTTTGGAAGCTGGGCCTAATGGAGTCTGCATTCATGACTCCTCTCTGCCTTTAAGAAGGAGTAAAGCCAGGAGTCCAGGGTGGCTCAGTTGGTCAAGCCTCTACCTTAGGTTGGGGTCACGCGTGATCCAGAGTCCCATAAGACTGCTCACCGGAGAGCCTGCTTCTCCCACTCCCTCTGCTTCTCCCACTCCCTCTGCTATTCCCCTGCTTGTGCTCTGTCAAGTAAATAAAATCTCAAAAAAAAATAAATAAATAAAAGCAATGGTCATATACTTCTGCATAGGAGCACCACTTTCCTGTAGCCTTCAGGATGCCACGTGACCTACGCTCCAGTACTCCAGGGTGGAGGATCCCGACCAGAGACCGCCTGAGATCAGGGAACCACACCACCCGGAAGAACCTAGGCAAGGGCGCAGCGAGGAGCCAATGAGGGAATAGGACGCGGGGTTTCTAGGCGGGCACCATCCGCTGGGGCGGGACTTCCGGCCTGAGGCCCTGGCGGTCTTTTTACCCCGGTTAGGTTCGTCTGTCTCCTAAGGTTTCAGAGTGCCGGTTCAGAGTCGGGGTGACTAGTGAAGACGCAAGGGGAGGCACTGTCCTCGCCGCACACACTAGGACCGGGCCCCGCTCCGCCCCATGAGTCCAATGGCGGCGGCCGCGCCCAGGGCCCTAGCGCAGGTAAACGCTCATCCCCCGGACCCTCTCCGCCCTCCCCCCCGCCCCCGATTATCAAGGCCCTAGCGCGGGGCGCCTGCTCGTGTCCCTGAGACCCCGCATCGGTGTGCTGGGACCCCCGGTGTGAGCGCCGGCGCGCTGCGGTGCGGAAGCGGACCGCAGAGGCGGGGCGGGCTGGGGCAGAGGCTGCGGGAATAGCGGTGCGGGGTGGCTGCGTCAGCAGCGGGGAGCTGCACGTGTCCATTCGTTCAGGAGCAGTGACGGCCAGTGAGGCCTGCACCCCCACTGCCTGACGGGGCCGTCTGTCCTAGCGATGCCGAGAGGGGGGCGACCCGGGTGTACATAGGCTTTATCTGGCCGCAGAGAAGGGCACGCCCCGCGGGGGTAAGCGAGGAGGAGGGAATCGCAGTAGTCGGTGGATTGTTGATGGACTCCGTGGCCACCGTGGACGTGGTGAACCGGTTGACTGGTCTATGTTCTGAGAAGGGCCGAGGCCGATTGTGGGTGTTGCAGGTGAGAAAAGGAAGGGAGGAGTCAGGGCAAACCCTAGGGCCTTCGTTACGTGAACCTTAAAAAGTGCCAGTTCCCCGCAAAAATGGATTGATGTAGGAGCGACAGAGAACTGCGGTTTGGAATAAAGCAGCTGAGTCAAAATAGCGGGCCAGTGTGGAGAACAAGAGAGAGGTAGTCTATTTTAAGGGGAAAGGGGGGAAGTTGGGGAGGCTGTTGTAAACTACAAGTCCACTGGAGTAAGTTGGGAGTTGCGGCTTCTCATTGGCTGAGCTGTTGGGTGCGGTGATCAGGAAAGCCTGTCTTTTGGGGTCTGAGGTAGTGAAGTCGTGTCCCATATAAGGTCAATCCCATCGCTTTCTGTTGGGCCTGCAGTTGATCACATTGGTAGTGCCTGAGAGCTTGCCGAAGTGCAACCTCCCGACTCCAGTTTAGTGAGGTTTCCCGTTATGAATAGCAGCGTAAGGGATTGAAGCTCCCGTTAACCTGATGGAAGTTGGCAGTATGTTGATTATCGCTTGGGGTGTCCTCACTTGTCTTGACATGGTTAAGCATCTTAGATGTGTTAGGGAAGTGTGAGTGATGGTGTGGAGTGGGCAGCTGGACAGGACATTTTGGGAAACTGGGGGAAAGTTGCAGATTGGAGGCTTCCCAAAGTGATGGCTGTTGTGCGGAGCAGGGGGAGATTTGGGTCCCATATAGGAAGGGCATGCAGGGACGCCTGGGTGGCTCAGCGGTTTAGTGCCTGCCCTCGGCCCCTCGGCCCAGGGTGTGATCCTGGAGTCCCGGGATGGAGTCCCACGTCAGGCTCCCTGCGTGGAGCCTGCTTCTCCCTCTGCCTATGCCTCTGCCTCTCTCTCTCTCTGTGTCTTTCATGAATAAATAAATAAGAATCTTTAAAATAAAAAAAGAAGAGGGTCTGTGAGTATCCTAAGTTGACATGTGCTTGTGAGTGTCTGTTATTGAAGGGAGGATTACAGGTTGAGGAGGGCTTCTCAGCAGCATCTGAGGCTTTCCCTCAGTTGGGATACGTGAGAGTCCTGGGGTGGTAGTGGAGCCTGTGTGAATCTGTCAAACATCCTTTGGATGACCTGTGACAAGTACAAGAGTGAGTGGTGGGAGAATTATGTGGTGTGGGGGCAGGAAGGCGTGGGCGTTCATCTGTGGGGTCTGAAGACAGGAGAGAGGTACAGTCTACAGAATCATGTGCACATGGAGAGGAAGTGTGAGCCAAGGACCTCAGGGTCCTGATATTGAGGACTCTTTGGTAAAGCAGGGCCCATACCTGGCTGTCTCACGGCATAATCTGGGAGCCTGCATGGGAATATCCTGACAAGGGGATGGGACCTTGCAGGCCACACCCAGATCTTAGATTGCACCTACATGTCCTGTGTCTGTTACTACTGAGGACTGAACAGTGATTGACGGGAAGGCGAGAGGAGTGCAGCATTAGTGGCACCAGGACCTGGCATTTATCTTACAGTGGGGAGCTGAGGTGGCAGGGGAGACTGGGGTGCTGTGTGTGGGGGGGTTGGATTGTGGGTTCTCAGAGAGAGAGAGAATGTTCATGGTTCCATCTGTCGCTCTCCTGACAGGGTGGCGTGACCTTTGAGGACATTGCCGTGTACTTCTCCTGGAAGGAGTGGAGACTTCTGGATGAGGCTCAGAGACGGCTGTACCACCATGTGATGCTGGAGAACTTTACGCTTATATCCTCACTGGGTAAGGCCTTCACCGTCCTCATTCACCTGGAGTAGTAGACTCTATTCCACATCCCCGTCCTCTCTTTTCCAGGGGGTAATTTGTCCTTCTCATGTGTGGCCTGTGGGCACTGCTTGCTTCCCCAGCTTTTGGGTAGTTGCTTTTGTGGCTAGCTCTGAGTTGTTGGTGTGCCCTTTCCTCTGCCCTGCAGTCCCTGTACCCTGTGTGCTGAACCCTGAGGGTGACATTGGAGGTCAGTAGTCCTGCAGTGAGGCTGATGGATTGCACCTGGCTTGCCCTCTGCCCAGCTGGGTACATGTGTTCAGATCCGTGCCATTTCTGTGGCCCGGCTTTTGATGCCTTGCTTTAGGTGACATTTCCTTGTGCCTGCCTGTGCCTGAAACTGCAAGCATTGGCATGTTTACTTCTTTTTTTTTTTTTTTTTTCTTTGGACTTTTTTGCGATTAAAGCCCTGACTTCAATATTACTGCTTGGTCTTTTTTTTTTTTTTTTTAAAGATTTTTATTCATTTATTCATGATAGAGAGAGGGAGAGAGAGATCAGAGACACAGGCAGAGGGAGAAGCAGGCTCCATGCACCGGGAGCCCGACGTGGGATTCGATCCCGGGTCTCCAGGATCGCGCCCTGAGCCAAAGGCAGGCGCCAAACCGCTGCGCCACCCAGGGATCCCGCATGTTTACTTCTTAAGTGGACCATGGGCTACTTCTCAAGAGTGTCCTCTGTGTTCTTTCTGTAGTGTTTACATCTCTTTTTCTACCTGCCCCCTTCCCTTCAGGTTTGTGAGGAATGATTGACAGATAAAGTTATATTATTTAATATGTAATGTATTATGTAGTATAATTATTTCATTTACTCACACATTAGGAAATTAATACTGATATGTAGCTAATGAACACCGCCGTCACTTCGCATAGTACACTTTTTGTTTTTGACGGTAAGAAGGCTTAATATCTTCCGTCTTAGCAAATTTCAACTGTAAATGCAATAATATTGAGTGTACTCTACATGCTGTATGTTAGTTCCTCCGAAATTTCTCATCTTTTAAGTGAAAGTGAACCCCTGAGCACCCGCTGCCCCCTCCTGTAATTCTTAGTTTGTAGCATTCTACTTTTTGTCTCTGAGTCTGATTTTTTTTTTTTTTTTTTAAATGGGTACATGCAAGGCTGGATGCTTGGGTAGCTTAGTCTACTTAGTGTCTTCCTTTGGCTCAGATTGTGATCCTAGGGCCCTGGGATCCAGTCCCACATCGGGCTTCCTTCTCAGTGGGGAGTCTGCTATCCTTATCCCTTCCCCTCTGATTATGCTAGCTAATGCTCTCTCAAATAAATAAACACTTTTTTTTTTTTTTAAGATTTTATTTATTTATTCATGAGAGAGAGAGACAGAGAGACAGAGAGAGGCTCCTTGAAGTGGGTCTGATGTGGGACTTGATCCCCAGGTCTCCAGGATCACGCCTTGGGCTAAAGGCAGGCGCTAAACCGCTGAGCCACCCAGGCATCCCCATAAATAAATAAACACCTTTTAAAAAAATTTAAAAACATAATATCTAGGGCACTTGGTGGCTTGCTTGGTTAAGCATCTGACTCTTTTTTATTTATTTTTATTATTTTAAAGATTTTATTTATTTATTCATGAGAGACACACAGAGAGAGGCAGAGACACAGGCAGAGGGAGAAGCAGGCTCCACCCAGGGAAGTGGAGCACCTGGATGCGGGACTGGATCCCAGGTCTCCAGGATCTCATCCTGGGCTGAAGGCGGCACTAAACCCCTGAGCCACCCACGCTGCCCCTGACTCTTGGTTTTTGCTGTGTCGTGATCCTAGGTTGTAGGTTTGAGCCCTGTGTCTGTCCCTGCTCAGTGAAGAGTGTGCTTGAAGATTCTCTCCCCATGCTCCTTCCCCCACTTACAAACTGTCTTGCGCATGTGGGCTCTCTGTCTCTCAAATAAGGCTTTTTAAAAAAGGGATATCCATGTTAGTAATGCCATACAGTATTTGTCTTTTTTTTTTTTTTTTAAGATCTTATTTATTTATTCATGATAGACACAGAGAGAGAGAGAGAGGCAGAGACACAGGCTGAGGGAGAAGCAGGGTCCATGCAGGGAGATTGATGTGGGACTATATCCCCGGACTCCAGTATCAGGCTCTGGGTCAAAGGCAGGCACTAAACCACTGCGCCACCCAGGGATCCCCAAGTATTTGTCTTTTGCTCTGTGATGATGTCACTTAGCATAATGTTTTCCATGTTCATCCATGTTGTGTTGAATGGTAATGTTCCCATTTTTATGTCTGAGTATTCCTGCATTTGTTCTTTGTCACCTTACTATTTTGTTAAGGTTTTATTTTTTTTTAGTAATCTACACTCTGTGTGAGGCTAGAAATTACAACCCCGTGATCAAATGTCCCATGCTGTACCTACTTAGCTTGCCAGGCACTCCCTAATTTTTCTTTGTCATTTTAAACCCTAAAAGATACAGAGAGTTTGTAGAGATACTGATTTTGTTTCCTTGGGATACATACATAATTAGAAATGGCAACAGTAGGGGCACCTGGGTGGCTCAGTGGTTGTTGAGCATCTGTCTTTGGCTCAGGTCGTAGTTCTGGGATCAGGCTCTCTGCAAGGAGCCTGCTTCTCCCTCTGCCTATCCCTCTGCCTCTTCCACTCTGTGTGTCATCATTCTGGGATCAGGCTCTCTGCAAGGAGCCTGCTTCTCCCTCTGCCTATTCCTCTGCCTCTCTGTGTGTCTCATGAATAATAATAAAAAACCTACAAAAAAGAAATGGCAATGGTAGCAGATACCGTAGTTCTATTTTTAATTTTTTGTGTCTTCCCCAATGTGTTCCATCATGACTTCTGTAATTTATATGCGTAGCAATAGTATTCAAGGGTTCAGTTTTCTCCACTTCCTCACCAACATGTCTTGTCTTTTTGGTAATAACCATTGAAACAGCTATGAGGTAATACATTATGGTTTTGTTTCATTTCTCTGATGATCAGTGATTGTGAGCTCGTCTTGGGCACTTACATCTTCTTTTCACTTTTTTTTTTTCCTTTTCACTCTTTTTTGTTTCTTTGGCTCTACTGCAACATTTCAATGTGGTTTGGTTGTATTTGCTTTTGAAAGCAAATAGGACATGCTTTGGATGTCTGATTCAAAAATTATTGCCAGGTGTAAGGTTAAAGGGGCTTTTCCCTTTGTTTTTGCTAGGAGTTTTGGGATTTCAGGTCATATATTTCAGTTTTTAATCAATGCATGTGCATTTCAAGGAGTGCTATAAGGTGGAGTACACTTTTATTTTTTCATTTGGATATTTAGATTTCACAGCAGTAGGAAAGAAGTTTTTTTCCTCCACTGTAGTTTCTTAGCAGAAATGTGCTGCCTAGGGTCACCTGGGTGTCTCAGTCGGTTAAGTGTCTGCAGTTGGCCTTTGGCTCAGGTCATGGTCTCAAGATCCTGGGATAGAACCCCGAGTTGGGGTCCCTGCTCTGCAGGGAGTGTGCTTCTTCCTCTCCCCTGCTTATGCATTCTCTCTCTCTCTCTCTCTCTCTCTTTCTGTCTTTCTCTCAAATAAAGAAATAAATTTTTATTTATTTATTTTTTTTTAAAAGAATTTTATGTTATTTTATTTATGATAGTCACAGAGAGAGAGAGGTAGAGACACAGGCAGAGGGAGGAGAAGCAGGCTCCATGCACCGGGAGCCCGATGTGGGATTCGATCCCGGGTCTCCAGGATCGCGCCCTGGGCCAAAGGCAGGCGCCAAACCACTGCGCCACCCAGGGATCCCAGAAATAAATTTTTTAAAAAAGAAAGGAAAGGAAACCTTTAAAGATATGTGCTACCTAAAACTATGATCTTTCTCAAGATTACTTCATGTTTCAGCTTTTTTTTTTTTTTTTAAGATTTTATTTATTCATTCATGAGAGACACAGAGAGCCGGGAGGGGGGGGTTCAGAGACACAGGCTGAGAGAGAAGCAGGCTTCACGTAGGGAACTCGATGTCGGACCAGATTGTGAGTGCCTAGGATTACACCCTGGGCTGAAGGCAGTGCTAAACCCTGAGCCACCCGGGCTGCCCAGTGTTTCAGCTTTTGTAAAGTTGGTGACAAATATTCCAATGTCCTCTGTGGACCAGGTAGTAGGAGTCTCTGCTTCTCTGCTCATCAGGGACTGCAGTAGTACCCACCATGTGGCTGATAGAGATAGCCCCAGCTTTATTTCCTACCCATCCCCATGTGTCTCTGCTAATATAGCCTTCAGCCATCTTTTCTATGTGCTTGTGCCCTCTTATGTTCTACTGTACAGTAGTCAGTCTTAATAGGACTACTGAGCCCTCCAAGGCTAATGTCATCTATGGACAGCTATTGAATTGATTTTTGTTGGAGTGAGTGATGGTATCTCATATTCTGCCTTCTTGCTGATAACAGTCCCTTAGGCTATTTTTCTATGTTCCTTGTGTCCTGAGTAACTCAGGGACAGTGTTGGTGCTCCAATTGGCCTGTTTTCCTGCAGTATTTATATCCTTTTCGTACTCTAGTTGCACTGCTAGGGCTTCCAGGGAAGAGTCTTTTGTGTTTCAGAGAGTGGTTATGCTCCAGACGTGACCACGTGGACTAGGGGACCTGTTTCTTGTGAATGGTGGTTGGCAAAGTTGTGACATCAGGGCTGTGTTTAGGTCATACTGGGCACCTTTTGTTTGTTAAACCAGAGTTTGGTGCCATTGCTGATGGCCACACCCCATTTCTGTCTTTCCTTCCTCACTGTTGACAATTTGTTGTTTTATGGATTCTATTCCTTTGGTAATTCAGTGATGTCTAGTGCAAGGGTTATTAATGCTTTTCGGGCCTCCTTATCTCACCCATTCCTCTCACTGCACTTTATGTGTAGTCCAACATTCACCAGTGAACATTTCGCCATAAGATATTGATATTAAGTTGACCTTGAACAAAAACAAATTTCTTGTAATTGGATATTCCTCCAGTCTTCTACTCAGCCAAGTACCAGTAACAGAAATGGTCCTATATGAAGCTGTTGTCAGAGAACAAGTTGTAGACTCTGGTTCTCTTCCTTATGTTATACCCTAGTTTTTTATCCTTCTAGTGTGTTCTCCAAAATACTTTGACCAGTTGGGCCCAGGAATGCACAGCAGCCATTCTTTCAAATGAATCCTTTGTATTTGGAAAATCAAGCTATACACTCATGCCTACATGAGTTGGTTGCTTACAGGTTACGTGCTCACTGCTTCACTTTAGTCAACACGTGTTTTACCAGCCTTTCTTTGCGTTCAGGTTGCTGCTGTGGAGCAGAGGCTGTGGAGGCACCCATTGAACAGAGTGCTTCTGGAGGTGTGTCACAGACCAGGACGCCCAGGGTAGCTCTGACTTCCCAGAAGACCCACCCCTGTGAGATGTGTGGTCCAGTCTTGAGAGACATTTTCCATTTGGCTGAGCAGCAGGGAAAAGAAAACAGCCAGAAACTGTTGAGGTGCGGAGCATGTGGGAAACGATTTTATTTCAGTATAAAGTTTGAACAGCAGCAGCACGTGGGAGAAACACTATGCAGAAACGGTGTGGATGGGGCCTGTGATGTGAAGAGCTGCAGAATCCATGATTCAGGAAAGTCCTTTACCTGTAGGGAAGTTCGGAAGGACTTCCTGTCTGGCTCGAGACATCTGCGGCAAGAGGCCACTGCGAGTGGGGAGAAGCCAAACACCATCACACAGTGCAGGGCAACTTTACAAAGCAGAAAAAGTCATTATCCTTGGGGAGAATGCAAGAACGCCTTTAGTCCTAAACATCCCCATGTTAAGGACCAGGGTGTCCACCCTGGAAGACAGTGCTTTGTGTGTAGTGAATGTGGGAAAACGTTCAGGTATAAATCGTTACTTGCTATACATCAGAGGTTTCATACTGGAGAAAGATATCATGAGTTTGGCAAATATGGAAAATACTCTAGGCAAAGATCAACCCTGAGTGAACATGGAAAGACTCATAGTGGATCCAGGCAATACACGTGTAGCAAATGTGGGAAATCCTTAGGTCCCAAAACTGTCCTCATTCATCCCCAGAGATGGCACAATGGAGTAAAGAGTTATGTGTGCAGTGAATGTGAAAAATCTTTTAGCTGTAACTCAGTGTTGATTACTCATAATGTTCAACCTGAAGAAAGGTTTTATAAGTGTCATGCCTGTGGAAAATCTTTTCCCTCTATGTCTGCCCTCTGTTATCATCGGAGATCTCACACGGGAGAAAGATCTTATGAGTGCCGTGAATGTGGGAAGTCTTTTACGAGTAATTCTGTCCTCCGTTCTCACCAGAGACTTCATACTGGAGAAAGGCATTATGAGTGCCGTGAATGTGGGAAATCTTTTATCAGTAATTCTGTCCTCCGTTCTCACCAGAGACTTCATACTGGAGAAAGGCCTTATGAATGCCATGAATGTGGGAAATCCTTTACTTTTAGTTCTACCCTCCGTTATCACCAGAGAGTTCATACTGGACAAAAGCCTTATAAGTGCCGAGAATGTGGGAAATCTTTTATTACTAGTAATCAGTGCCGTTCTCACCAAACAGTTCACAGTGGAGAAAAGCCTCATGAATGCAGTGAATGTGGCAAATCCTTTCCCCGAAAATATAGCCTTGTTGAACACAAAAAGATTCACTCACAAGAACGGCCTTATGAGTGTAATGAATGTGGGAAATCTTTTATTACTAGTAGCCAATGTCGTTCTCACCAGAGAGTTCATACTGGAGAAAGGCCTTATGAGTGCCATGAATGTGGGAAATCTTACACTGTTAGTTCTGGCCTCCACGTTCACCAGAGAGTTCACACTGGAGAAAGACCTTATGCATGCCATGAATGTGGAAAGTCCTTTACCAGTAGTTCTAACCTACGTTACCACCAGGCAGTTCACAGTGGAGAGAGGCCTTATGAATGCAGTGAATGTGGCAAATCCTTTTCCCGAAAATATAGCCTTGTTGAACACAAAAAGATTCACTCACAAGAACGGCCTTATGAGTGTAATGAATGTGGGAAATCTTTTATTACTAGTAGCCAATTTCGTTCTCACCAAAGACTTCACACTGGAGAAAGGCCTTATGAGTGCCGTGAATGTGGGAAATCTTTTACCAGTAATTCTGCCCTCCGTTCTCACCAAAGACTTCACACTGGAGAAAGGCCTTATAAGTGCCGTGACTGTGGGAAATCTTACATTGTTAGTTCTGCCCTCCGTGTTCACCAGAGAGTTCATACTGGACAAAGGCCTTATAAGTGCCGTGAATGTGGGAAATCTTACACTGTTAGTTCTGCCCTCCGTGTTCACCAGAGAATTCATACTGGACAGAAGCCTTACAAGTGCCGTGAATGTGGGAAATCTTTTGTCAGTAATCCTGCTCTCCGTTATCACCACAGAGTTCACACTGGAGAAAGGCCTTATGAGTGCCGTGAATGTGGGAAATCTTTTACCAGTAATTCTGCCCTCCGTTCTCACCAAAGACTTCATACTGGAGAAAGGCCTTATGAGTGCCGTGACTGTGGGAAATCTTACACTGTTAGTTCTGCCCTCCGTGTTCACCAGAGAGTTCATACTGGACAAAGGCCTTATAAGTGCCGTGAATGTGGGAAATCCTTTACCACTAATTCTATCCTACGTTATCACCAGGCAGTTCACACTGGACAAAAGCCTTATAAGTGCCATGAATGTGGGAAATCTTTTATCAGTAATCCTGCTCTCCGTTTTCACCACAGAGTTCACACTGAACAAAAGCCCTATGAATGCCGTGAACGTGGGAAATCTTTTACCAGTGATTCTGCCCTACGTTATCAGAGAGTTCTCAATGGAAAAAGGCCTTATGAATGCAACGAATGTGGGAAATCTTTTGCTGGTAGTTCTCCTTTCCGTTATCACCAGAGATGTCATACAGGAGAAAGGCCTTATAAGTGCAGTGAGTGTGGGAAATCTTTTACTGCTAGTTCTGCCTTCCGTTCTCACCAGAGAATTCATACTGGAGAGAGGCCTTATAAGTGCAGTGAATGTGGGAAATCTTTTACTGCTAATTCTGCCCTCTATTATCACCGCATACGTCATACTGGACAAAAGCCTCATCAGTGTCCTGAATGTGGCAAATCTTTTATTTTTAGTTCTGCCCTCCGTTCTCACCAGAGATGTCATACAGGAGAAAGGCCTTATAAGTGCAGTGAATGTGGGAAATCTTTTACTACTAGTTCTGCCTTCCGTTCTCACCAGAGAATTCACACTGGAGAAAAGCCTTATAAGTGCAGTGAATGTGGGAAATCTTTTGCTGCTAGTTCTGCCCTCTATTCTCACCGTATACGTCATACTGGACAAAAGCCTCATGAGTGCCCTGAGTGTGGGAAATCTTTTACTTTTAGTTCTGCCCTCCGTTGTCACCAGAGACGTCATACAGGAGAAAGGCCTTATAAGTGCAGTGAATGTGAGAAATCTTTTATTGCTAGTTCTGCCCTTCGTATTCACCAGAGAGTTCACACTGGAAAAAACTGTTCTAAGTGCAATGAGTGTGGGAAATCTTTTCTCACAAGTACCCGCCTTCGAGCTCACCAGAGCGTCCACAGTGGAGAGAGGCCTTACCAATGCAGTCAATGTGGCAAATCCTTTCCCCGAAAAGATACCCTCGTTGTTCATCAAAAGGTTCACTCAGGTGAACGGCCTTATGAGTGTAATGAATGTGGGAAATCATTTACTTTTAGTTCTGCCCTCCGTACTCACCAGAGAGTTCACACTGGAGAAAGGCCTTATGAGTGCCGTGAATGTGGGAAATCATTTATATGTAGTTCTTCTCTCCGTTCTCACCAGAGACTTCACACTGGAGAAAAGCCTTATGAATGCCATGAATGTGGAAAATCATTCACTGGTAATTCTTCCCTCCGTTGTCACCAGAGACTTCACACTGGAGAAAGGCCTTATGAGTGCCGTGAATGTGGGAAATCATATATGAGTAGTAATGGTTTTAAATATCATAACAATCTTCACACTGCAGGAAGGATTTAAAATAGGACAGAATGTGATACTTCTTACTTAGTATAGTTTAGGCTGGAGGACAACCTCTGTGAGGCAATTACCTACCTGTACTGAACTTGGTTCACCTCAATGCTATGGAGTGACTTCTGATGTGTTCCAGTTGGGAAAAATTCAGAACCTGTGTGTTGTACTTTCTGATATGCATGCAGTCATTACAAAATTAAAGTAACTGTCAGTTCCTGTGGCAGATGTCCTTTTACCTCTGCCACCTGGCATTTCCTGATAATGTGCATAGGTCAACACCCCAACATGTTTAATGATGCTGACTTTGCCTTTTCATTTGCTGATGTAAATTATGGGTAATTAGAACTCATTCCCTTGTAAGTTAGGGCATGGATGTGACCCAGTGTTGATCTAGTGTGTGATCTGAGTTCTGGGTGGTAACTTGCATAGGAAGACAATCCCATAGGGATGTTGTTGGTCTCATGATGCTTTGGTAAGTATTTGCAGCTTCCAAATCACCACACAGGGATTGTGTTCCACATGTTTTTCTGATGTATATATTAGTAAATGCCATCTTTGTTTAATTACCTGTAGTCTTTGACATTGTATGTACTCTAAGGGGTGGTTTGAAAGCAGGATTGGAATAAATAAATAAATAAATAAATAAATAAATAAATAAATAAATAAATAAAAAGAAAGAAAGAAAGAAAGATTGGGCTCTCCCAACATAAAGGAATGAACAGATTGCATTGCATCCCAACCTGGATGTGTCTCTAAGAGGATAATTGCAAATAAATCAATAATATGTACATAGATATATCCATAAATACTCTAGCTTGTTTGTTAATTTGCATTATAACCCAAACTTTTCTGATAGGCTGAATTCTGTACCTAAAATTCATATTTTGAAGTTGTAATCCCCAGTAGCTCACAATTTCACTATAGTTAGACATAGCACCTTTAAAGAAATGATGAAGTTAAAATGGGTTATTAGAATGGACTCTCAGGCAGTATGGATGGTTTCATGATAAGAGATGAGTGTATGGGAACATGGATGACCACCTGAAGACAGGGAATCTACATCTACCAGCCAAGGAGAGGCCTCAGAAGAAACTAACCCTGCTGATGACACTTTATGTCTGATTTCTAGACTCCAGATTTGTGGGAAAATTAATTTCTCTTGTCTAATCACCCAGTGTGTGGTACTGGTATATCAGTTTTAGCTAATACATCCTCCTAGGGGCCACATCTTGGTTTTGTGTTCTAGATGCCAGGAAGTTTTGCGTGTTCACGGGTCACCCTGAAGAGGGAGCAGCTGAGACCATCTCCAGTGCTTATGGAGACCATGTGAATATTTTGCTTGCCCACAGCTGATACCACATAGTGCCCTGCACTGTTGAGTGGAATCTCTACCTCAGATCCTTCAGAGGAGCCATGTGACCTGATGTACAGTATTTACTTGTGACACCACAGGGGAAAGGGAACTGTAAGTGGTCCTCTAGATGACTGCATAATTAGGTAATTAGAGGAGATATCAGGCCCCTAATGGAAGGTATGTTTTTTTTTTTTTCTTTTAGTTTTAGGATTTTATTTACCCATGAGAGACATAGGCAGTAGGAGAAGCAGGCTCCCCAGAGGGACCCTCGGATCACGACCTGAGCCAAAGGCAGACACTCAACCACTGAGTGACCCAGGTATCCCAGAATATGTCTTATAAAAGTGTATCCACAAATATTGTAGTGGCTGAGTGGGCAGGATCAGTGTTCACAAATTCTCCACTTTCAGATACATATCCTGTGTAACAGGTAATTATCAAAATAATCCAAGGTCCCTGATTTCTCATTTCTTCTCTGGTGCTTGCTTAATGTCAAGGAAATTGTGGTGCAGGCAGAAAAAAGATAAGGACCAGGGAGAATTCATAGGGATGTGGCTTTTTTTTTTTTTTTTTTTTTTAGCTTTTATTTATTCATTCTTGAGAGACAGGCAGAGGGAGAAGCAGGCTGCGTGCAGAAGCCTGATGTGGGACTCGATTCCGGGACTCCAAGATCACGCCCTGGGCCAAAGGCAGATGTAAACCACTGAGCCACCCAGGGATCCCTGGGATGTAGCTTTTGTGATCCTGCCTAGACTGTATTGTTGGTATATCAAACTATGGCAGGCACCTCTTCTGAAACCTCTTCCCAGGTACACCCCAGTGTTTAAAGAAAAAAAAACAAACCATCTTACTGGATGTGGTGGTGCAGAGACCTACTCCTAGTGTGGTTTCTCAAATTATATTTCTGTCCCAAAGACCTTGAATTAACCATTTCTTCTCAAGGTGGACTTCAGACTTTTTCATTGGTCTGAAGGCTCAGGTGTTTTGCAAAGACGTTCCTTTCAACACTACTGTTTTCTTCTCTGGACATACAGCACTATTAATTTCTTCATGTGTAAAAAAATAAAAAGTTTCTTTATGTGAATGGAGCATTTGGGTTATTTCCAGCTTTTGGTTTTGGGAAACAAACCCATCTATATGTTTTCATTGTAACTCCTTATGCAGATAGAGGTTTCATTTCTCTTAAAACTCAAAGCACAGGACCTGGGTGGCCCAGCGATTGAGTGCCTGCCTTTGGCCCAGGGCATGATCCTGGGTCTGGGGATCGATTCCCTCATTGGGGTCCCTGTGAGGAGCCTGCTTCTCCCTCTGCCTATGTCTCTGCCTCTCTCTCTCTCTGTGACTATCATAAATAAATAAAAATTGAAAAAGAAATCTCTTAAAAACAAAACAAAACAGGGCAGCCCGGGTGGCTCAGCAGTTTAGCGCTGGCTTCGCTCAGGGCGTGATCCTGAAAGACCCTGGATCGAGTCCCACATCGGACTCCCTGCATGGAGCCTGCTCTCCCTCTGCCTGTGTCTCTGCCTCTCTGTGTGTGTGTCTTTCATGAATAAATAAATAAAATCTAAGAAACAAAACAAAAACACCCCTCAAAGTTCAATGCCTAAGTCGAAGTAGGTCAGTGTAAACATTTTCATGAAATGGGATCTAAACTGTTCACTATTGCATTCCACTAGGCTTGTATGAGAGTTCCAGTATTTCCAGCCTCTGCCAATACTTAGTAGAGCCAGTCTTTAATGTCAGCTCTTTTAATACACATGTAGTACTATGTTGTGATTGCATTTCCTAGGAATTTCTGACTTCGAGCTTTTTTTTTTTTTTTTAAGATTTTTATTTATTCATGAGGGAGAGAGAGAAGCAGAGACACAGGCAGAGGGAGAAGCAAGCTCCATGCAGGGAGCCCGACATGGGACTTGATCCCAGGTCTCCAGGATCACACCCTGGGCTGAAGGCAGCACTAAACCACTGAGCCACCCAGGCTGCCCTTGAGCATTTTTTTTAATGTGGTTTGTTTGTTGTTGTTTGTTTATTTATTTATTTATTTATTTATTTATTTATTTATTTTTATTCATAGAGACAGAGAGGCAGAGACACAGGAAGAGGGAGAAGCAGGCTCCATGCAGAGAGCCTGACGTGGGACTCCATCCAGGATTTCCAGGATCATGCCCTAGGCTGCAGGCGGCGCTAAACTGCTGTGCCACCGGGGCTGCCCTTTAATGTGTTATTTACCACCTATATGTCGTCTTTGGTAAAATTTCCGTTTGTATCATTTGTGTATTTTCTTTCATATGAATTTTGACTATTCATTTACAAATAAGATGTGTACAACAAAGGTATATTTTGGAATTCTCATTCTTTCATAGCGTGACATTTTTCTCAATGGAATCATAGTAATACTGGAAGGGCATTTCCTTATGTTTTCTCAGATTTTTTTGTGTCCCGTATGATATGGCCCCACTGTTAAGTGTAAAGTGCATTCCTACCACTATGTAATGTCTTTCTGAAGTCCAGGCATTCAGACTTGCCTGGGTGGCTCACTTGGCTAAGCATCTATCTGCCTTTGGCTCTGGTCATGATCTCAGGGTCCTTGAATCAAGCCCCAGGTATGTCTTCTTGCTCTGTGGGGGGCGGGGATCTTATCCCACCCCTCACCCTTGAGTGCATGCTCTCTCTCTCTCTTACTCTCTCTCTCTCTCTCTCTCTCTCTCTCTCTCTGTCTTAAATTATCTTGAGGGAAAAAAAAAGTCCAGGCATTCAGAAATACAAAAATCCATTCTGATTTGTAGTGTTAGCCATTTCCAGAGTGCTTATTATTCCATTCTGAGTGCAGGATATGCTTAGAAAAGGTGCTGAAAAACTGTATTTGGGTGTTAGGTAGGAAGCGACTCATTGTGGAGGCTGTGAGCTGGCTGGAGGTGTGCAGGAGCCACACAGGCGCGAGCAGTTAATCCTGACAGTGGATGGGAGGGACCTCCCTGAATACCCTGAGGGGTGACTGTAAGTCAGGCTGGTCTCCTCTAGTAGATACAAGGTTGTGACACCCACTCAGTTCAGAGTCACTTCCTCTGATCCCACCCAGTACACTGGAAGGACTCCCCCACTCACATAATCGCCTCCAAATGATATAATTCCTTTTCTTCCTGGAATAGTTGACTACTCGTCTCCAAAGGAGTCTACCTTCTGTGCATCTCACCACTGCTCTGGGCAGTTTCCAGATAGCTGTTTGGGGAAGATTGTGAAGGGACACTAGGGCCACTTACGGTATTCCCCTGGCTTGGAAGGACTGGGAGCCAGGTGAAACGGGTCCTCACCAGGAAGATTGGGGTAGTGCTCTACCATAAGGAAAAGGGTCCCAGGTCAGGCACTTTAGTGTGGGAATCTGCTGAGACCTTTTTGTCATGTACCCAGGTGAGATAGGGTCTCCTCTGTGAGGATCAGCCAGGAAGAGGCCTGCCTGTAGGAGCACCATGATGCTGGGTAGGAGGGCAGGTGTAGTGCAGGGGCGGGGAACACCTGTTGTATGGCAACACTGCTGGAGGCAATTTAGGAAGGACCCTCTGGGCTGAGTCCCTTACTTCCTCTGGAGCTGATGTTCCCACACTTGGATCCTCAAGGTAATGCCCTGTTCAGAGCTCTGCCCGTTCTTGTCCAGGTATGGGATACAGCATAGTTCACAGGTGAGTCCTTAATTCCCCCCACTCGCCCCAATATGACCACTGGTGCCTTCTGGTGGAGATGCAGGGTAGAAGTCGACTAAGCAGATTTAGGTTGTCCACATTATCTTTGCCCCAGCAAAGACACATTAACTTTGACATGCGCCAATAAAACACTGCCAAAACCTCAAACTTTTCCCTCTTTTTAAATATTTTATTTATATTTATATTTTATTTACTCATGAGAAACGCAGTGAGAGAAGCAGAGGCACAGACAGGGAGAAGCAGGCTCCTCACAGGGATCCCGATGCAGGATTTGATCCCCAAAATGCTGGGATCGTGCCCTGAGCCTAAGGCAGATGTCTGACCACTGAGCCGTCCTTCAAACTTTTCTTGAATAACCTTTAATTAAAGCTACCCTCCCCAATCGCCTTCTCAGACCTAATAGAAGCTGACTTTCCCTTTTTCTCTTCAGACTTGGTTGTGGTTTACCATCCTGTGCTTATCCCGAGTTGAAATTCCCGTTATTCCTGAATAAACTCAGTCTGCTTGTAAAATAGCTGGCTATTTATACTTATGGTTGACAACAGTATGCCTCAATGTTTTCAGGAATGCAAGTCACATTTTGGAGAGAACAACCTCACAACGTCCAGGCCCATTGGTCTAGCACGGTGACATGCTTTGATTCTATCTTTTCTCAGACTTAAGTCTTCTCCTAGAAGTCTCTGGGGTGATAATGGTTTTCCTTTTTTAGCTTTTACCGACGTCTAGGGAAAACTACGCTCAAGAACTCCTGGAGAGAGCACCTACGACGGGAGACAGCCAGAGTTCTGGGAGCCACACCACCCGGAAGAGCCTGGACAACGAGGACGCAGTGAGGAGCCAATGAGGGAACAGGACGCCGTATTTCTAGGCGGGCGCCACCCCGGGGGGTGGGACTTCCCGCCTCAGCCCCGCCTCATCTCCGTGGCGGTTTTTTTGCCTCCTGTTAGATCCGTCTGTCTCCTAAGGTTCCAGAGCGCCGGATTCGGAGGATTCTAGCTCCGAGCCCAGCAGGGAGGCAGCTTGAAGATTCTATTTGCCAATCTCCATTTGTTCCATTCCTCTTTGAAATAAATTTTAAAATATTTGGGGAAAAAATAACACACTCCCCACAATCGCTACACTTATAAGGCTGTTCACCTGAGTGAACCTTTACATGCACATTGAGGCTCCTTCTATGGAGAAAGGACTTACCACATTTACTGCACACATAAGGACTTTCTCCAGTGGGAGTTCTTTCGTGAGAAAAAAAGCCAGTACTGGTGATGAGTGAGTGGTGGGAGAATCGTGTGGTGTGGGGGCAGGAAGGCGTGGGCGTTCATCTGTGGGGTCTGAAGACAGGAGAGAGGTACAGTCTACAGAATCATGTGCACATGGAGAGGAAGTGTGAGCCAAGGACCTCAGGGTCCTGATATTGAGGACTCTCTGGTAAAGCAGGGCCCATACCTGGCTGTCTCAGGGCATAATCTGGTAGCCTGCATGGGAATATCGTGACAGGGGGATGGGACCTTGCAGGCCACACCCAGATCTTAGATTGCACCTACACGTCCTGTGTCTGTTACAACTGAGGACTGAACAGTGATTGATGGGAAGACGAGAGGAGTGCAGCATTAGTGGCACCAGGACCTGGCATGTATCCCGCGGTGGGGAGCTGAGGTGGCAGGGGAGACTGGGGTGCTTTGTGTGTGTGGGGGGGGTTGGATTGTGGCTTCTCAGAGAGAGAGAGAATGTTCATGGTTCCATCTGTCGCTCTCCTGACAGGGTGGCGTGACCTTTGAGGACATTGCTGTGTCCTTCTCCTGTCCTCTTCATCTAAAGAGATGGCACAATGAAGAAAACTGTGTGCAGTGGTTGTGCAAAATATCTTAACCATAGCTCAGTGATGATTACTCATAGGGTTCATCCTTGAAAAAGGCCTTATTAGTGTAGTGACTGTGTCAAGTCTTTTACTTCTATCTCTGCCCCCCATTATCATTGAAGATCTCATACAGGGGAAATACTTTATGTGTGCAGTGAATGTGGGAAGTGTTTCATCACCAGTACTGGCTTTTTTTCTCATGAGAGAATTCCCACTGGAGAAAGTCCTTATGGGGTAAGCGAGGAGGAGGGAATTGCAGTAGTCGGTGGATTATTGATGGACTCCCTGGCCATCGTGGATGTGGGTGAACTGGTTGACTCTGGTCTATGTTTTGAGAAGGGCCAGGCCGATTGTGGGTGTTGCAGGTGAGAAAAGGAAGGGAGGAGTCAGGGCAAACCCCAGAGCTTGCCTTACGTGAACCTTAAAAAGTGCCAGTTCCCCGCAAAAATGGATTGATGTGGGAGCAAAAGAGAAATGCAATTTGGAACAAAGCAGCTGAGTCAAAATAGCAGGTCAGTGTGGAAAACAAAAGAGGTAGTCTTTTTAAGGGGAAAGGGAGGAAGTTGGGGAGGCTGTTGTAAACTACAAGTCCACTGGAGTAAGTTGGGAGTTGTGGCTTCTCATTGGCTGAGCTGTTGGGTGTGGTAATCAGGAAAGCCTGTCTTTTGGGGTTTGCCATAATGAAGTATCACATATAAGATCAATCCACAGCTAGAATCCAGGCTTAATCGCCTGACCTATGAAGTCAGACCTGAACCCAAACTAAGTTTGGACACTTAACTGACTGAGCCATCTAGGCACCCCAAGTGGGGGAAATCTTTTAAGTAGAGGGCAACATTCATTCGCCACTAGAGAATTCACACAGAAGAAAGGCCTTATGAATGTAAGGAATGTTATCAAAGAGTTCACACTGGAGAAAGGCTGCAGGAGTGCTAGGAATGTGGACCGTCTTTCAGCCAAAGCTCCAGTCTCATTCAACCATGAAGTACATAGTAGATCAAGTCCTTATGAGTGATACTATGAACTGAATCTTTATGTTCACTAAAATTCATATGTTAAAATCTATCCTCTAATGCGATAGGATTAGGAAGTGAGGTGATATCTTTGGCAAGGAATTGGAATTAGAATGAGTCATGAGTGTGGAGCCCTTTTGAATGGAGTTATTGTCCTCAAAAGAGTTTTTTTTTTTTTTTTTTTTCCTCCAAAGAGTTCTGTTAGCGCTTGCTTCCTCTACATATCATGTGAGGACCCTTTTTGAAGACTATAAATCAGGACCTTCCCAGACATGGGAAGGAAATGAACCTTCCTTATAAGGACTGTAATGCCAGATACCCAGCATTTTATTTCTCAGTTTTATTTCTCATTCTATTTCTCTGAGAAATAAAATTGTGTTTTTACAAGCCACCTAGATTATGACTTATTATTTTATTTTATTTTTTTAGAGAAGCCTGAGGTAGAACAAATGTAAAGAATATAGGTAATCGTTTGGCCAAAGGTACAGTTTCAGAAAAATCACAATTCATGCTGGAGTAAGGTCTCATGAGTGAGGTTAATGATACTATTCTTTTTTTTTTTTTTTTTAATTTTATTTATTTATGATAGGCACACAGTGAGGGAGAGAGAAGCAGAGACATAGGCAGAGGGAGAAGCAGGCTCCATGCACTGGGAGCCCGACGTGGGATTCGATCCCGGGTCTCCAGGATCGCGCCCCGGGCCAAAGGCAGGCGCCAAACCGCTGCGCCACCCAGGGATCCCCTTTTTTTTTTTTTTTAATGATACTATTCTTTATCTAGTCATCTGTCTTCATTCTAAACTGGAGAGTTGACACTGCAAAAAGGCTTTAGAGCACAGAAGGTGATATTTCCTTGTTTAGTATAATTACACAGGGGAAGAACCTTTGTGAGACAGCCACCTTCCTGAATTGAACTTTGTTCACCTGAATGTCCACAGTGGCGTGACTTCCCGTAAGTTCCAGGTATGTGGGAAAATTGAGAAGTGCATTGTGCTTTATGATATGTGCCGAGTCCTTGCTAGATTGAAGTCACTGACATTTCTTTGGAAGATGTCATTTAACCTCTACCACCTGGCAGGTCCCAATAATGTACATCAGTCACCACTCCAACATGCTTAAGGATGCTGAGTTCTGTGTTTGTCATTGCTGATGGAAATTATGTGCAACTGGAACTTCTCATTCCCTTGTAAGTTAGGACATGGATGTAACCTGGTATTTATCAGTATGTGATCTGAGTTCTGGGTGGTGTCTTGCAGAAGATGACTAAATCTCTTAGGGATATTTTTGGTCTTGTGATGCCCAATTGGTTAGGTAAGGCAGGATCTCAACCAGGAGGAGGGGATGGTGGCACAGTTCTGCACAGCAACCTGGTGAGGTCTTTTCCTTTGCAGATCCAAGTGTGAGTGTGATCACATCTTAGTGGGGACAGAGAGAAGGGGCTTGAGCCATGTGGAGTGCAGGTGGGAGGGCAGGGGTGGTGAGTGGGGACTGAAGTAGACACCTGGAGGGAGGTGGCACACTTAGAGATGCAGTTTAGGTAGGACCTTATGGGCTGAGTCTCCCTTCTTCTGTAGGTGGATTCCCCACTGTGGGCCCCTAAAGCAATGCCCTGCCTAGAGCTCCAGCCGCTCTTTCCCCATCAGTCCCCTGAGGGACACATGACAGGCCTTGTGGCCTGGAGGTCCTTGACCCAACCCACATGTGCTAGGTGATGGCATGTACAAATGGTATTCAGTCTTTGGAGCCAGTTAGGGACTCAGTCTCCATAATAATTATATTTTTTTCAAAATACATTGTTAAGAGACAAATTAATATCAGGAAATGAACCACAGGTCAAGAAGGTTTAGAGAACACTAAGCAGAATAAATGCCACAAAAACCCACATGTAGGCATATTATTTTCAACTTCCTTGAAATCTAAATAAAGTTTTGAAAAAAGCCTGAGGAAAAAAAATACCTTAGCTCCAGAAGAACCAAGTTGAGACTTAATGCATTGTCTCAGAAACCACGCAAACAAGAAGGGAGAGGGCTTAAATATTTACAGTGTTGAGAGAAAAACTGATCAGGCTAGAATTCTGTTTGTTGCAAAATTATCCTTCAACAGTGCAGAGCAAACAGCCTTTCTGAAAGAAAAATTAGGAAATTTGTTGCCAGTAGACCTGCCATCTTAGTTCTTTTAGGGTGATATAACAAAATACTAGAGACTGGGTAATTTATAGAAAGGTAAATATTCATTTCTCACAGTTCTGAAGGCTGGGAAGTCCAAGGTCAAGATGCCAGCATGGATGAGTTATCTGGTTAGGATCCTCCTCCTGGTTTATAGTTGACTTTTCTTGTTGTGTCTTTCCATGATTGAAGAAATTATGGATCTTGGTGAAACCTTTATATTTTAAAAAAAATTTTTAAAGACTTATTATTTTTTTAAGATTTTATTTATTTATTCATGAGAGCCAGAGGCAGAGGGAGAAGCAGGCTCCATGCAGGGAGGGAGCCCAATGTGAGACTCAATCCTGGGACTCCAGGATCACGCCCTGGCCCTAAGGCAGGCGCTAAACCGTGGAGTCACCCAGGGATCCCCATGGCACCTTTTTAATTAATTGAATTTTTTTTTGAGAGAGAAGGGAGCACAAGCAGGGGGAGGGGGAGAGGGAAAGGGTGAAGCAGACACCCTGTTGAGCAAGATGCCTGATGTGGGCCTGGATCCCAGGACCCTGAGATCATGACCTGAGCCAAAGGCAGATGCTTTATCAACTGAGCCACCCAGGCACTCAGGTGGAATCTCTTTTATAAAGGCAGTAGCCCATTCATGAGGACTCCAACATCATGACCTAAGTACCTCCCAAAGCCCCACCCCACCCCCCTTTTTTTTTAAAGATCTTATTTATTCATTCATGAGAGACACACAGAGAGAGGCAGAGACACAGGCAGAGAGAGAAACAGGCTCCCGGTGGGGAGCCTGATGTGAGACTCAATCCCAGAATCCTAGGATCACAACCCCCCGCCAAAGGCAAATGTTCAACCACTGGGCCACCCAGGTGCCCCTCACCTCTTAATAATATATTTAGGGGTTAGGATTTCATCATAAATTTGGGGGAAGGGGGTGGTTATGAGATCTTTCTTGTAAGAATTGTTAAAAGAAGTTCTTTAGAGATAAAATGATATAGGTCAGAAACTTGGGTCTACATAAAGAAAGGAAGAGCGTTGCAGGAGGAATAAGTAAAGGCCAAATAAAAAGTATTTTTCTTTTATTATTATGTTTGAAAGATTTATTTATTTATTTGTTTGTTTGTTTATTTATTTATGAAAGAAAGAGAGAGTAGGTTGGGGGAGGCAGTGGGGGAGAGAATCTCAAGCAGACCCCCCACTTAGCCTGATGGTGGAGCTCGATCTCAGGACCCTGAGATCATGATCTGAGCTGAAATCAAGAGCTGAACACCTAACTGACTGAGACACTCAGGCGCCCCCATTGTTATTATTTTTAGTTTTAAGTGGGCTCCTCACTAAATATGGGGCTTGAACTCCTGACCTGAGGTTAAGAGTTGCATGCTCAGTTAACTGAACCAAACAACTGCCCCCAAACTATTATTTTTATAATTCCTTTTTTTTAAAGATTTTATTTATTTGTTCATGAGAGACACGGAGAGAGAGGCAGAGACACAGGCAGGAGGAGAAAGAGGCTCCATGCAGGGAGCCCAATGCGGGACTCCATCCCTTGACTCCAGGATCATGACCTGAGCCAAAGGCAGACGTTCAACCACTAAGCTACCCAAGCCTCCTTATTTTTCTAATTTTTAATTGATCTAATAGGACAATTTTTTGAAATAGTAACAGCAAAAATATATTTGTTATGATTATCTTAGTGTGTATGTGTACTTTTATTATGCTTTTATATTTGTATAATGAGTGACATCAATGATACAAGGGACTGGAGGAAGGAAGTGAGATTGTTTTTTTATTATAAGGTACTCCTATTACCCATGAAGAGGTATAGTATTTGAAACTAGATATTGATTACTGGTCAATGTTTATTGAAAACTGTAGGACAGCTTAGCTCTGTGGTTGAACATCTGTCTTTGGCTCAGGTCGTGATCCCAGGGTCCTGAGATCAAGTCTTGCATTGGGCTCCTCATAGGGAGCCTGCTTCTCCCTCTACCTGTGTCTCTGCCTTTCTGTATGTGGATAGATAGATAGATAGACTAACTGTAGGACAGCCAATTTAAACAGTTAAAGAAAAGAAGTATAACTGATATGCTAAGAAACAAAAGAAAATCAAATCACATAAAATACTCAAAACCACAAAAAACAGAAAGTGGAAGAGAAATTGAAACTCAAAAAAGGGTGACAAATAGTAATAAATATGCTATAAATCTATCATTAATCATTTTGGTTTTGGTTTGATTTTGTTTTTAAATTTTTATTTATTTGTTTGAGAGAGAGTGAGAAAGCACAAGATAGGGAAGGGTCAGAGAGAGAAGCAACCTCCCTGCTGAGCAGTGAGCCTGATGTGGGGCTTGATCTCAGGACTCCAGGATCATGACCTAAGCCAAAGGTGTATGCTTAACTGACTGATCCACCCAGGTGCCCCCAATAATCACTCTGAATGGCAAAAAAAACAATAAAAGATTTTCAGAATGGGCCCCAAACCAAGATCCTACTGTGTATTTTCTACAGAAACTCTGCAATACATATGCACTGTTTTAAGCCTCTAAGTTTGTAGTAATTTGTTATAGGAACAATAGAAAAGGAATAGAAGAATAGGCATGCAAAGAAATTAAGTAATTGAGAAAGACATGGAGCAAGTCATGGAGCGAGAGGTCACTCTTTTTTTAAAATATTTTATTTATTTATTCATCAGAGACAGAGAGAGAAGGAGAGGCAGAGACATAGGCAGAGGGAGAAGCAGACTCCATGCAGGGAGCCCAATGTGGGACTCCATCCTGGGATTTCAAGATCTTGCCCTGAGCTGAAGGCAGACGTTCAACCGCCAAGCCACCCAGGTGTCCCAGGGGTCACTTCTTTATGAAGGTTTTCCCTGTGTGTGACATGGTAGTGTCAGTGTGGGTAAGTAAACAGCTTTATTTACTGTGGCTTAATTGCTTAACAGCATCTATTAACTGTCCTCAGGGAAAAGTATGACTTTATATTGATATTTCATCATAAAATTATGCAGGTATGACTGAGTCAGAAATGACCTTAGTATTATAGAGTGTAAAAGTCAATTAGTTGGTAACCTATTTAGCTACTTGGAAAGCATTCAAATCATTGTGTTTTAATGATAACTGATTTATTTATTCATGAGCGATACAGACTGAGAGATAGAGAGGCAGAGACACAGGCAGAGGGAGAAGCAGGCTCCCTGCAGAGAGCCCAATGTGGGACTCAATCCCAGATCCCGGGATCACAACCGAAGGCAGAGGTTCACCCACTGAGCCACTCAGGAGTCCCAGAATATTGCATGAAATTAACCTGATAAATATTTATAGGATATATAGTGTTTTATAAATATGATATCATACTTCAAGAATATGAGGGTTTGGAATTAAACAACCTTTTAAAAAAAATTTTATTTATTCATAGACACAGAGAGAGAGAGAGAGAGGCAGAGACACAGGCAGAGGGAGAAGCAGGCTCCATGCAGGGAGCCCAATGTGGGACCCGATCCCGGTTCTCCAGGAACACACCCCAGGCTGCAGGTGGCGCCAAACCGCTGCGCCACCGGGGCTGCCCAAACTTTTATTTTTTTTAAGATTTTATTTATTCATGAGTGACATATGGAGAGAGGCAGAAACAGGCAGAGGAAGAAGCAGACTCCCCGTGGGGAGACTGATGTGGGACTTGAACCCAAGACCCTGGGATCACAACCTGAGCCCAAGGCAGTCGCTCAACCATTGAGCCACCCAGGCAACCCTTAAGCAAGCTTTTGAATCTCATCATTGGTGTAGAAATGCACAAAGATCAGTGGAACAGAATATAGCTCCCAGAAATAAACTTGTGTATATATGGGTTTGTCAATTTAGTTAGACAAAGGAGCCAGGAATATACAATTTAGAAAGGATAGTCTCCTCAATAAATTATGTTGGCAAAACTGGGCAATCACATGCAAAAGAATGTGGAACCCAGTCTTATAAGTGAAGATTAAGTCAAAATGAGTGAAAGATTTGAATGTAAGACCTGAAACCATACATTTCCTAGAAGAAAATGTGTGGGTAATCTCCTTGCCATTGGTGTTGGTAATGATCTTTTTGGATTTGACACCAAATATATGGTGGTAGCTACACAAGTGCAAATGTTTGTCAAAACTCAATAAATTGTATATTTAAAATTGGTACACTTTATTGTTTTTCAATTGTGCTTCAATGAAGTGAGAAAAACTAGCTTATTTTTTTTAAAGATTTATTTATTTATTCATCAGAGACATAGAGAGAAGCAGGAACATAGGAGAGGGAGAAGCAGGCTCCCTGAGGGGAGCCCAATGTGGGACTCTATCTTGGATCCCAGGATCACGCCCTGAGCTGAAGGCAGACGTTCAACCACTGAGCGAGCCACCGAGGTGTCCCAAAACTAGCTTATTTGAACCATCACTAGGATCAACAACCTAGCCTTCTTGTACAGAATGGGAAACAGGTCTACCTTCCTTTTTTTTTTTTTTTTAAAGATGTTATTTATTTATTCATGAGGGACACACAGAGAAGCAGAGACACAGGCAGAAGGAGAAGCAAGCTCCCTGCAGGGAGCCTGATGTGGGACTCGATCCCTGGGGATCATGACCTGAGCCCAAGGCAGACACTCAACCTTGGAGCCACCCAGGCATCCTGAGGTTTACCTTCATGTGGGAGAATGGGGAAGGGGCTTCCCCAACATCATACAAGTTACATCAGACCTGAAGCCAGAGTACAGGATGCCTGATGCCAAAGCAGGATTTTTTCTTTTTTTTTTTTTTTTTTTTTAAGACTTTATTTATTCATGAGACACACACTCAGAGAGGCAGAAACACAGGCAGAGAGAGAAGCAGGCTCCATGTAGGGAGCCCGACGCGGGATCCGATCCTGGAACTCCAGGATCAGGCCCCAGGATGGAGGCAGGTGCTTAACCCCTGAGTGACCCAAGCATCCCAGCAAGCAGGGTTTCTTTCACACCCCTGTCTTCCATATAAAGGCAGCGTTTGACTTCCCTGAATGAACATAGGCACATCCCTCGAAAGACAGGCTCTGGTTCAGGGGCCATAGGGCAGCTGTCTACTTTCAGCTCCAGGTGACCATGGTTGCTGAACTACTAGGTGACTTGTCCAGTAGTTTGCTCTTGAGAATAAGTTCTGCCTGCCTGGGTGGGAAGGAGAGTTGTCCTCCAGGATTCTTTTACCTGGCCCTCAGGCTGGTCTCCAGTCACTCAGAGACAGAATATTGAACGTATTCAAGCATGAGGTTTAAGGGGGCACTGAAGAGTCAGAAGAGTTCAAACTTCTTAATTTCTCCAAGTTAGAATTTTTATTTTCTCTTTAATTATCAAGGGGAGAACCTCACCTTTTAGATAAGTTCTTCATTTTTTGTAAGTTCTTTGGACCATGACATCCTCAGAGGGTAAAGTGAGTATGTGAAAGAACTTATAAATGAGGCTTCCACTCATCTTTGGAAGAAGTTAATAATCGAGTGGGTAAAAAGAATTAAATACTTTTGCAGGTATCTATTGTGTAAAAACATGAGCACCAAACTTAAGTGGTTTCAAATAGCAAGTAAGGCAGTAATTCAATTTTGGGTTCTGAAAATTGAATGGGTTTCACTTGGGTGATTCTACTCTTCAGCGTATCAGGGGAAATCATCTGGAGATCGGGTGGTGGGTGGGTTGGTTTAGGGGGTCTGGGATGACCTCACTCACATTCCTGTGCTGCCTTATAGATGGATGGAAAGTGGAGTCAGCAGGAACTCTGAACTAGAGCACTTACATACACATGGTTTCTTACATGGAAGTCCAGGGTGTATCAGGAAGCTCACAGACAAGCTGTAAACTCTTTGTATCTTGTTCTCAGAGATTAAAAATAAAAAAATCGGGATCCCTGGGTGGCGCAGTGGTTTGGCGCTTGCCTTTGGCCCAGGGCGCGATCCTGGAGACCCGGGATCGAATCCCACATCAGGCTCCCGGTGCATGGAGCCTGCTTCTCCCTCTGCCTATGTCTCTGCCTCTCTCTCTCTCTCTGTGACTATCATAAATAAATAAAAATTAAAAAAAAATAAAAAAAAATAAAAATAAAATAAAAATAAAAAATCACACCCACTAATTCTTTTAATCAACAAGTCCTCCAGTTTCAAGATAAGGTGAAATAGAGTAACTTTTCAGTGGGAGGAATCGCAGGGAATTTGCTGTCTTCCTTATTACATCATGAACATCTAGTGGGATTTCTGTGGCAACGAGGATGCCGATTAACTGGCCAAAGACCAAAATAATCCTAATATGATGCCACATATATGGCATCCACATAAATGTTAGATTGGGATGTTATGAGAACTTTGAACATGAGCAAGGGTTAGAAAGCTGTTGAGTTAATAGGAAAGGGTTCTCAGAGATGACCTTGGAGGATAGGTGAGATGCCTGAGTGAAGAACGGAGGGCAGGCGTCAGTTCAGTCATACTTTCCTCTTTCTGCAGCGTGCAAGATACATTTGAGCAAAGGCTTTGTTTCTGTTCTGCCCATGCTACAGCCACAGAGCTTCACACAGGGTGTCTTTTGTTCACTAAATGTCCATGAGCAAAGATAAGCAGATCTGGAAATGCACAAAATTACAGATATATAGAATATTTCAGGAAGGTGAGTAGATCTCTGAGGCTGAAAATTTCTGTGCAGGGAGAAGGTAAAAAAGGGGTGAAGCTGCAGACAGAAGGTTAACACTATGCCTTACTATTTAGAAAATAATAAAATAACATATTCATAATACTTCCAATAGTGTAGGGCAGCCCGTGTGGCTCAGTGGTTTAGCGCCACCTGCAGCCCAGGGCGTGATCCTGGAGACCCAGGATTGAGTCCCACATCAGGCTCCCTGCATGGAGCCTGCTTCTCCCTCTGCCTGTGTCTCTTCCTCTCTCTGTGTGTCTCTCGTGAATAAATAAATAAAATCTTAAAAAAAAATACTTCCAATTGTAACATAAGATGTTCGTAATACAATACTACATGTAAATGGGAAAGTTTACAATTACTATGATTTTAATCAGTGGTAAAATGTATCTACATTGAGTAGTATTTCTCCGTTGTGTGATATTCATGGACATGTGACCTGTTCTGGCCAGCCTTCCCAACCTCAGTTCATGCCAGCTTCATCCTTCTGGTTGGAGAGCCCACAAACCCAGGAACCATCTTTGATTCATTTGTTTTCACTCCCCACATCCAGTCCTACAGAACATCCTACTGGTTCTGTCTTCAGAATGTATCAGAAATGTGAATGCTTTCCATCATTGTCCCTATGACTGGCTTGGGCAGAGTCACCATCTCCATATACTTGGCTTTCCTCGTTGGTTGTCTGGTGGTTCTCCCTCTCCCTAACCTTCTTTGAAGGGTAATTTCTACCCACCAGTCAACATGAACCTGTGAAAAGACAAATCAGATAATGTCCATACTTTGGTCAAACCTTGTAATGGCTCCCATTTTATTTAGAGGAAATTCAAAATTCTTACAGAAACCTAGACAGCCTTACAGTCCTTTCTCCTATGTTTTTCTCTGACCTCCTCCTTGGACTCTGCCCCACATTTAGTTCCATGTGCACTACTAGCACTTGGCTTTGTCTGAGACATGACGCTGGTTGGTTCCTATGTTTGGATAATATAACATGCAGTGCAATATATGCATGGCTTAGTCCTTTGGCTTTTTTTTTTTTTCCAAATACTGCCTGTGATAATCTTTTCAGTGAGGTTCTCCATTACTACCCAGTTTATATTGCTTCCTCCTTCATTCCCTGCTCATTCCTCGAACCATCTCTCTCACTCTCTTTGCAATGTGCTATTCATTTTATATTCAATATTTTGTTATTGTCTATCTTTCTTATCTATACCAATGTTTCTATAGAGGTAGGTTCTTCAAAAGTTTTTCTCGTGGCACCTCTCACACACCAAAAATACTGTGTGATGCTTCACCTGTGTCTGTTGAAGCAGTGAGTAAAAGTTCATCCACTTTCTCCAGTTCGTTTCTGACATTCTGACAATTTGTTCCTAATCAATTCTTTCTTTTCCCTTTCAGGCTGCAACAGTGCAAAGTTTGCAGAATTGAAAAATAATCACATTTTGGAAGCAAAATACCTCAGGTTGGCAAGAAACAAAGCCCAGCCTTGTTCTCAGGTTCCCTCCTCGCTCAGTTCTAGACCTCAGTGTCCTTGTCTTCCCTGTCATTTTTACCTGGTTTCTTCCAGGCATCTGGGATGTGTTTTCTTTTACCTGCTTCTCTGTCTCTGTCTCTCTTTAATTGGTTAATCACTACAAATTGCTCCTACTAGCTTTAAGTAATTTTCATATTTCACATTTGTTTTTTCTGAGACAATGGCCACTCCCCATACAGATACTCACTAAACTTACAAATGAAATTATAATCACTTGCCAGCAAGGAGTTGAGGTCATATTGCCCCTAGCCTTTATCTTGTGGATAAGGCTTGTGCTCTGCACTTGTGCTCAGACTGAGACCATAGTAGCTGCTGTCCCAGCAAGAAAAGGTATTTGGTGAGTGGACCTTCATTTTAGACAGATTCTTAGAGAAGTAGAATGTTTCTTTAGAAAACTCGTAAGAAATACAATGTAGACAGACATTTCTTTTCTCTCTCCCCCCATTGTTGAAACTGAACACAGAGATATATGTAGTGGTATTTTCTGACAGTTCACATAGAGTGAACATGGTGAGACAGAGTCACCCCAGCCTTCCTGTCCCAGGGTTGCTTGGCATCTCCTGTGCACCTTCTCTGTCACAGCTCTGAAGTCCTCTCCCTAAATGAACACACACACCCTCACAGCCCTCTGTCCTGCTTATACAGTTGGTATGAGTGTGTTTAGCTCTTGGGGTTTCTGCTTAGACACCTGGCATCTGATGGCACTTACTACATATGACTTTTAAAACATCTGTGGTGGGGCGGCCTGGGTGGCTCAGCGGTTTGGCACCTGCCTTCATCCCAGGGCGTGACCCTGGAGACCCCGGATTGAGTCCCACGTCGGGCTCCCTGCATGAAGCCTGCTTCTCCCTCTGCCTCTCTCTCTGTCTCCTCTCTGTGTATTCTCATGAATAAATAATAAAATTTTAAAAAAATAAAAAATAAAACATCTGTGGTGGCATGTTGTGCTGATTGGCTATAACAGTATGTTTGTGAAAACTCTCTGTGATCAGTGTAATCCTCCATATCCTTTATTATGGGCTGTGGGGAGTAGGATGTATTTTATTGCACCAGTAATTTCACCTCTGCGAAATTTCTGTGATCAGTGTGAAGTAAACTATATCCCCCACTTATTTTTTAAAGAGTTTACTTATTTATTTGCAAGAGACACCGAAAGAGAAGCAGAGACATAGGCAGAGAGAGAAGCAGGCTCCGTGCAAGGCGCCCGATGTGGGATTCAACCCTGGGAACCCAGGATCATGCTCTGGGTCCAAGGCAGATGCTCAACCGCTGAGCCACCCAGGTGTCCCTATATCCCCCATTTAATGAATTAGAAATCTCTCTCTCTCAGAGAGATTGCCAGGTTTAGTGAGGAGGAATAACCAGGGATTAAAGTGTGTTGATGTCTTAATGCTACTCTAACATGTAACCAGACTTAGAAATGTTTTGATAGCCTGGGAACCTCTGCATCTGCCCCAGATCTGTTAAGATTTCTGAATTTGTCACCCCATTCAGTCATTGAGCATTGAAAACTTCATCTGTTCCAAGCCAGAAGACCTGTGGAGCAGGTATTTTCCTGTCACTGTGCCAGGAAGGAAAACTTAATCCCAAATTTAATCCCTAATTGTGCCTCCATAGAAAGAGAATGGTCTTTATTTTTCTATGGGTAACTGCTGTTCTGAAGGGCACCCAGATCCATGACCACAGCTGATCCAGGATTCAAATATTTTCTTGTTTGAAAACACTGACCAAAATTTTGTTGTTTTCCCTTTTACTCAGATTCATGATTTCTGAAAAGGGAAATTTAATTCCTACCTATATTCCTCTATAGGTAAGGTATTTTTTTCTTTCAGTACTTTTTTCTTTATCTTTGATTTTCTGTAAACTGAAAATAATACGCTGACATTTAGATTTTTTGGGCATTGATCCTGCTTAATGTTCTCTGAGCTTTCTTTCCTTCCTCTCTCCCCTCCCTTCCTCTCCTCTTCCTCTTTCTCCTGTTACCAGTACAGGATATTTGATGGTGTTGCACTTACTTACAAAATACATTGCTTTTACAGAATTCTATTTAACTGATAAAATTATTTGCTTATTTAAGGTAGGCTTCACACCCAGTGTAGAGCCCAGTGTAGGGTTTGAACTCAAGACTGAGATCAAGACTTGCTGAGATCAAGAGTCAGACACTTAATTGACTGAGCCACCCAGGCTCTCCAGTCAAATTATTTAAATATTGAAGCATTTATGCAAGATAGTTGTTTCCCCATGCATTTTAGACCTTGTCTTAAGTTACTTTCTTGAAATATTTATTCCATACTTATTTAATTCTGTAGATCTGTCCTTTTTTTTTTTTTTAATATTTTGTTTATTTGAGAGAGCACGAGAGAGAGAGAGAGCACAAGCAGGAGGAAGGGCAGAGGGAGAGGGAGCATCAGACTTTCCACGGAGCAGGGAGCCCAACATGGGGCTCAGTCCCAGGACCTTGAGATCATGACCTGAGCTGAAGACAGATGCTTAACCTACTGCGCTACTCAGACACCCTGTGGTTCTGTACATTTATACGCATTTTCTCAAAGCACTTTTTTCCCCATATTTTCAAATACAATACTATATCTACACAGAAACATCTATAAATTACTCATTTTACCTTAGCATTTGTATATTTTCTAAATCCATAAATATTAATTCTTTTTTTCCATTTACTAATTGCCTATTTATTTAGCAAGTAGTCAATTGTATAATCTCCACAGATTAAAAGGTAAATTTGTGATTGCCAAGAAATTCCGTATGGTTATACTTTTGCCTTGTCTTTGCTAGAGATATGTTAATCTTAAAAATAGTGGATTTCAACATTGTGGTCATATTTCTGGAAATTTTTCATATGCTGCTAGTTATAACTGCTCTAATACTCTATACCGCTCTAATAATAATAAAGGATGCTCCTTATTTTTATTTATTGTAAATAAAATTTAATTAATATATACTGTATTATTAGGTTCAGAAGTAGAATTTAGTGATTCATCAGTTGCATATAATATACAGTGCTCATTCTATCAAATGTCCTCCTTAATGCCCATCACCCAGTTACCCCATCCCCTCACCAACCTCCCCACCAGCAAGAGGATGCCCTTTTTTTTTAAAGGTTATTTATTTATTTATTTATTTATTTATTTATTTATTTATTCATGAGAGACACAGAGACAGAGACATAGGCAGAGGGAGAAGCAGGCTCCATGTGGGAAGCCTGACATGAGACTCGATCCCAGGACTCTGGGATCATGCCCTGAGTCAAAGGCAGATGCTCAACCACTGAGCCACCCGGTTATGCCAAGGCCCTCCTTAATGCCTGTCAGCCAATCACCCCATCCCTTACCCCCCTCCCCTTTTGCAACCCTTTGTTTTCCAAAGTTAGGAGTCTCTCATGATTTGTCCTCCTCTCTAATTTTTCCCCACTCAGTTTCCCTCCTTTCCCTTTTACTATTCCCTCCTTTCCTTTTTACTATGTTCCTTTTACTATTTCTTATATTCTGCAAATAAGTGAAACCATATGATGATTGTCCTTCTCTGATTGACTTTTTTTTTTTTTAAAGATTTTATTTATTCATGAGAGACACAGAGATTGGCAGAGACACAGGTAGGGGGAGAAGCAGGCTTCTCTCAGTAGCCCAACTCAGGACTCGATACCCAGACCACGGACCCCGGACCCTGGGATCACAGCCTGAGCCAAAGGCAGATGCTCAAATCACTGAGCCACCCAAGCATCCTTGAATATTGTCTTTTAGTTTTGTTGATTGTTTCCTTCGCTGTGCAGAAGCTTTTTATCTTGATGAAGTCCCAGTAGTTCATTTTTGCTTTTGTTTCCCTTGTCTTCAAGATACGTCTTGCAAGGGATCCCTGGGTGGCGCAGCGGTTTGGCGCCTGCCTTTGGCCCAGGGCGCGATCCTGGAGACCTGGGATCGAATCCCACGTCGGGCCCCCGGTGCATGGGGCCTGCTTCTCCCTCTGCCTGTGTCTCTGCCTCTCTCTCTCTCTCTGTGACTATCATAAATTAAAAAAAAAAAAATTAAAAAAAAAAAAAGATACGTCTTGCAAGAAGTTACTGTGGCCAAGTTCAAAAAGATTGCTGCCTTTAAGTCCATATTTGATGACACCAGAACATAGATGTCAAAAAAAGTTAGAACTGGGAGATGGCAACCCATTTCCTTAGGCCTTGCATTCTCCGGTTTCCAGTTCTACTCATGTGGCTGGTCCCATTCCTTTGACTTGTCTCTGAACACTAACGGCATTACAATTTTTTAATCTGGCTTCAAAAAAATGATAGAAATATAGTAATATAAAGAGACCTCAGGATGTCTGGGTGGCTCAGTGGTTGAGCATCTGCCTTTGGCTCAGGCCATAGTCCTTGGGTCCTGGGATCGAGTCCCACATTGGGCTCTCCACAGGGAGCCTGCTTCTCCTTCTGCCTATGTCTCTGCCTCTCTGTGTCTCTCATGAATAAATAAATAAAATCTTAAAAAAAAAAAAAAAAGAGGGAACCCTGGGTGGCTCAGCAGTTTCGTGCCTGCCTTTGGCCTAGGGCCCGATCCTGGGGTCCCGGGATCAAGTCCTGTGTCTGGCTCCCAGCATGGAGCCTGCTTCTCCCTCTGCCTGTGTCTCTGCCTCTCTCTATCATAAATAAATAAATAAATAAATAAATAAATAAATAAATAAATCTTTAAAAAATAAAATAGGGCAGCCCCGGTGGCGCCACGGTTTAGCGCGCCTGCAGCCCCGGGTTTGATCCTGGGGACCCTGGATCGAGTCCCACGTCAGGCTCCCTGCATGGTGCCAGCTTCTTCCTCTGCCTATGCCTCTGCCTCTCTCTCTCTCTGTGTGTCTCTATGAATAAATAAATAAAATCTTAAAAAAAATAAAAATAAAAAAATAAAAAATAAAATAAAGCCAAAACAATGGTCATCTCTGGGTGGCTCAGTGGTTTGGCACCTGCCTTCCGCCCACGTTGTGATCCTGGAGTCCCAGGATTGAGTCCCGCATCGGGTTCCCTGGATGGAGCCTGCTTCTCCCTCTGCCTGTATCTGTGCCCCTCTCTCTGTGTCTCTCATGAATAAATAAATAAAATCTTTAAAAACAAAACAAAATCCCACTTTATCTAAGTGTAAACAAAGCCCCACTTGAAGGATTGGTTTATGAAACTCTCAGAATCACTTTTCTTTTCCTCAAATGTAGGTTCTGGTTTTGGTAGAGCAACAGGGTCTGAGTGACACCCTGCACAGTAGAGAGCAGATGATGGGGTTAAGAGAGGAAGTAGGGGCCGAGAAGGACGTTCCTGCAATAGTCCAGGTAAACTGGTTACTGAGCAAGATGGTGGCTGTAGAAGTGAGGGAAGCGATTGGATTCTGGGTCCATTTTTAAAGAAGGGCCTAGTAGGGATACCTGGGTGGCTGGCTCAGTGGTTAAGCGTCTGCCTCCAGCTCAGGGCGTGGTCCTGGGATCGAGCCCCTCATTGGGCTCCCTGCATGAAGCCTGCTTCTCCCTCTGCCTATGTTTCTCTGTCTCTGTGTTACTTATGGATGGATAAATAAAATCTTTAAAAAAAGGGGAGGGGGCCAAGTAGACTTGGATGTTGTAGGTGAGAGAGAGAAAGGAGGAGTCAGAAAGTACCCCAGGTGTTTTGGTTCCAGCAGCTGAAGCAATGGAAGCTCTGTCAACCTGGATGGTGAAGTTGGTGAATGGTTAATTTTCTTTGGGACTTTCAGGAGTTTTGTTTGGCCCTGGTAAGAATCTGTGTTTCAGAGAATGATGAGTGAAGTCATCAAATAGCTGGGCACACAGGACTGGAAATCTGGGGAGCAGTTCAGGAGAGAGGTGTTCAAAAGTGGTGGCTCTGGGGACACCTGGGTGTCTCAGCAGTTGAGCATCTGCCTTTGGCTAAGGGTGTGATCCCGGAGTCCCGGGATCCAGGCCCACATTGGACTCCTTGTGAGGAGCCTGCTTCTCCCTTTGCCTGTGTCTCTGTCTCTCTCTCTCTCTGTCTCTCATGGATAAATAAATAAAATTTTAAAAAAATGGCTCTGGTGTGGACCAGGGTGGATCTTTTTTATCACATGAAGGAGGGGAAATTCATGTTATGCTGTTGATGCTCTTAATAGGTTAGGAAAATGGTAAAGAGGACTGAGTCTGTTGCTCAGGCACATGGGTGAGGGTGGTGGGCACACAAAGATAAAAGGCTTGTTTGGCAGGTGGCCAAGGCTTCCATGGAATGAGTGGACATGAGATGTCTATGGAGGCATGGGAGTCATTGAGACAAGAGGACGCTGAGGCCAGGCTCCTGCTTATTCACAGCTGTACAGAATTAGAATTTTGTGGTGAGATTTGGTGGGGCCTGGGGTGTTTCATGGGGCCTGCTCCATGTGGTCTGGAGCCAAGGTTGTCCTCTGTGAGATCACTCTACTTGGCAGGAAGGTCAGCGGTGCTGGGATTTTATGTTATTTTTTAAAATTTTTATTTATTTATGATAGTCACACAAAGAGAGAGAGAGGCAGAGACACAGGCAGAAGGAGAAGCAGGCTCCATGCACCAGGAGCCCGACGTGGGATTCGATTCCGGGTCTCCAGGATCGTGCCCTGGGCCAAAGGCAGGCGCTAAACTGCTGAGCCACCCAAGGGATCCCGGTGCTGGGATTTTAATAAAAGCTTCTTAGAGAACGTGGATAATGGCTGCTGAGGGGAGAGCAAGTGCAGCACAGAAATAAAGAGGGGATGGGTATCTTAAAACTCACAAGTAGGTCTGGGTAGTTAATATTGCAGAAAGGTTCAGAGGAAGGCTATGAGGCCTTCAAAACAGCATTCTGGGCTTTCCCGGGCCATGGGATACATCAGAGGTCTGGGATTGTGCTGGATCATGTTTGAATTGGTCAAGCACTGTGGATGCCTTGTGCCGAGTACTTGAGTGAGTCCAGCTCTCCCTGATGAGTGGGGCAGGGGGAGATGATGGTAACTGTTAAAATGGGACTGTGGTGCCCAGAGATGTGAGATGTATGGTCCATAGAATGATGTGCCTATAGAAAGGAAGTGTTATCTGATGCTACAGGGCCTTGCTGTTGGGGACTGAAGGTAGAGTTGTGAAGCCAGGTTTGGTTGTATCTGGGAGTCATGATCTTGGGGGCCCCAAGGTTATGCCTGGCAGGAGGGTTTAGGTCCTGAAGGCCAGGTCCAGTGCTTAGGTAGCATCTGCCAACCTGCCTGTTGTTGTGAGGTCTGAGCTGAGTTTCAGTGTAACCATTTTTTTTTTAAGATTTTATTTACTTATTCATGAGAGACACACAGAGAGGCAGAGACAGGAGAAGCAGACTCAATCCAAGGAGCCTGATATGGGACTCAATCCTGGGACTCTGGGATCACACCCTGAGCTGAAAGCAGACGTGCCCAACTGCTGAGCCACCCAGGCGTCGCTCAGTGTAACCATTAGGAGAGCACTGGCATCAATGGGACCAAGGACTGGTATCTCCTCTGAGATGTGGATCTCTGGAAGAAGATGATTTTTTTTAAAGACTTTTATTTATTTATTCATGAGAAACACCAAAAGAGAGGCAGAGACATAGGCTAAGGGAGAAACAGGCTTCATGCAGGGAGCCCTATGCGGGACTCAATCCCGGGATTCCAGGATCACATCCTGGGCTGAAAGCAGATGCGCCCAATCACTGAGGTGTCCCAAGAAGATGAGTTTGTATTGTATTGTGGGGTAGCCTCAGAGAGGCTACTCCTGGTTTCATCTGTCCCTATCATGACAGGTGCTATGAAATTTGAGGCCATGCTTGTATATTTGTGGGAGGAATGGGTTTCCTGGATGAGGTTCAGAGATGCCTGTACCACAATATGAATCTGAAGAACTTTGCACTTACATCCTGAAAGGGCAAGGTACTCATACCATCCCCAGTGCCCTGATCTAGGCTTCATATCGCCCCCCTCCCCAGCCTTACTTTCCCCACGGGGTGCTCTGTTCTTCTCACATTGGCACCACAGACATTGTTTCTTTTTTTTAATATGTTTTTTTAAAAAGATTTTATTTATTTATTCATGAGCAACACAGAGAGAGAGACAGAGAGAGAGAGGCAGAGACAAGCAGGCTCCATGCAGGAAGCCCCATGTGGGACTCGATCCTGGGTCTCCAGGATCACGCCCCGGGCTGCAGGTGGCGCCAAATCGCTGTGCCACCAGGGCTGCCCCACAGACAGGGTTTCATCCCCAGTTCCTGGGCCAGGTACTGTGGTTGATAGGGTTGGACTGTTTGCCCTCCCATATAGCTCCAACATCTGCCCAGAAGGCTCACAGGAAAGATTCAGCATCAGTGCTATTATAATGAGCACGAGGACTTTACCATGCTGGCCCTGTCCCTGGCTGGTGGCTCGGTTTAGGTCTTCTGTACCTTAGGTTTTGCTCCCTATTTCAGCGGACATTTCCTTGTACTGGCTTGTGCCAGGAATTACTTGTATTCTCATGGTTGCTGCTACCTGGACCATGAGCTGTATTTCAAGCCTCCCACTCAGTTCTCTTTGTAGTGTTTAGATCTCTTTTCTGTGGTCTGTTGTGTGCTGACTTGTCTTGGCCCAATACTAGCTACTCATCTGGCATTTTTTCCCTCCACTGCTTGTATTGTCCACGTCCCACATATTTGCTCCACTAGCACTTGGGGAAGAAGGACGTCTGGCTGGATCCCGGGATCTAGGATCGAGTCCTGATGTGGGCATCAGGCCCCTTGCGGGGAGCCTGCTTCTCCCTCGGCCTGTGTGTCTGCCTCCCTTTGCCTCTCATGAATAAATAAATAAAATCTTAAAAAAAAAAAAAAGGACTTGGGGAAGAGTTCTTTCTGCATCCCTGGTTGGACGTAACCCAAGCCATGGTAGGGTGGGCTCAGGGGGCCGGCCTTGGTAGATGGCAGCTGGGGGAGTGTGATATCAGGGCTGTGTTCAGAAAACACCAGCAACATGTCTTGTTCAACCAGGGTTTTGGTGCCATTGCCAGGGGCCCACCCCATTTCTGTCTTTCCATTGTTGATATTTTGCTGACTTGTTGAAGCCCAGGGAAAATCTCCCCCTCTCTGTATTCCACATCCTACCCCTCCCTCTCACCACTCCTGAGGTGCTCTGCAACATTGGCCTGCGTATGGTATGTCCTGAAGTATACACATATCCTGATATTGGCCCTGAACTCCCACTTGTTTGTTGCAATAAGATTGTCCTGGGATTTCGCACACCGCTGCATAGCCTTTTTTTTTTTTTTAAGATTTTATTTATTTATGAGAGACACACACAGAGAGAGAGGCAGAGACACAGGCAGAGGGAGAAGCAGGCTCCATGCAGGGAGTCCAACGTGGGACTCCATCCCGGGTCTGCAGGATCACTCCCTGGGCCATAGGCGGCGCTAAACCGCTGAGCCACCCGGCTGCCCGACCTCTGCATAGCCTTAAATGTCACCAGCAGGTGGAAGAAGTTGTACATTTGCCTTGCTTCCCTGCGCCACACCCTGTCCTTGTGTTCTCCTGGTGAGGCCACTACCATTCTGTGACCTTATGGGTCCAGTCATATACAGCAGTCTTCTGCAACCAGAAACCCACTCCCATTTCTTGAAAAGCATCCCCTGGTTACATTTCAGTTGAGTAATTCAATTGATTCTAATTCAACAAATCAGTGTAGATGCATTCCTCCAGTAACATCAACACATACTATGTCAGTTTTAATCATAGATCCATAGTGAAATGAAATAGGCCAGGCAAAAGTTGGTCGAAACAGGCTTTTAATGGGATACGCTCTTGGGCGAGGTTCTGCGGTCCACCAGGAAGGGAGAGAGCAGAGGAAGTCTTGGGCAGGGGACTGCAAGTGGGCTTTTTAAGGGAGGGGTAAGGGGTTGTGAGCCTGTATGGGATGATAGGTATTAGGCATTTTACTGGTGAAATCGGCCTGGGCAATAACTGCCCATGCCCTTATATGGGGTCTGGGTAAATTACAGTTCAGGTTTCCTGCATAGGTCCTGTCTCCCCCTGATGACATGCATGGAGCCTGCTTCTCCCTCTGCCTATCTCTGCCTCTCTCTCTTTCTCTCTGTGTCTATTCTCATGAATAAATAAATAAAATCTTTAAAAAAAAGCCTCTGTAGGTAGTCATCTGCCTGGTTTGAATCTCATATATCTAAACCTCCATAAAGGGAAAATTTCCCATAAATTTCATTTATGTAGGAAGCATGTATGGCTATGTTGCACTTTCTAACTTGCCCAGGGCTTTTTGCATATTAATGTCACTTCCAGTGTCTGCAGCCAGACCTACTTCATCTCTGCCACCTGGCAGGTCCCCACAGTGTCAGTCACCACCACAGTGGTGCACTCGGGGAAGCTGACATCTGTCTTGTATTGGAGCAAAGTAGGAATAACATGAGCCCTTACAAAGTCCATGTTCCCTTCCCTCTGACTAGTTGGCAAGGACCTCACCCAGTTTTGGCCAAGAAACCAAATGAATTTTACTGGCAGCTCGCTCAAAACTATCCTTTTCAGGCATGTTTGTCTCACATGATATACCTGTAGTGCATTTTTCCAGTTCCCAAGTCTCCAACCTGAGAATAGCCTATCACACTTTGGTTTGTACTGAAAGTCCTTATCATTTATTTTTTTTAAAGATTTTATTTATTCATTAGAGAGAAAGGGAGAGAGGGGCAGAGACACAGGCAGAGGGAGAAGCAGGCTCTATGTAGGGAGCCCAACGCGGGACTCCATCCCGGGACTCCAGGATCATTGGCCCTGGGCCAAAGGCAGGCGCTAAACCGCTGAGCCACCCAGGGATCCCTGAAAGCCCTTATCATTTAAATCCTCTCTAAACTTGGGGGGTTCTAGTCACTATGCAGTGCTTTATAATAGGTTTGGGCCCTGCACGCATTATAATTTTTTGTCAGTATGGCAGAAAATGGCACCTCCGGATGCCTGGGCAGCTCAGTGGTTGAGCATCTGCCTTCAGATCAGGGCTTGATCCCAGGGTCCTGGGATCAAGTCCCGCATTGGGCTCCCCGCAGGAAGCCTGCTTCTCCCTCTATGTCTCTGCTTCTCTCTGTGTCTCTCATGAATAAATAAAAAATCAAAAGAAAGAAAGAAAGAAAGAAAGAAAGAAAGAAAGAAAGAAGAAAGAGGGAAAGAAAGAAAGAAAGAAAGAAAAGAAAGAAAGAAAAGAAAGAAAGAAAAGAAAACGCACCGTTTTGGGCAAATTTGCATTGCTGCACAGGGCCTCCTGGTAGAGATTTGTCATTGTCATTCATGGCCTGGACGCCTAGGTGATGAGTCTCCAGATATCTGCATATGACCCCTTTAAAGAGCGGCAGCCAATCCTTAACCTTTGAGCAATGGCCTTCCATTTCCCAAAGCCCCTCTCCGTAAATGTTGGTCTTTTCTCCTGGGGCCAGATGGGGAACCCTCTTACTTAGACCTTGGGAATATATGGGAACTACATTTCCCAGAACGCCCTGCGTTGAAGGCAGCGTCTCTGAGCCAATGAAGGCTTAGAAAAGAGGTTTCCAATTCCCCCAAAGGGTGAGGGTGGGGCTTCCGGTTGGCTTCTTGCTGATTTCTTCACCGCGTGGGAGGTTGCAGAGGGCGAGGTCGGAGGCTAAAGGAGGCTTTGTCCCCATTGTAAGGAGGTGGGTCTAGTGTCGGGCACATTCACTGCCTGCTACGGCCGGCCTGGAAACCTTGGTGCCGGGACTGACCGAGTCGCTCAGCTGTCATCACTTCACTCCGCCCCCCGAGTCCGATGGGGGCAGTCGCGCCCAGGGCCCAGGCGCAGGTAAACGCTGGTCCCCCGGACCCTCCCGCCCTGCCCCCAACCCAGATCCTCAGGGCCCGAGCGCAGGGCGCCTGCTCGCGTCCCTGCGGCTCCGGCCCGGGTGTCCGGGACAGGGAGGCGCCGGTGTGCGGGGACCCTGCGTGTGAGCGCGGGCGCGCTGGCGTGAGGGAGCCGGCTGCGGGGGAGCGTGAGGCGAGGTCACGCCGCGACTGGCGGCCGAGATGTGCGGTACCTTCCGGTGAGGACTCTGAACGCCAGGAGTTTTGGCCAAAGGAGGGACAGGATCTCTGTGAGGGGTGAGGAGTGATGAGAACATTGAGGCCCTGGGAAGGTTAGTCTTTTTTCAAAGTCACACTACTGGTAAAAGGCAAAATTAAGTACTTAGGCACAGAGAGTAGAAACCAGCCTGCGATCAGCTTGCTGATCAGAGTCAGGCAGAGAAACAGTGAGTCTGTGGAATCCCACCATGGACACATTTGTTAAAGGCCTGCCTCAACAAACGTTCTCGTGGCTGGAGAAGTGCTTGGAACTTATAGAGGGAAGTGAATAATGCCCCAGTCCCTCACTGGCCCCAACCTCTCGCCCTCATGTTCTCTGGATTGTGGTGTCCTGAGGTTTTTCGTCCCATTCCTCCCTCCTTGAGTCTGGTGGGCATGGTGAATCCCTAAGCCCAGGGTCCTAAGTCTGTGTCAACTGTTACATGCGGGCATTCCCTTTTCTAGTAACCATCGTATGTTCAAAAGCCACAGATCTCCTTTCTTTCAGGTAGGAATAGCAAATGGATAGGAGTCCTGTCAAGAGCGACTGCCTGAGATGTTAGGTGTGTAATCTAGAAGTAATAAGAGTTTTCAGTCACAGGAAGGAGGTGATGTTACCAGAGTCTTAAAAGGCTTCATCTGGCTTTACAGTGGAAAACAGACTATGGGCTTGAGAGAGTAAGAACAGTCATTGTGCAGGCTACTGCTATAGTCCAGGTGAGAGTTAATGGACCAGGGTTGTTGCTTAGGAAATGGTTTTATTCTGGCTGTTTTTAAAAGGGGCAGCCTTCGGCTCAGGACATGATCCTGGGGTCCTGGGATCGAGTCCCACATTGGGCTCCCTGCATGGAGCCTGCTTCTCCTCCCTTGGCCTATGTCTCGCCTCTAACTCTGTCTCTCATGAATAAATAAATAATATCTTTTAAAAAATAAAAAAATAAAAGGGGCAGCTAGACTTTCTGATATGGACAGTGAGGGAAGGAAAGAGATAATCAGGGATGATCTCAGAGCTTTTGGTCTTAAGTAGCTGTAGGAATGGAAGTTGCATCATTGTGTTACTGGACTCCGGTCCTTGGACACAGTGACAGTAGAAACGAGGCTGGACCTACAATTTAAAAACAGACAAGGCTTTATTGGGGCAACAGCTGCAACAGAAGGGAGACTTAGTCACAACAAAGGTGTCAGATTGGCTCTTCAAAATAGGGAAAGTTTTAAGGACCTAGGGCAGAGGAAGAGTGACATCCAAGCATGTAGAGGTAATGAATTACAAGGAGTTAGGTGCTCTGATAGTTGTCAGAACATGCTTCTTCATACGTTGTTTCATTTGCAATTGTCTCCAACTCTGAGCATGATTTATAGCATTGTAATAAAGTAAAGTTAACTGTTGATCACTCTCTAGCCCATCTGCACAGGCATGAGTCCGGAGTTAAGTTCCAATTGGTCTGGGTGGTCTGAGCCACCAGAGAGGCCAGAACTCTTTAGTCCAGGCAGTTGTTATTACTTGAGAGGTAGTTTGGTTTCCATCCTGGGATGTTATGCCCCTTGGGTCTTTTGCCTGAGATAGGACATCAGCTAAGAGAAGACTAAAGAAAAATGTGGGACAAAGTTTGGTGGTTAGAAGCAGGTGAGAAGTAAAGTTAGGTCTTGGGATCTAGCTGGTGGAAAATTCAAATGGGCAAGTCAGTATTCACTAAGGATATCAGGAGCTTTGTTTTGACCATTTTAAGCGTCTGAGGTGTTTCAAAAATCACTGATCGGAGGCATCAGATGAACAACTAATATATAGGGTGGGAAGTCTGGGGAGGGATTCAGGTGAGACACATCCAAAATGTGGTAACTACAGTGTGGACCAATATGAGTAAGCATTGAGGCAAACTTGAGGTTGTGGTGGCAAAGCTCTTCAAGAGCCAGGTGTAGAGAGTGGGAGCCCAGGCCTGGATCTCTTGCTTGGTTACCTGGGTTACCTTGGAGCCCTGGGTATGGGGCTTCACAAATGTAGGTAAGTGGACATGAAGTTTTGGTGTATCAGACAGGAAAATCTGGTAGGCGGCCAAAGCTTCCAGTGGGAGAGTAGCTTTGCGATGGATGCAGAGACAAGGGGTAATGGACAAAAGATGACACTTAGGACAGAGCTGGTACTTATTAGCCACTCTTTAGACTTAGCATGATGTTGTGGGGACTTTGGTGGGACATGAAGTGTTTCAGCCTGGTCAGAGAAAAAATAGAATCACCTCTGAGAATCACTAGGCCTCCAATGGGCAATTAATGGGAGTGGTCTTGGAATGATGGTTGGGGGCAGAGATAATTTTTATTTGCTGAGGTGACAGCAAATGCATTAAGAAAATAGAATTGAACTATGCATATCTGAGATCCATACATGGTTCTGTGTATCTAAATCTAAAGCAAGGATCAAAGCCACAGAGTGAGGCCTTCATAAAATGATTTGGGACCCATGGGATCCTCTTTGAATTTGCCAAGTATACTGTGGATGCTATCTAGCAAATTGTGGCATAAGACCTAAACCCTATATGATGTGCTTCCTTGATGTTTGGTGATACCAAATGCTCTCAGATGGCCTGAGTGCCATCTCCCCGCACTGCTTCATGGGTAACATTTCCTAGCCTCATGATCCTTTTCAAAAAGGGAACATGGTGCTGTTCCTGGTCATCTCTTTGTAGCAGGTTCCAGTCCCCCACCAGCAAACAGACTTATTCAAACAAACCATCCTGAGGGATTCAGAGCACTCCCAACCTTTTCATCCTTCAAGGAGAGCATCTCGCATCCCCAGTTTGTTCACTCTTTTTCAGAATCCAGCTCCCATGTGGGCCTTTATGGTGAGCAATATCCTATTCTTGGAGGTGTGAATTTATGTGATAAACTACTGTCAGGCTTATCTTTCTAGTCTTAGGTGTCATGTGTTTGGCCATCACTATAATCTAAGAGTTGGGTCAGGAGGAAGCAGTAACATCTAGGTAGGTCAGGCAGATGCATATGGAAGAGGGTAAGGTGGCGGCAGCCGGGGTCAGTCAGCTGTAGGATACGGACATTGAGGGATATGCAGTCTAAAGAATGATGTATACTTGGAGAGGGAGCATTGTCAGATGGTCCCAGGGCCCTGCACCGATAGATACATGACAGTGACTGTATCAGGAGAATTGCTTGTCAGGAGGTCATGGATCCCTATATGCCAGGCCCACAGATACGTATTTGTCCACCTGTTTCTTGCTGGTGGTTGAACCCAGTGTTCAATGGGACCATGGGACCATGAGAAAACAACAACAGTGTTGATACCACAGCATGATTTCTAAGTTGAGAGGCTTGGGAGATGGATGGTCATTGGGTAGATGTGTGGGGGAAGGAATTATGGCTCCTCGGAAGTAGACTGTGATTTTTATCTGTCATCATCATAGCAGGACAGTGTGACCTTTCAAGATGTGGCTTATAGTTGTCTACACTATAAGCAAGATTAAACAGATTTACTATCACTGTTTTTGAATTTTTTGTTTTTTAAGATTTTATTTTATTATTTATTCATGAGAGACATAGAGAGAGGAGGGGCGGAGAAGCAGGCTCCATGCAGGGAGCCTGACGTGGGACTCGATCCCGGGTCTCCAGGATCACACCCTGGGCTGAAGGCGGTGCTAAACCGCTGAGCCACCCGGGCTGCCCTGTTACTGAATTTTGAATCAAATTATCCTAGAAGACTAACTGACATGAAATGTGAGTCGATAAATATATAAAGTTGATTAAATAAATAGTAGGATGTTCTAGAGGGAACTTGAGCTTAGAGACTGTACTTGGAACATTTGTTTTTCTTACCCAGCAGATAAAGCAGAACTGAGAGACCCATGTGTCACTGTCAAAGAGCATGAAGGGATGAATGTCGGGGAGCCTGAAGAGAACAGTGTAGAGGTGTTTGTCAGACCATGTTATAGGTTCATAACCAGGGTTATTCAAAAAGATAAGTGAAAGAAAGTAAAAGACCAACATATTCATCAGGATGAGATTGGCTTTTTTTTTTTTTTAAGATTTTATTTATTTATTCATGAGAGAGAGAGAGAGAGAGAGAGGCGCAGAGACACAGGCAGAGGGAGAAGCAGGCAGAGGGAGAAGCAGGCTCCATGCAGGGAGCCCGACGTGGGACTCATCCCCTGTCTCCAGAACCAGGCCCTGGGTTTAAAGGTGGCGGTAAACCGCTGAGCCACCTGGGCTGCCCGAGATTGGCTTTTGTTCCATTAATATGGTAATAGAGCTTGAGACTTTGGTTTCACAGAAAGGTCTGGGGGAATAGCCATGGCTATGAATGTGTTGGGTTTGTGCTTGTGCATGAGCAGAACAAGGAGTTGGCGCCATTTGGTAGTTGAGGCCAGAGCATATAATGTCAATGGAGGACAACATACATAAATGCAGTGAGATACTATTTCTGGAATATCCGATGAACAGTACTGTATGTTTTTCATTAGTTTTTTGTTTGTTATTTTGGAGCCATTTGCTTTCATAGCAGTAAATTTATTTAATGGAGATGCAGGGTGCAGGAGAGGAAACAGCAGAAGCCAATGACACTTTGGGAACATAATTCTAAGCTCCATCCACTGCAAAGTATTGTGGCAATGCCTAGGGTTCTGAAAGCCACTCAGAAAGCAGGTAATGCTGAGAAAAACCTGCCCTTTTTCTGAAAATAAAGATAAGTTAATATCCAACATCATTCCAGAAAATATTTCTGTTCAAAAGCTGCCATTGGCAGAGAAATCTAGTTAGAGGGAAATACGCAGATTTTAAAGTGAAATTGGCTTGGGGCATCTGGCTGGCTCAGTTGGTGGAACATAGGACTCTTGATCTCAGGGTCATGAATTTAACCCCATGTTGGGTGTAGAGCTTACTTAAAAAATATATTAATTAGAGACACCTGAGTGGCTCAGTGTTTGAGCATTTGCCTTTGGCTGAGGGCGTGATGCCAGATTCCAGAGATCGAGTCCCGAGATCGAGTCCCGCATCAGGTTCCCTGCACGGAGCCTGCTTCTCCTCCCTCTGCCTGTGTCTCTACCTCTCTCTCTGCACCTCTCATGAATAAATAAATAAAGCCTTTAAAATATGTATATTATATATTAAATTAAAATATATTTTATAATATACATATTAATAAAATAAAATTGGCTTATTGTTTTTTAAAGATTTTATTTAGGGATGCCTGGGTGGCTCAGTGGTTGAACGTCTGCCTTCAGCCCAGGGCCTGATCCTGGAGTCCTGGGATCGAGTCCCACATAGGGCTCCCTGCATGGAGCCTGCTTCTCCCTCTGTCTCTCTCTGTGTCTCTCATGAATAAATAAATAAAATCTTTAAAAAAAATAAAATAAAGATTTTATTTATTTTAATAAACAAAAATAATATTTTATAATATTATATATAAATATATATAATAAAATTATATAATAATTTAATAAATGTTTTAATAAAATAAAGTTTTATTTTAATAAAATCTTTAAAATATATATTTTATAATATGTATTAATAAAATAAAATTGGCTTATTATTTTTAAAAAGATTTTACTTATTTATTCATGAGAGATGCAGAGAGAGGCAGAGACACAGGCAGAGGGAGGAGAAGCAGGCTGCATGTAGGGAGCCCGATGGGGGACTCTATCCCGGGTCTCCAGGATCAGGCCCTGGGCTGAAGGTGGCACTAAACCCCTGAGCCACCCAGGCCGCCCTTATTTTGTATTTATGATCAATTTTTTACATTGCTAAGAAGATCATCAAATCCATATTATTATTTTTTTTAATTAGACTTTATTTTTTTAGGACAGTTTTAGGTTCACTGCAAAATTGCATGGAAACTACAGAGGTTTCTCATATATCCCTCCCCCCCCTCCACTTAAACACAGACTCCCTTACTCTCAACATCCTACATCAAAATGGTATATTTGTTACAATCTATGAATCTGCACTGATACATCATTTTCACTCAAATTCCACAATTAACATTGGGATTCATTCTTGGTATTGTGCATTCTGTGGATTTTGACAAATATATCTACCATTACAGTATCATACATAGTTTCACTGCCCCCAAAATCTGTGCTCTGCCTGAATTCAGCTCTCTCTCCCTGCTAGCCCCTAGGAAACACCCATCCTTTTACTGTCTCCATAGTTCACCCTTTTCCAGAATGTCATATACTTGCAATTATAACAGTATATGCTCTTTTTAGATTGGCTTCTTTGACTTAGTAGCATGCATTCAGGTTTCCTCCATGCCTTTTCATGATTTGGTAACTTCACTCCTTTCATATGTTTGTTTGCCATCCATATATCATCTTTGGTGAGGTATCTGTTCATGGTTATGTTAAAAGAAACAATAACATAGTTTTAATAACCACATTTAAGTTAATAGCACCTAAGCCATCTAAAATTTAGATGCTTTCAGAGAATCAAATTAGGATTCATCATAGCTTCACTTACTTCAAATCTATAATAGTATTTTACTTGTTTAGAATAGTCAATAAATTATTAAATAACATTATTTTTTTAAAGATTTTATTTATTTATTCATAGAGACAGAGAGAGAGAGAGAGAGGCAGAGACACAGGCAGAGGGAGAAGCAGGCATCATACAGACGGCCTGACGTGGGACTCGATCCAGGGTTTCCAGGATCACGCCCTGGGCTGCAGGCGGCACTAAACCACTGCGCCACTGGGGCTGCCCCTATTAAATAACATTATTAATTGGAATTAGACACAGGGACCATTAGACATGTAAACTACAGATTAGTTACTCTGTATGCTAACAAATACATTGGGGGCATGCTCAACAATTGATAGAATTTAATTCTTGCATTCTAGAGGATGAGGAATGGAATAGGAGAAAGGAAATACCATCTCTTGTATGTATATGCAAATAAATCTCAAAATTTTCCAAACTACTATTTTATACATATTGAAGAAAATAAGGAAAACTGATAAAATGTGTATGAAATTGACACATACAAATAAAAAATTATAGAGGAATTATAAGAAATTACAAAATGAATTTAAATAATCAGATATCATTTAAATGGGAGTCGGAACCACAAAATTTGAGTAAATAATGGAGATCACAGAAGATCTTTGACTCTTGGACCAGTTGTGGTTGTGTCTCACCCCCATTTAGAACTGCAGTCATTTGCGAAAAAAATCAAGCTTGTCTCTTGTCTTTTTTTTTTTTTAATTTTGTTTATTTATTCATGAGAGAGAGAGAGAGAGAGGGGGCGGCAGAGACACAGGCAGAGGGAGAAGCAGGCCCCATGCAGGGAACCTGACGTGGGACTCGTTCCCGGGACTCCAGGATCACACCCCAGGCTGGAGGCAGCGCTAAACCCCTGAGCCACCCAGGGCTGCCCGTCTCTTGTCTTTTATCATACAGTTTCTGTGGAAGGACACTTAGGGACTTAACTGACACCTCTTATTTTCAGTGGAAGTGATGGGAGAATCCCTACCTCACAGCTTTGTAGTTTAAATTTTGGAGGTCAGATCAGACCAAGTTGTCAGTGCTCAAAGAATGGGGCAATTGCTTTAGAAATCCTAACAAATGTGGAGCAGGTGCTGATGTTCAGGGACCATCAAAGCACTTTTATATCTACCAGAGAAACACTTAGACCTTAATACCATTATACACCTTCATTATTCCTGCCTTCTTTTTTATTATTATTATTATTATTTTTTTTTATTCCTGCCTTCTAAGCTTGGCAATCTCATTCATTATTTTATCAAATGAAGTTTTTTTTTTTTTTTTTAAGATTTATTTATTTGAGAGACAGAGGGAGAGGAAAAGAGAATCTCAAGCAGACTCTGTGGTAAGCATAGAGCCTGGCATGGGTCTTGGTTTCAAGACCCTGAGATAACCTGAGCTGAAATCAAGAGTAGGACACTTAACCGAATGAGCCACGCAGATGTCCCTCAAATGAAGTGTTTATTATTCTAAGTGAGAAGCACATTTGGGTTTTTTGGGTGTTTTTTTTTTTTTTTTAAGATTTTTTTTTTATTCATGAGAGACACAGAGAGGCAGAGACACAGACAGTGAGAAGCATTCTCCCTGCAGGGAGCCTGATGTGGTCTTGATCCCCGGACCCGGGACCATGACCTGAGCCAAAGGCAGATGCTCAACTGCTGAGCCACCCAGGCATCCCGAGAAGCACATTTACAACCACTTCAGCTGGTCCTAAGGGTTAAGTTTCTTCAAGTTGACACACTCCTTACTGACTTGAGGTCCTTGATCTGTAACAGAACTAATGTATTTTGAGATTTGCAGACCACTAACCTTGAGGAGTGAAGAGCCAGAACTTCCCAGGCCACAGAGGCCAGCAAGCCTGTTTGAAGCCTACCAGTTTTTTTTAGCATACTGTTTTCTTTTAGGTCATAGAAATGACTATACTGACCTCCATTTGTTCATCTGTAGAACTTGCCTTCCTTTGCAGAGTGAACAGAGTACTCCTACACATCATGAACCAAGAATCGGACTCTTCACACAACTCCCGAGCACTGAGATAACATTTGTAACTGGCACCATCAAGTCTGCCTGTAACTAAGAAATGTTGCAGGCCACAGCACTCCCTTTGCTTCATAACTACCTTAAAACCCTCTAAAGAACCCCTGGGCCAGGCAGAAACCTCAGAATTGGCTTTGGGACAAGAGTCCACTTTCTCTGCAGGTTGCCAGCCTCCTAAATAAAACTCAAATTCTTATCCAATCAAAACTTCTTTCATGAGTAATGGTCTTTCAGGTGATTGGCAGGTGAACTTGGGTTCAGTAACTCTTTGTACGGATCCCAGAAATTTGCTATAGACGTGAAATTATTGATGAAATAAAGTATAGCCTGCTCCCCAGAACCAATAAGAAAGTACATGGGATGTACAGTTTTGTACTGATCATAGAGAGTTTTCAAAGACTATTCATCAGGGTTCTCCAGAATAACAGAACAAACATATAGACAGGGAAAGAGAAAATTGATATTTTTTTCCTTTAATAATATTGGCTTAATAGAGACACAAGAGAGAAAGGGAGAGAGATTTTTAAGGAATTGACTTACAAAAATGTGGAGGCTAGAAAGTCCAAATCTGGAGGGGGGGGGGGGGGGACTGGCAATCTGGAGATCCAGGGAATAGAGGATATTCAGCTCTAGTCTGAAGACAATCTAGAGATGGAATTCCCTCTATGGAATTCCTGTCTATGCCCTTGTCAACTGAAAATATATTGCATATTGTTGTTTTTTTTTTTTTCTATTTTCACCCTTTATTGGAGATACAAGGCAACATTACAGTTTCAGATCATTAAATAAATGTGGTGATATGGTACTGACAGCAATCATGACCTGAATCCTGTAAGTAGTTTTCCAGTTCAGAGGGTAGGGAAGAACCACATTACTCAGCTACCAGAGGAGTTTGGGCTTCCACTCTGGCTAGAAGAAGGCATAGAACCTTACGTGATCTTCACCACAGCAAACTGGAATCTCCAATTTTTCAAACTAATTGTCGGAAGAGAGAGCAATTCCAGACTGACGTATAAATTGATCTGGACGACTACTAAAGTGTCCTCCACTCATAAGCTGGCGAAATCTTCAGAGTGACTGTTGGAGTAAGGAGCCTTTCATGTGCTCCCAGTTGTTATATGGTGCATAGATGCTGGTAAGCGTTAGTCCTGCTAGCCCACCTCGTACTGAAGAAACCCTATACCCCCGCCCCCGTGAGGGGGACCAGGCCTAACCCTGAGGCAGCCCATCCAGGCGCCTCCCATGAATTCAAGCAACAAAAACATTCTGTTTTTCCGAGATAAGAAAACTATCCCCCCCCCTCGCCCTGACTGGAAAAGTCCCTGAACATGGTCGTGTTGACCTTCAAAGAAATCAATCATGTCATAACCCGAATGCTATGCTACTCCCGCGGTTTTTTTGCCTTTAAAAGATGCCTGTAATTGCTAATCGGGGCTCTGCCACCTCTGAGGCAGAGAGCCCGTTTGCGCAAACGTTCAATAAACCCTCTTGCTAATTGCATCTGCCTGTCTGGGGTCTGAGTCTCTGGGGCGTCCACCGGGACACGTTGGCACCCGTGAGCCAGAGTCTAACAGTACTACCCCTCATAGACCACCTGTACATTTATACAACATGCCTGTCATGGTTCCAGCTGCTACTGTGTTAAGGTCATCTTTTGCACCTCGTGTTTTCTCAATGATGACACCAAATGCACCATAAAGCAAAGCTAGAAAACCCAGAGTATTAGCCCAAAGTGCCCCTTGCCTAGTCACCATGTTCAAAATCTGTACATTTCTTGGTTTGGACCAGGACATGTTCTGGGTTTCCTTCAATCCTAGCCGTGGACCATTCATTGTTCCAAATGCAGCCCTTGCCATACAACATCCTCCCATGGTAAAGAAGGCCAGTTCAAATCTGCCCTGGGTTTTATTAGCTCCAGTGGGTAAAATAAACTCATCAGTATACTGTACCAGGTATCATGGATCCACATTTAAATAAGGAGACAGAGGGTTCATACCAGTCAGTGGCACTCTGGCCAAATCCCTGTGCGAGTAACCTGCCCCGCCGGCTCGAAGAAGCCAGCCAAGCCCCCGGTGGTTTTGTTCCCGCTTCCCTGGCCGCTCTCCATGGTGTCGCAGCAAACTGCCCGTCTGCTTATCACCACTGCCTTAGGCCGGGTTCATCTGCTTGGCGCTTGCTCCCCTAAAACAGCAGGCATGGTGACCTTCCGGGAGCCCTATATTGCATATTGTATTAACTATTTGTTTTTCCTGAAGTTTGTTTTTCCTGATGATAACATCAGCTTAATAGAGTCAGGTTCTTTGTCAGATACTTTTCTTTCTGATACTAATATACAAGAATAATGTTTGATACACACATTACATGATTAATATGTACCTATTGAAGCAATGAATAAAAGTATAGCTACTTTGTGCTCATTTTTTAAAAAATATATTTTTAAAAGATTTTATTTTTTTGACAGAGTGCACAAGCAGGGGGAGCGGCAGGCAGAAGGAGAGGGAAAAGCAGAGAGCCCTACGCAGGGCTCAGTCCCAGGACCCTGGGGTCATAACCTGAGCTAAAGGCAGATACTTAACTGACTGAGCCACCCAGCCGCCCCTCCAGGCATTTTAGATATGTTCTAACCTGGCAGTTTCTCTCTCAATAAATGACTTAATCACTTCTAATAGTTCTCAATAATGTGATCATTTTACAAGTGTCTCAGATCATCTCAAGTCCCGAAAACACTGCCATGGCATTGACATGAAATAATCTCTTCCCAGAAAGGAGATGACCTCCTGTTGTCCCAAAGCTTTAATTAAGGGGTAAACTGCTCCCTTTGCACATGTTCAGAAATAGAAATTTGGAGGGTTTTGGCTTATAGTGGTATTTGTGCCATGACATTGGTTGAAATCACCAATAAAATGTGTATAGATTTTGAAGACAGAGATGACTAAAAATGGAGCCCTCAGGAATTCCATTACTACCATTTGGGAGAAAAATGAAGAATCAGCAAAAGTAAGTTAAAAATTAAAGTTATTAAGAGTGTCAAGATCTGGTGAGAGGAGTTTTTTTTTTTTAATTTTTATTTATTTATGATAGTCACCCAGAGAGAGAGAGAGAGAGCAGAGAGGCAGAGACACAGGCAGAGGGAGAAGCAGGCTCCATGCACCGGGAGCCCGACGTGGGATTCGATCCCGGGTCTCCAGGATCGCGCCCTGGGCCAAAGGCAGGCGCCAAACCGCTGCACCACCCAGGGATTCCTGGTGAGAGGAGTTTTTAACCAAAATCTTAAATGTGATTGTTCTGCTTAGAAGTTTGCTCATGACATTTGATCTGTGAAGATGAAGGTGTAAATAGAATTATACAGGAATTGAGATAACAGAGGGAAAAATAACTCTTAAAAAGTTAAGTTGTAAAAAAAAAGAGTTGCAAAGGGTGTGAGTGAGAAGTGGTAGAAGCAGGAAATGTACTGGATGGAAGAGTGAAGTGTAATTGTTTCAAAGTGTCCAACATACGGGGGCCTGGGTGGCTCAGTCTTTTGGGCATCTGCCTGTGGTTCAGGTCCTGATCTCAGGGTCCTAGCATTGAGCTCCAAGTTGGGCTCCCTGCTCAGTGGGGAGCCTGCTTCTCCCTCTCCTTCTGCCCCAGCCACTCACTCATGCTCTCTCTCTTTCTCAATGAATAAATAAAATCTTAAAAAAAAAAAAAAAAAGATGTCCAACAAAGTTATTTTCTTGTTTTTATTTGAGTAATTCTACACCCAACATGGGGCTCAAACTCATGACCCCAAGGTGAAGAGTTGCATGTTCTTCCAACTGAGCTAGCCAGATACCCCCAACATGAAGAAGGTATTTTAAAAGATTCAAAGGAGGGATCCCTGGGTGGCGCAGCGGTTTGGCGCCTGCCTTTGGCCCAGGGCGCGATCTTGGAGACCCGGGATCGAATCCCACATCAGGCTCCCAGTGCATGGAGCCTGCTTCTCCCTCCACCTGTGTCTCTGCCTCTCTCTCTCTGTGACTATCATAAATAAATAAAAATTAAAAAAAAATAAAAGATTCAAAGGAAAAAAAAAAAGATTCAGAGGGACTGAATACCAATGATACCTGTTAAGAGATTTGATTAAACAATTTGTTTTGGCAACTCCTTAGGGCTTCTCTCCAAGGAGTTCCTTAAGACAATGGCAGCTTTGGAAGGAAATATTTTCTGAGTGATGTTGGACATATACTTGTCCTTTATTTTCACAGAGGGCCAGAAGAATCTGTCTCAGGTGGCTTCCGGGCCAATAGGCTTTGCCTCAGTATTATGAGGTGGGTGGAGCTAAGAATGATGTCCCCAAAATGCACTGGATTTTACTCTTTCCTCTGCTGGGTCCTGTAACTGCTACTAAATTCATGTATTGCTATGAATGGACTGGACCAATACAAAGGAAAAATACCAAAAAAACCTCACGGATATTGTCTTTCAGGCATTCAAGAAAGATGTATCGTCACAGTATATGCATTTATGTTCTTTTAAGATTTTATTTATTTTTGTGAGAGAGAGCACAAGCAGGGGAGGGGCAGAGAGAGACGGAGAAGCAGACTCTGCTCTGAGCAAGGAGCCCAATGTGGAACTCCAACCCAGGACCCTGGGATCATGACCTGAGCAGAAAACAGACACTTAACTGACTGAGACACCCAGGCACCCACATTCATGTTGTTCTTTGTGAACATTTCATGTTCTTGCTTCATGATCTACCAAGTAGTCCAAAGTACTTCTGTACAGACACAAGCGGAGAACCCAACACATACATAACATCCTTTCCCATAAGCAGCATTCTTATCCTGTGAGACAAAAGCCACTTAACCATTCTCATCCTGGTGAATGTTTGTTGTTTTATACTTTGTTGTTTTATACTGTTCTATTTTTTTTTTAATAACCCTAATAATGAACCTACACCATGGTCTGATGAATACCTACTCTTGTCTCTTCAGGCTCTGTGACATTCATTCCTTCATGCTCTTTGGCAGTGACACCCAGGTCTTTCAGTTATATTTTGCCTGCTGGGCAAGAAAACCAAATGCTTCAAGTGTAGTTCCTAAAGTTCTCTCTAGGACATCTGCCATTTTTTCAGTAAACTTCATATATTTGTGGGCTCAGACTTTATGTCATTTAATATTCTGGGATATTTTGGTGCGTGGGTGGCTCAGTGAATTAAGCATCTGCCTTGCACTCAGGTCATGATCTCAGGACCCTGGGATTGAGCCCCATATCGAGCTTCCTGATCAGTGGGGATCCTGCTTCTCTCTCTGCCTGCCACTCCCATGCTTGTGTTCTAATAAATCTTTTAAAAAACATTCTGGGATATTTTGATTCAAAGGTGAATAACAAAGATCATGATACTGCTCTATATTGCTTATAGTGTATAAAACAGGAATGCTACTCATTCAAAAATAATTTTCTAAAATTGTATAATGTTGTTCACTAGAGTTCAGGTAATTTTATGATACAGCATTGGGAATATTTAGAATATAGGACTTGAGAGTATAATACCACTTCTGATTAGAAATTTATGCTGACACTTAAAAGATTCATTCTAATTAACAAAGCATAGTTGGCAGGAAGGGGGGATATCATTTGGAGAGGAAAAAAAAGACCTGGGAATACTCTGAGTTGGAAGGGCACATGTGGAATTCAAAGAGCTGAAGGAAGATCAGTGCATTCATAGTACAATGTATGGTGGGGACAGTGGTGAGAATAACAGCATAGAAAGTAGTTGAGGCTTTACCAGGTATCAGAGTACACCTGAACTGTCAGAATGATCAAAACTTTTGGTAAAGGAGATGATGGGTTTGTGAAGGATTAATCAGGTGAGATAAACAGTACTGTTAATGATACAATTTTAAGTATTCAATTAAATTTATTAAACTACATTTTACCACTTTTTTTAAAAATATTTTATTTATTCATGACAGACACACAGAGAGGGAGAGAGGCAGAGACACAGGCAGAGGGAGAAGCAGAGGGAGAAGCAGGTTCCACACAGGGAGCCCGACGTGGGACTCGATCCCTGGTCTCCAGGATCTGGCCCTGGGCTGAAGGCGGCGCTTAAACCGCTGAGCCACCTGGGCTGCCCCATTTTACCACTTTTTAATATCTGTTTTAATTGAAGGTTTGTTTTAAATCTTAAAAGAGCATTTACAGTATTTATAGGAAGTTTTTGGAAATTATGTTTTTATCAAAGTCGATTTTAGTAATTATTGTGAACCACTGGCACCTGGATGATACTTTCAAAAAGTTGGCTCTTTATTACATGCCTTTAGTAAGTCATTTGCCTTTCATTACCACTAAAACATTAACGTAATATTAATATGTTGAAACCCTAAGCCAGAATATATATTTGGAGAAAGAGCATTTGTAGGGGCAAAGTTAAATGAAATCATAAGGGTGGGGCATTATTTCATGAGGACCTAATTCCTTCTAAGAAGAATAGACACCAGGGGTATGTTCACAGGGAAGAAAGGGCCCTATGAGAGCACAAGAAGATGGTCATCCACAAGCCAAGGAGAGAGGCCTCAGAAGAAACCAAACCTGTTGACACCTTCAATTTCTAACATCCAGAATGTAAGAAAATTTCTGTTGATTAAGCTACTTCAGTCCATAATATTTTGTTATAGCAGTCCTAGTAGACTAATACAATTGTCATTTAATGTGTTTTCCTCACCAAATAAAGTGGACATCCAAAAAGATACAGTTAGGGGACATACTTGATACAATTATAAAAAGGCTACAAGCACACCTACCTAGTTGGCTCAGTCAGTGGAGCATGTGACTTTTGACCTTATAGTTGTGGGTTCCAGCCCTACCTTGGGTGTAGAGATTACTTAAAAATAAAATTGGGATCCCTGGGTGGCTCAGCGGTTTAGCACCTGCCTTTGGCCCAGGGCATGATCCTGGAATCCCAGGATCGAATCCCACATCGGGCTTCCTGCATGGGGCCTGCTTTTCCCTCTGCCCATGTCCCTGCCTCTCTCTCTCTGTGTGTGTGTGTGTGTGTGTGTGTGTCTCTCATGAATAAATAAATAAAATCTTTTTTAAAATAAAATAAATTTTTTTTTTAATCCCTAGCCGACTGCAGGATCAGAGTGAGCCCCAGTCAGGACTGGATCTCAGGACCCTGAGATCATTACCTGAGCCAACACAATAGCAGGGGGTGTCAACCAACTGCCCTACCCAGGTGCCCCTAAAAATAAAATCTTTTTTTTAAAGGCTACACAGTATAAATTAGCTTTTTACAAAATTTAGAGGATTTATTATAGAGCTTCTAATTTTGCTTCCACTTGTCAAAATCACTGAAGACGCAGGTAGTGGACTTTTTTGTGGGAACCAGAAATAAATCCTGTTTGCCCACCAGCTTGAGGGCAGCAGCCTAACATGCCTTTTCTTCCTCTTCTGTTATGGGCCTGGGTTGTCTTTTTTTTCCCTTCCTAACAAACACAATACAAAACTGAGTAATGCTTCAAGCTATATACATTTGAAGAACAATACCAGAACGTTTCCAGCCATGGGTGAACTTTTTTTTTTTTTTTTAATTTTTATTTATTTATGATAGTCACAGAGAGAGAGAGAGAGAGAGACACAGGCAGAGGGAGAAGCAGGCTCCATGCACCGGGAGCCCGATGTGGGATTCGATCCCGGGTCTCCAGGATCCTGCCCTGGGCCAAAGGCAGGCGCCAAACCGCTGCGCCACCCAGGGATCCCCATGGGTGAACTCTTAACGTCTGAACGATTCTACGGAATGAGATGTAGGTAGAAGATTTCGGAGCATCTTAAATATTTTTATCCTCTGGGAGCAGGCTGAACTCTGTAGAGTCGAAAAACGTCTCCAAGCCGCGTTTAACAACGAGCAAAATCCCTCCTTGCTTTGACGCAGGAGCACCACTAGCATTCTCAGGCTGCCTCCTGGAACATCTGGTAGAACGCCCTTTGCAAGTACTACAATTCCCAGAAGACTCTGCGATGGGAGGCCGCAGCCATGAGCCAATGAGGGACCAATATGAGGGATTTCCGAGCGTGCGCACCAATTCTGGCTTATCGTCATCCTGGTCTGCTTCTCGTTGATTCTTTCACTCGGTCAGAGGTTCTGGAGCTCCGGGTCTGGATTGTGGTAACGGGACCAGAGAAAGGGCGGGAGGAGGCGCTGTCCCCGCCGCACATCTTTGGGTCCACAGCTCGGCGACGCCGCCCGGGCTGCTCCGCACGTGGGCTCGGACAGGGATCTCCAGCCCCGGTGTCCGCCGTACCCCCTCCCCCCCCCCCGAGTCCAATGGCGGCAGCCGCGCCCAGGGCTCCAGCGCAGGTAAACGCTCGTCCCCGGGGCCCTCCCCACCTGGACCCTCTAGGCCCGAGCGCGGGACGCCTGTTCGCGTCACTGCGGCCCAGGCCCGGGTGCCCGGGACAGGCAGGCGCCGGTGGGCGGGGTTCTCGTGTGTGAGCGCCGGCGCGTTGGCGTGCGGGAGCCGGCTGCGGTGGAGGGGCGGGCTGAGGCAGAGGTTGGGAGGGGGTGCTAAGGCGGGAGGACTCTGCAGTCGGGGAACAGGGAGCGTGAGGCGGGGTCATCCCGGGCCTGGCGGTCCGAGGTGTGGTACTTTTTTCCGAGGACCCTGGAGAGTCGTGAAGAGAAGAGGGACACAGTTTGGGTGAGGCTGTAAACAGCTTTCCAAAAGCTGCTAAAGAGAGAGAACGGATTGGAATGGGGGTGATGAAGACAAGCAGGCCCTGGGAGTGGAGTCTTGTCCAAGGTCGCAGATCTGGTAGGAGGAAAACCGAGACACAGAGGTTAGTCCATTAGCAGGTCAGCTGGTTGCCTTCCTCTTCCTACAGTTTCTGGAGGCTGAAAAGGCACTTATGGCACCTACACAAGGAGGGAGAGGGTTTCCCAGTCCTTCGCTTGCTCTGAGACCACCCGCATGATGTATTAGATTGTGGTAGCCTGAAACTTTCAAGTATTTTCCTAGCAATTGGGTCTGGGACCTTCGAGATATCCCGAGTTCAGGGTCCTGAATGCAGGCCAAGGGTTAATGGAGGTGTTCCCGGTTTGTCAGCAGATGTAAACAGGTGTAAAATGTTATCCCAGGAACAGATACCTGTTTGTAAATACTTGGTGTGCCTGAGTTAGAAATAGTATAGCAGGTCTTCATTCTTTCTATTAAGAACAAAGAGCAGGAGATCAGGAATCAGGCCTGTAATGCGGGTGTCTGAGAACCTGGGCATCTGTTAGGGAAGTCATAAACTTAGGAGGAAAGAGTTGTGATACCCAGGTTTAACAGGCTCCATGTGGCTGCACAGTGGAGAACGGATTATGGGGTTAAAGAAGGAGACAGGGAGCCAAGGAGGAGACAATTGCTATAATCCAAGCAAGTACTGATGGATAGAAGTGGTGGTTGTGGAGGTGGAAGGAGTTGGACTTCTGTCCATTTTTTAAGAAGGGCCAAGTAGACTTTTGGATGTTGTAGATGAGGGAGAGAGAGGAGTCAGGGAGGATCTCTGGGCTTTTTGGTCCTAGCAGCTGAAGGTATGGAATGTCCATCAACTGGGATGGGAAGTTGGTGGTAGGTTATTTTCATTGGGAAAATCTTAAGGTTTTTGGCTCTGTTCAGAGTCTGAGATATTTCAGAGAACTGAGTAAAAGCATCAAATGGGCCATTGAACATACAGGTCGGGAATCGGGGGAGAGGTCCAGGTTGGAGATGTCCAAGAATAATGGTTATAGTGTGGAGGAGGGTGGAGATTTGGATTACATATAGGAGGGATCATGCAGGTTCTGGTGTCATGGTGGCAATGCTATTAGTGAATTAGAAAGAAGAGGGTGCATGTCAAGAGAGAAATTTGATAATGGGAACAGTGTGGGAGAGCATGATCTGGCAGGCAGCCAAGACTTCCCTGGGATGAGTGGACGAGAGATGGCTATGGAGGCAGAGTAGAAATTGAATCAAGATGATGCTGAGTCCAGACCTGCTGTTTATTCACTACTGTTCAGGTTCACCAGAATTTTGTGGTGAACTTTTATGGCGTCTGTGGTGTTCTAGTATTGCTGGTGGATAAGGTTTGGAGAAATTTGTTCATTTGTGAGGGTCTCTGTGCCTAGCATGGAGACCAGAGGGGTTTTGATATGCTTTTAATGAAGGTTACGTGAAGGAAGGAGGGTAATTGCTGCTGAGGAGACAGCAAGAGCAGCACAGAGGTCACAGGTATCTAAAATTTACTTGTGGTTCTGGGTGACTGATATAGAAGCAAAGATCACAGGTAGATGAGCAGGCCCTTCAAAGCAGCCCTTGGGCCTTTCTTTGTCAGTGGGATCTATCGAAGGATAGGAGCTATATTAGATCATGTTTGAAGTTTTCAGGCACCCTGGATGCAGTGTGCCCAGTGCATGGGTGAGTCCAGGAGTCATGCCTGTGGTGTGGGGTATGGAGAAGGCAGAGCAGTGAGAGTGCATTTGAGGTATCCAAAGATGTGAGATAGGTTTGGCCTACTGAATTATGTGTACATTGACAGTAAGTATGAGCTGAAGACCCTAGAGCCCTAGTATTGGGGACCTCAGGGTGAAGCATGAGCCCACATGGCTGTATCTTGCATGTATAATCTGTGAGATGTAGGGAAATTGGTTTGTAGAAGGGACGGAGCCCTCCAGGCCAGGCCCAGAGCTTACATGGCATATCTCTGCCTCCTTGCCTATTGTTGCTGAGGGCTATGTACAGTGGTGAATTAGATCATGAAGAGAGGAGAGGCATCACTGGTGATAGGGCCTGGTACCTCCTCTGGGGTAGGGAGTTCCAGAGGAGGATACATGTGGAATAGATGTATGGGAGATGGATTATGCGTTCTCAGAGAGAGAATATTCATGGTTTTGTCCCATTCTTGACAGGGTGGCGTGACCTTTGAGGATGTTGCTGTGTATTTCTCCCGGGAGGAGTGGGATCTCCTTGATGAGGCTCAGAGACTCCTGTACCACGATGTAATGCTGGAGAACTTTGTACTTATATCCTCACTAGGTAAGACCCTCCCTTTCTCCAGTGATGTAAACTAAGTTTCACATTTCCCCAGACCCTTCTTTTCTCAGGGGATGCTCTGTCCTTTTGAGTATGTAGACCATAGATACTGCTTGCTTCAGCAGTTTCTTGGATAGATGCTGTCCTTTGTAGGGTTGTGTTTTTTGCTCTGCCCTCTTCTCTCCCCAACACTGACTGTACTGAACCCTCACAGGAAGAATTTGAGTTCAGTAGTCTTGGAGTGAGACTAGTGGATGGCATCTTGTTTATCCCCTCCCTGGCCAGGTTATTTCTCTAGGTCTGTGTTACTTTTGTGTCCCTGGTTTTGTTTCCTTTTTTTTTTTTATCTGACATTTCATTGTGTTTCCCTGTGCTGGGAATTATCATGGTCATTATCTATCTGGACCATGGAGTGTCTTTTAAGACTATTCTGTACTGTTCTATTTATGGTATTCAGATTTCTTTTTTCTTTTTACCAGCTCTATAAAGGTATAATTGATAAATAATATTGTATATATTTAAAGTATACAGTGTTATGACCTGATAACATATACATTATAAAATAAGTATTACAATGAACTTAAACATATCCATCACTTTACATATTTACCTTTTGTGTATGTGTAAGAACACTTGCTATTCTCTTAGCAAATTTAAGTATACAACATAGCATTATTATTAACTATAATCATCATGCTGTACATTAGATTCACAGAGCTTAATCATCTTGTAACTGACCAGTATCTCCAGCCCCTGGCATTCCACTCTTTGTTTCTAGGTGTTGAACTTTTTTTTTTAATTCCACATTAGTATTTCCACATAGTATTAGTAATTAGTAATTAATTAGTAATTCCACATAGTATTTGTCTTTCCCTGACTTATTTCACTTTGCATTATGTTCTCCAAGTTTATCCATGTTATCATAAATGCATGATTTCCTTTTTTTATGGCTGAACCATACTCCATTGTGTATATATACCAGGCTATGTCTGTTCATCCATAGAAAGATACTTAGGTTATTTCCATACCTTGGCTATTGTGAATAATGCTGCAGTTAACACAGGAGTGCAAATATCTTTTTGAAATACTGATTTCAGTTCCTTTGGACATGTACAGAGAAGTGGGATTGTTGAACCATATGATCTACTTTTAATTTTTTTTTAAGATTTTTTACATTATTTTTAAGTAATCTCTGTACCCAGTGTGGGGCTCAAACTCAGAATCCAGAGATCAAAAGTCACATGCTCTTCCAACTAAGCCAGCCAGGCACCCCTATTTTTATTTCTTAAAGATCTTCCGTTCTTTACCAATGCCTGTACCAATTTATTTTACCGACTTTATATAAGGATTTCCTTTTTTTCACATTCCTCACCAACACTTGTTATATCTTGCTTTTTGATAATAGCCATCCTAATAGGCGTGAGGCATATTGTTATTTAGATTTGCATTTTTCTTATATTAGTGGTGTTGAGCATCTTTTCATGTACCCGTTGGCCATTTGTGTATCTTTGGATAAAGGTTTTTTGAGGTCCTTTGCCCATTTTTTTTTCAGTTTTTTATTTTATTTAAGACTTTATTCATTCATTCATGAAAGACACAGAGAGAGAGAGAGGTAGAGGGAGAAGCAGGCTCCATGCAGGAAGCCTGATGTGGGACTCGATCCCGGAACCCCAAGATCACACCCTGAGCTGAAGGCAGACGCTCAACTGCTGAGCCACCCAGGAGTCCCAACACTAAGATTTATTTATTTATTTATTTATTTATTTATTTATTTATTTATTTATTTATTTATTTTCCAACACTAAGATTTATTAAGCTGTGTCTTAGTAGAGGCTCTGGGTCTTGCCCATGATGCTCTTAATGTATAAAGCCCACATGTTCTGCCAATTCTTCTTGAGCGTTGACTTCAGAAAAGTGGCAGCTAAGTGGATGTTGTACACAAGCTCATATCTTCATATGGCCATTACCACTGCCAGACAAGGACCTTCTTCATCTAGAATTTGATTGTGGATTTAACTTCATCCACATTGGCCACCGTGTTCCCATTGTAAGTTAGCAAGGAAGGGAACTTGTTAGCCTTATTCAGGCCTCAGCCCAGGATTTGTGGGATCTGCTTGATCAGAGATTCTGAAGGCAAAAATGCATCATACTTCTAGGCCAGCTTCTTGGCTAATCTTTTATTTTTGTTAAGTTTCTTCAGTGCCTCAGTGTCTGTGTGGGGAATATCGACAGCCTTGGCTTCATCACAGTGCTCTGGTCCCCCAAAATACATATGGAAATCTTGGTGGTGGAGTGAATGTAAGCCTAGAATGTCCACATTTACCAGTAGGTAGTCTAGCTTCTCAAGATAGCTGGGCTTGGCCAAGTTTTCCCTACACCTTCCCTCTTATTTTAAGAGCCAAGGTGGGGATCTCCTTTTTTCTTTTTTCCATGTAGATACCCAGTTTTTCCATCACCATTTATTTTATTATTGTTTTTTAAGATTTTATTTGTTCATGAGAAACACAGAGGCAGAAACGTAGGCAGAGGGAGAAGTAGGCTTCCTGTGGGGAGCCTGATGCGAGATTCGATCCCAGGACCCTGGGACCACAACCTGAGATGAAGGCAGATGCCCAACCACTGGGCCACCCAGGTGTCCTGAGTATTTTACTCTTTTTGATACTACTTTAAGTGGGATTGTTTTCTCAATTTGTTTTCGGAGAGCTTTATTTTAGTGTATATAAATGCAGCTTAGTTTTGTATATTGATTTTTTTTTAATCCTGCAACTATACTGAATTCATTTATTCTAACAGTGTTTTGGTAGATTCTTTAGTTTTCTATATGTAAGATTATGTCACTGGAAAAAGACAGTTTTACTTCTTCCATTCTGATTTGGATGCCTTTTATCTCTTTTTCTTCTTTTTTTAAAAAATATTTGAGAGGGGGAGCAAGAGTACAAGTGAGGATGAGCAGGGGTGAAGGGGGGTAGAGGGTGAAGGTAGATACTTAACTAAGCCCACACAGGTGCCTTTCTTTTTCTTAATTACTCAGGGCTAGGACTTTCAGTATTATGTTGAATAAAAGTGAAGAGAGTGGGCACCTTGTCTTGTTCCTGATGCTGGGGGTGGGGAGGTTTGGGAGGGATCTCTTAGCTTTTGATTATTGAATGTGATGTTAGCTGTGGGCCTGTCAGATATGTTGAGGTTCTTTGCTTATTTGGTGGCTCAGTCTGTTAAGCATTTGTCTCTGGCTCGGGTCGTGATTCCAGGATCCTGGGATCTAGTCCCACATTGAGCTCCCTGCTCCACGGGGAGCCTGCTTCTTCCTCTGTCTCTGCCTCTCTCTCTCTCTCTCTCTCTCTCTCTTTTTCCTATTTCAGATGATCTCTTTATTTGGCATCCCATCTCTCTGTCTCTCATGAGTAAATAAAATATTAAATATGTATCTGATTTGTTGATGATTTTCATTATAAAAGGATATTGAATTTTGCCAGGTGCTTTTTCTACATTTGTTGATATGGTTATATGATTTTTACCCTTTAAACCATTATTTACTTAAGGTGGTGTATCATGTTTTGATTTGCACATGTCGAACTCTCCTTGGATCTCAGGGATAAGTCCTGATTATTGTAGTATATGTTGTGTAATGTGCTTTTGGATTTGGTTTGCAAGAGTTTTGCATTTATGTTCATCAGAGATATTAGCCTAATTTTCTTTTGTGTTGTCTTAAAATGGCTTTGATATCAGGCCTTATAAAATGAGTTTAGAAGTGTTCCTTCTTCAGTTTTCTTGTTGTTGTTGTTGTTGTTGTTGTTGTTGTTGTTTTTTGAGAACTTTAAGAAGGATGGTGGGGAACCTGGGTGGGTCAGTTGGTTGAGCATACGACTGTTGATTGCAACTGCGGTCATGATCTCAGGGTCATGAGATTGAGTTTGGCGTCAGGCTGCATGCTCAGTGGAGAGTCTGCCTGATATTCTCTGTTGCCCTCTCCCTCTGTCCCTCTTCCTGCTCATGCTTTTTTTCTCTCTCTAAAATAAATAGATATTTAGGATCCCTGGGTAGCTCAGTGGTTTAGCACCTGCCTTCAGCTTAGGGTGTGATCCTGGAGTCCCAGGATCGAGTCCTACATCATGCTCCTTGCATGTGTCTCTGCCCCTCTCTCTCACTCTCGCTCTCACTGTGTGTGTCTCTTATGAATAAATAAATAAAATCTTTAAAAAAATAAAATAAATAGATCTTTTTTAAAAAAAAAAAAAAGGATGGTGTTAATTCTTTAAATACGTAGTAGAATTCTCCATGGTTCTGTTTGGTCCTGGGCTTTTCTTTGTTAGGAGATTTCTCCTACCAGTTACGAGTCTATTCACATTTTCTATTTCTTCATTATTTAGTATTGGCATGTTGTATGTTTCTTTCTTTTGAGAGGGAGGTGGAGGTTTGACAGATTGTATGTTTCTGTGAATTTATCCATTTCTTTTAGGTTATCCAATTTGTTGGCATGTAGTTGTTCATTGTGGTCTCTTGATTGTATTCCTGCAGTATCAATTGTGATGTTTCCTCTTTCATTTCTGATTTTGAGTCTTTTCTCTTTTATTCTTAGTCTAACTAAAGGTTGTCAATTTGTTTATATTCTCCAAAACCCGACTCTTAGTTTCATGGGTCTTTTCTATTGTTTTTTTTTAAGATTTATTCATGAGAGACACAGAGAGAGAGACATAGGTTGAGGGAGTCAGACTCCTCACAGATAGCCTGATGCAGGACTTGATCCCAGGACCCCAGGATCATGACCTGTACCAAAGGGAGATGCTCAACCACTGAGCCACCTAGGTGCTCCTTCTATTGTTTGTCTAGTGTCTATTTCATTTATTTCTGATCTGGTGTTTGTTATTTTCTTCTTTTTGCTTTGACCGTAATTTGTTTTGTTTTTTTTCCTCATACATTGAGATATTAAGTTGTTTTGAGATTTTTCTTTTTTCTTAATGTAGATGTTTATTACTATAAGCTTCCCTCTTATAACTGATTTTCTTGCTTCTTATAAATTTTCATGTGTTGCGTTTCTATTTTTCTATTTTCATTTGTATACATATATTTTTTAATTTCTTCTTTGACCCATTGTTCAGAATGTTGTTTAAATTCCACAGGTTTGTGCTATTTTCCAGCCTTCCTTTTGTTAATGACTTCTAGTTTCATATGTTGTAGTTGGAAAAGAAACTTGATATAATTTCAGTCTTCTTAAATGTTAAAAATTGTTTCATGACCTAACAGGTAAGAGTCCTAGAGAATCTTCTATGTGTAATTGAAAAGAATGTATATTCTGCTACAGCTGAAAGGCATCTGTTTTATGTCTATTAGATGCCTTTGGTATTAAGTGCAGTTCAAATCCAACATTTCCTTACTGATTTTTCTGTCTGGATCATCCGTCTATTGTTGCTACTGGGTTGTTGAAGTCCTCTACTGTTACTGCATTGCTATTTCTGAATTCCGATCTGTTAGTATTTGCTTAATAGGTGCTTGGATATTTGGTACATATATACTTGTTATATCCTCTTGGTGAATTTACTTCTTTATCATTCTGAAATGACCTTTTTTTGTCTCTTGTGATAGTTTTTGACTTTTTTATTTTAAATTTTTCTTATTATTTTTAAGATTTTATTTATTTATTCATGAGAGGCAGAGACAGACAGAGGGAGAAGCAGACTCCATGTAGGGAGCCCCATGTGGGACACAATCCTGGGACCACGGGATCATGCCCTGAGCTGAAGGCAGACGCTCAACCACTGAGCCACCCAGGCGTCCCAGTTTTTTACTTTAAAGTATACTTTTTTTTTTAAAAGTCTACTTTGACATAAGAATAGTTACCATGTTTGTTTTTGGTTTCCTTTTTTTTTTTTGTTTTCATTTATATATTCATAATTGGGTTGCCCTCTTCCAGTAAAGTCAATGTGTTCTTCACAAGTGTTTCTTTGTATTTAGGTTGCTGCTGTGGAGTAGAGGATGCAGAGGCACTCTTTGAACAAAGCATTTCTGTAGGTGTGTCACAGCCCTGGACTCAGAAGGAACCTCGGTCTCCCCAGAAGACCCACCCCTGTGAGATGTGTAGTTCAGTTTTGAGAAATATTTTCCACTTGGTTGGGCACCAGGGAAAACAAAAGAGTCAGAAATTTTTCAAATATGGGACATGTGTGAAACAAATTTATTCCAGTGCAGACCTTCAGCAGCATGAGAAGCAGCAGGTGGGAGAAAAACCCTTTGTAAGCAGTGTGGACAGGGCATCATTTGTGAAGAGCAGCAATTTCCATGATTCAGGAAAGTCCTTCACCTGTGAGGTAGTTGAAGAGGACCTCTTGGCCCCCTCAGAACATCTCCAACACCAGTCCACTCATACTGGGGAGAATAAAATCACTGAGTCTGGGGTGACTTCTCAAAGCTTAAAACATCATAACACCTGGGAGGAATGCAGGAAACCCTTTGGTCCCAAACACACACTTGGTCAGGACGAGGGTGTCCACACTGGAAGACAGTGTTTTGTGTGCCCTGAATGTGGAAAAACATTCAGGTACAAGTCCTCGCTTATAATTCATCAGAGGGTCCACAATGGTGATAGGCTTCATGTGTGTAGTGACTGTGGAAAATCCTTTAGGGGAAGCTCAACCCTTAGTCAACATCGAAGAATTCATACTGGGCCAAGGCAGTATAAATGCAGCAAATGTGGGAAATCGTTTAGCCAAAAATTTGTCCTCATTTATCCTCAGAGAAATCACACTGAAGAAAATTGTTATGTTTGCCGTATATGTGCTCAGTCTTTTAGCCAGAACTCCATCCTTATTCGACAACGTACAATTCACACTGGAGAAGTGAGTTATGAGTGTACTGAATGTGAGAAATCTTTTAGACGAAAATCTGATCTTATTGAACATTGGAGAGTACATACAGGAGAAAGGCCTTATGAATGTAGTGAATGTGGAAAATCTTTTACTTCTAGCTCTGCACTCCGTTATCATCAGAGAATTCATACTGGAGAAAAACCTTATAAGTGTAGTGAATGTGGGAAGTCTTTTACGTCTAGTTCTGGCCTCCGTTATCATCAAAGAATTCATACAGGAGAGAGACCATATGAGTGTAATGATTGTGGGAAATCTTTTACCCAAATAAATCACCTCATCATACACCGAAGAGTTCATACTGGAGAAAGGCCTTATGAATGTAGTGAATGTGGAAAATCTTTTAGCCACAAATCTTACCTCTCTCAACACCAGAGAGTTCACACCGGAGAAAGGCCCTATGAATGTAGTGAATGTGGAAAATCTTTTACCTCTGGCTCTGCGCTCTGTTATCATCAGAGAGTTCACACTGGAGAAAAACCTTATGAGTGTAGTGAATGTGGGAAATCTTTTACCAATGGACCAATACTTATTCGACACCGTAGAGTTCACACAGGAGAAAGACCTTATGAGTGCAGTGAATGTGGGAAATCCTTTACCCAAAGAAATCACCTCAATATACACCAGAGAGTTCACACAGGAGAAAGGCCTTATGAGTGCAATGAATGTGGAAAATCATTTACGTCTGGCTCTGCCCTCCGTTATCATCAGAAGGTTCACATTGGAGAAAGGCCTTACGAGTGCAGAGAATGTGAGAAGTCTTTTACTTCTACCTCTGCCCTCCGTTGTCATCAGAGAGTTCACACAGGAGAAAGGCCTTTTGACTGCAGTGAATGTGGGAAATCTTTTAGGGATAGTTCCCAGTTGAATCAACACCAGAGAGTTCACACTGGAGAAAAGCCTTATGAGTGTAGTGATTGTGGGAGATCATTTAGTCAAAATTCATACCTCTCTAAACACCGGAGAGTTCACACTGGAGAAAGGCCTTATGAGTGCAGTGAATGTGGGAAATCTTTTACTTCTGTCTCTGCCCTTGGTTATCATCAGAGAGTTCACACTGGAGAAAGGCCTTACGAGTGTAGTGAATGTGGGAAATCTTTTACCAATAGCTCCATACTGATTCGACATCGCAGAGTTCACACAGGAGAAAGGCCTCATGAGTGCAGTGAATGTGGAAAATCCTTTACCCAAAGAATTCATCTTATTATTCACCGGAGAGTTCACACAGGAGAAAGGCCTTTTGAATGCAATGAGTGTGGGAAATCTTTTACCTCTCGTTCCACCCTACATTATCATCAGAGAGTTCACACAGGAGAGAGGCCTTATGACTGCAGTGAATGTGGGAAATCTTTTAGTCGAAAATCTAATCTTTCTCAGCATCGGAGAGTTCACACTGGAGAAAGGCCTTAGATGCATAGGAATGTAGTTTCCTTGTTCAGAGTAATGGTACCAGAGGAAACTGTGAGGCACCATTTGTCTGAATTCAATCTACTACATCCAAATGCCAATAGTAAGGAGATTTCCCTTAAGTTTCAGTTATGTGGGAAGCAGTGTGGCTATGTTGCATTTTCTAAACGGCCTAGGGCTCTTTCCAGATTTACATTACTGCCAGTCTTTGGCCAAAGCAATGTACTTCTACCAGTTGGCATGTCTCCACAACATGCATCAGTCATCACCCCATTGTGCTCAGGGAAGATGACCTCTGCTCTCATTTGTTGAAGGAAATTAGGAGTAACCTGAGTCCTTAGGGGGACGCACATTTCCTTTTTTCTGACTAACTGGCATGGACCTGACCCATACTGTCCTAGAGAACCACCATATTGTCCTAGGACCACTGTTTGCAGGGACATGGTCTCCAGAGATATGTGTGATTAATTTTCCAGCTTCCAAGTCACTAACTCAAAAACTGCTAGCCCCTATTGGTTTGGTTTGTACAGTAACAAGTCCTTATTGTTTAAGTCCTCTTTAATTTTGGGTGTTCTCTTTACCATGTATGTGGTTTATTAAAAATTTTGAAGTCTACAAGCATGCAGGAGTAAACAACTTTCATTGGGGAGGAGGGCCTCAAACTTTCTGTATATCTCAAGGTGTCAATATGGTGGCAGAAATTAGCTTACCAGTTTTTGCTAAATTTGTATTCCCCGTGGCTTCCTAGGGAAAACTGCAGGGTTTTCTGGTCCTGATTTGAGACCGGATGCAATAAGTTTTGGGAGTCTCCGAGGTCACCCCCAGGAGATCAGGTGTGAGAACCTCAGTTCCTTCTAGGAGCAGCATGAAAGTTTTTCCCTTGTTCACAGAGGATATCATAGAGGACGCCAGCACTGTTGAGGGGAACTTCTTCCTCAGGTCCTGCAAAGAGCCATATGCCCTGATGTCCACATTTCTGTAGGTGGTGGTCACTGGTTGTAAGGCCATAAGGGTCAGGGGGAAACCAGAACTACTGCAGAAACACTGGCTTAATAGTGGAGGGGACTACAGCCAATTATATGGAATGTGCCTCTTCTAAAAGTGCACACAGAAATACTTCTGCAGTGAGGACTGCAGAGCTGGTGTGTGCACAAATCTGTGGACCTCCAGGCATATCTATTTTGTGTAGCTTATGTCGTCATTGGAAAGAATTGAAAGGTATTTTGGATTCCTGTAGCCTAGTGATGTTCACCTCAAGACCATTGCTGCACAGGGAGGAAAACAGATCAAGAAAGCAGGGATCTGTAGTCCAGGGATGCGGCTTTTGTGACCCAGTCAGCAGTCTTTTTGGCAGTAGTGGAAAGTCTTTGATTGCTATATTTCCTTTCACTGAGCAAAACTGGCCTCCACAAGGCAAGAATGTGCGGTGAATGTAGGGTTGCAAAACCTATTTTCCAAAAAGAGTTGGACAGATTTTTAATCTTGAATCCTTTTTTAAAGCTTTATTAAAGTATAATTTACATGTAATAAATTGTACATATTGGAAATGTAGTCTTCAGTAAGTTTTGACATACTGATGACCCTGAAACATCATAGTCATGATAGTGAGCATATGTGTCATTGCATATTTACCTCATGTTCTTAGTAATTTCTCTACCTGTCTTCCCAGTCCTCTGAGTCACCATTGACTTACTTTCCATTGTAATAGAAAACTCTTATTTTTTATGATTTATATAATAGGAGTCTGAATTATTTCCTTCCTGTTTTTATGTTGCATAAATAATTGTAGAATCATCAGTGATATATAAGTAGCTTGTTTTGTGTTTGGTGGTTTGTGTTTTTTTTTTTCTGAGAAATATTCTTGTTTTTGAGTATAACACTATTAGTTTACCCATTAATTTGTTTATGGACATTTGGGTATTTCTAATTTTTGCCTATGGAAAATAAGGATACAAACATTTGTGTGTAATTATTTATATGGACATGTGTTTCACTTAATCTTTTGTCAATAACTCAGTGGAAAGTCTGAGTCATAGAGTAGATCAGTGTTTAACTTAAATTAGTATATTGTGATCTAAACGATTATACCTTTTTGCATTCTCACCAGCAGTGTATGAGAGTTGCATTTCCTGCATATCCTAGTGAGTGGTTTAGTTTGATCAGTTGTTATTAATTTTGACCCTTTTTATAAATGTGTAGTGCTGTCTTAGTGTTTGAACTGCATTTCTGTAAGGAGTCACCGTGACTATTTCAGATGTGCATTTGCTATCTATATTTTTGCTAAAATGTCTGTTCATATTTTCTGCCTATTCTATGAATTGTGAGTATTCTTTTACAAAAGAATGTGAAACAAAGATATGTTGGAATTTCACTCATTTTGTGACTTTTTTTTAACTTTTTGGAGTCATTTTTAATACTGGAAGTGTATGTTCTCATTGTTTTCAGTTTTTTTATGCTATGCATAACGTAATGGACATATATATACTTTTAATTTTAATCTACATTATTGACATTTTTGCTTTTAAAGTCCAGACATTTAAAAATACAATAAACCATTGCTTTGTAGTGTTCACCCATTTTCTTGGTCTATCATTACGGAGGTTACTGGGTTGGAGCAGGACTCTGGGGGCACCAGATAGACTCAAGATGGAGAAAGTGTTTTGGAGTCCCAAACCCCAACAGAGACAGAAATAAAATACTGATCAGGATCTTCAAGCCCTGGGTCCAGGCACCCTGGGCTTGAATACCAGATCCCCAGGACACACGGGCAAACTACCCACCCTCTGTGGGCCTCCGGTTCCGCCTGTGTAAAACGCATGTAAGGGGTAGTGTTTGGAGGTCAAGAGCTGAGGTACCCCTTCGCTGTGCAATGGCTGCACCTGTGGCCTCTCTAGGCCTGAGCAGCTTCAGTCTATGCAGTGACGTGCCTGGGCCAAACAACCTATTTCCCCAGTGCCCCAAAGGCCTTCTACCCCTGAGTGTATTTGAGAAAGAAATGGTGCTTCTTCAAACCTGCTGACCCACCCGTTGGGGAGGCAGGGCTTCTCCACCAGGGAATCGGGCAACTTGCTATTGTTCCCTAAGTCTTAGCTCCCTGACTGATGCTGAGGTGATGATGGTGCTTACACTGGCCTCCATGAGGGTTACAAGGACTTGGACTCTGAGCACTTACTGGTGTCACGACTTGAGGGTATGTGTTGTGAGCATCTTCTCTCATTCTCACAGCAACCTGAGAAGGTGGGAATAGGAATGATTATTTATTGTATTTCTAGAGAAGTCCAGGGTCAGAAAGATGAAGTTGGCTCCCCAAGGCCATACAAGAGACCGGCAATAGATTCCAGTAACCAGACTCAAACCTGAATGATTAGCTCCAGACCTGGGTGTTTAATCCTGTTAGCACAGCTCATGAAGCCCTCAGCCCAGGGAAGACGAAGGGCAAGGACCAAGGAGGCACTGCTACTGTTGTTCTCTGTGGAATTACCATCATGAGCATATTCCCCACTTGCTCTCTGCCCACACAGTCCTTATGGGGAAGCCATGTTCATCTGCAGTGGCCTCCCCTGGGGGAGGGCTGTTCTCTTGGCCACAGCATTATGTACAGTGGCTGTGCCAGCCTCCTCCTTGAGCCCAGAACAGAGCCCAAACCTCAAGACGCCTTCGTGATTCAGGGTTCCATCTCTGCGTCGTTTATCAGCAATGGAGTGACAGCTCTGACCCCCACCCACCAACCCAAAGATCAATATGATGTCTTAGGTTTAGTTTTTCAGGTGTTTATGACTTTAGCTCTGGTGAGCTGTACACAGCCCAAAGGATCCGGTAAGTGGAAGTGATGCTGGAGACCTTTGGGTTCCTGGTCTCGCTTAGGTAAGGGCTCACCTCTCCCAGCGGGCATCTCTCTCCCTTGCTCCATCTCTGCTTTTTCCATAGGAGGCAGCACCGAGCTCTGGAAAGAACCAGAGGGGTAGCCAAATGAGTGAGGTCCCAATGCAGTCTCTTATCTTTCTATAGCTGTGTGACCTTGACACACACTTGGTCCAGTAAAGAACTGGGCAGCAGCTTCTGAGGTTCCACATCAGTAATTTGCTTGCACCTCGGAGCCTACAACACTGACATATAGAAGATGGAGGTCAAGGCTATAAAACAAAACATCAGGCCACAATGGCAGCAAGGCAATACCTGGGGTAAAGTTGGAGATTATAAAATCAACAAATATTGGCTGTCACTTGCCTTAGATAAGGTTTGGGAAATCAGAAGTGCACAAGGGATACTGCAAGGGGTAGTGGAACCAAGGATAGAATCAAGCAGCAGAAGACTCATACCCTCTCTGGGCCATGCTGCTTGCTTGCTGTGTGACTGCAAGTAACTTACTTAGCCCCTCTAAACTTTGCTTCCTCATCTGCCCGGTGGAGATTATGCCTCTGCCCCCACCTACCTCACATGGCCATTATTAGAAAGTGAAGATGATGGTTGCAAAAGTTCCAAACCAGTATTAGTTATCCTTTTTTGCTACAACTTTGGTTTTAAGATCTGGTACTTGACCTGAAGGAGTTCACAATCTCTTGTAAAAGGCAAAGCATTTGCAGCAAGGGGAAAGCACAGAAGTCAAATCACTATGTTGTACACCTGATATTAAGGTAACATTGTATGTCAATTATACTCAGATTTTAAAAATTGAAAAGAAGGAAAGGAAGGACAGGATAGAGAGGAAGGAAGCAAGGGAGGGTGAGAGGGAAGCAGGGAGGGAGGGAGGAAGATAGACAGACACAGCACAGTCTCAGTGCCAGAGAAATGACATTGATAGTGGGTCCAACAGTTGCAGTCTGGGCCAGCTGGGTGATCCAGGTGGCTTAATGCATAACCTAACTGTAGTTTCAATCCCTGGAGGGATGTTACTTTTAACAAACCAAACAGGAATTTCCTGGCTAGCACTAGGAATTAATCCCCTGATAGGCCCCTGTATTTCCCCTTAGAAGGGCAAGCTTTCCTAAAACAATGCATTCCTTGCTAATAAATTTCCATTTTCTGCACCATCTCTGCCTTTAAAAACTTTCCATTTTGTATATCTCCGGAGCTGCCCTCTACTTCCTAGATGGAATGCTGCCTCATTCATAAATCTTTAATAAAGCCAATTAGGTCTTCAAATTTACTTGGTCAAAATTTTTAAACAGTTTTAACCCTATCAATATCTATTTTATTTTTAAGATTTTATGTATTTATTCATGAGAGACACAGAGGCAGAGAGAGAAGCAGGCTCCCTGCGGGCCCTGGGATCACAACCTGAGCCAAAGGCAGATCTCAAACACTGAGTCACCCCGGTGCCCCAATACCACTTTAAAATAATAATCCTGGGCAGCCCGGGTGGCTCAGGGCAGCCTGGGTGGCTCAGCGGTTTAGCGCCGCCTTCCGCCCAGGGTGTGATCCTGGAGACCCGGGATGAGTCCCACGTCGGGCTCCCTGCATGGAGCCTGCTTCTCCCTCTGCCTTTGTCTCTGCCTCTCTCTCTGTGTCTATGTGTGTCTCTCATAAATAAATAAGTAAAGCCTGGGATCCCTGGGTGGCGCAGTGGTTTGGCGCTTGCCTTTGGCCCAGGGCGCGATCCTGGAGACCCGGGATCGAATCCCACATCGGGCTCCCAGTGCATGGAGCCTGCTTCTCCCTCTGCCTATGTCTCTGCCTCTCTCTCTCTCTCTCTCTCTGTGACTATCATAAATAAATAAAAATTTAAAAAAAAATAAGTAAAGCCTTTAAAAATTTTTAAAAAATAATAATCCTTTTTTGTTCCATTCCTATCAATATTTGTTTTGTTCACTTTATTCCTTAATAACTGTTTAAAAATTTCTGCCCTGCTAAAACCAGTCTACTGATTCTGTCTTCTGCTTTTTCCTACTCTTGTTAATTAATGTAATGTTTTTGTTATCGATAAGACCCACGAGGAAAAGCTGAAACAGCATTTTGATAAGGCTTCCTGACTTGTGCTTTGGTTTTAACAACAGTATAAGTCTGTATGGGGTGCCCATATGAAAGGAGTCCCTTAAGCACAGCATTTACCATGACCTAGGCAACAGGCATAATTCAGTGTGTGAGTATCCCAAAGTCAGGCCCATATGGCTTGCATACCAAGTGTATCAGCTGCTTCACCTGGGTTGCTCCACTTGGCATTCATAGGAGGAAACAGACCCCTTCTCAGGACTAACACACCTTTCAGTGACTTATTATGGTCCATCAGTTGGCTTTGCCCTAAGGAATACCTTCTGTGTATCACATACAGCCATCTGTGATTATTTCACAGTGAGCCATGGGTCCTGTATCAACAAAACATGCTCTTCCATTCTGCAGCATTCAAATCAGAGACATAGCCCCCAACTTATTCTCATCAGCCATTTAGGTACAGGTTCTCATGATACTGATCTATAAAATGAAGGAACTGGGGCAGCCCCGGTGGCGCAGTGGTTTAGCGCAGTCTGCAGCCCAGGGCGTGATCTTGGAGAACCTGGATCGAGTCCCACATCAGGCTCTCTGTATGATGCCTGCTTCTCCCTCTGCCTGTGTCTCTGCCTCTCTCTGTCTCTATGAATAAATAAATAAAATCTTTTAAAAAAATAAAATAAAATGAAGGAACTTTTTAATATTATGCCCCCTTGGTTTCAAGTTTCTTGGTTTTGCCCCTCCACCATGATGATGAACATGGTGACCAGAGATCTTAGAATTACTTTGTTATCCCTGCACAATTTTTCCCTTGGGAGGCCGATTTGAGGCCAGGGAGCAGAGCTTAGACTCACTGAAATATGAGCTTGGTCTAGCATCGAAGTCTGACCCAGTATCCTCCTTTATTTTTAGTTTAATTCTATTTTGCCTGTTTCTTAGTAGTTTGCACTTCCTTATGCATGCAAGGAACCAATTCCGCAGGAGTTGGATCCATCTCTGAATTCCTTTGCTAAGTCTTACCGTTAGTAACTGATTACAGCACAGCTGCTGCTCCATTATCACATTTACCACTGTGACCATGTGTCCATTCAGGAATCAAAGGTTATTTATCCCTGACCCTTTCATCCTTTCTCTTCCCAAACCACGTTTGTCCCAGCAAGCACTGTCCTAGTAAATCCCGTTTCATGACACCAACTACATTCTGCACCAACAGTTCCAATGAAAGGAACAAGAAGTCTCCAACACCAACTGGGTGTCCTACAATTCAACTCCATTCTGACACTACCTGGAGATAACCTAGATCCCACAAGTTAAAGGCTCAGGTCCAAGGGACTGCCTCCCGCTTCAAATGCCAATTACAGGTGTAGTTTGTTACTTTTACTTCTGAGTGATCAGCTGTAAACCTGAGGTTCCTATGATGCCCCTATTCAGGTTGGATTAATTTTCTGGAGTGGCTCACAGAACTCAGGAAAACACATGTACCAGATTATTAAAAGATGTGATACAAGACAAAGAAGAATAGCCAGATGAAGAGATACAGGGGATAAAGTCTGGGAGGGTTCCAAGTGCAAGAGCTTCCGTACCCATGGATATGGGATACTTCATTCTCCCAGGACATGGATATGCTGACTGACCTGGGAGCTCTCCCAACTCCATACTATTGGGATTTTTATGGAGGCTTCATCACATAGGCATGATCTATTATGAACTCCATTTCCAGCCCCTCTCTCCTCTCTGGAGAATGGGAATTCAGGCTGAAAACGCCAAGCTTTTGATTATGGCTTAGTTTTTCTGGTGGCTAGACCCCATCCAGGAGCCCACCAAGAGTCACTTATTAGAACAAAAGACTATCCTGATGCAAAGCTCCTAAAACCGTTATAACCAGGTAATTATAATGGTTTTAGGAGCTTTGCATCAGGAACCAGGGGCAGAGACTGTGTGTGTGTGTGTGTGTGTGTGTGTGTGTGTGTGTGTGTTATTTTAGGTGTGAAGGTAGTATTGGACAGTCACCAAGAAGACATGACCACTAGGGATGCATGGGGGCTCAGCTGTTGAGCCTTTGCCTTTGGCTCAGGGCATGATCCCGGAGTCCCAGGATCAAGTCCTACATCGGGCTCCCTGCATGGATTCTGCTTCTCCCTCTGATTGTGTCTCTGCCTCTCTCGCTTTCTGTGTCTGTCATGAATAAAAAATAAAATCTTAAAAAAAAAAAAAAAGAAGACATGACCACTGATTGATGCAAGAGCTAGATCGGGGCAATCAGAGGCTTCTTACCCTCTCCCCTGTCCTTGGAATGTCCATTCTGCTTGCCTTCCCTGTACTAGAAGCTGCCCAAGGACACAGCCTTGAGATAATAAGGTGGTGTTGCTACCATCTGGATGGTATATCCAAGTGAACCCAGTTAAAGCTTCTATATAATTTTTTTTGCTTCTATATAAATTTTAAGATTCTGGCAGGCAGGTACAGAGATCTATTCATCTTGCAGTCACCCAAGTTAAGCTTCATATGTAAGTTCCCCTGCTTAAACCTGCCACCTACCAATGTGGAGCAGTTTGCCTCTGTCTTCCATGTATCGGGGCCAGTTTCAGATTCTACCCAGGAAATTCCCAAAACAATGAACAAAAAGGTAGAAGCAATAAGTGTACTAGATGGAAGAATAAAAATGTAACTGCCTCAATGTGTCCAATATTATAAAGATATTTTAAAAAGAAACTCAGAGACCAAAAAACAAAACAAACAAACAAACAAAAAACCCCTCAGAGACAGAATAGCAATAATGGGGAGGTTACTTGTCAAGAGATTTGGTTAAACAGGGACTAGGTAGCTCAGTGGTTGAGCCTCTGCCTTCAGCTCAAGGCATGGTCCCAGAGTTCCAGGATCAAGTCTCACATCGGGCTCTGCTTGGGGAGCCTGCTTCTCCCTCTGCCTGTCTCTGCCTCTCTCTCTGTGTCTCTCATGAATAAATAAATAAATAAATAAATAAATAAATAAATAAATAGGGATCCCTGGGTGGCGCAGCGGTTTGGCGCCTGCCTTTGGCCCAGGGCGCGATCCTGGAGATCCGGGATCGAATCCCACGTCAGGCTCCCGGTGCATGGAGCCTGCTTCTCTCTCTGCCTGTGTCTCTGCCTCTCTCTCTCTCTCACTGTGTTCCTATCATAAATAAATAAAAATTTAAAAAAAAAAAAAATAAATAAATAAATAAATAAATAATTTTTAAAAGATTTGGCTAAATAACTTGCCTTTGCCAACTACTTAGGGCTTCTAAGGAGTTCCTTAAGACAATGGCAATTTTGGGAGGAAATATTTTCTGAGTGATGTTGGACATAAACTTGTCCTTTATTTTCACAGAGGGCTAGAAGGATCTGTCTCAGCACTACCTGCTCTCAAGTGGCTTCTGGGCCAGTAAGCTTTGCCCCAATATTATGAGGTGGGTGGAGCTAAGAATGATGTCCCCAAAGTGCATTAAATTTTACTCTTCCCTCTGCTGGGTCCTGTAACTGCTACTAAATTCATGTATTGCTATGAATGGACTAGACCAATACAAAGGAAAAATAACTACCAAAAAAAATTCATGGATATTGTCTTTCAGGCATTCCAGAGAGATGTACTGTTCCAGGGTACACATTCATGTTGTTCTTCATTAGCATGTGTTCCAACTTCATGGTTAACCAAGTGGCTTCAGGATCTTTGACCTGCACTGGCATAGGCAGCAAGGCCATCAAATTCACAGCAACAGCTTTTCCCCCAGCCTTTCCCCTGGGGCTGGAGTCCTCAGCACAGCTCTCATCATGGTGGGTGTTTGTCTCCTTTTACTCTGTCTTCTATTTTATATTTTTACATAACCCTGATTATAAAGACACACCAGGTGTGATGAACAGCTCTGCACTGGTGTCTTCAGGCCCCTTGACATTCATCCCTTCATGCTTTGGCAATGACACCCAGGTCTCTTGTTTTGCAAGCTGGGCAAAAAAACAAATGTTCTAAATGCAGTTTCTGGGCTACAAGTCCCCTCTAGAACACCCTATCATTTGTTTAGTCAACTTTACATATTTGTAGGCTCTCATTTTACATGATTTAATCTTCCAGGACATTTTGATTCAAAATTGAATAATAATGTGGGCAGCCCGGGTGACTCAGCGGTTTAGCTCCGTGTTCAACCCAGGGCCTGATCCTAGAGTCCTGGGATCGAGTCCTACATCAGGCTCCCTGCATGGAGCCTGCTTCTCTCTCTGACTCCCTCTCTCTCTCTCTCTCTCATGAAGATTATTAATAACTTTAAATTTTTAAAAATTAATTTACTTGAGAGAGAGAGCTTGAACAGTGGCAGGGAAGGACAGGGAGAGGGAGAGAGCATTTATTAAGCAGGCTCCAGACTCAGCGTGGAGCCTGATGACGGGCTCAATCTCACAACCCTGAGATTATGACCTGAGCCAAAGTCAAGAGTCAGATGCTTAACCAACTGAGCCATCCAGGCACCCCTTGATGATTATTTTTAAATAATTTTCTAAAATTGAGTGCCCAGGTGGCTTGGTGGTTGAGTGTCTGCCTTTGGCCCGGGTTTTGATCCCGGGGTCCTGGGATAGAGCCCCACATCAAGTTCCCCACAGGGAGCCTGTTTCTCCCTTGGCCTGTCTCTGCCTGTGTGTCTCTCTTGAATAAATAAATAAAATCTTTTAAAAAATAATTTTCTAAAATTGAATAATGTTAATCACTAGAGAGATTCAGGAAATTTTATGATAATGTAGGGAATCATTATACCAAATAAAACTGGAACAAACTTGAATTACTGGAAACTGAATTTATTCAGAAATAAGAAAGAAATGGAAATTCAGACACACAAAAGTAGCAAGATATAGGCAAGTCCATTGGGGGTTTTGAGCAGGCTGTATTTACGGGCATACTGTACAAAGACAGAGTCCAGCCAGAGTTCAAGCAGTAAGTTCATTGTCTTCAGGATGGAAAACATTCTTGGAGGATGTTCATTGGCCAGGTGATAAGTCTTCTGTAAATTGAACACTTACAGGAAACTAGTCTCAGTCCTTTTTTTCCTGGGTAGCTCAGCGGTTTAGTGCCGCCTTTGGCCCAGGGCGTGATCCTGGAGACCTGGGATCGCGTCCCACGTCGGGCTCCCTGCATGGAGCCTGCTTCTCCCTCTGCCTGTGTCTCTACATCTGTCTCTCTGTTTCTCATGAATAAATAAATAAAATCTTTTAAAAAGATAAACAATATTTGTTTTAAAAAAGATTTTATTTATTTGACTGACTGAGAGGGATCACGGAGGGAGAGGAAGAGGGGAAATCAGACTCGCTGCTGAACAGGAAGCCTGATATGAGACTGGATCCCAGGACCCCAAGATCATGACCTGAGTGAGCTGAAGGCAGATGCTCAACCAACTGAGCCACTCAGGTGCCCCTAGTCTCAGTTCTTAAGTTCCATTCTCAGAGTGTGTACGTGAGATTCTCCATTTCATATCTTCCAGTTCCATTTGAAATTGAAATCCTTTCACAGAATGTTCATGATTTTGGAGTTTAGGGTGGAAAACCACTTCTGATTTGAAATTTATGCAGACACTTATATATAGACTTGTTTCAATTTACAGACCATAGTGGGGAAAAGTGTTTTAACTGGAGAGAAAAAAAAACCTAGAAATACTATAAGTTGGAGAAGTACATATGGAATTCAAAGAACTGAAGAAAGATCATTGCCTTTGTAGTATAATGTGTGATGGGGAGAATAATGAGAAAAGAAGCCCCAAAAGTAGGTGAAGGTTTTTTATGCCACATATCTGAGTACATGTCAAAGACCAAAATCACTTTTTTTGGGCTAGATGATGTGTCTATAAGGGTTTAATCAGGTTGCATAAATAAGTGGCATTGCTTATGATACAAAGGAGTAAGCTTCAATTGAAATAAATGTATTTTATTAAACTCCACACTTTAGCACCTTTTATTTATTTATTATTTATTTAGGTTTTATTTATCTATTCATGAGAGACAGAGAGAGAGAGAGAGAGGCAGAGACACAGGCAGAGGGAGAAGCAGGCTCCACCCAGGGAGCCTGATGTGGGACTTGATCCCAGAATTCCAGGATCACACCCTGGGCTGAAGGCAGGTGCTAAACCACTAAGCCACCCAGGGATCCCCATTTTAGCACCTTTTAATATTTGTTTTACTAGAAATCTTTTTGTTTTAAGTAATTCTTGGAAATAATGCATTTACACTTAAATGCTATAAGTAAATACCAGTAAATACACCTTTTGGAAATTATGTTTCTATAAAAGTCACTTTTAGAAGTCATTGTGAACACTGGCATCTGGAAGATACTTTCAAATAGCTGAATATTCTTTGCCTATTTATCACCTAATTTTAGTAACCCCTTTGCCTTTTATTACTGCTAAAATATTAATATCATCTTTTTCCTACGTTGAAGCCCTAACCCCCAAGTGATTGTATTAAGAGCTAGGGCTTTTATTTATTTATTTTTATTTTTAAAAAGATTTTATTTATTTATTCATGAGAGACACAGAGAAAGAGGCAGAGACACAGACAGAGGGAGAAGCAGGCTTCTTCCATGCAAGGAGCCTGACATGGGACTCGGATTCCAGGTCTCCAGGATCACACCCTGACCTGAAGGCGGCGCTAAACCACTGAGCTACCGGGGCTGCCCAAGCTAGGGCTTTTAAAAGATGTAATTAGGGGCACCTGGGTGGCACAGTGGTTGAGCGTTTGCCTTTGGCTCAGGTCGTGATCCCGGGGACCTGGGAGAGAGTCCTATATCAGGCTCCTCATAGGAAGACTGCTTCTCCCTCTTCCTATGTCTCTGCCTCCCTCTGTGTTTCTCATGAATAAATAACTAAAATATTTAAAGAAAAATTAAAAGACTTAAGGTTAATGAGGTCATCAGGGTGGGGTCCTACTCTTTTAGAACTGGCTTCCTTTTAAGAGGAATAGACACCAACACTATACCCACCAAGAGGACTGGGTAAGGTATGTGAGCTATGTGAGGACATGCTATAAGGTGGCCATCCACAAACCAAGGAGAAAGACCATATATCACCAAACCTGTTGACACCTTCATCTTCAAATCCCAGCATCCGGAACTATGAGAAACTAAATTTCTGTTGTTCAAATCAAACAGGCTATGGTATTTTCTTACAGCAGTCCTAGCGATTAACACAGGTCTCACTTAATGTACTCTTCACCAAATACATACATAATGAGGCTCAAAATATAAAGAGATATAGTTAAGGGGACACAATTGGTACAATTCTAAAAATACTACAAAAGTAGAAATAGCTTTTTAAAAAATTGGCAGGATTTAGTTTGGAAGTTGCTATTTTGCTTACACTTCTGTTAGAAGCCAAAACTTAGCTCTAATTTGCAAAGTCTAAACAAGAAGCCTGGCAACGAAAGTCAGGCTTTAAAACTCTGTCACATTTTCTATACATGTGTTTGCAGGGTATGGCTTCAGAATAGCTGGGTCTGACCTACCCTCCTATCACAATAAACTACAAAACTACACAAAATACATGGAGCTGAGTCCTTTTAGGGGGCCCTCCTTGGACAAGGGTTGATCTGAAGCTTCATGCTAAGCTCTCGTTACCTCTCTTCACAGAAGTGGAAACTGTCACTATCATGTCAGAGGTTAGGTACACACAGGTGCCACCAGCCACTGAATCCCAGCTTTCAATTCCAGAAGCAGTGTCTTTTAAGATAGCTCTAAGGTCAAGTCCAAACTTCCCCTAGAGGCGGATGCCTTACATTTCGTACCAGAGCAGTTTTGGCCCCAATCTGGCCCCCACAATCTCGGGGAGAGGTTCACAGGGCAGGACACAGATGGAATCATGCTGTTCTCCTGAGACTTGTGGTGGGCACCAAAGCCACACTTATGTAATGAAGCATCAATAAAAATCTAAAAGGAGGGGGTTCAGGTTCCAAGTTGGTGAACACATGGAGATGTGGGAAGAAGGGCACACTTAAGAGAAACCATGGAAGCTCCATTTCCTTTTCCACGTACCTTGCCTGGTGCATCTCTTCCTGGGTTACATCCTTTTATAATAAACTGGTACTCTGGCAAGTTAATGTTCTAAGAGTTCTTGTGAGCTCCTCTGGCAAATTAATCCAACCCAGGGAGGGAGTCCTGGAAAGTTCTGATTTTATAGCCTGTTGGTCAGAAGCACAAGTAACAACTTGAACTTGCAACTGGCATCTAAAGTGAGAGGGCAGGGATGCCTGGGTGGTTCAGTGGATGAACGTCTGCCTTCAGCTCAGGGAGTGATCCTGGAGTTCCAGGATCGAATCCCACATCAAGCTCCTCTTGAGGAGCCTGCTTCTCCCTCTGCCTATGTTTCTGCCTCTGTGCATCTCTCATGAATAAATTTTAAAAAATAATTTAGTAATTTTCTTTCCTATTACCTACCTATGTTTTTTTAAAGCTTTTATTTATTTATTTGAGAAAGTGAATGAGAGCACAAGCAGGGGAAGGAGTAGAGGGAGAAGCAGACTCCCTGCTGAGCCACCTGTGTTCTTTGAAGAATGTAAGTTGCCTGAGTCTTTGTCTTTCCAGTGTCCTAATGTTTCCATTCACCTACAGAAGTGCCGGCAACTATTTGCTCAGTGAACATGTTAAACTGTGAATAAACAGGACACCCCAGTTTCTTCTTCATTTTTACTAATCTGGCTACTAAAATGTTCACTTCCACTTTTCCCTCCGAGGTGGTATTGGTCAATGTTTTCAAGAATAGAAGCTCTGGGATAACGAAAGAAAAAAAAAAAGAAAAAAGAAAAAAGGAATAGCAGCTCTGCTAAAAAGTCTCTAAGGTCTTAACTTTCTTCAGTATCCCTTTATATTTCCCCAGAGGTATTTCTGACATTATCTTTAAACAGTATAAACATTATTACTAATTTTCTGAAATTTCCATTTCAAAACTGTTCTTCTAAAATAATCTTAATTCTCTATGCAGAACTGTACCAGCAATCACTGATACGTGATGCCTGTAATCACTTACAGGCAAGGACATGAGAACATGGGGTTCAGATGCCCCTTTGTCTGGAGGTTCAGACATTCTGCAACTGTGAAAGTTGTAGCCACTGACCCAAACTAAAATAGCATTAAGGCTGATCTCCATTTGAGATAGATGTCAGTGTGCTCAACAGAATTGAGTGTATCTTGGAGTACTGAGTAAGACATATTATATAATAAAAATGGGCAAGACATAATCACTGACCCACAAGCAAGTGACACATTTTCTTTGGGAACCAGAGGCAGAGATCCTGCTTGTTCACCTGTATGAGGGCGGCCTAACAACTTTCTTTATTCTGAGTCATAGCCCTGCATAAAGTTTTTTCCCTTGCCCTTAGCCAATCATATTAGAACTCACAAAACTGACAAATTCATCAGGCTACATGCATTTCAAGAGGATTAAGAAAATGCCTTCAGCTATGCGTGGACTATTTTGTCTGAATGACTCTACGGAATGATATGATCATTTAGATCAGTGGATCTCGGAGTACCTCAAAAACAATATTACCCTCTTGAGCAGGCTGACCTTTACAGAGTATGAAATTACGCCTATTCACTGCAGTTCACAAGGAGCAAATCCTCTTCTCTGCATTCTGCCCAACCTTTAGGTTCCATCATCCCTTGAGGAGTCGCATGGCCAATGCTCTGATTGGTCAGAATGGAGAAACACTCTTGCAGGGGCCACTAGAAAGCCGCCAACTACATTACCCAGAAGATCGTGCGCGGAATTGAGCCAATGGAATCATTTCCGCGGGAATACCTCGCCTAGGGGTGGGACTTCCGGCCTCCTCCTTGTGGCGGCCATTTTGCTGCTCTCGGGCGTGCCAGGGCGGGACCGAAGTGACGGAACTGTCAAGGCGCTGGAGTTGTCCCCCCACCCCCCCGCCCCGGCAGAGAGGCGGGTCCGCGCCTGGCTACGCCGCCCGGGCTGCCCCGCACGTGGGCCAGGACAGGGACCGTCGGCCCCGGTGTTCGCCCCGCACCCCGAGTCCGATGGCTGCGGCCGTGCCCAGGGCCCCGGCGCAGGTAAACGCTCGTTGCCTCGCCTTCCCTCCTCCTCCCCCTCCTTCCCTTCTCCCCTCCCTCTCCCCCCCTTCTTCCCTCCCTCTCCCCCCCTTCCTTTCCCTCCCTCACCCCTCTCCCCCAGACCCTCAAGGCCCGAGCGCGGGGCGCCTGCTCGCGTCCCTGCGGCCCAGGCCCCGGTGTCCCGGACAGGGAGGCAGTGGTGGGCGGGGGGGCCCGTATGTGAGCGCCGGTGCACTGGCGTGCGGGAGCGGGCTCCAGGGGAGGGGCCGGCTGGTAGAGAGGCTGCGGGGTGGGGGTGGGGGGCTGAGGCGGGAGGACTCTGCGTTCGCGGACCAGAGAGCGTCAGGCGGCGTCACGCGGGGCCTGGCGGGCGGAGGTGTGGTATCTCTGTTCCGAGGACCCTGGAACGTCGTGAAAAAAAGAGGGACAGTCTGGGTGAGGGTCTTAACAACTTTCCAAAAGCTGCTTGAGGGAAAACAGGTTGAATGGGGGTGATGAAACAAGGAAGCAGCGGGAGTGGAGTTGTTGGAGGTCGCAGAGCTTATATGAGGAGCACTGAGGATTGAGGTACAGGGGTTAGTTAGCCTGAGGTCACTGGGTTCCAGGCCTGGGCGGGATGCGGAGGAAGCCTGATCTCGTGGAACCCAGCCCTGGTTTCCTTACCTAAACCTCAAATTCTGAAGGTTGTGAAAGCACTTAGAAAACCTACAAAAGTAGGGGGAGGTTGCCTCTGTCCCTTACTGGTCTGGACATCGCCAGTATGGTGTCTGGGATTGTGGTGTCTTAAGGCTCTTCCCTTGGTAGTTTTCCAGTTGCTGGGTTTGGGGACCCTGAGGATACCCCAAGCCCAGGGTCTTGAGTGCAGGCCAGGGGTTCCAGGCAGGTGTTCCTGTTGCTGTCAGCTAATATAAACAGATATGAGAAATTATCCCACAAATAAACACCAGAGTATGCAAATGCTTGAGATAACAGATCTTGAGGGTAAGGGAGGAGGCAGCTGCTATAATCCAGAGGAGTGTTGATGGACCAGAGTGGTCCCTGTAGAGGTGGGTCAAAAGTTGGACTCTGTGTCCATTTTTTAAAGAGTGGTAGATTTTTTGATGTTATAGTTGAGAGGGAGGGCGGAGACCAGGAATACCGCAGGGGTTTTGGTTCTAGCAGCTAAAGGGATGGAAGTTCATCAACTGGGAATTTTTTTTTTTTTTGAGATTTAATTTATTTATTCATGAGAGGCAGAGACATAGGCAGAGAGAGAAGCAGGCTCCATGCAGGGAGCCCAATGCGGGATTTGATCCCGGGACTCCAGGATCATGCCCTGGGCCAAAGGTAGAGGCTCAACTGCTGAGCCATCCAACTGCGATGGATTGATTGTAGGTTAATTTTCTTTGGGACTAAGAAGAGTTTTGTTTGGTTCTGTTAAGAGTCTGAGATGTTTCAGAGAATAGTGAGTGAAGACAGCAAATAAGTAGCTGGATTCACAGGTCTGGAGATCTGGGGAGGTGGTTTTGGATAAAGATATCCAAAAGTGATGATTATTGTGTGGACCAGGGCAGAGCTATGGATTACATTTATATTTGGAAATGCAGGTCATCATGACAATGCCTTAGCTTCAGAGGAAGGTGCATGATGAGGAGTGATTGTCTTGCTGAGCACACAAATGCAGGTGAAGGAGAAAAGTCATCATGGTAACCATGTGGGAGAGAGAATGGTTTGGCAAATGATCAAGGCTTCCATGGGATGAGTGGGCATGAGATGGCTATGGAGGTATGGGAATAATTGAGACAAGATGACACTGAGGCCAGGCTCTTCCTTTTATTCATTACTCTAGTTTCACTGGAATATTGTGGTGAGCTTTAATGGGGTCTGGGGTATTTAGTCTTGCTGGTAGATAAGATCTGGGGTCAATGTAGTCATTTGTGAGTCATGATGCCAGGGGAAACTCTAAGGACTGGGGTTTTAGGAAAAATTGAATGGAGGGTGGGGGAGTTGTGACTGCTGAGGGGACAGCAAGTCCAGAGAAGTGGAAGTGGGTCACGGGCATCTGTAATCTGTATGTGCCTCTAGGTGTCTAGTATTGAAGCAAGATTCGGGTACAGAGAAGCCCTTCAAAGCAGCAATCAGGGCTTCGCCCAGAGTGGAGCTATGGGAGTGCAGCTGTGAGAACTAAAGATGTGAGAGAGGTACAGTTTACAGAACAATGTGCACAACAAGAGGAAGTGGGAGCTAAAGGCCTCAGGGTGTTAGAGGCTGAAGGGTAAAACAGGAGTCCACATTTAATTGTATCTTGGGAATCTCAAAGTAGAGACTCTGGGAGAATTGATGATGTAGAGGAGACCCTACAGGCCAGGACGAATTTGGATGACATCTCTGTTCCCCCTGCCTGATGTTGAGGGCAGAACACAGTGAATAAGGAGAACCTGAAGATAGGGTGGGCGTCAGGTGCACCTACTCCTGGCATTTCTGAAGTGGGGAGCTTTGAAGGAGGATGAGCATGGGATAGATGTGTGGTGAGATGGATTGTGGGATCTCAGAGAATGTTCATGGTTTCATCTGTCCATCATAACAGGATAGTGTGACCTTTGAGGACATTGCTGTGTACTTTTCCTGGGAGGAGTGGAGGCTCCTTGATGAGGCTCAGAGATTCCTGTACCATGATGTGATGCTGGAGAACTTTGCACTTATATCCTCACTGGGTAAGGCCCTCACCCTCCCCAGTGGCCTGAACTATCTCTTTTCCCTCCCCACTCACCTTTTCTCAGTGTCTCTCATATGTGGACCATGAGCACTGCCTGCTTCTCAGCTTTCTGGGTAGTTGCTGTGTTGATAGGGCTGGTTTATTTGCACTGCCCTCTTCTCTCCCCTGCAGCCTCAATACCTGGTATACCTCTTAGGAAAGGATTCAAGGTTAGTAGATTTTTAGTGAGCTTAATGGATTCTGTCATGCTTATTCTCTTTTTTGTTTGGGTCACTGTGTACAGATCCATGTCATTTCTGTATCTCAGGATTGGTTGGTTTGTTTTTAAAGTAAGCTCTACACCCTTGGGGCTTAAACTCACAACCATCAGATGAAAAATTGCATGCTCAGCGGCACTTGGGTGGCCCAGTCAGTTAAGTATCTGCCTTCGGCTCAGGTCATGATCTCAGGTTCCTGGGGTCGAGTACCACATCTGGCTCCTCTGCTCAATGGCAAGTCTGCTCCCTCTCACTCTCACCCTGATCTCTCTTGACTTTGCTCTCCCTCAAAAAAAATAAATAAAATCTTAAAAAAAAGAATTGGATGCTTTACTGACTGAGCCAGCCAAGGCTCCCCTGTATCCCAGGTTTTGATCTCTCCTTTTAGCCAGCATTTCCTTGTGTCTGCTTGTGCCAGGTTTGCATGCATTGTCATAGTCACCACTTGAACCATAGGCTACTTTTCAACATACTCCTAAAGGTTTATAGTTTAAACATATTTTTTTCTCTCCAGCCTAGTAATATAAAATAATTAAAATGTACGGGGTGCACCTGGGTAGCTCAGTCAGTTGAGCATCTGACTCTTGGTTTCTGCTCAGGTCATGGTCTCAGGGTTGTGGGATTGACCCTTGTGTGTGGCTCCACGCGTAGCATGGAGTCTGCTTGTCCCTCTTTCATCCCTCACTTGTGTTCTGTCTCAAGTAAATATATAAAACCTTTATATTTAAAAAAATAAAAATGTACAGTGTGATGATTTGGTATATGCATCCTTTGTAATATAATTTTCACAATGGAAGTTCATTAAGTATCTACCACCTCATAAAATTACATTATTAATTTTTTTAAAGATTTTATTAAAAAAAAAGATTTTATTTGTTTATTCATGAGACACAGAGAGAGAGAGAGGCAGAGACACAGGCAGAGAGACACTGCCCTCCACTGTCTTATTTTAAGAAATTGCCACAGCTGCCCCAACCTTGCAAGCTACCACTCTGACCAGTCAGCAGCTATCAGTATCAAGGCAAGACCCTTTACCACCAAAAAGAAACCTGCTAGAATTTCAGATGGTTGCATTTTTTAGGACTAAAATATTTTTAAGTGTACTTTTTTTTTTTTTTTTTAAGACAATGCTATGGCATACTTAGTAGGCTATAGTGTAAACAGGGCACCATGTGGCTCAGTCAGTTAGGAGTCCAACTCTTGATTTCAGCTCAGGTCATGATCTCAGGGTCCTGATATCAAGCCCTGTGTCAGGCTCTGTGCTGTGTGTGGAGCCTGCTTAAGATGCTCCCTCTGCCCCTCCCTGTCTGCTTGAGGTTTCTCTAAAACCAAACAAAAAAAGACTATATGTAATAAACGTAACTTTTATATGTACTGGGATAACAAAAATCTCATTTGACTTGATTTATTGTGATGTTTGCTATATAGTGGTGGACTGGAACCAAACCTACAGTATCTCTGAGGTATGCCTATAAAATGCCAGGAGCTAAGGTGTGGGGGAAATGTACCATGTTAGTCAAAAGGTACAAATGTTCAGTTATAAAATGAAAAAGATACGAAGATATAACATACAGCATAGTGACTACAGTTAATAATATGTTGTATATGTGAAATGAGAGTAGATCTTAAGTGTTTCTACAAAAAAAAAAAAAATAATAATAACGTAGGGACACCTGGGTGGCTCAGTGGTTAAGCGTCTGCCTTCGGCCCAGGTCGTGATCCTGGAGTCCCAGGATCGAGGCTCACATCTGGCTCCCTGCATGGAGCCTGCTTCTCCCTCTGCCTATGTCTGTGCCTCTCTTTTTCTGTGTCTCTCATGAATGAATAAATAAAATCTTAAAAAAAAAAAAAAAAAAAGAAAGACAGTGGAGACACCTGGGTGGCTCAGTGGTTTGGCGCCTGCCTTTGGCCCAGAGCATGATCCTAGAGACCCAGGATCGAGTCCCACATCTGGCTCCCTGCATGGAGCCTGCTTCTCTCTCTGCCTATCTCTGCCTCTCTCTCTCTCTCTCTCGCTGTGTTTCTCATGAATGAATAAATAAAATATTTTTTTTTTCTTTAAGAAAATAAGACGACAATGAAGCTTGGTGCATTGACTCTTCTTTTGTAAATGATTTCTCTCTAGCACGTGATGCTGTTTTTTATAGCATTTTACTCATAGTAGACCTTTCAGAATTGCAGTCAATCCTCTCAAACCCTATTGCTGCTTTATCAACTAAGTTTATATAATATTCTAAATTATCACTGTCATTTCCACAGTCTTCGCAGCATTTTCACCAGGAGTAGATTCCATCTCTCTTTTTTTCCGAATTTTATTTTATTAAGATTCTATCTATCTATATCTATATCTATTTGAGACACAGAGAGAGAGGGGCAGAGACACAGCAGAGGGAGAAGCAGGCTCCATGCAGGGAGCCCTACGTGGGACTTGATCCTGGGTCTCCAGGATCAGACCCTGGGCCAAAGGCAGTGCTAAACCACTGAGCCACCCAGACTGTCCTTTTTTCGAATTAAAAAAAAAAAAAAAATTAACTCCAGTATAGTTAAATATAGTATTTTTTTAAAACATGTTTGAATTTTAGGTTCCATCTGAATAAACAACTTTCTTTGCTCATCCATATGAAGTAATTTCTCATCCATTCAGGTTTTATCATGAGCTTGCATTCAATCATTTTCAGACTCCACTTTTTTTTTTTAGATTTTACTTATTTGAGAATGAGAGAACAGGAGAAGAAAGAGAGGGAGAGGGATAAGCAGACTCCATGCTGAATGCAGGGCTCAATCTCAGGACCCTGACATTGTGACCTGAGCCAAAATCAAGAGTTGGATGCTTAACTGACTGAACCACCCAGGTGCCCCCAGGTTCCACTTCTAGTTCTAGTTCTCTTGCCATTTCTACCACATCTGCAGTTACTTTCTCCATGGAAGTCATGAACCCTTCAAAATCATCCATGAGGGTTGACATGAACTTCTTCCAGATTCCTGTTGATACTTTGACTTCTGGCACCCATGAATGCAGCTAGAATGTTGAATCCTTTCCAGAAGGTTCCTACTTACTTTGCCCAGATCCATCAGAAAACTCACTCTGGTAACCCTGGCCTTACAAATTGTCTTCCTCCCTTCCTATTTGAGAGAGAGAGAGAAAGAGAGAAAGAGAGTGCATGCACAGTTGCATGCGAGGGGTAGGGGTGTAGAGGGAGAATGAGGTAGTCTTAAGCAGACTCCATGCTGAGCAGGGAGCCCGGTATGGGGCTCCATCCCAGGACCCTGAGATCATGACCTGAGCTAAAAGCAGATACTTAACTAATTGAGCCACCTAGGCACCCCAACAAATTGAATTTCTTAAATAATAACACTTTGGAGTGTTGGGGTGCCTGAGTGGTGCAGTTTTTTCAGTGTCTGACTCTTAATTTCAGCTCAGGTCATGATCTCAGGGTCATGAGATCAAGTCCTGTATCAGGCTCTGTGCTCAGCTCAGGGTCTGTCTTCTACCCCTTGCACACAGGAACACACTCACTCTCTTTTTTTCTCTCTCTCCCAAACAAATCTTTGAAAAAGAAAAGAAAGAATGTCGAAATTACGTGGGCTACAGAATAGATGTTATGTTAGCAGGCATGAAAACATTAATGTCAGCATGCCTGGGTGGCTCAGTCACTTAAGCATCTGCCTTTGACTCAGGTTATGATCCCAGGACCATAGGATTGGGCCCTGCATTGGGCTCCCTGCTCAACAGGAGTCTGCTTCTCCCTATCCTTCACGTGCACGCATGCACTCTCTCTCGCGCGCGCGCGCTCTTGCTCTTGTTCTCTCAAGTAAATAAATAAAAATCTTAACAAAAACAACATTAATGTCGTTGTACATCTCCATCAGAGCTCTTGGGTGACCAGGTGCTTTGTCAATGACCAGTAATTTTTGAAATATTTTTTTCTGAGCAGTACGTCTCAACAATATGCTTAAAATATTCAATAAACCAGCACCAATAAACAGGGTGCTGTCATCCAGGCTTCGTTTTTCCATTGATAGCTCAGATAGGGTAGACTTACCATAATTTTTAAGGATCCTAGGATTTTCAGAGTAATAAATGAGCACTGGTCCCTAACAAGAGAGTCCACCTGTCCTTTGAAGCCAGGCTTGACGTCTCTAGCTATGAAAGTGCTAGATGACATCTTCCAATAGAAGGCTGTTTTGTCTGCATTGAAACTGTATTGTTTAGGGTAGCCACCTTCATGAATGATCTTAGCTAGATCTTCTGGATCACTTGCTGCAACTTCTGCATCAGCACTAGCTGCTTCACCTTGTACTTTGATGATAGGGAGATGGTTTCTTTCCTTCAACCTCATGAAGCACCCTCTGCTTTCAACTTGTCTTCTGCCAACTCACCCCTCTCAGCATTCCTAGAATTGAAGAGAGTTAGGTAGGGCCTTGCTCTGGATTAGGTTTTGGCCTAAGGGAATGTTGTGGCCACTTTGATCTTCTATCCAGACCACTAAAACTTTATATCAGTAGTAAGGCTGTTTGCTTTCTTAACATTTGTGTGTTCACTGAAGTAGCACTTTTAATTCTCTTCAAAGATTTTTTGAGGGTTTTTTTGTGTGTGTGTTCACAGCTTGGCTACTTGGCTAGCTGTTGGGCTCACGAGGCCTAGCTAGCTTTTGGTCTGTCTTGGCTTTCAACATCCCTTCCTCACCAAGCTTAATCATTTCTTTTTTTTTTTTTTTTTTTTTTAATTTATGATAGTCACAGAGGGAGAGAGAGAGGCAGAGACACAGGCAGAGGGAGAAGCAGGCTCCATGCACCGGGAGCCTGATGTGGGACTCGATCCCGGGTCTCCAGGATCGCGCCCCGGGCCAAAGGCAGGCGCCAAACCGCTGCGCCACCCAGGGATCCCGAAGCTTAATCATTTCTGTCTTTTGATTTAAACTGAAAGATGTGTGACTCTAACTTGAACACCTGGAAGCTATTGTAGGGTTATTAATTGCCGTAATTTTAATACTGTTGTGACTCAGGGAATAGAGTGGCCCAAGAGAAAGAGATAGAGGAATGACTGGTCATGGAACAATTAGAAGAGACACAACTTTTATCATTTATTGATTATGTTAAATGTCATATGGGCGCAGTTTGTGGCGCTCCAGAACAATTAAATGGTAACAAAGGTCTCTGATCACAAATCATCATAACAAGTACAGTTCTAATGGAAACATTTGAAATATTACAAAAATTATCAAAATGTGATACAGACATGAAGTGAGCAAGTGCCATTGGAAAAATGGCACCAATAGACTTGCTCCTTGCAGCATTGCCATAGACTTTCACTATGTTAGAAACACAGTATCTATGAAGCATCGTAAATCAAAATACCATAAAACTAAAATATAAATAAAAATGCCTGCGCTCTCTGTTTCTATGATTTTGGCTTTTTTTTTTTTTTTTAAACATGCCAACCTCAGTATACAAGGGTTCCTTCAACCTTTACCCTCACTAACACCTATTTCTGTTCTTTTTGAAGGTAGCCATCTTACCAAGTGTCGAGTGATACATTGTGGTTTTGGTTTGCATTTTCCTGTTGATTAGTGGGGAAGAACATTTTTTTCATATACCTGTTGGCCATTTGTAGATTTTTTTTGATAAAATGTCTATTTATGATCTTTGCCAATATATTTTTTTAAAAGATTTTAATTATTTATTCATGAGAGACATACAGAGAGAGGCAGAGAGACACAGGCAGAGGAAGAAGCAGGCTCCATCCAGGGAGCCTGATGTGTGATCTCCAGGATCACACCCTGGGCCAAAGGCAGACGCTCAACCGCTGAGCCACCCAGGCATCCCTCTTTGCCAATATTTTAATCTGATTGTTTCATTGTTACTGATTTGTATGAGCACCTATATATTTTGGATATTAACCATTATAAGGTAAAGCATTTGCAAATATTTTCTCCCATTATATTTTGTTGATTATTTCCTTTGCTGTGCAGAAGACTTTTAGTTTGATGTAGCTTGACTTGTTTATTTTTGCCTTTGTTGCCTGTGTGTTTTGTTTCCTGTCAGAAGACTCATTGTTAAGACCAGTTTCAAGGGACCTTTTTTCCCCCCAAGAAGTTTTACATTTTTTTTTTCATGTCTACGTTGAAGCCTTTAACCCATTTTGAGGTAATTTTGTGAGTGGTGTAAGGTAGGGTCCCATTTTTTTTTTCTCTCTCTTTTTGGCATATGCATATCCAGTTTTCTCAGCACCATTTATTAAAGAGATTGTCCTTTTCCTATGTGTGTTTTTGGCACCCTTGTCAAAGAGTAGTTGATTATATATGTGTTGGTTTATTTCTGGGCTTTTTATCATGTTTCTGTATGTCTGTTTTTATTCCAGTACCATAGAGTTTTGATTACTGTTTTGTTTTTTTGTTTTGTTTAAGATTTTATTTATTCATGAGAGACACAGAGAGAGAGAGGCAGAGACACAGGCAGAGGGAGAAGCAGGCTCCATGCAGGGAGCCCAACGTGGGACTCAATCCCGGGTCTCCAGGATCATACCCTGGGCCTAAGGGAGGTGCTCAGCCACTGAGCCACCCAGGCATCCCGATTACTATTGTTTTGTAGTATAGTTTGAAATCTCTAAATGTGATTCCTCTAACTTTGATCTTCATAATCAAGGTTTCTTTGGCTATTTGAAGTCATTTGTGGTTCAAATTTTAGGATTCTTTTTCTGTTTCTGGTAAAAAATGCCATTGGAATTTTGGTAAAGATTGCATTGAATTTTAGGTTGCTATATATAGTAGAAGTGTTTTAATAATAATTCTTTCAGTCCAGAAATATGGGCTATCTTTCTATTTATCTGTGTCTTCAGTTTCTTTCATTGGTGTGTTACAGTTTTCATTGTACACATCTTTCATTTCCTTAGCTACATTTATTTGCAAGTGTTTTATTTTTTTAATGCTATTGCAAATGGAATTGGTTTCTTAATTTCTTATTGAGATATCTCATTGTGGGGCAGCCTGGGTGGCTCAGGGGTTTAGCACCGTCTTCAGCCCAGGGTGTGACCCTGGAGACCCGGGATCGAGTCCTACGTAGGGCTCCCTGCATGGAGCCTGCTTCACCCTTTGCCTGTGCCTCTGCTTCTCTCTGTCTCTCTCTGTGTCTCTCATGAATAAATAAATAAAATCTTTATAAAAAGAGATTTCATTGTTAGTAATAGGCACATCTAATTTTTTATTTTTCCTTTGGCCAATTGATTGGATAGGCATTTGTTGTTTAATGCCCACATATTTGAATGGTTAAGCTTCCTCATGCTTTTTTTTTTTTAAGAGTATATTTATTTATTGAAGATTTTATGTATTTATTCATGAGAGACACAGAGGCAGAGACACAGGCAGAGGAAGAAGCAGGCTCCCTGCAGAGAATCCGATATGGACTCCCATCCCGGGATTCCAGGATCACACCCTGAGCTGAAGGCAGAGCTGCGGAGCCACCCAGGCATCCCCAGAATATCTTTTTATAGCATACTCACCCTTCTTGTGACGGTGTGAAGTGATAGAATGCCTACACGATGAAATGAAGTGAGGTGAATGATATAGACTTGTGACATAGCATTAGGCTACTATTCCTCCTGACAATACGTTACAATGAAGAAGGATCATTTGCTTTTTTTTTTTTTTGGATCATTTGCTTTTGGACCATGGTTGACTATGGTAACTGAGACCGTGGAAAGTTAAATAGATAAGGAAGGACTCCTATATTTTAAATATGATTATACAATTGCATTTATCCGAGTATTCTATATTTTCGTGTTACTAATTAGCATACTTTCATTTCAGTTTGAAGAACTGTGTTTAGTATCTTTTGTAGGGTAGGTCAAGTGGTGTTGAACTTCCTCAGCTTCTGTTTGGGAAAGTCTTTCTCCTTCATTTCTGAAGGACAACTTTACTGGTAAAGATTTTTGGTTTGCGGTTTCTTTGTTGCAGCATTTAGAACATATCATCCCATTTATTCCTTGTATTCAGTGTTACAGCGAAGAAAACTGCTCATATCCTTATGAAGGGGAGGGGAGTTCCTCCCCCCCCCCCCCCCAATGAGTTTCTTTTCTCAAGGCTGTCAAATTCTCTTTGTCATTACATTTAGACTTTTATCATATAGTTGACCTTTGAGCAACATGGGGTTAGGGGTGCTAATCTCTGTGTAGCCAGAAATCTGTGTATAACTTTTGACAGTCCCCAGAACTTAGCTACAAATAGCCTCTTCTTCACCAAAGCCTTCCTAATTAGAGTCAATTAGCCCATGTTTTGTATGTTATATGTGTACTGTATTCTTACATTAAAGTAAGCTAGAGAGGGACGCCTGGGTGGTTCAGTGGCTGAGCATTTGCCTTTGGCTCAGGGCCTGATCCCGGAGTCCCAGAATAGAGTTCTGCATCGGGCTTCCTGCGTAGGACCTGCTTCTCTCTCTGCCCCCCCCCCCCATCTCTGTCTGTCTCTCATGAATGAATGAATGAATGAATGAATGAATAAATAAATAAAATCTTTGAAATGGATAAGTAAGCTAGAGAAAATAAGATTTCTGTCCCTGCCCATCTGCCTTCTTCAGGCCCCCATAATGCAAATATTGCTGTTTCTTGATGTCCTATAGTCCACACAGACTTTCTTTATTTACCCTTTTTAAGTTGTTTTTTTTATAATTTGACTGGATGATTTCAAAAGGCATATCTTTAATTTCAGATTCATTTTTTTTGTTTGATCAGGCTGGCTATTGATCCTCTCTATTGCATTTTTCTTTTCTTTTCTTTTCTTTCTTTCTTTTTTTTTTTTTTTTTAGAAAGAGGATATCTAGCAGGCTTGGTGATACAGGGCTCCCATCTCACAACCCTGAGATCATGACTTGAGCTGAAATCAAGAGACATGTAACTGACTGAGCCACCCAGGCGCCCCTGCATTTTTCATTTCATTCATTGTATTCTTCACCATAACTTTTTCTATTAAGTTGTAATTCCAGTATAATTAACATACTATGTTCTATTTGTTTCAGGTATACAGTACAGTTATCTATCGAAAATCTTGTATTGTTTATAATTGTTTTCCTTATTTCATTGAATTGTCTGTGTTTTCTTATAGCTCACTGAGCCCCCTTGAAAAATTATTTTGATGGGACGTCTGGGTGGCTCAGCAGTTTAGTGCCTGCCTTCGGCCCAGGGCGTGATCTCGAAGTCCTGGGATCAAGTCCCACATCGGGCTCCCAACATGGAGCCTGCTTCTCCCTCTTCCTATGTCTGCCTCTGTCTGTCATGAATAAATAAAATCTTTAAAAAAATTTATTTTGAATTCTTTAACAATTCCTAGATTTGCATTTCTTTGGGGTGACTGATCAATTACTGTGTTCCTTTGAAGGTGTCCTGTTTCCTTGATATTCTTGTGTTTCTTTAGCCTTGCGTTGATGTCTGTACATTTCATGGAGTAGTCACTTTTTCCAGACTTTACAGAAAGGTTTTGAACAGGAAAATCTTTGTCTGTCTGTTGATGTGAATGCACCAGCTCGGTGGAGTGTGGCAAGTCTGAGTATAAGATGGTCAAGAGGCTTAGTCTGTGCAGCTGTTACCTGAGATCAGTGTCAGCAAAGATTGTAGGAATCCAAGGCTGTGTGTGTCCATAGTAGTAGAGAATGTTACTGGGAACCTCCTGATCTCTCTCTCCCACTGGAAGTGTTTTGGCTGTGGTGTTCCTTTGATGCCAAGTCCAGCTCTTGGGTGTCTTTGTGGTGGTTTTATTTATTTTTTATTTTTTTATTTTTAAAAGATGTTATTTACTTATTGATTAGAATACACACAGAGAAAAAAAAAAAAAAGAATACACAGAGAGGAGAAAGAAAGAGAGGCAGAAACACAGGCAGAGGGAGAAGCAAGCTCCATGCAAGGAGCCTGACGTGGGACTCAGTCCCGGGTCTCCAGGATCATGCCCTGGGCTGAAGGCAGTGCTAAACTGCTGAGCCACCGGGGCTGCCCTTTGTGGTGGTTTTAACATTGGAGTGTGATGTGCAGGCACCAATGGATCAGGTAAGGGTCTGGGTTCTAGAATGTGAATAGGTAGAGCAATAGCAGTTCTAGGATCCCAGATTCTGAATAGCCTATAGCAGTGATGACTTGCTGTGTGAGATGCAGTTGTACACTAAGCATTGATGGAGTCTGTGACTGGAGCATAGGTACTCTCTGTCTCTGGTCCTAAGGAGCTCACTAGCCCACAACAGCCATGGATCTGGTGCCTCGACCTGGGCACTCAGGTGACAGCTATGCAGTCAGGTTATGAAATATAGGCATCCATGGAATAGTTGCAATGCTGGCATCCAGGATATATGCAGTGTTGATGTGAGTGGCAGCTCTGCCCCTGGAATGGAAAATGGCTCCCTTTTCGGGGGGAGAGGGCAACTCAGCATATTATTCTCTGGCAGGTTTCTGGTGATAGCTTTTGATTACCTTAGTGCAAAAGCTGCTGGGGTCTTCTGCAGAGCAGACATATGGGGTCCATGCCTATAAACACTTGGACCCCTCTGCTGTGTAATCTGTGATGTTCTGCTACTGTAGCAGGACTTATTGAGGTTCTCTGCAGCAAAGGATGCTGAGGTCCCCTGCATAGTAGGGGACTATAATGGCATCAGCTCTTTGGCTGACACAGTTGCCATCCTTCTTATTTTCTGCCTATATCCATATGTCTTCACTAAGCCGGTGTCCCCATTGATCCTTTTTGTGTGGTGGTTATTATTGTGTGCTCTGTTGTGTCACTGCGTATTTAATATTTTATTTATTTATTTATTTATTTATTTATTTATTTATTTATTTATTTATTTATTTATTTGACAGAGAGCAAATGCATAAGCAGGGAGAATGACAGAGGGAGAGGGATAAGCAGGCTCTCTGCTGAGGAGGGAGCTGGATGTGGGGCTCAATCCCAGGACCCCAAGATCATGACCTGAGCTGAAGGCAGATATTAACTGAGCCACCACCCAGGTGCCCTTTTTAAAAAATTTTTTTATTATTTATTTATTCATGTGAGAGACAGAGGGAGAGAGAGAGGCACAGACACAGGCATAGGGAGAAGCAGGCCCCATTCCATGCAGGGAGCCCAATGTGGGACTCGAACCCGGGTCTCCAGGACCACACCCAGGACTGAAGGTGGCGCTAAGTCACTGAGCCACCCGGGCTGCCCTTAATTGGCCACTTAAACCTTCCAAGGGCAAAGGCTGTTATGCTGACATTACTTACCTTGCTCTCTTTTGTGCTGAATAGCCCTGGGGCGGGGCTGGCTATTCATTTGTCCTGTTTTTCCCTTAGGACTTGTATTGTCCATGTCCCATGTAGTTGTTCAAGGCTTATAGGGAAGAATCTTTTTTGTTTTTTTTTTTTTTTTACAAACAAATTGGGGGGGATCCATGGGTGGCGCAGCGGTTTGGCGCCTGCCTTTGGCCCAGGGCGCGATCATGGAGACCCCGGATCGAGTCCCACATCGGGCTCCCGGTGCATGGAGCCTGCTTCTCCCTCTGCCTGTGTCTCTGCCTCTCTCTCTCTCTCTCTGTGACTATCATAAATAAATAAAAATTAAAAAAAAAAAAACAAAAAAACAAACAAAAAAACAAATTGGGGTTATTCCTACCACTACCCCACTTATTGTCTTTTTTTTTTTTTTTTTTAAGATTTTATTTATTTATTCATGAGACACACACACAGAGAAGCAGACACACAGGCAGGGGGAGAAGCAGGCTCCATGCAGGAAGCCTAAAGTGGGACTTGATCCCGGGTCTCCAGGATCACACCCCGGGCTGAAGGTGGCACTAAACCTCTGAGCCACCAAGGCTGCCCAGGGAAGAATCTTTTGTGTATCACAGGATGGACAGGACTCCAGACATGGCAAAGTAGACTCAGAGCAATGTCGTCCTGATCAATGACTGGAAAGAGTGTTCAGGTCATACCAGATTCCCCATGGTGAACCTGTCTTTATTCACCCACACTGTCATGCCATTTCAAGTGGCCACACTTCATTGCTACTTTTTCTTCTCCATTTTGACATTTTGCCAATCCCCTGACTTCCAGCACAGGGATAATCTCCACTTCTCTGGACCCCACATTGTACCCATTTCTCCCACTGTTCTTTCTGTGTACTCCAGCATTGGCCATGAGATGTTCATGTATCCCTAAATTGACGTTGAACAGTAGCTAATCTGTTGCAGTTAGATTTTAATGGGCTTGGATGCATGCTTTTACCCAGCCTCACATCAGCAGTAGCAAAGGTCCTGCCAAAGACTGTTGACAGGGAAATCAGTTGTAATCCTTGCCTCTTTTTCTTGTCTCATACCCTGTCTTTGTATCCTTCCCCTGGTGAGGTCACCATTCTGTGACCTTTGGGGTCAAGTAATGCACAGTGGCTGCCCCTTCAACTGAATTCCAACTACGGTGTCTGGAAAAGTATGCCATAAACTCATGCCTAAATGAGATGGATGCATATATGTCATGTGCTCACCCCCTCGCTATAATCACGAATCTCACCAGTGTATCTTTGCGTTCAGGTTGCTGCTGTGGAGCAGAGGATGTGGAGGCACCTTGTGAACAGAGCATTTCTGTAGGTGTGTCACAGGACAGAACGCCCAGGGCAGCTCTGACTTTCCGGAAGACCCACCCTTGTGAGATGTGTGGTCCAGTCTTGAGAGATATTTTCCACTTGGCTGAGCACCAGGGAAAAGAAAACAGCCAAAAACTGTTGAGGTGCGGGGCATGTACAAAAAGATTTTATTTCAGCATAAAGTTTCAACAGCAGCAGGAGCAGCATGTGGGAGAGAAACTGTTGAGAAACAGTGTGGACAGGGCCTCTTTTGTGAAGAGTTGCGGAATCTTTGATTCAGGAAAGCCCTTTACCTGTGGAGAGGTTGAGAAGGACTTCCTGCCTGGCTCAGGGCATCTGCAGCAAGAGGCCACTCATGCTGGGGAGAAGCCAAACACAATCACACAGTGCAGGGGAACTTTACAAAGCAGAAAAAGTCATTACACCTGGGGAGAATGCAAGAAGGACTTTGGTCCAAAACACACACTTGTTCAGGACCACTGTTTTGTATGCAGTGAATGTGGGAAAACATTCAGGTACAAGTCTTCATTTGCTATACACCAGAGATTCCATACTGGAAAAAGACATCATGAGTTTGGTGAATGTGAAAAATCCCTTCGGCAAAGCTCAACCCTCAGTCAACATGGAAAGACTCACACTGGGTCCAGGCAATACAAGTGTAGCAAATGTGGGAAGTCCTTTTGTCACAAATCTGTCCTCATTCATCCCCAGAGATGGCATAATGGAGAAAATGTGTGCAGTGAATGTGCAGAGTCTTTTAGCCATAGCTCAGTGTTGATTCCATGTAGAGTTCAAACTGGAGAAAGGCCTTATAAGTGTAATGACTGTGCAAAATCTTTTACCTCTGTCTCTGCCCTCAGTTATCATCAGAGATCTCACACAGGAGAAAGGCCTTATGAGTGCAGTGAATGTGGGAAATCTTTTATCTCTAGGTCTGACCTCCGTTATCATCAGAGAGTTCATTCTGGAGAAAGGCCTTATGAGTGCAGTGAATGTGGGAAATCTTTTATCACTCGTACTGCTCTCCGTTATCATCACAGAGTTCACACTGGAGAAAGGCCTTATGAGTGTAGTGAATGTGGCAAATCCTTTACTCGAAGAAATAACCTCATTATACATCTAAGAGTTCACTCAGGTGAAAGACCTTATGAGTGTAGTGAATGTGGGAAATCTTTTACCTTTAGCTCCAGCCTGCGTTATCACCACAGAGTTCACACTGGAGAAAGACCTTATGAATGTAGTGAATGTGGGAAATCTTTTAACAATAGGTGGACACTCATTCGACACCGAAGAATTCACACAGGAGAAAAGCCTTATGTGTGCAGTAAATGTGGGAAGTCTTTTACTTGTAGCTCTACTCTCCAGTATCATCATCGAGGTCATCTTGGAGAAAGACCTTATGAGTGTAATGAATGTGGGAGATCTTTTACCACTAGTTCTGCCCTCCGTTATCACCAGAGAGTTCATACTGGAGAAAGGCCTTATGAGTGCAGTGAATGTGGGAAATCTTTCATTTCTAGGTCTGACCTGCATTATCATCATAGAGTTCATTCTGGAGAAAGGCCTTATGAGTGTAATGAATGTGGGAAATCCTTTATCCGAAGAAATAACCTCATTTTACATCAGAGAGTTCACACAGGAGAAAGGCCTTACAAGTGTAGTGAATGTGGGAAATCTTTTAATAATAGGTGGACACTTATTCAACACCAGAGAGTTCACACAGGAGAAAAACCATATGTGTGCAGTGAATGTGGGAAATCTTTTACCTGCAGCTCCACACTTTGTTACCATCAGAGAGTTCATGAAGGTAAAAGGCCTTATGAATGCAGTGAGTGTGGGAAATCCTTTACCTCCAGTTCTACTCTCCGTTATCATCAGAGAGTTCACACAGGAGAAAGGCCTTACAAATGCAGTGAATGTGGGAAATCTTTTACCTTTAGTGCCAGCCTTCGTTATCATCACAGAGTTCACAGTGGAGAAAGGCCTTATGAGTGCACTGAATGTGGGAAATCCTTTAAAGATAGATCACAATTCAATAAACACCAGAGAACTCACACGGGAGAAAGACCTTACGAGTGCAGTGAATGTGGGAAGACTTTTAGCCAAAAATCTTCTCTGTCAATACACCAGAGAATTCATAATAGTGAACGATCTTATGAGTGTAGTGCTTGTGGGAAATCTTTTACATCTATCTCTGGCCTTGGTTATCATCATAGAGTTCATAAGGGAGAAAAGCCTTATCAGTGTAGTGAATGTGGGAAATCTTTTACCAATAGCTCAATACTGATTCGACACCAGAGAGTTCACACAGGAGAAAGGCCTTATGTGTGCAGTGAATGTGGGAAATCTTTTACCAGTAGCGCTACCCTTTCTTATCATCAGAGAGTTCATGCAGGTAAAAGGCCTTATGAATGCAGTGAATGTGGGAAGTCTTTTACCTCCAGTTCCACTCTCCGTTATCATCAGAGAGTTCATGCAGGAGATAGGCCTTATGGGTGTAGTGAATGTGGGAAATCTTTTATCTCTAGCTCCAAACTACGTTATCATCAGAGAGTTCACACTGGAGAAAGGCCTTATGAGTGCAGTGAATGTGGAAAATCCTTCAGGGATAGTTCACAATTCAGTCAGCACCGGAGAGGTCACACTGGAGAAAGGCCTTATGAGTGTGGTGAATGTGGGAAATTTTTTACAAGAAAATCTACGCTCTCTCAACATCAGAGAGTTCACACTAGAGAGAAGCCTTAGGTGTGCAGGGAATGTGCAATTTCCTATTCACTATAACAACACTGGAGGGAACTCTGAGGAGCCATCTCTCTGAACTGAAATTCAGCTAAACATGCAGTGGTATATTCCTTGTAAGTTTTAGTTCTGTAATAAACTTATGTAAATATGTTGCACTTTCTAAACCGTCCAGGGCTCTTTTCCAGATTTATCTCACTGCTAGATTTTGTAGCCAAAGCCTTTTCACCTCTCCCACTTCGGAGGTCTAAAAAGTGTGCATCAGTCACCACTACAATGTATTCAGGGAAGCTGGCCTTTGTTCTCCCATGATTTAGAACAAATTAGAAGTAACCTGAGCCCTGAAGGATCAGCTTTCCTGTCTCCTTAACTACCTTAGGCATGGACCTGAATCAGTGATGACCCAGAGAATATGAGTTTGGCTGGCAGCTTACAGAGAATGACTACCTTTTTCAGGGACATGTTTTTCCAGCTTCCCAGTGAAATAGTAACTACTGCACATTGCTTTGGCTTATGTGATGTTCAAGGCCTTACTTTTTAAGTCTTAATCTTGGATGTTTTGCTTACTGTTTGGGGTAGTTTATAAGTGGATCTGGGCTCAACAAGCAGTACTGGGTGAGCTTTTTAGGAGTCTCAAATTGTGCTTGAGGAGGGAGAGGAGGATGGCAGAAAATAACTTGCCAGTGTTGATCAAATGTGCATTGCTGCCCCACAGCCTCTGAAAAACTGCAGGGCTTTCTGGTTTTTATTTGAAATCCTAGATGCTTCGTGTTTTAGGAGTCTCAGTGATTGGGACGCCTGGGTGGCTCAGCAGTTGAGTGGTTGCCTTTGGCTTACAGTGTGGTCCTGGAGTCCTGAGATGGAGTCCCACATGGGGCTCCCTGCTTGGAGCCTGCTTCTCCCTCTGCCTGTCTCTGTCTCTGTCTCTCTGTCTCATGAAAAAATATAAATCGCAAAAAAAAAAAAAAAAATGATGACTCAAGGAGGAGGCAAGTGTGAGACCCTCAGATGCTTCTGAAAGCATAATTTTTTTCTCCTTACTCAAAGGAGACCTCACAGGGGATGTCAGCACTGTTGAGTTATATTCCCTAGCTTTACAAACAGCTATGTGCCCTGATGTCCGCAGCCTAATTGGGCTAGGGTCACTGGTTGTAAGATCACAGGGGGCAGGGGAAACCATAATTGCTACAGAAACACTGCTTAATAGGAAGTGGAGGAGACCGCAGCCAACTAGATGGAATATGCCTCTTCTAAAAATGGATCCGGACACGTTTCTGTAACAGTGATTTTGCAAGGTTAGTGTGTACACAAATCTCAGGACCTCCAGGTATGATTATCTTGTGTTAGGTATAATTATTGTTGGAGAAAAAAATAAAAACTAAAATAATCAAAAGGTTCTGTGGTTTCCTCTCTGTGATGTCTGCTTCAAAGCCACTACCACTGAGTCAGGGGAAAAAAAGATAAAGGGTAATCTATATTCCTGGAATATGACACTTGTGACCCAGAAAGCATTCCTGTTGACTTGTATGGAAATACTCTTGTTCTCCACATTTGCTGCCACTAAGGTAATACCCCATAGGCATGAGAAAGAGGGATGGAATCGGTGTGGGGTGGCCAAACCAATTTCCCAAAAAGAGTGGGACATAGACATTTTGAGCCATTTTTAAAGCTTTGTTAAGTAAGGCATAGTTTATATTTTCTACCTTGCATGTATTTACCGTGTAATTTGGTAAATTTTGACATAGTTATGAACTTATGAAACCATCATCATAGTCCTGTTAATAACTTTATCTGTCACATGTTTACCTCCTGTTCTTTTATAATCTCCCTTGCCCCTCCCACTTCTCCAGGTAACTACTGATTTACTTTTACAATAGATGGATAGTTTTGAATTTTTTAAATTTATGTTTGGAATTGATAGTTTTGATTTTTTGTTTTTATTGTCAAAATTACTTTGAGATTCATCAGTGATATGAGTAGTGTTTTTTTTTTTTTTTTTTTTGCTGAGTAATATTTTTGGATATACCAGTTTATCCATTTATCTGTGTGTGTTTGAGGATTTGGTTTATTTCTAGATTCTGATTATTGAAGATAAAGCTAGTGTAAACATCTGTGTTCTTTATGTGAATGTATGTTTCTTTGATGTTTTGTCAGTAACTTAGTGTATAATGTCTGGGTCATAGAGTAGGTAAATGTTTTACTTTTTGATTGTATCTTTTGCCTTTTCCCAGCAGTGTAGGAGTTCCAGTTCATCCACATTCTGAACATTTGGTTTGGCTAATTTAATTTTAGGCCTTTTAATAAGTTTTTAGTGTAATGTTATTTTGTTTTAATTACATTTCTGTAAGGATTCACAATCATTTTTTCCAATGCTTATTTGCTGTCTACACCTTTGGTAAAATGCATGTATCTTTTTCCTATTCTTTGAGTTTTAGCTATTTTCCTTTAACAGATACAACAATGAAACAAGTGTGTTTCTGCGTGCATGCACTACTCACAATGGAATGGACAGCTGTACGCTTTCAAATTTTTTCTGCATTGTTAACATATTCTTTGTCACATTCTTTTAAAAAAGATTTTATTTGGGGAGAGAGTGAGCAAGCAGTGGGGGAAAGGGCAGAGGGAGAGGGAGAGGGAGAAGCAGCTTCCTTGATGAACAGGGATCCCAGCCCAGAGCTCAATCCCAGGACCCTAGGATCATGACCTAAGCCGACGGCAGACACTCAACTGACTGAGCTACCCAGGCGCCCCTCTCCATCACATTAAGTCCAGTCATTGGGGAATGCATTAAAGCCTTGCTTTTTAGTGGCTACCTATTTTTCTTTATCACCATTGGGGTTGGTGGGTTGGAGCAGATGGGGGACAAGATTGGATCAGTATGGGCTGGGTTTTCCTTTGAGTCCCAAAGCCTGCCTAGGGGGTGATGTAGAGGTCACTAATCAGATTTCCCAAGTCTTTGTCCAGGGTCCCTAGGTTTAATTCCTGGATTTTGGGCCACTGTAAGGACCCACAGGCAAAAGCCCCTATCCAGGGCCTGTTTCGAAACCCTATGTACAGTGGGATTAGGAGTGGCCCTAGCCCTGATCCATTGGGAATTGTGAAGAGCTGAGGTATTCATTCCTATAGAGCTGTACCTGTGGGGAATGTCCTAGAGCCAGGCACCTGTAGCTCTCCCTGTTACCACCAGACTGCTATGCCACCAGGTGTGTCAGAAAGAAATAGAGCTGCTCAAGAGCCCCTGATCCAGGTCAGTCCCTAGGGGGAGGAGGGGGTCTGCACAGTAGGTCTCAGTGTGGTTTACTGGGAATATCTGGACAACTCCCTAGAGCCCCTTGAGCCTCAGTCTGCTATGACACAGAAGTGATGATGGTGTTTACCCTGGTCCCTGGGGCCATTAATAAAAATAAAACACTGAGCACTTAAAGAATTCCATGGGATTTTGAGCTTGTATATGATGTTTTTATATCAAGTTTTTAATATAAATATTTCCATAACTTTCCTTTTCACATTTCTCTTACTCTGCTTAACTCTTACTGATGTTTATATCACATTAATAATATCCTAGTGTTTTGTTTTTTAAGATTTATTCATGAAAGACAGAGGCAGAGACATAGGCAGAGAGAGAAGTGGGCTCTTCACAGGAGCCCATTGTGGAACTTGATCCTGGATCCCAGGATCACGACCTGAGCCAAAGGCAGCAACCCAACTGCTGAGCCACCCAGGTGTCCCTAATATCCTAGTTTTGTCCATTCTATAGAGTACCACTCAAATCAATATATTTACTGTGGAGTTTTGTCCAATCCTTGTGTGTATGACCTAGCTTATTTTCTCTTCTGAATCACTCTATAACTGAGACCAAGATCATGCTCATCAATTGGTGGATTATCACAAATATTTTGAATCATTTTCTTTTTTTAAATTTATCTGAGAGAACACCCCAGTAGGGGGCGGGGGGGATTGGGAGAAGGACAAATCTATAGTTAACTGACTGAGCCACCCAGGTGCTCCAATTCATTGTCTTATGTACTGGGAGAGCTCTTCTTATGGACCTCTACTTGCCTTAACTGCCAGATTAATCTTCTTCAGGTCCTCTTTAAACAAATTTGATTTATGATGCTTAATGCAAAACATTCAATACTATTAAGGTATGTTATTCCACACACCATAGATTCTTTTTCACCTACATAGTTATATTTTGGTTCATTAAGAGTCTTTCTTTCCTAAAAATTCAACATGAGTTTTAAACTTAAAGTTTACATAGTTTAATATGTATGTAACAGAGGACTACTTACTATTTTAATGAATTCTGTTAGAGTGTACTGGAAAGTTTCCAAATACATTTTTAAAGAATTCAGTGAAAGTGGTTGATATAAAGTAGAAATGATAAATATATAACTATATAAGTTTTCTACAATTAGAATGTTTTTGAAACATTTAAAAATTTCAGTCCACCTTAGTTCTGAATGGGCTAAAGGTAAATTTTGACATCAAAAATGAAATTTCCACAAATTAATATATTGTATAGTTGTGTGTATCTCCATATGCTGGATAGTTTTCACAATAATTGCCTGTTTTAAATTTTTGCCTAATATTTTATGGCTTGTATGAGTGTTGAAAATATTATGCTACTTTTTTACATTATATGTTATTTTTGTGATTTTTCTAGTTGTCTTTGTATTTTGCATATGTTTCTATTTTTAAAAAGTGAAAAGCATATTTTGTGGTTTTAAATTGGGGTCTTGTTTTGTAATGACTTGCACATTTCAAGTGCAGGTTTGTTAAAAATCTTTGTCTTTGGGTCACCTGGGTGGCTCAGCAGTTGGGCACCTGTCTTCAGCCCAGGGCATGATCCCAGAGTCCCAGGATCAAGTTCTGCATCAGGCTCCCTGCATGGAGCCTGCTTCTCCCTCTGCCAGTGTCTGCCTCTCTATGTCTCTCATGAATAAATAAATAAAATCTTTTAAAAATAATAAAATACATTTAAAAAATTTTTTTTCCTTTTTTTTCATTTTAAAAAATTTTAATTGAGATATAGTTGACGTGTAATATATTAGTTTCAGATGTACAACATAGTGATTTGACACATACATTGTGAAATGCTCACCATACATGTAGTTACCATCTGTCATACAGAATCATTACAATATTATTGACTATATTCCCTATGCTGTACTTTTTATCTCTGTGACTTCCATATTTTATAATGGGAAGTTTGTACTAATTAATCTCCACCTATTTTGCCCATCCCCCTACCCCTTCCTCTGGTCAATTTCTCTTCTTTGTTGTTTCAGATTCCACATGTAAGTGAAGTCACAGGGTATCTGTCTTTGACATATTTCACTTAGCATAATGCCTTTATGTCCATCTTAAAAAAAAAAAAAAAAAAAAGCCTAGGGAAATGGAATGTAGACCACCACCTTGAGAACACTCCAGCAGGGCCAATGACCAGTTCTCTCAGAAGCTGGGGAAGGGCTGGACTTGTGTCTTCCGGTTCAAGATCCCGTGGCTCCCAAGGCCCTGGGAACAGAGGTCTGGCACCTGGGGCCACCAGTCCCTGACCCCGCCTCACGCTCCCTGTTCCCGAATGACAGATCCTTCCAGCCTCAGAGCCTCCTGCAGCCTCTGCTCCAGCCCGCTCCCGCACGCCTGTGCAGGGGCACTCACACTGAGCCCTGGGCCTCAGGGATGTGAGCAAGCGCCCCGCGCTCGGGTCTTCTTGAGGGTCTGGGTGGTGGGAGGGCGGCGAGGGCCCGGGGGACGAGCATCTACCGGGACCCTGGGCACGGCCTTCGCCATCGGACTCGGGAGGCGGGGCGGACACCCCCGCCGATGGCCCTAGTCCCAGGCCCTGTGAGGGGCAGCCTGGACGGCGAATTCAGCCTGGGGCCCGCCTCTCTGCCTTGGGGACGACTCCAGCAACTTGACAGTTCCGTCATGTCGGCCCGGCCCTGGCAGCCCGAGGGCAGCAAGAAGGAAGCCGCCAGGAGGAGACCGGGATTCCCCCCGTCAGCGATAAATTACCACGGAAATGATTCCTTTGGCTCAACTGCGCGCTTGATCTTGTGGGTAATGTGTTGGAGGCCCCCTAGAGCCCAATGGACGGGTTTTCTCCATTCTGACCAATTAGTGTATCGGCCAGGGCTTTCTCAAAGGATGCTGGAAACCTAAAGGGAGGGAGGGGATTTGCTTCTTGTGAACTGCAGTGAGGAGGCATAATTTAGAGAGAATACATGTCAGGGAGATAGATGATTATGAACAGGATAATTCCTCATGTTTGGAGTGCACTGTGGAGCCATGGTCCCTGAGACCCAGACCAAGAAGTCTGAGAAAGACCTTGTAGAAGAAGTCACCTTTTAAGCTACCAAGCGGATTGTTCCATGATCTGTAATTGAGTTTCAACTTCTGCAAATGTTAATCCAGGTACAATAGGTGGTGGTGTTGGTCACAATAGCACAGATACCTCCTTGCTCAGCTAAAAGATTTAAGAACTCTTCTATTATTAACAACCACTTTGGGGGGACACCTGGGTGGCTCAGTCAATTAAGCATCTGACTCTTGATTTTGACTCAGGTAATGATCTCAGGGTCCTGAGAGTGTACTCCCCTCCCCACATGCTCACTCTGTCTAAAATAAAATATTTAAAAACAACCTTGGTCAGAGTCTAAAGATCTTTTTTTTAAAGCTATTAGGAACAAATTCTATAATATCTTTCAGAGTTAAGGAGGGGTTTCTGATCATAATTCCCTTTACATTTACTCCTAACAACTATGGCCTTGCCAAAGGAAGCAAATCCTGAGCCATGAATGCCTCCTGGTAGGTATGTCTCAACAATGTAAATCCAGGGGAATTGATTGATAAGATAGATGTCTTAGTTTGCTTGCAAAAAGTTTTAGCACATATGGGAAGAAACTCTCCTAGCCTAAAGAATGAGTCATTCTAAATACCTTGCAAAGATGCTTACTGCTGGTGAAATCTTTTAGTAAGGATAGATCTGATCTAGATAATCATGGGAGGGTGATGGTGCAAATGTACTAAGATATATGTTAAGTATTTGTGTCTAATTTGGTACATATAGTTATAATTGAAGAAAGGTAAAAACAAGGCACAGGTTGTTCTGGCCATAAAAGTGGAATTTGGTAAGAGAATTCTGCAGGGGCAGTGGAGGTGGGAGGATTGATTGTAGTTTGCGTTTACATTGGAAATAGAAGAGTAGTTGGTCGCAGGGACGACCAAGGAGTCTTGAGCATCATGGGAAGATTGGGATCATTGATGGATCTAGAAGTCTGAAAGGTTACCCCTTAGCAATGGCCAGGGAAATACTAAAGCCATTGTCTTTCCAGTTCAATGCCACAGTAAAGGAAAGAAAATGAAAAAGAAAAGATTTCATTCTTGAGTCTTGATCTGACATCTTTGGTGGAAGCAGTGTACCTCAATGTCAGCTGCTTCTCTTATTTGTTGATTTTATTTGAAGGTCTCCAGCGTCTGTGCAGGACCAGAAGTCAGTTGGTGACCTTTGTGAGCCGCCTGCCCAGCCGAGAGGAGTCTTCCCACTTTCCCTTGTTACTGCCACTTTACAACAACTAGATGACCAAGCACCTGCACTGAGGAGTCTTTTTTTTTTTTTTCTTTAACTTCTTGTTCGATCTGACTAAAAGAAATGAGAATCTAAATAACATCTAGGTAGTACTTTTCGAACCTCCTTGTTCCTCAAATGTGGCAGTGAGACTCAACCAGAATGTTTGTTGAACATAACAGGTTATCAACCAACTATAAAATTCCCCTCTGAGGGGCATGATGGACCCAAAGCAGGCTGCCAATCACTCCCACAATGAAATGGGACTACACAGTCATAAAATTGGTCATCAGTGCTTTCCTGCCAGAAAGATCTCAACCAAGAGGATAAAATGTGAAAGAAGAATCAAAATGGAGTAAGCACTGCTAGTAGAATCACTCAAAACAGAGTCAGAAGGACATTGAGGAAGTAGGGCCTATGCAAGTCTCCTGTTTCTTGGAACATTGTGAACTTTTGACTTTTGTCAGTTGCAAACTCAGCTACCTCCTGGAATACATCCTTCTATTCTGGACTAAAACAGAGATAATGCAACGCCTGTTTGCCAACTCGCCAATCATCTATTAGATAGATTAAACTCTGCCAGCACCAATCGTAATTCTTTCAAAATGACATGTAACTTTGTGGTTTTTGCCTTTATAAACCTGCACTCCCTCCTGGCAATTTGGAGCATGCTTTTGATTTTGGTTGACTGTGTCTTCTGGATTGTAATCTCTAAGCCCCCAAATAAATGCTCTTGCATTTATCAGCCTCATTGTCTTCGTGGTCAACACTGCATGAGGTGAAATATTGGGTCACCCTGAAGGAGGAATATAAATATGGGTATATTTCTGTGGTTCCCACATATCTCCTCTGTATATCCAGTGACTGTGTGTCTCTCAATGAGCAGCATTTTTATCCATTTAATATCTCTTACTTGAGGGGCGTCTGGGTGGTTCAGTGGTTGAGTGTTTGCCTTTGACTCAGGTTGGCTCAGATTCCTGGGGTCCTGGAATCAAGTCCTGAATTAGGCTCCCCATGGGAAGCCTGCTTCTCCCTCTGCCTATGTCTCTGCCTTTCTTTTTCTGTCTCTCATGAATAAATAAATAAAATCTTGTTTAAAATAAAATCTCTTGGGGATCCCTGGGTGGCTCAGCAGTTTGGCGCCTGCCTTTGGCCCGGGGCGCGATCCTGGAGATTGAGTCCCATGTCAGGCTCCCGGCATGGAGCCTGCTTCTCCCTCCTCCTGTGTCTCTGCCTCTCTCTCTCTCTCTCTCTCTCTCTCTCTCTGTCTATCATGGGTAAATAAATAAATCTTTTTTAAAAAATAAAATAAATAAAATCTCTTACTTGATATCCTGACATTGATTCAATTCCTTTTAGGAATATGACATCAAGAACTGGACTCTTGGTGCATAAAGAACCCTGTCCAATCTCCTTGTGCTAAGAGAGTTGACCAAACTCTAGGATGGCTTCTAATGGCATAAGGTCTAGTCCCTAGGATAACTCCAGCTCCCTGTTGACCTCAGCCTCCATTAAAATGCCAGCCAGAGAAAGCTCAAAGCTGCCAGAACTCACTATTCTATTTAAACCTAAAGTTGGACTCCTGACCTCTTTTCCTTTGAGCATTTAGGCTCACAATTGTAAATATGTATCTCTTACACCTCTTAAGGACCTGAGAGCTCTTTTGAAATGTAATTATCAGGAAGGATAAGACCTTTGTCTCCCAATCCTTATGGGAGGATAGAATCCTAACTTCCTAACTACCAGCCAGCAAACACAGCTGCAGTAGTTCTATTTACATTGACCAACCCTTTGTGATTTTTCAGTTCTGTGACTCAACTGAACCCCTCACTCTTCATCTTCCCTTTAAAATACCTAATAGGGGATCCCTGGGTGGCTCAGCGATTTCACACCTGCCTTTGGCCCAGGACGCGATCCTGGGGTCCCACGTCGGGCTCCCGGTGTGGAGCCTGCTTCTCCCTCCTCCTGTGTCTCTGCCTCTCTCTCTCTCTCTCTCTCTCTCTCTCTCTATGTCTATCATAAATAAATAAACAAACAAATAAATAAAACACCTAATAATCACTGAAGGAATGAGAATGGAATTTAACTTTCTGCCCTACTAAAGTACTTTGTAAATAAAATGTTTTTACCACTTTAATGAAAGTGTAACTATGTTTATCTTTGACAACATCAATCTCATCAATCTCTAGTGTATGGTGCCTGGGTGGCTCCATCAGTTAAGCAGCCAATTCTTGATTTTAGCTCAGGTCATGATCTCAGGGTCATGGGATCAAGCTCTCTGCCCAGTGGAGAGTCGGCTTGAGGATTTTCCTTTTCCCTCTTCTTCCCCTCCCACCACCTGTGTGCGCTCTCTCTCAAATAAGTAAATAAATAATTAAAAAAAAATAAAGGGGAACAATGAAACAAATACTATTTGGTATAGAGACAATGGCTGCAGTGCTCAAACGTGGAGCATATTTGTAAATGGGGCTCTGAATTCCAAAACATCAGGAATCTCATAAATCCATAATTTAATCTCATTGCTGGAAAGTGATGATCATTTCTTTTGTGATTGCAAGGACTGTTCTACATGAGTGATTTTATATTATCTGTATTCATCAGGGTTCTCCAGAGAAAAGAACCAAGAGGACATTTATTATAGGAATTGGCTTATGCAATTTTAGAGGCTGACTAGTCTCAATGGGCTACTGTCCAAAAGAGTGCTCATCCTCTTTCACTAAACAAACCAACAAAAAACCCTAAGGTTTATATCTACTTAGAGCTGTCTATTCCTTTATCACCATACCTTTATACATCTAGTGTTTCCAAATATCATTTTAACTTAAAGAAAATAGGGGTTTTGGAGGAATAGGCATAATGATGAAGGGAAGTGGGCTTCCAGTTATAGAATGAATAAGTCATGAGGATGAGAGGTGGTAGTATAATTCCTGTCATAATCAACTATAAAATTGTACAGAATATAAGGAGTGGCCACTTGCAGGCATTGGACCGACCGTGTGGAGCTGTGACCCTGAGGGAAGGATGCACAATAGTTGAGGTTGAACCTCCTATTCTCCTGTAGTGCTGTTGTGCCCAAGATTGTGAATCCGAGAAACCACCAAGAAGCCGACACCAAAGCAAGTACACAAGGGTTTATTAACAAGCTTGAGCTTGGGTCCAAGTATACTCGACACAGCGGAGCAGGGACTTGGAACCCGAGGTGGGTTACAGCTGGGTTTTTATGGGCTAGTCTAGGGGATTTTCAGAAGGAGTGGAGGAATTTTTTCATTACGATATGGGGGAAAGGGTGGGGGAGTTTCTTAAGATCTGTTTCATTCCAATACGGGACTTTCTGTCTCTGTCAAGCGCGTTCTGAGCTCTGTTTTCATTCTGATATGGGACTCTCTGTTAAGGGCGTTCTGCGGTTTTTCCTGTAAAGTTCAGCTTTTATTCACAGGGGCCTGAGATGGCTGTACTTGTGCTAATGCTAAACTGGGAGTGGAATGGCCTTAATTTTCTTGGCCTCCACAGTGCACCTTCCAAACTTGCACAGGGAAGTAGAGCCCAGAGAGCAGTGGGTGGACGCAACAGAGATCATAGCTCAAGGCAGGGCAGGCAACAGGAAATCCTGCTGCTGCGTCCTTTGGGGGTGGGGGAAAGGCTTCCTTAAAAAGGGTTGGGTAGTATCTGGAGCTTTAGGCTGGGCTTTTTTGGTTCTCCCTATAGAGGTGGATACCCTCCCTCTCATATCAGAAGCCAGATGCACACAGGAACAACCAGCCATTGAATCCCAGCTTCCTCCTCCAGTGGGAGTGTCTTCACTGTTGGCACCAGAGGCTGAGTCCCCACTTCTCCTTTGAGAGGCTGATGTCCCTAAGGAGTTTTAGTCCCATGTGTCAGGACAATCTCAGGGCAAGATACAACTGGCACACTGTGACCTTACTAGACACTATGTTGGGCACTAAAGCCAATCCTGACCCCAACCACCAAAGTGTGAGAGTTGTGGGTTCTCCAGGCCTAGTATGGCATCACCAGCATCCTGGCCTTCATAAAATACTATCTGTCTCTGCTTCTCAGTCCTGGTGACCCTTGAGAGCAGCCTGACCAGCAAGGAAAGATTCTGAACTCCAAGAGTTTCAATGGCCTGGGAGGAGGGGCCCTGTGGGAACCCAGGGTTGGGTTGATAGGCTGGGTCTAGCTGGAAGGTTTGGAAACAAAATGGAAAACAGTTTTCACAAAGAGGCAGCTTTAAGTGCACGAAGTATGGAGATGAGAAAGTATCAGGGGTAAAATTAAGAAGTGACTCTAGGTTGTCCGAGATATATTAAGTGAGAAAATCAATGTATGGATCAGTATACAATGTATGACTTGATTTGTGCCAAGAAAAAAAAAACAAACGTGTTAGAATATGTTTGAATACAGATATAGGCACAGATTGATGTGCACATGTGCAGATATGATTCTAAAAGAATAATCCCAGAGGCACCTGGGTTGCTCAATCAGTTAAGCATCTGACTCTCAGATCAGGCCTTGATCTCAGGGTCATGAGTTCAAGACCTACATTGGACTTCATGCCGGGTGTGTAGCCTACTTTAAAGTAAAATAAAATAAAATAAAATAAAATAAAATAATAAAATAAAATAAAATAAAATAAAATAAAATAAAATAAAATAAAATAAATAAAATAAAATAAAATGAAATGAAATAATGAAAAAATAAAATAATAAAAAATAATAAAATAAAATAATAAAATAAAAATAAAATAAAATAAAATAAAATAAAATAAAATAAAATAAAATAAAATAAAATAAAATAGGTCAGCCCCAGTGGTTTAGTGGTTTAGTGCCACCTTCAGCCCAGGGCATGATTCTGGAGACCCAGGATCGAGTCCTATGTCACTGTGTGGAGCCTGTTTCTTCCTCTGCCTGTGTCTCTGCCTCTCTGCCTCTCTGTCTCTCTGTCTCTGTCTCTCTCTCTCTCTCTCTGTCTCTAATAAATAAATAAAATCTTTTAAAAAATAAATAAATAAAATAAAGAACCCCAAACTATAAATTTCATTTTTCCTCAGGAGCTAGAAGGATCAGAGACTATTCATAGTCTATTTTATAAATGTATGTAATAAAGTACCTCTTTATTTTTATTTTTTTAAAGATTTTATTTATTCATTCATGAGAGATACTGAGAGAGAGAGAGAGAGAGAGAAGCAGAGACACAGGCAGAGGGAGAAGCAGGCTCCAGGCAGGGAGCCCAATGTGGGATTCGATCCCCGGACTCCAGGATCACACCCTGGGTGGAAGGCAGGTGCTCAACCGCTGAGTCAGCCAGGGATCCCCTTTTTTTTTTTTTTTTTAAGATTTTATATATTCATTCATGAGGGACACACACACACACAGAGAGAGAGAGGCACAGACACAGGCAGAGGGAGAAGCAAGCTCCATGCAGGGAGCCTGATGTGGGACTCAATCCTGGGTCTCCAGGATTACACCCTGGGCTGAAGGCGATGCTTAACCACTAAGCCACCTGGGCTGCCCATAAAGTACCTCTTTAATAAAAACTTGAAGATTTAACATTTTATATATTTTTTAAAGTTTTGGGAAACAAACATACACTGATGCATTTCTGCAGACTCAGGGCAAAATTCTTGCAGATTCATAAAGGATTCCTTTTTTTTTTTTTTTTTTTAAGGATTCCTATTATTACAAGAATCAAAAAAAAAAAAAAACACAAACAAGAATTATAGGGACCTTATACACAGGAATCACAAGAGAAGGATGGACTCTTTCTTGCTCATATGCATCAAAATCACCTTGATTAGGGCACCAGGTTGGCTCAGTCCTTTGAGCATCTACCTCTTGATTTCAGCTCAGGTCATGATCTCGGGGTCCTAGGATTGAGCCCTTCATAGGGCTCTGAGCTCAGTGGGAGTTATTCTTGGGATCTCTCTCCCCCTCCATCTGCCCCTCTCCTCACTCATGTTCTCTTTCTCAATTAATACATTTAAAAAAAAAAATCACTTGAAGGAGAATCCCTGGGTGGCTCAGTGTTTAGTGCCTGCCTTTGGCCCGGGGTGTGATCCTGGAGTCCTGGGATCGAGTCCCGCATCAGGCTCCTTGTAGGGAGCCTGCTTCTCCCTCTGCCTGTGTCTCTGCCTCTCTCTCTCTCTCTCTGACTCTCATGAATAAATAAATAAAATCTTAAAAAAAATAAATAAAAAAATCACTTGAAGAGTGAAGAGTAAGACAGATTCCAGGGCCTGACTTCCAGAGTTACTGATTTAGTTGGTCTGCATTCAGAAATGAGAAGATGCAAAAAAAAAAAAAAAAAAAAAAAAAAAAAAAAAGAAAAAAGAAAAGAAAAGAAAAGAAAAAAGAAATGAGAAGATGCATTTCCAGTAGGTTCCCAAGTGACTGTGAAGGCAAAAGTCCGAAGATCAAACTGGGAAAACCAGGGTTGTATGAAATCCAGCCTGGTTCTGGCCCAGAGTCCACCAAGGTGGGGAATTGTAGGCTTCAAGAGGTACACCCAAGTGTTCTTACCTGCATCCTCTGAGTATCTCTACAGTGAGGAAACCAGATGAATGAACTGGGCTCAAGTCCTGCACCCTCCACTCCTGCTGAACCTTGTGAGGGCTCTACCCAGCAAAGCCAGTCACCTGCTTCTTCTGCTCCAAACTTATTTTAAAAACACCCATATGGTTCATTCCTTATCTCTTTAAAATGTTTTCTCAATGGCCTTATGAAGAAGAATCTCCCTCCCCCCCCCTTACTGTGCTACGTAATATTACATTCTATTGATCTCTTGTTTTCATTGTTTTACCACATGCTAACTTACTATGTTACTTCATTATTTTCTTTCATATTACCTGCCTATTTTATTTGAAGAATGTAAGCTGCAGCCCGGGTGGCTTGGCAGTTTGGTGCCGCCTTTGGCCCAGGGCGTGATCCTGGGGACCCGGCATTGGGTCCCCGCGTCGGGCTCCCTGCATGGAGCCTGCTTCTCCCTCTGCCTGCGTCTCTGCCTCTCTCTCTCTGTCTCTCATGAATAAATTAAAAAAAAAAAAAAAGACTGTAAGCTGCATGTAGACAATAGTTTTTGTCTCTGTGTCCCAAGGTCTCCCATTCACGTATAGTACTACCTGAAACTGAGTACTTGCTCAATGAACACTTGTTGAAGTTGTGAATAAATAGGACACCTCAGCTTCTTATTCATTTTTACTAATCTGGCTACAGTAAATATCCCTTTCAAGTCTCCCTAGAAGCTGGTATTTCTCAATGTTTTCAGGAATAAAAGCCCTGATAAAAATTCTCCATGATCCTAACTTTCTTCAGACTTTCCTGATGTTTCCTCAGAGCTGTGTCTGACACTGTCTTGAATAACTGCATAAACCTTATAACTAATGTTCTGAAATTTGCATTTAAAAACACTTTCTGAGATAATCTCAATTCCCCATTCAGAACCATCCCTGCAACCACTGGAAGATAATAATCACTTTGGAGTAAAAAGAGGAGATCATGGGATTCAGGTGCCTCATCTCAGAATTCAGATGCTCCCTTTCTACTTTGACCTTTACAAAATAGCAACATTAGGGTAAGAGAGGGTTTTGTGTTGGTCTCAGCCTATCAATAATGAGGCAATCAGCTAGGAATGCCTGAGGTTCAGTACTACTTGTGGCAAGCCCTCATAGATACTTCTCTGGAGCTAATGTCGTGGCTGGACTACCCCTCATGATTTTTTATTATGATTTCAGGACACACCTCAGGGAAAACCACCAAGAACTTTGAAAAACCAAGATTTATTACTCACAGGTAGTGAAGGATACAAGGCACACACAAGGGCCACACAAGGGGGTCACCAGTAGAGATAGGGAGGGGTGTGAACCTGGAGCTCTGCCTTGATTATGGCCATGTATGGGCTGCCAAGGGTTTCACAGGTCCCCTCTTTGTTGGAGAATTTAAAACATATGAGTGGGAATTGTGTCACAAAGGGAAAAACAGGGTCACTTAAGTGATTGGTTATTTAGGCTGCCTGGGACTTTACACCAGTTCATTTGACTAGTAGCTATGTTAAAAAGCCAGCAATATGGGATGCCTCAGTGGCTCAGCGGTTGAGCGTCTGCCTTTGGCTCAGGGCGTGATCCTGGAATCCCGGAATCAAGTCCTCCACAGGCTTCCTGCACGGAACCTGCTTCTTTCTCTCTCTGTCTCCCTCTCTCTCTGTCTCTCATGAATAAATAGATAAAATCTTAAAAAAAAAAAAAAAAAAAGCTGGAAATATGCTTTTTCCAGATGGATGTCTTTGAAATTGATGTCTTGGCAATCAAAAGTTTGTCAAGTCCTAGCACTACAGGGAGGGGTGAATAGGTGGAGCACAGAGAATTTTTGGATCAGTGAAGCATCTCTATATGATATTATAATGGTGGATACTTGTCAGTATACATTTGTCTAAATCCATATACTGTATACCATGAGTGAATCGTATACAACTGTGGGCTTTGGGTGATAATGATATGTCAGTGAAGGTTCATAAATTGCAACAAATACAACACTCTGGTGGAGGTATACTGGTAATGGGGGAGCTTCGGTTGGGGGAGGGGGCAGAGATATAGGGGAAATCTCTGTACCTTGTGCTTAATTTTGCTGTGATCCTAAAACTGGTATAAAAAATAAAATCTAGGGATACCTGGGTGGCTCAGTGGTTGAGCGTCTGCCTTCAGCTCATGGTGTGGTCCTGGAGTCCTGGGATCAAGTCCCACATTGGGCTCCCTGCATGGAGCCTGCTTCTCCTCTGCCTCTCTCTCTCTGTCTCATGAAAAATAAATATAATCTTTAAAAAATAGGGGATCCCTGGGTAGCTCAGGGGTTTAGGACCTGCCTTTGGCCCAGGGCATGATCCTGGAGTCCCGGGATCAAATCCCGCTTCGGGCTTCCTGCATGGAGCCTGCTTCTCTCTCTGCCTCTCTCTCTCTCTCTCTCTCTCTCTCTCTCTGTGTCTCTCATGAATAAGTAAAATCTTTAAAAAAATAAATTTATTACAAAAAAAAGATAGCATTGGTTAAGTTACTCTCAGATTGAGATGTTTCTCAGATTGCTAAAAGAATCGAGTGTATCTTAGTATATGGAATAAAAAATGTGGATAAAAAGTGTTTTTCAGTATGTGGGTCACAATCCTTGATGATATAGGCAAAGGAGAAATTTTCTATGGGATTCAGACACAGAGCTTGTCCACCGGCTTCAGGGCAGTCTAACATCCCTCTTCTTCCTTCCCAGTCATGGCCCTCTTTGGAGTCTTTTCTATTCTTCCTGACCAAACATAATGAAATGCTGAATAGCACTTCAAGCCACAGCATTTGAAGAGCAATAACATAACGTTTCCAGCTATTCAAGGACTCATTGTATTTATTTTTTTCTATTTTTTTTAAAGATTTTATTTATCCATTCATAGACACAGAGAGAGGCAGAGACACAGGCAGAGGGAGAAGCAGGCTCCATGCAGGGAGCCCGATTTGGGACTCGATCCCGGGTCTCCAGGATCACACCCCAGGCTGCAGGCGGCGCCAAACCGCTACGCCACCAGGGCTGCCCTCATTGTATTTAGTTTTAAAAGATTTTCTTTATTTATTCATGAGAGACAGAGAGAGGCAGACAGGCAGAGGGAGAAGCCGACTCCATGCAGGGAGCGCTATGAGGGACTCCATCCCGGGACTCCAGTATCACGCCCTGAGCAGCCTCTCAACCGCTGAGCCACCCCGACGTCCCATGTACTCATTTTATGACTCATTTTATGACTGACTGATTATGGGATGATTAGGCCATTTATGTTAAATAGATCTGGGAGCATCTCAAATAAGATTTTTATCCTCTTTTTTTTTTTTTTTTAAGATTTTATTTATTTATTCACGAGACAGAGAGAGAGAGAGAGAGAGAGAGAGGCAGAGACAGGCAGAGGTCTAAACCGCTGAGCCACCCAGGGATCCCCGGTTTTTATCCTCTTGAGGCATGCTGACTTTATGGAGTCTGAAACAATGTCTTTTCTCCGCCTTTGACACAGGCAAAGCCTCTACCTTCCTTGAGGTAGGAGGAATACTACTTTCCAGCTTCCCTCTTAGTGCCGTGCAGTCAATGCTCTGGTTGGTCAGGGTGGAGAACACCCTTCCCAGCCACCTCCAGAGCTCCGGGACTACATTACCCAGAAGGTTCTGCATTGAGAGGAGGCGATAACTGATCAGGACGAGGCGTATCTGTGCTTGCGCATGGCATCGGGGCGGAACTTCCGGCTTCCTGCGGCTGTTCGGCGTAGTTTGCAGTTTTCGGAGATCCTTTCCGCAGGGCTGAGGAGTAGGTGACGGAGCCGAGTAGATGTGAAAAGAGTCGTCCTCAGGGCAGAGACTTGGCGCACGGCTCTGCGACGCCGCCCGGGCTGCGCCTTACGGGGGCGGGACAGGGACCCCCAGCCCGGTGTCCGCTCCGTCTACAGAGTCCGATGGCGGCGGCCGAGCCCAGGGCCCCAGCGCAGGTAAACGCTCGTCCCCCGGGCCCTTCCCGCCCTCCCCCGACCCAGACCCTCAAGGCCGGAGCACAGGGCGCCTGCTCGGGTCCCTGCGGCCCAGGCCCGGGTGTTCCGGACCGGGAAGAGCCGGTGGGTGGGGGCCCCGCGTGTGAGCGCTGGCGTGCGGGAGCGGGCTGCAGGGGAGGGGCGGGCTGGGGCAGAGGCTGCGGGTTCGGGGGTCGGGGGGCTGAGGCGGGAGGAGTCTGAGGTCTGGGAATAGGGAGCGTGAGGCGGGGTCACTCAGGAACTGGCGGTCCGAGACTTGCGGCACCTTTATGTAAGGACTCTGGACGCCAGGGGGAGTTTTGGCCAAAGGAGGGACAGGATCTCCGTAAGGGGTGAGGAGTGATGAGGACATTGAGGCCCTGGTAGGTTGTCTTTGTTCAGGGTCACACAGCTGGTAAAAAGCAACACTGAGCCCTGAGGCCCACTGGTTAGACGGCCAGCCTGAGGTCACATTTGACAGGAGCATGCACGTGCACGCACAAGTAGAGCAGCAGGCAGAGAGAGGAAAAGCAAGCTCCCCACTGAGCAGAGAGCCCAACATGGGGCTCAGTCTCAGGACCCTGGGATTACCATCTAAGCTGAAGGTAGACGCTTAACTGACTTAGCCACCCAGGCATCCGAAACTAAATTTTCTTTTTCTTTTCTTTTCTTTTCTTTTTTTTCTTTTTTTTTTTTAAGATTTTTTTTTATTCATTCATGACAGAGGGAGAGAGGCGGAGACCTCAGCAGAGGGAGAAGCAGGTTCCATGCAAGGAGCCCAATGTGGGACTTGATCCTGGGACTCCAGGATCACTCCCTGGGCTGAAGGCAGGCGCTAAACCGGTGAGCCACCCAGGGATCCCCTAGTTTTTATTTATTTATGAGAGACACAGAGAGAGAGGCAGAGACATAGGCAGAAGGAGAAGCAGGCTCTATGCAGGAAGCTGGATGTGGGACTTGTTCCTGGGACTTTGGGATCACGCCCTGAGCCAAAGGCAGACAGATGCTCAACTGCTGAGCCACTGAGATATCCCTCCGAAATTAGATTTTCTTTTTTTAAAAAGATTTATTTATTCATGAGAGACACACAGAGAGAGAGACTGAGGGAGAGAGAGAGAGAGGCAGAGACACAGGCAGAGGGAGAAGCAGGCCTCATGCAGGGAGCCTGATGTGGGACTCGATCCCAGGACTCTAGGATCACACCCTGGGCCAAAGGCAGGCGCTCAACCGCTGAGCCACCCGGGGATCCCCGAAACTAGATTTTCTAATATGTGTGATGAGGGAAGAAAACAGAGGTATCAGGGATAACCCCAGGGGATTTGATCTTTGCAACTGTAGGGATGGCAGTTCCAACTGAGAAGAGGAAGTTGGTAGTAGGAGTAATAATCACTGGGGATATCAGGAGCTTTGTTTTGGCCACATTGAGAATCTGAGGTATTTCAGAGACCACTGAGTGGAGGCATCAGATTGGCAACTGGAAACAATACAAGTTGGGAAATCAAAGAGTGGTTCAAATTGGAGACCTTCAAAATGTGGTATTTACTGTGTGGACCCAATTAATCTGTGGTTACATATAAGAGGTATAGTCTTGTTAATGATTGTGAAGCTGTTTATAGGCCAGGATGTAGAGGGTAAGGGCTGAGCACTGGGTCTCTCACTTGGGTACCTTAGTGATGGTATTAGAATTCATAAATGCAGGTGAGGGTGGTATGTATCCCTAACGTAGGCTGTATCAGACTGACTAGTCTAGCAGATGGCCAGGGCTTCCAAGAGAAGAATGGAGATGAGAAAGATGCAGAGACAAGGGGTAAATGAGGCAAGATGTCACTCAGGCCAGAGCTCTTGCTTATTCTCTATGATTTGTGAGGACTTTGGTGGGACCTGGGGTGTTTCATTCAGCCTGGTAGGTGTAGTTGGGGCAAATATGGTCATCTGTAAGAATCAGTAGGACTGGGGTGGGTGATAAATGGACTGAACTTTGAATGAGGGTTAGGTGGACAGAGAAGGTTGTCATTGCTGAGGGGACAGCAAGCACAACACAGGGTGCAAGAGGGCCATGGGTTTCTGAGATCCACAACTGGCTCTGTGTGGCTTAGTGTCAGGCACGGAACAGAGTCAAGAGGGAGGCCTTCATAGAAGGATTAGGTGTTTCCAACTCCCAACAGGAGCCGTGGGAGCTCTGGGGTAGTATTGGGTCCTGTTTGAATTTGCCAAGCAACTCTGGCTGTTTTCTGCTAAGTTGTATTTCATGGCCTAAAATTAAGACCCATTGTTATGTGCTCCCTTGAGCACTCCCAAGTGCTTCACATGGCCTGAGTGCAAGTTCTCCTCCCCACTCTTAGATAAAGTTTCCTAGCCAAGCATCCCTTTTCATCAAGAGGACCAGAGCAGTTCCTGCTTATGCCTTTATTTTTATTTTTTTTAAATAATTTTTTATTTTATTTATTTATTTATTTATTTATTTATTTATTTATTTATTTTAATTTTTTTTATTTATTTATGATAGTCACAGAGAGAGAGAGAGGCAGAGACACAGGCGGAGGGAGAAGCAGGCTCCATGCACCGGGAGCCTGATATGGGATTCGATCCCGGGTCTCCAGGATCACGCCCTGGGCCAAAGGCAGGGGCCAAACCGCTGCGCCACCCAGGGATCCCTATTTTATTTATTTTTATTTATTTATGATAGTCACACACACACACACACACACACACAGAGAGAGAGAGAGAGAGAGAGGCAGAGACATAGGCAGAGGGAGAAGCAGGCTCCATGCACCGGGAGCCCGACGTGGGATTCGATCCCGGGTCTCCAGGATCGCGCCCTGGGCCAAAGGCAGGCGCCAAACCGCTGCGCCACCCAGGGATCCCTTAAATAATTTTTTAAAAAGATTTATTTATTTATTTATGATAGACAGAGAGAGGTGGGTGGGCAGAGACAGGAGGAGGGAGAAGCAGGCTCCATGCCGGGAGCCTGATGTGGGACTTGATCCCGGGACTCCAGGATCGCGCCCCGGGCCAAAGGCAGGCGCTAAACCACTGAGCCACCCAGGGATTCCCCCTGCTTATGCCTTTAAAATGGGTTTCACTTCTCTGCTAGGCCATGGGGTTATTCACACAAGCCATTCACATCATCCTCTGGGAACCAGATTGTACCCCACCTCTTGATCTTGTAAAACTTGCATCTCACAGCCCCTGGTTGTTTACTCTTACACAGTGTACAACGTTCATGTGGCCCTATAAAGTTGTGGTGTCCTCCTCTCCCTGGCTGTGAGTATATGTAATTAATAAACTACCTTTGACCTTGTCTGTCCAGTATTAGGTACTTTGTGTTTGGCCATCCCCTTAACCCTAGGATGGGAATTCTGCTCTTCTCGCAGTGGTGTAAAGGAGGGATGACTAACACAAGAGTGACTTATAGGGAGACCAGGGAGATGCCTGTGCTGTGGGGCATTGAGGTATGGCCATGGGCATATGGCTGTGGTGTCCAGGAATGTGAGGGCTGTGCATTCTAAAGAATACTTGGAGAGAGTGTGTCTGATGGTTTCAGAAACCTACTATTGAGATTTACAGGACTTTGATAACATCAGAGGAATAGCTTGACAGAAGTGTGTGGATTCATCTAGTGAGGGCAACAGCTTAGACATCCATTTGTTCACCTGCCTCTTTTTGCTGATGATTGGACCTGACCAGTGAGCCCATGAGGAGACAGCAGTGCAAGTTGTACCAAGGCCTGATTTATTCCCGGAGTTGGAGGGCTTGGGAGGAGAATGGGTATGGGGTATTCGTGTATAGATGAATTGTGGGTACTCTGGAGAAGGGCTGTTGGTGGTTTCATGTGTCACCATCATGATAGGGCACTGTGACCCTTGAAGACATGGCTATGTACTTGTTCTGGCAGGAGTAGGGTCTCCTTGAGGTTCAGAGACACTAATACAATAATGTGATGCTGGAAAGCTTTGAACTTATAATCTCGGGATGCCAGGGTGGCTCAGTGGTCGAGCGTCTGCCTTTGGCTCAGAGTGTGATCCTGGAGTCCTGGGATCAAGTCCTGCATTGGGCTCCCTGCAAGGAGCCTGCTTCTCCCTCTGCCTGTGTCTCTGCCTCTGTGTGTCTCTCATAAATGAATAAATAAAATCTTTAAAAAAAAAAAAAGGAACTTACAGTCTCTCTGGGTAAGGCCCTCATACCCATCATGGTACCTTTAGATGTTCTCTGCTCTTCCCTTTTTCCCCAGGCACTGGTCTCTCCTTCCCATAGCAGGACCATGGACACTACTTGTTTCCCCAATTCCCTAAGCCTGTGCTGTGGCTGAGAAGTCTGAGGTGTGTGCACTGCCCTCTCCCTGAGCAGCCCCAACACAGGGTTAGGCATATAGTGGTCATTGTAATTGATTTTACTTTGCTTGCCCTTTCCCTAGCCTGGTGACTTTGTGCAGGTCCAAGGCACCTGAATACCAGTTGCTACTTCTTTCCTCTAGCTGACATTTTTTCATGAATGCTTGTGCCAGGAATTGCTAACACCAGCACAGTTACAGTTGTGTGGACCACGGTCTTTTTCTTGCAACTCCTCTACGTTTTCTGTATTTTTTTTTCCTCCTGTGTGCTATCACATGCTGAGTTGTTCTGACCCAGTACTGTCTGCTCTTCTGTAATGTGTTCTCCTTAGTAATTGCATCATCCAGGTGCCATGTATTTGGTCATCTTGGGGGTAGGTTCACAAATGGCTCTGATCAAGCCACAGCAAGATGGAGGATCCTGATCTGGAGGGTTGATACCTGGAGAAGGACATAATATCAAGGTTGTGTTTAAATTGTAGCAGAAGTCGGGGCACCCAGGTAGAGCTCAGTGGTTGAGCATCTACCTTTGGTTCAAGTCATGATCCCGGGGTCCTGAGATCGAGTCCCACATCGGGTTCCTGCATGGAGCTTGCGTCTTCCTCTGCCTATATCTGTCTCTTTCTGTGTCTCTCATGAATAAATAAATAAAATCTTTAAAATAAATAAATTGTAGAAGAAATCTATTCTATTTGGTTAGTGTTCAGTGCCAGGGGACACACCTCATTTCTGGTGTTTCTTCAGTCTTGATGCTTTGCCTACTTATCAACTCTACATGTTACTTCTATTCTTATGTTCTGTGCAGGACCAGTCCATACCTTTCTGGACTCCATGTCTTACCTACTTTTCTCACTCCTCCATCTGCAGTGCTTCCCAACATTGACTTCTACATAATTTGTCATGAGGTGTGCATATTTCTTCAAATAGTCCTTGAACATGAGCTACTCTGTTGCAGTTGGATTTTCTTGGTCCTGGACTTACCTTTCTATATAGTGCTCATGTGTCACCCGTAAACAAGAACTTGTTGGAAGTTATTTGCAGAAAAACGGGGCATAGGCCTCCTCTCCTCCACTTGTCATACATCAGAGTTGTGTCCTTCACCATTTGAGACCTTCCCCATTTTATGTTCTTCATTTCCCTGGAACAAAGGCTGTCTTCAGCCCAAACCAATCCTGGTTCTGCAGACAAGCCCATGGACTTGTCCTGAGTTTGTCAAACGCATTCTTGTGAATGGGTAGTTGACTCCAACCGGAGTCAACAGGGACTCCTCCAGCATTTTATTCCTTTCAGGTTGTTGATATGGAGCACACACTGAGGAGGCACCTTTTGAGCAGAGCATTTCTGTCAGAGTGTCACAGGTCAGGACTCCAAGGCAGGTGTCTCCCAGAAGGCCTACTCTTGTGAGGTATGTAGCCTAGTCTTGAGAGAGATTTTGCACTTGGTTGTGTCAAGGAATACGTACTAGGAAGAAGCCATATACCTGTGGGGCATGTGGGAAATAATTATGTTTTACTGCAAACCTTCCATGGCACCAGAAACAGGACATTGGAGAGAAACACTTCAGAAGCAGAGCCTCATTTGTGAAGAGCTACAAATTCTGTGTGTTGAGGAAGCCCTTTACCTGCAGGGAGATTGGGAAAGACTTCATGACCAGCTCAGGATCTCTCCAACAGTAAGTCACTTACACCGTGGAGAAGTCAAAGAGCAGTACCAAGTATGTAGTGGCCTTACATGATGTAAAAATTCATTATAAATGGGGAAGATACATGAAAACTTTTGAGAACAAATATATATTTATTCAACACCAGAGAGATCTCTCTAGAATAAGATGTTACATATGTAGTGCATGTGGGAAGTCTTAACAAAAGGTACCCCTCAATCACCATTGGAGAGTTCACAGTGGAAAAGGTCTAAATGAGTGTGGGGAATGTGGTAAATTATTTACCAACAAGACCAACCTCATTCAGCATCCCTGAGTTCACAGTGGAGAAAGGCCTTATATATACAGGGAATGTGGCAGCTTCATTTATAGATTCAGTCTCCTGAATTACCTGAGGTTTCACACTGAATCCTTATGAGTGTGGGGGATGTGGGAAATCCTTTATAAAGCTCTGTGCTCCTCAGCGCTGGGAAATTTACAATGGATGAAGGCCTTATGAGTGCTGAATGCTCAGGTAGAGGCCCTATCTCATTGAATACTGGAAAATTCATGTAGAAAACTTAGGGAACTAATGTAGATGTGTGGGAGTGTTCTATTGTATTCCTTATAACCTGGAAGTGATCCATATGAGGATGCTATCTACCTGAATTTAATCTCCTACATGAGAATGGCCACTAAGTGCCAGGTATGTGAGAGGTATGTTTTTAAACTGCACAGCCTGTTGCCAGATGTGTGTCCCTTGGTTCTGGCAGAAGCCTACCCTTGGAAGGTGCCTGTGGTGTGTATCATTTACTAACTACTTTAGGGAAGTAAAACTTCCCTGTTGTATTTGTAAAGGATATGTGAGAAGCCTGAACATTCATCCCTTTCTTATTTTTTTCTCTGTGATGACTTAGGCCCTGGACCTGACCAAATTTGGGCTCAGAAGATTCTGCTCATGATTTGAAAACACAGACTTCCTTTTGAAAAAAAAAAAATTTATTTGTGCATGAGAGACACAGAGAGGCAGAGACACAGGCAGAGGGAGAAGCAGGCTCCATGCAGGGAGCCCGATTTGGGACTCGATCCCAGGACTCTGGGATTACACCCTGAGCCAAAGGCAGACACTCAACCACTGAGCCACTCAGGCGTCCCAAAAACATAAACTTCCTGTTTCAGGAATGGTCTCATATGACTCTCGTGATGGAGTTTTCCAGCCTTCAAATAAAAAAGCTTGGAACAGCCTGCCTTCTGTGTTTTTGGTTTGTGTGATAATGAAGGCCTTATTTAAGGCACCTTTAACCTTGGGGATTCTGTTCACTGTGTATGTGGCAGTTTGAAAATAACTATTTGAGTTCTGCTAGCATGAAGGTGTAGCCAGCTTGTGTTGGGACCAAACTTTGTGTGCCTCAGATAGGATAATATTATGGCAGGATTTGTAGGGCTCTCTCATTTTGCCCTAGTTTGCATTGCTGCCCACAGCCTCCCAGGAGAGACTGCAGGGCTTTATGGTCCTTACTTAGAGCTTGGATGTCATGATATTTTGTAGCTTCAGAGGTCAGCCTGAGGAGAGATGGTTGTGACAACTTCTGGTGTTTATGAGAGTTACAGAATTGTTCACTTAGTCACAGAGGATGTTGCATTGTGCTCAGTACTGGTAAGTAAGGGAAATCTGTTCCTCAGGTCCTAAAAGAGGCCATATACTCTGGTGTCCAGAATTCTTTAGGGTGGTGCCACTGGTTGAAAGATTATAAGGAGGAATCATAATTGTGTTTTGTTTTTATTTAAAGATTTTATTTTTTTGTTTATTCATGAGAAACACAGAGAGAAAGAGGCAGAGACATAGGCAGAAGGAGAAGCAGGCTCCATGCAGGGAGCCCGATGCGGGACTCGATCCTGGGACCGTGGGATCATGCCCTGAGCCAAAGGCAGACAGACGCTCAACTGCTGAGCCACCCAGGTATCTTGGAATCATAATTGCTAAAACAACAACAATGGATTTATAGGGAGTGAGGAGATTACAACAAACTAGTTAGAATGGGCTCCTTTAAAAGGGTATCCACAATATTTAGTCATTATGACTGTGAAGGATGAGCAGGTACAGAAATTCTCAGGCTTACCAGAAGGATGTATCTTGTATACCTGAGGGCCTGTCAGAAAAAATAATGTAAAGTTTTAATGACTTGTAGCTTTTTTGGGCTATCTCCAGGCCTTTGCTGTGTAGGGAGGAAAATCAGGGCATAGAGACAAAGGAGATGTCTTGGTCAGTGCTTCATACCCCAGCAGCCTGCATTCCTTCTGATTCAAGTGGAAATGACTTTCATTGTTTACCTGTATTTTTTTTATTACTGAGGCAAGAGATCCCCTCCTGGGATGGAGGTGGAGATGGTGGAGTCAAGATAGGGGGAGTAGGAAATCTAGATTTTAGTCTGAACCATGTTTCTAAAGCTTTGATAAGGTATAGATAACATACAATAAACTGTACATATTTAAGCTGTACGGCTCAGTAAGTTGAAATTCATTTAATGCATGAAACTCATTACAGTCATGATAATGGACCTATCCATTACTCTCATATTTATGTTCAGCACTTTAATAATCTCTCTCTCTGCCCTGCAGGGAACCATTGATCTACTTTCCTTTATAACAGATTAGTTTGCATTGTCTAGGATTTTATATAATTGAAATAATAAATTAATTGCTTACTCTTTTTCTTTCATGGGAACCCTCTACAGAATGTTTATTTTCAGGTTCAGCAATTACACTTAATATGAATAGTTCATTATTTTTATATTGCTGAACTTGAGTCCCGGGATCAAGTCCTACGTTGGGCTCCCGGCATGGAGCCTGCTTCTCCCTCTGTCTCTCTCTCTCTCTCTCTCTCTCTATCATGAATGAATAAATAAAATCTTTAAAAAAAAAAAAGTTCACACATTCACCCAGCCAGTGACTCCAGAATTGCACCCTGAAGTACTAACACAAGAAAAATGAAACAGCCACATAAAGAATTGTATTAAAATGTTTGTAGGGGGATCCCTGGGTGGCGCAGCGGTTTGGCGCCTGCCTTTGGCCCAGGGCGCGATCCTGGAGACCCGGGATCGAATCCCACATCAGGCTCCCGGTGCATGGAGCCTGCTTCTCCCTCTGCCTGTGTCTCTGCCTCTCTCTCTCTCTCTGTCTATGAATAAATAAATAAAATCTTTAAAATAAAATAAAATAAAATAAAATAAAATAAAATAAAATAAAATAAAATAAAATAAAATAAAATAAAATAAAAAAAATAAAATAAAATAAAATAAAATAAAATAAAATAAAATAAAATGTTTGTAGGGCAGTGCCGGTGCCTCAGCGGTTTAGCGCCTGCCTTTGGCCCCAGGGTGTGATCCTGGAGACCCGGGATCCTGGGATCGAGTCCCACGTTGGGCTCCCTGCATGGAGCCTGCTTCTCCCTATGCCTGTGTATCTGCCTCTCTCTCTGTGTCTCTCATGAATAAATAAATAAAATCTAAAAGAAAAAAGAAAAAAGGGAAAGGTTATAGAAATATCTACATTAAGATAAAAGCTAGATCTCCAATAAGCAACCTTACTTTACATTTCCAGGAACCAGAAAAACAATAAACTAAGCCCAAAGTTAGTTGAAGAACATAAATGATACAGATTAGAACAGAAATAAGTGAAAAAGATACTAGAAAAACAGTGGAAATGATCAGTGAATCCAAGAGGGTTTTTGTGTGTGTGTGTGTGTGAAGAAAAGCAAAATTGATAAAACTAGTTACCCAATGTAAAAAAGAGAAAGGATCCAATTAAAACTATAAAAAGTCTAGGCTTTACAGTGGATACCACAGAAATAAAAGAATCACAAGAGACTACTGTGAACAAGCACAGTGCAGTGATTAAGAAAACTAAAGCAGTAAGGTTTGGTGTTTTGAGGTCCATCTATTGACCGCAGTGACTGAGAAAAACCTACCCTGTGCTCTTGATGAGAGCTGTTGAAATCCTAGTTATATAGATAAAACCAAAAACATTCATATTTTTCGAAAGTTGGGAAGACAGCTTTCCATATCACAAATGATATTTGTGTGTTCTTGTGCATGCATGTTCTGTCAAGACAATTCCATGGTTCCTTAGGTGTGTTAGGTGGTTTTGTTTTATTTGAGACAGTATTCTTTCAAACACTTTTCCTACAAGATTTTAAATGTATAATTCATGACCACGTACACCATTTGTAAAACAAATGAACTTTTAGCAAACATCAGCTGCCTCATCCACTCAGTCCCTCAGACCAGAAGTAAAAGATTTAAGAGATATTTGTAAGTAGGAAGAATGGAAAGAGCAAACATGTCAAGAGACAGGATGAGATTAGATTAAAGCTGTTTAAGTTAGGAAAAGCATCTTAGGAAAACATTTGAATTTTGAAACTGATAAAACCACTTACAACCTTTTACCTGAAATAACTAAGTCTTTTCCTTAAATTTGTATTTTCTCTGTTTAAGAGGGGAGGGAAGATTTTTCTGTTTTTTGCAGTTCATATAATTCTTCCTATGGAAGTATAATCCTGATTTCTTTAGTGTGTCCTCAGAGAAACAGTCATACTCTGTATGGTGTCATAAGATTTGGAGTTTCTCTGAATTGGGAGCCTCCCACATACTGTGTTACCTTTTAAATTTTATTTTTATTTAAGAGAGAAAGCACAGGGGTTGGGGAAAGCAGAGGGAGAAGCAGACTCCCTGCTGAGCAGGGAGCCTGATGAGCTGGATCTCAGGAACCTGAAATCATGACCTGAGCCAAGGGCAGACGCTTAACCAACTGAACCACCCAGGTGCCCCATACTGTTATCTTGCCATCATCTACAAGAGTTTTATATAAAAATGTTCATGATTCTGCAATGTGAAGAGGCAACGTGAGGATTTCAAACGGCAGGTGGAACAGCAGATAGAAGGCAAAAATACAATCTAGCTATAGTATAAAGATTAGGTTTCGGGACACTTGGATGGTTCAGCGGTTGAGTGTCTGCCTTTGGCTCAGGTCGTGGTCCCGGAGTCCCAGGATCAAGTCCTGTGTTGGGCTTTCTGCATGGAGCCTGCTTCTCCCTTTGCCTGTGTGTCTGCTTCTCTCTCTCTCTCTCTGTCTTTCGTGAATAAATAAATAAAATCTTAAAAAAAAAAGATTAGGTTTCATAACTACATCAAAACTCCTACGACTCCATTCTTGAAGATTCCACTAAATAATATAAAAGAGAAAATGTCTGACATCTAGGACCTGTCCTAAATTCAACTCAGTCATATTTCCTCTTCATTTGCCAGGAATAAATCCATATGAAGAATATTCCAAGTCTAGGAAGCCACTCCAGATGGCTCATCATTTTCCTGTGTCTCTCTTTCATAAAAGTTTAGTACATGGTCACTGCATACATTTAGTAAATTATCCTGTGGCCAGGGACACCTGGGTGGCACAGTGGTTGGGCGTCTGCCTTCGGCTCAGGGTGTAATCCTGGAGTCCCTGGATCGAGTCCTGCGTCCAGCTTCCTGCATGGAGCCTGCTTCTCTCTCTGCCTATGTCTCTGCCTCTCTCTTTCTGTTTCTTGTGAATAAATAAATAAATAAAATCTTGGGCAGCCCTGGTGGCTCAGCAGTTTAGCACTTCCTTCAGCCCAGGGTGTGATCCTGGAGACCCAAGATCGAGTTCCACATTGGGCTCCGTGCATGGAGCCTGCTTCTCCCTCTGCCTGTGTCTCTGCCTCTCTCTCTCTCTCTCTCTGTCTCTTGTGAATAACTAAAAAAAATCTTTAAAAAACCCAGTAATTATAGGGATGGCCCTGGTGTACCATGCTCCTTATTGGGGTGTTCCTCTCTGAATCCCAGTCTCTTTTGGGTTCTAAACCTGATACTCCCCATCTCATGAGGATAACATCCAAGGTTCTGTTGTTGGACAGGGCAGATGGCATGGCTATGTATTGAAGATCTTGATGTATGTGACTAGGATCCTCCTCCATCTTCTTTCTAGAATCATGTGCTAATATATTAAGACTCAGATGCAAAATATACTTGGATTTTGTCATTGATCAGTTTCTTGAATCTGGAGGTTCTGAATAATTATGAAGAGCTAAGAGTAAGTAGAGAAGACTTTTGTGGGCAGCCGTGGTGGCTCAGCAGTTTAGCACCGCCTTCAGCCCGGGGCGTGATCCTGGAGACCCAGGATCGAGTCCTGCGTCGGGCTCCCTGCATGGAGCCTGCTTCTCCCTTTGCCTGTGTCTCAGCCTCTCTCTCTCGGTGTGTGTGTCTCATGAATAAATAAAATCTTAAAAAAAAAAAAAAAAGACTTTTGCCCTCATACTCTACAATCTAACAGTATGGTAGGTAATGCCTAAATTTTTTTCTTAAGTAACTAGCTCTAGGAAATTTTTACTATAAACCTATTTTTGACTCATCTTTCACCCAGAGATCAAAGGGAAAAGAAGAGCTACTCAAACTCCTGTACATTCCATGCCTTTAAATGTATGTTTTCCTCTTTAATTATGTAAAAGCTTTAAAGTGTGATAATCTGTTTTTAATTTTATTTATTTAATTTTAATTAGGCTCCACACCCAATACGGAGCTCAAGCTCATGGTCTTGCAATCAAGAATTGCATGCTCTATCAACTGAGCCAGCCAGGTGCTTCTCTATTTTCATTTATTTGTATTTATTTTTAAGATTTTATTTATTTATTCATGAGGGATACACAAAGAGGCAGAGACACAGGCAGAAGGAGAAACAGGCTCCATGTATAGAGCCCGATGTGGGACTCAACCCAGGAACCTCCGGACCACGCCATGAGCCGATGGCAGACGAGCTCAACCACTGAGCCATCCAGGCATCTCTCTCTCTCTCTCTCTCTCTATCTATCTATCATCTATCTATCTATCTATTTATCTATTTTTTAAAAGATTTTATTTATTCATGAGAGACACACACACACAGAGAGAGAGAGGCAGAGACACAGGCAGAGGGAGAAGCAGGCTTCTCACAAGGAGCCCAATGCGGGACTTGATCCTGGATCCTGGGATCACGCCTTGAGCTGAAAGCAGATGTTCAACTGCTGAGCCACCCAGGCGTGCCTATTTTTAATTTTTAAAAATAAACTTATTTGAGAGCAGTTTTAGGTTCATAGCAGAATAGAGCAGAAAGTACAGGGAGTATACAATGTATACTGTCTGCCTGTCCCCAGATGCACAGCCTTCCCAATTATGAGCACCCTATATTAGAGTGGTTCATTTGTTACAATCAATGAACCTAAGTTGATACATCATTATCACCGAAATTCCTAGTTTAAAAGAGACTTTTTTTTTTAAAATTTTTATTTTACTTATGATAGTCACACACAGAGAGAGAGAGAGAGGCAGAGACACAGGCAGAGGGAGGAGCAGGCTCCATGCACCGGGAGCCCGACGTGGGATTCGATCCCGGGTCTCCAGGATCACGCCCTGGGCCAAAGGCAGGCGCTAAACCGCTGCGCCACCCAGGAATCCCTGAAATTCGTAGTTTAAATTAGAGTTTGCTTTTGGTGTTGTACATTCTATGGATTTGGCAAACATATAATGATATCATTATCATACAGAATAATTTTGCTGCCCTAAAAGTTCTTCATGCTTTGCATATTCATCCATTCCTAACTTTAATCCCTGGCAACCACTGATCTTTTTACTGTCTCCAACGTTTTGCCTTTTTCTAAATGTTACATAACTGGAATCACACAGTGTGTAGCCTTTTCAGATTATCCTCTTTCACTTAGTAATATGCATTTTTGATTCCTTTGTATCTTTTCAAGGCTTGAAAGTTCATTTCTTCTTAGTGCTGAATAATATTCCATTGTTAAATATACTAGGGTTTATGTATCCATTTATCTATTAAAGTGAATCTTGGTTGCTTCCCAGTTTGGCAACTATGAATAAAGCTGCTATACCATCTGTTTGCAGGTTTTTGTGTGGATGTGTTTTTAGCCCATTTGGGTAAATACCAAGGAATGTGATTGATTACTGAATCATGTATTAAGAGTATGTTTAGTTTTGTTAGACACTGTCAGACTATATTCCAAAGTAGTTATGCAAGTGTGCATCGCTACCAGAAATGAATGATAATTCCTGTCGTGCCACCTTCTCACCAGCATTTGATATTGTCAGTGTTTTTGATATTGGCAATTCTGTTAGGTGTGTAGTAGCATCTCGTTTTAATATTCATTTTTAAAAGATTTTTATTTATTTGAAAAAAATTTTTATTTATTTGAGAGAGAGTAGAGCAGGAGAGAAAAAGCACAAGTGGGGGTGAGGGACAGAGGGAGAGGGACAAGCAGACTCCCTGTTGAGCTCTCCCAGTGCAGAGCTCGATCCCAAGATCCTGAGATCATGACCTGAGCCAAAGGCGGATGCTTAACCGACTGAGCTGCCAGGGACCCCTAATTTGCAGTTTCTTAATGACCTATGATGTAGAACATCATTTCATATGCTCAGTGGTGGTATGTGTATCTTATTTAGTGAAGTTTCTGTTAAGGTCCTTTTTTTGCCCTTTTTTGTTTGTTTGGTATTTTTTTGCCCATTTTTTGAGTGTTTTGTTACTCTTGGGTTTTAAGAGTTCTTTGTATATTTTTGATAGCAGTCTTTTATCAGATGTGTCTTTTATTACAAATGTTTTCTTCTGGTTTGTGACTTGTCTTCTTGTTCTCTTTACATTGTTATTTGCTGAGCAGAAGTTTTGAATTTAATGAAGTCTTTATCAATTATTTCTGTAGTGAATTATGCCTTTGGTTTTGTATTGAAAAAATTATCAAGGTTATCTAAGTTTTCTTCTATGTTATCATCTAGGAATTTTTTTTTTAGAGATTTTATTTCTTTATTCATGAGAGAGACAGAGAGAGAGGCAGAGACACAGGCAGAGGGAGAAGGAGGCTTCATTCAGGGAGCCCGACGTGGGACTTGATCCCGGGACTCCAGGATCACGCCCTGAGCCAAAGGTAGATGCTCAGCCACTGAGCCACCGAGGTGTCCCTCATCTAGGAATTTTATAGTTGTTCTTGCTATACATAGGTCTGTGATCCACTTTGAGTTCATTTTTAAAGTGAAGGGAATAAAGGCTATGTCTAGATCCTTTCTTTTTTTTTTTTCACATGTAGATGTCCAGTTGTTCCAGCATATTTGTTGAACATATTATTTGTGATCCATTGCATTGCTTTTGTTACTTTGTCAAAGATCAATTGACTATGTGGGTCTATTTCTAAGATGACTATTCTATTCCATTAATCTTTTTATCCTTTAGCCAGTAACACACTGTCTTCACTGTAGCTCTATAGTAATCTTAAAGTTAGGTAGTGTGACTCTTCAACACTGTTGTTCTTCAATATTGGGTTAGTTAGCTATTTTTGTTCTTTTTCCTCTCCATACAAGCTTTAGAATCCACACAATAATTTTCTGGGATTTTTTTATTAAGATTGTGTTGAATATATAGATAAATTTGAGGAAAATGCATCTAGACAATGTTGAGTCTTCCTGTTCATGAACATGGTATACCTCTCCATTTTTTTTTTTAGTTCTTCTTTGATATCTTTCATCAGAATTTTGTAATTTTCCCCCATGTATATCTTCTACATGTTTTGTTAGATTGATACTTAAGTATTCCATTTTGAGGGTATTATGTAAATGGTAACTTTTTAAATTTCAAATTCCATTTGTTGCTGGTGTGATACAATGATTTATAAGAAATATTATATTATTATATAGTATATAGCTTCTCAGATATATTTGTCCTCATCCGCAGATCCTGAAAACACTTCAGAGCCATAGAGGTAAAATGAGTGTCTTGTTATTAATGAAGGTGATTTTTCCTTTCCAAACCCACCAAAGGTTCAGAGGCAGTTTTCCAGGAGGAGCAATCACATGATGAACTTTCAGTCCCTATCCTTAGTCCCCCCACCTCCAGGGAATGAGAGGGGCTGGAAGGTTGCATCAGCTAATGGCCAATGACTTGGCAATCATGACTCTGTAATAAAGCCTTCATAAAGACCCAAGAGGACATGTCTTTTGGTCATTTTGGAGAGGTTTCACACTTGGAGAACCGGAACATTTCTGTGTGTCAGGCCCTAAGCTCCATGAGAACAAAAGGGCCTCATTGAGTGATATAAGAATTCTCGAGATGGGTAGTCTTAATGGTCGCACAACAATGTAAATGTACTTACTGCCACTGAATTGTACACTTAAAATGGTTAAAATGGTAAATTTTTATTATGTATATTTTATAATAAAAATGTTAAAATAATTATTACTCAAAGATGACTTTCTAAAATGTTAGAAATGGATTTTAATTTTTGAAATAAACCTGTTTTATTTTTAGAAAAGATTTATTTATTTATTCATGAGAGAGACAGAGAGAGGCAGAGACATAGGTAGAGGGAGAAGCAGGTTCCTTGTGGGGAGCCTGATGCGGGCCTCAATCCAGGATGCTGAGATCACAACGTGAGCCAAAGGCTGATGCTCAACCACTAAGCCACACAGGTGCCCCTGAAATAAAATTCTTTTAGAGCAGTTTTAGGTTCATAACTATGAAAGATCAGAAAGTACAGGGAGTTCCTATATACTGCCTGCCTGTGCCTATATGAACAGTCTCCCCAGCTATGAACATCCTATATAAGTGGTTCATTTGTTACAATGGATGCACCTAAATTGACATATCATTATCATCCAAAGTTAATAGTTTAGAGTTCACTTTTGGGGTTGTACATTCAGCATTTTGGAGTTCTGAGGTAGGAGGATCTACTGGGGAAACAAAATATCCTGCTTACCCAGAAAATCTTTGCACACAAGTAGAAGAGAAAGAACATTTTTATTATTAGTAAGCATTAAAAGAGATGTGATGTGCATCACAGGCAATCTAATAAAGATATTGTGAAGTCAGTAAGAAATCTCACCTTTTTATACAGTCAGGCAGATACAACCTATTATGTACATGTTCTTAAGAAAATGTGAACTAGTCCTCAAGTAAGGGGACTCGAGAGCAACATTTACTAAATAGTGCATTAGAAATTCATTGGGGTGGGTATTTGCATTTGTTAAGTGCCTTTGTCTACGTGTACAGTAACACACCTGCCATATGTGACTATAAAAAGGGCAAAATACATGGAGTTCCTGCTTCACATGTGGGACAGCACACAGCATGGGGCTGTGTTCTTTTTTTTTTTTTTAATTTTTATTTATTTATGATAGTCACACACAGAGAGAGAGAGAGAGGCAGAGACACAGGCAGAGGGAGAAGTAGGCTCCATGCACTGGGAGCCCAACATGGGATTCGATCCCGGGTCTCCAGGATCAGGCCCTGGGCCAAAGGCAGGCGCCAAACCGCTGCGCCACCCAGGGATCCCATTGGGCTGTGTTCTTTGACGGAATGACAGCACAGCAGATGAGATGTCTTCTGCCAGGGCAAGGGCACTTTCTAACCCTATTATAGGGAAGTGGAGCCCAGAAAACAGAGGTGAGGGTAACAGATCAGAACCCAGTGCTCCAGAGGGAGCTAGGATCCTGTGTCTGTCTTTTCAGGGGAGTCCTACCCACGATGGTTCTGAAACCTCAGGCTGGCCTCTCTCAAACCTCAGCCCCAGAGGTGAAGACCCTCACTCTAGCATCAGAGGTCAGGTGTAGGCATTTGCCACCAGCTAGCTGCTGCATCCCAGCTTCCTCCTACAGAGACAGTGTCCTTATTTCAGGCTCAGAAGCTGAGGTCCCACTCCTACTCAAGAAGTTGATACCCCGTTGTGCAATTGAGCAGTGCTAGCCCCTCTCTTGCACATGCAATCTTGGGGACCTGCCCTTGTGTCAGGATGCAGCCTCATGGACTCTGCATCAGGAATGTCTGCTGATTCTGAGCCCTGGGACACGGCTGCCAGCCTCTGGACCTTCATGCTATCATTACTTGGTCTGGTGTTTCTGCCCACAGGGAACTACAGAGGAGCTTGATCAGCACTTGGAGCACTCTAGTTGCCTCTGAGGAGTTTCTTTGGCCTTGGAGAAGGGGACGTTGGAGAAGGGGGCCTTGGAGAAGGGGGATTGAAAGGTGATGAATAGGGATCCCTGGGTGGCACAGCGGTTTGGCGCCTGCCTTTCGCCCAGGGCGCGATCCTGGAGACCCGGGATCGAATCCCACATCAGGCTCCCGGTGCATGGAGCCTGCTTCTCCCTCTGCCTGTGTCTTTGCCTCTCTCTCTCTCTGTGACTATCATAAATAAATTAAAAAAAAAAAAAATGAAAGGTGATGAATAGCCATAAGCCCTGCTCCCTCACAGCAGCTGGCCAGCTATAGTACATGCCAGTGCACAAAATGCAAAACAGTCTTTAAAAGAAGGCAGCTTTAGGTCTACAAAGTTTCAAGAGAAGGAAATATCAGATATTGAGTGTAAAATGAGAAAGTAGCTTTAGATGTATTGAGAAAAATCAGAATATGGATTGGTGTACAAAGTCTGACTTAATTTTTACTGAGAAAAACTATAAAGGAATGTATTTGAACTCAGACACAAAGTGATACATGTGCAGACACAATTCTGAAAAGATAATGCTGTACTCTAAATATTTTTCTCCAGGAGGTACAACTATTAGACTTTTCACATTGTATTTTTTGATAGATTTTAATTATTTTAGAGAGAGCGGGGTGAGGGACAGAGGGAGAGCGAGAAAGCATCTTGAGATTCCGTTCTGAGCACAGAACCCGACAGGTGGCTTGATCTTACAATCATGACAATGAGCTGAAACCAAGAGTTGGATACTTAACCAACTGAGCCACCTAGGTGCGCCTTTACATTTTATTTTGTAATTGTATATAATGTTTTTTATTAGGGAAAATAACCTGTACTGATCCGTTCTTTTTTTTATATCAGTTCAAAAATCCTGCAGATTTTAGAGGATTTTCCTGTTATTTTCAGGAACACTGTGACCTGATCCACAGAAACCACAACAGTGCAGTGGAAAGTTATATCAGAATCACCTGGAAAATTGTTAAAACACGGAAGCTAGGTCTTGATCCACAGAATCTCTGTTTCACTAGGTTAGTTTCTGAAATGAGAATGAACAGTTCAAACAAGTCACCAGGTGACATGAATGGTAAAGGTCTAGGAATCAAACTTGAAAACCAGGATCTTGGGGATCCCTGGGTGGCGCAGTGGTTTGGCGCCTGACTTTGGCCCAGGGCGCTTTCCTGGAGACCCGGGATCGAATCCCACATCGGGCTCCCGGTGCATGGAGCCTGCTTCTCCCTCTGCCTGTGTGTGCCTCTCTCTCTCTCTCTCTCTCTCTCTCTCTCTCTGTGGCTATCATAAATAAAGAAAGAAATAAAATATTAAAAAAAAAAAAAGAAAGAAAACCAGGATCTTGTATTATGCTGAGTGAAATAAGTCAATCGGAGAAGGACAAACAGTGTATGTTCTCATTCATTTGGGGAATATAAATAATAGTGAAAGGGAATATAAAGGAAGGGAAAAGAAATGTTGGGAAATATCAGGAAGGGAGACAGAACATAAAGACTCCTAACTCGGGGAAACGAACTAGGGGTGGTGGAAGGGGAGGAGGGCGGGTGTTGGAGGGGAATGGGTGACGGGCACTGAGGTCACTTGACACTTGATGGGATGAGCACTGGGTGTTTTTCTGTATGTTGGTAAATTGAACACCAATAAAAATTAATTAAAAAAATAAATAAAAATAAAAAAAATAAAAATTCAAAAAAAAAGAAAAAGAAAAAAACAAGAAAACCAGGATCCTGTGAAAAATTAGGCTACCTAGTTCCAGGTCTTGGAGTCCACCACAGTGAAATATTGCAGATTCCCAGAGGCAGAGCCAAGGTTTCTCACATACATATGTCTCTGCAGTGAGCAAGTCAGGCTAATGGCCAACTTGGCTGGAGTCCTCAAATGCTTAGGAGCCCTGTGAGGGTTCCACCCACCAAACCTATCCAGTTCCCTGCATATTTTGCCTAGAACTTATTCTAAAAATACCCATATAGTTATTCCTCATATCCTTCAAGTTTTTGTTCAATGACCCTATTATCAGAGGTCCACCTTACTGTGCTTTGTAATATAGATACCATATTTTTAAGCACATTCACCTATGTTCTTCCATTGTGCCTACCACATTCCAAGATGCTATATGACTTAGGCTTTTTTTTTTTTTTCATGATTTCTGTGACCTCCTTGTATATAACATAACACCCAGGAGGGTGTCCCTTTGTTTGGATGTCTCTTATGCATCTACAAGAAGTTCTTGAAGCCGAATACTCTGATTATTTGTTAGAAAAGTGGATAAACAAGATATGTTAGCTTCCCTTTGTATTTTTATGATTCTACCTATTCCTTTTTTTTTTTTTTTTTTTTTTTTTAAGATTCTGTTTATTCATGAGACACACGGAGGTAGAGACACAGGCAGAAGGAGAAGCAGGCTCCATGCAGGGAGCCCAACATGGGACTCCATCCTGGGTCTCCAGGATCATGTCCTGGGCTGAAGATGGTGCTAAACTGCTGAGCCACTCAGGCTGCCCAATTCTACCTATTCCTAATATCCCTGTTCACTCTCCCTGAATGCTGGTATTGCTTAATTTCAAGAATGAATAAGAATCAAATTTGGAGAGAGAGTCTTCAGCATGATTTAGTCACGTGCTCAGCTTAATTATATCTTTTCTCAGACATCACTTAATAAAATTTCTCTACGATCTTCACATTTTTACCATCCACTGGTATTTCCACTAAGACATTTCTGACACAATCTCTGAATCATTATGTGGCCATTATTATTTTTAATATTTCATTTATTTATTCAGGAGAGACAGGGAGAGAGAGAGAGAGAGAGGCAGAGACACAGGCAAAGGAAGAAGCAGGCCCCATGCAGGGAGCCCTACGTGGGACTCCATCCGGGTCTCCAGGACCATGCCCTGGGCCGAAGGCAGGCGCCAAACCGCTGAGCCATCCAGGGATCCCCTTATGTGGCTATTATTAATAGCTTTGCTTAATTTGCATTTTACAACTGTTTTTCTCAGATAATACCAGTTCCTCATGTAGAATACTCCCTGTAATCAAAGGGGAAATGATAACCACTTTCCAGTAACGTGATGAGATCATAGATTTAAGTTACTTCCTACATTTTGGAAATCAGAGAGCCCTTTTCATACATGCTAACACCTGTGAACACTGAAGCCACTGGTATCAAAATAGCACATCTTTCACAGTTCTGTTTTTGAGATTAATGTCAGAGAGATAAATGTGTTGCTAAGTTGGACACAATAATTTACAGTCAAGGTAAATGTTTTCTGTGGTAATTACAGAGATCACCTTTGTATTCCTGCTTCAGAGTAGCCCAACATCCCCCTCAGTATTTCCTGTCATGACCTATTTTTTCTCTCGTCCCTGATCAAACATAGAACAACTGATAAAACTGGCTCTAACACTTCGTGGTGTATGGATTTAAACTGCAACGTGACATGTTAGCTTCTGCTACCCGTGGACACATTTTGAGCCCTCATGACTACGGATGATAAATGTTATTTGGATCTGTAGCCTTTGGGAGTATCTGAAATAATGTTTTTGCCTCTGGGAGCAAGCTGAACTTCACGGAGTCCAAAAGAACATGTCCCCAAACGCTTGGATGAACAGCTGCAGGCAACACACAACACTCCCCCAAAACTTGAGCTCTACTTCTTTAAGAAGGGGCAGAGACCTTTCTAATTTCTCGGACTCGCCGTCTCCCAGTGCAGCTCGCTGGCCGACTGCAGGTCCGTTGCGGAGCGCCCTTATCAACGGGATCGGAATCCGCAGGAACTACCTTACCCTGTGTGCTCCGCGTCTAATGGACACCTCGCTGAGCCAGTGAAGGTCTAGAACAGAGGCCTTCCGTGTGTGACACCCAGCGCAAGGCGGGACTTCCGGCGTCCTCCTCCGGGCGGTCATTTTGGCTTCTCCCCTGTGTTCATCTGGGCAGAAGTTCCGGAGCGCTGGGTCTGCGCGGAGGTGGCTTGCGGGAGAAGGACTCAGAGGAGTCGTTGACCACGCAGAGGCAGGTCTGAGGCTCGGCGACGCCACCCGGGGTGCCCTGCACCAGGGCCGGTCTGAGAAACCCCTGCCCGCTCCCGGCCCCGCTCCGCCCACAGGGCCGGATGGCGGCAGCCACGCTGAGGGACTCGGCTCAGGTAAATGCTGCGTTCTGCGGCCCCTCATCGCCTCCCAGAACCTGAAGCTCCGGGGGGAGTAGCGCCTGCTGGCGTCCTCGAACCCAGGTCTTACTGTCTGGGACGATGAGGCACTAGTAGGTGGGGTCCCGTTTCTGACAATAGCTCTGAATAAAGCGGATACCTCAGCTCCTCTGTTTAATTTTACTGATGTGGTTGTGATTAGGTGTGGGGGGTTTTAGAGGCAGAGGAACCCCCTTGTGCAAAGGCCTGGAGGTGCCACTGAGCCAGGAATATTCGGGAAAGCTGTGGACCCTGGTGCCTTTGAGGAACCGTGTTCGAGGCGGAGTCACACCTGGAATAACAAGCCGAGGGTTCTGCTGGCATTCTCAGGACTCTGGAAGCTCTAGAGAATTTTAAACAAAAGAGCACTACGAATTGCGTTAGGGTGTTAAAAGCTTTCTAAAGGTTGTGGATTGGAAAAATGAACTGAAGAATGGTGCTGGCGACATTGAGGGCATTAAGAGGTTGAATATTTCCTCGAGGACACAGAACTAGTAAGATAAACACCAGGCATAGATTCACCTGGTCTGGGCGCAAGCCTATTGAAACCGGACATTGTATTTATCTGTAGACTGCCCGTTAAAACATGGTTACAGACGCACTTATGGAACCTACACAGGTACGTGTGTATTCACGTATCCACTGGGAGAGTATCCCAGTCCCTCACTGACTCCTACTCCCACTCATATTTTTCTGTATTGTAGTGTTCGGGGACTCTTAAGTGCCATTATTCCAGACCTTGGGTGTAGGGACCCTGGAGAAACCCAAGGCTCCGCCCTGGGTCCATATCAGGGATTATACGGAGGTATTTTCATTTTTCGCACCTGATGTAAGCAGGTGTAGAAAGGTTGTCCATACCAAGATGTAAAAATGCTTGGAGGTAGAGGTAATCTTTGAGCATTAAGGAAACCATAGATTCTCTTTCCTTCAGGTGGGGAAAAAAGAGCAGTAAGATGGGATTCAGAGCTGAAATGGCTGCTGGTGAAGTTGGTTATCTGTTCTGGAGGTGATGAGAGCTTTGGATTAGAGGAGGGAGGTGATCTTAACCAGGTCTTAACAGGCTTCATCTGGCTACATTGTAGAGAACAGATCCTAAGTATGAGGGAAGAGGAAGGAAAACTAGGGTGGAGTCAGTCCACTGTAGTGGCCCAGTTGAAGGTTCATGGGACAGAGTGGTGGCTTAGGAGAAGTGGCTGGATTCGGGATCTATTTTTAAGAGTCAACTAGATTTCCTAATGTGCAAGGGAAGTCACGCTTGGTCTGCTTGTATTGCTGTAACAAAATACCACAAACTAGGTGATTTATACACCACAGATATTTATTTCTCACAGTTCTGGAGGCTAGAAGACTAGAATCAGGATGCCTTCATGGTCAGATTCTGTCTAATGAAGGCCTCCTTCCTAATTTCTGCCTAAAGGTCCCAGCTCCTAATATCATCAAGTTGTGTGTGTGTCTGTGGGGGAGGGTAGTGTCAAAATATGAATGGGCGGGGCGACATAAACCGTTTTTCTAGAACAGTGAGAAAGTGAAGCACAGGATTCAGCCCTTAGGGTTTTGATTAAAGCAACACGAAGAATGAAAATTTCAACTGATATGGGGAAATTGATTATAGAGTAATTTTCACTGGGGATATCAGGAACTTCCTTTTGGCTATATTAAGATTTGAGATGTTTCAGAGACCACTGAATGAAGGCATCAAGTAGGCAGCTGGACACTCCTATCTGGAATTCTGGGGAGGGCTTCAGGATGGAGACATCCAACATATTGTGGCTATTAAGTCAGTTGTATTTGGGAGGGGCATTCTGTAGGTAATGATGATAAAACTGTTTTCAGACTAGGAAAGGAAAGGTGATGGCTGAGAACTGGACCTCTTGCTTGGATATCTGGTTGAGGACATTGAGTTTCACTTACTCAAGGTAAGAGAAATAAGTGGCATGGAGGGAAGACATGTCAAGGGCAGGGTAGACTCATAGCTGATGAAGGGTACCAGTAGAAGAGTGGATACAGAGCTATAGGAGTTGGCACATTAATACTCTGTCCTTGGAGCTAGTGTTTATTCCATTCAAAGGACTTCATGAATTTTGTGGTGACTTTGATGGGATCTGGGAAATTTCATTCAGTCTGGAGGTTAAGGTTAGGGAGAAATCTTTGAGAACCACTAGGACTCAGATGGGTCACTAGTGGGGCTGGGCTTTGAATGAGGGTTAAGTCAAAGAGGAAATTTCTGACTGTATAGGGCAAAGCAAGAGCAGCACAGAAATGGAATGAGGTCATGGGTATTTGAAATCTGAAGGTCGTTCTGCGTTGTAGAGGTTGTAGCAACAGTTAAGCAGGGAGGACTACTTAGCAGGCTTCAGAGCTGCCTCTGACAGTGAAGATATCAGAGGATCAATTGGATCTTGATTGGATTTATAAAAACTTCTTTGGTTACTATGCAGCAGGTATGGTATGGGGAGGCGAGGGAGATGCCTGTGCCTTCCTGTGGGGGCAGGAAGTGGCTGTGCCTTCTAAGAAGCAGCAAGGGAGAGCCTCTCCAGGAAACTAAAATATTTAAAAGCAATCATATATGCTGTAGTTAACACACACAAGCACTGGGAATTTGCATTCCCAGAAGAGATTTGAGTGACCCCAGAACCTCTAAGCTAGAGAGATTAGTGAAGGTCTTCCCCTGCACAGGGCCAGTTCTTAGTGACTGGAGAAGTTGGCTATTTTTTCAGATGCCCAAATCTCAACAAAAGAGTGTAAAGCATACAGAGAAATGAGGAAACATGGCCTAATCAAAAGGACAAAACACATGTCTGGAAACTGGACCTGTAAAAATGTAGGCCTCTGAGTTATTTGACAGAAATTTAAAACAACTGCTAAAGATGCTCATGGACTTGAGAGAACACAGACAACAATATCAGAAAACAATTCATAGACAATATGAGAATATCAACAGAGAAGCTGTAAAAGAAAACCAATCAGAAATGATAGAGCTGAGCAATTTTTCTAAAGTGAAAAATTTACTAGAGAGGCTCAGTAGCAGAGCTGATCAGGTAGAATAAAGAATCTGTAAAAAGATAGGTCATTTGACATTGTCAAGTCAGAGCAGCAAAAAGAATGAAGGAAAGAGCTTAAGGGACTTAGGGATACCAGCAGGCTGACCAATGTATGCATTATGGCAGACCCAGAAGAACAGAGGGACTTTATTTGCAAAACATATTCAACAGGGACACCTGGATGGCTCAGTGGTCCCGCGTCTGTCTTTGGCTCAGGTTGTGATCCTGGGGTCCTGGATCGGGCTCCCTGCGGGGAGCCTGCTTCTCCTTCTGCCTATGTCTCTGCCTCTCTGTGTGTCTCTCATGAAGAAATAAATAAAATCTTAAAAAAAAAAAAAATTCAACAGAGGACAAGCATCTAAAATATAGAAAGGACATTTATAACTCAAAAAAATTTTTAAAGATTTTATTTATTTCTTCATGAGAGACACACAGAGAGAGAGAGGCAGAGACACAGGCAGAGGGAGAAGCAGGCTCCTTGCAAGGAGCCCGATGCGGGACTTGATCCTGGATCCCGAGATCAGGACCTGAGCCAAAAGCAGACACTTAATTACTGAGCCATCTAGGCGTCCCTATAATCAATAGTTTTTTTTCCCCCTATAATCAGTAGTTATAAACAATTTTTAAAAAACAGAAGTGTGGATAGAAATTTCAAAAAGTTACGGCAAAAATTTACATAAAGAGAAGCTGGAGTCATTAGGAAAATGAAAAATTAAACCCATAATGACTTAACCACTGTGTACTTTTAGAATCAGTATTTAAAAACTCTGACCATACCAAATGTTGTCAAGCATGTAGAGCAGATGGAACTCTGATCCACTGATGGTAGGAATGGAAATTGTACAAGCACTTTGGAAAGCATTTGGCAGTGTCTCTATCATTAAACATAAGCTTTCATACAACCCAGCCATCCCATTCCTAGGTATTTATCCAAGGGAAATAAAAGCATATGTTTATGCAAAGATCTATGAACAGAAGATCTATGAAAGCTGTATTTTTAGGGTAAAAGGGGAAAAAACCCAAAGTCCACCAAAAACAGTTGAATGAATAAACAAATTGTAGTATCTCTGTATAATGGAATACCACTCAGGAATAAACAGGAATTGTCTTAGGTGTAACAAAATATTATTAAAAAAAAATACTATAGACTGGATACTTGAAGAACAGTAATTTTTTGTTTACAATTTTGGAAGCTGAAAAGGATGTCCAGATCAAGGCGCTTCCTGCTTTGGTTCCTGATGAGGACTCTTGTTTGCAGATGGCTTTCTTGTGTCTTAAGGTGACTGTAACACAGAAAGTGCAAGTTCTCTGATGTTCCCACCCTCCTCTTTTTTATTGAAGTATAGTTGACATTAATATTAGTTTTAGGTGTACAACATAATGATTTAACTATTATATGCATTACAAAAGGGTCACCTGGGTGGCTCAGTCAGTGTCTGCCTTTGGCCCAGGCCATGATTTTGAGGTCCTAGAATCAAGCTCTGAGTTGGGCTCCCTGCTTAGCAGGGAGTCTGCTTCTCCCTCTCCCTCCAAATACTCATTATTTATTTATTTATTTTTATTTATTTATGATAGGCACACAGTGAGAGAGAGAGAGAGGCAGAGACATAGGCAGAGGGAGAAGCAGGCTCCATGCACCGGGAGCCTGATGTGGGATTCGATCCCGAGTCTCCAGGATCGCGCCCTGGGCCAAAGGCAGGCGCCAAACCGCTGTGCCACCCAGGGATCCCTAAATACTCATTATAAGTATACTTTTTTATCTGTCACTAAACAGAGTTATTACAATATATTTTTTAAAATTTTTATTTATTTATGATAGTCACAGAGAGAGAGAGGCAGAGACACAGGCAGAGGGAGAAGCAGGCTCCATGCACCGGGAGCCCGATGTGGGATTCGATCCCGGGTCCCCAGGATCGCGCCCTGGGCCAAAGGCAGGCGCCAAACCGCTGCACCACCCAGGGATCCCGAGTTATTACAATATTATTGACGATTGTCTATGCTGTACTTCTAATCCTTGTGATTTTTTTAGTGCTAGAATTTTCATCCTCTTAATCGCCTTCACCTATTTTGCCCATATCCCTCACTCCTCTTCTTTGGCAACCACCAGTTCTCTGTATTTATAAAACTGCTTTTGTTGTTATTTGGTTGTTTTGTTTTTTAGATTGCACATATAATGGAAATCATATGGTATTTGTCTTTCTCTGACTTATTTCACTTAGCATAATACCCCATAGATTCATCAGTGTTGTGAATGGCAAGATGTTTTGTCCTTTTTTTTTTTTTTTTTTTTTAAATAATCTCTATGCCCAATGTGGGCCTTGAACTCATGACCTGGAGATTGAGGTGCATGCTCTAGCAACAGAGCCAGCCAGGTGCCCCATGATTTCATTTTTTTTAAATGGCTAAGTAATATTCCCTTCCATGCACACACACCACGTCTTTGTTCATTAATCTATCAGTGGATACTTAGTTGTGTCCATAATTTATCTGTTGCAAATAATGCTGTGGTAAACAGGGATGAATTAGTGTTCTCATTTTCTTCAGGCACATTCTCAGAATTGGAATTACTGGATCGTGTATATTTCTAGTTTTGTAGAGTGGCTGCTCCATTCCCCCTCTCCTCCCTCTCCACCTGCACACACACAAAATGCAGAAGAGTTCTCTTTACTTCATAGTCAACACTTGTTATTTCTCATCTTTTTGATACTAGCCATTTTGACTGGTGTGAGGTGATGAGACTCATTGTGGATTTGATTTGCATTTCCCTGATGATCAGTGATGTGGAGCATCTTTTATATCTGTTGGCCATTTGTATGTCCTTTTTGGGAAAATGTCCATTCACATCTTCTGCCAATTTGTAATTGGGTTGTTTGGGGGAGTTTTTTGGTGTTGAGGTGTGTGAGTTCTTTATATATTGGATATCTTACTGGCAAATGTCTTTTCTAATTCAGTAGATTGCCTTTTCATTTTTTTTTTAAAGGATTTTATTTATTCATTCATGAGAGACAGAGAAAGAGGGAGGCAGAGACATAGGCAGAGGGAGAAGCAAGCTCCATGCAGGGAGCCCGAAGTTGGACTTGATCCCAAGACCCCAGGTTCATGCCCTGAGCCAAAGGCAGGCGTTTAACCACTGAGGCACCCAGGCATCCCATGCCTTTTCATTTTGTTGATGGTTTGCTTTGCTGTGTGCAAGTTTTTTTAGTTTTATGTAATTCCAGTTAGTCATTTTCTTTTGTTTCCCTTTTTTGAGGAAACATATCTAGAAAAATCTAGAAAATGTTGCTAAGGCTGATGTCAGAGAAATTACTGCATATGTCTTCTTTTAGTTTTATGGTTTTAAGACTTACATCTAGGTCTTTAATCCATTTTGGATTTACTTTTGTGTATAGTGTAAGAATATGGTCCCGTTTCATTCTTTGTATGTAGCTGTCCAGTTTTCCCAACATGATTTATTGAAGAGACTTTTGTCTTTCCCCATTGTATATTCTTGCCTTCTTTGTCGTAAATTAATTGAGCATATAAACATGGGCTTATTTCTGGGCTCTATTCTGTTCCATTGAGTTGTGTCTATTTTTGTATCAGTACCATACTATTTTCATTACTATAGCTTTGTAGTATAGTTTGAAATCTGGTATTATGATACTTCAGTGTTCTTTCTCAAGCTTGCTTGGCTATTTGTAGTCTTTTGTGTGTTTTTTTTTTTTTTTTTAAGATTTTATTTATTTATTCATGAGAGACACAGAGAGAGGGAGGCAGAGATATAGGCAGAGGGAGAAGCAGGCTCCATGCAGGGAGTCCGATGTGGGACTCGATCCCGGGACTCCAGGATCACACCCTGGGCTGAAGGCAGACACTCAACTGCTGAGCCACTCAGGTGTCCCATCCCATCTTTTGTGGTTCTGTACAAATTTTAGGATTCTTTGTTCTGTGAAAAATACAATTGATATTTTGAAGGGGCTTGCATCGAATCTGCAGATTACTTGGGGTAGTGTAGACATTTTGACAATATTAATTCTTCCACTCCATGAACATGGTATGTGGTATATCTTTCTATTTATTTGTAATGTCTTCAGAGTCTTTCATCAGTGTCTTACAGTTTTCAGAATACAAGTCTTTTACCTCCTTGCCTAAATTATTACTAGGTACTTTATTCTTTTTGGTGTAGTCATAAAAGGAATTGTTTTTCCTAATTTCTCTTTATTTTTTTAAACGTATTTTCTTTTTCTGCTGGGTTGTTGTTAGTGTTTAAAAACAACAGATTTTTTTCTTAAGATTTATTTACCTTTTTAAAAAAAATACTTATTTTATGAGAGATGCAGAGAGAGAGAGAGAGAGAGAGGCAGAGGCAGAGACATAGGCAGAGGGAGAAGCAGGCTCCCTGCAGGGAGCCTGACGTGGACTTGATCCCGGGTCTCCAGGATGCCCTGAGCCGAAGGTAGGCGCTAAACCACTGAGCCACCCAGGAGTCCCAATATTTACCTATTAAAAAAAATTATTAATTCATAAGAGACACAGAGAGAGAGAGAGGCAGAGACACAGGCAGAGGGAGAAGCAGGCTCCCTGAAAGGAGCCTGATGCGGGACTCGATCCTCAATCATGTCCTGGACAAAAGACAGACGCTCAACTGCTGAGCCACCCAGGTGTCCCTATTCATGTATTTTAGAGAGAGAGCACAAGAGCATGAGTTGGAGGAGCAGAAGGAGAAGGAGTGAATCTTAAGCAGACTTTGCATTGAGCACGGAGCCCGATGAAGGGCTCAATTTCATCACCCTGAGATCACAACCTGAGCCAAAACCAAGAATTAGATGCTCAACGGATTTGTGCCACCCAGGTGCCCTTCCCCCCCATTAAAAAAAAATTGTTCTTCTGTTTTATAGAGAGAGCAAGCATGAGCAGGAGGAGCAGAGGGGGGATCCCTGGGTGGCGCAGCGGTTTAGCGCCTGCCTTTGGCCCAGGGCGCGATTCTGGAGACCCGGGATCGAATCCCACGTCGGGCTTCTGGTGCATGGAGCCTGCTTCTCCCTCTGCCTGTGTCTCTGCCTCTCTCTCTCTCTCTGTGTGTGTGACTATCATGAATAAATAAAAATTAAAAAAATAAAAAGGAGCAGAGGGGAGAGGAAACTCAACAGATTTCTGTATATTAGTTTTGTATCCTGTAACTTTACTGAATTAATTAGTTGGCGTCTTTAGGGTTCTCTATGTATAGTATCATGTTATCTACAAATAGTGACAGTTTTGCTTTTTTATTCCAACTTGGATGCCTTTTAATTCTTTTTCTTGTCTGAATTCTGTGGCTAGTACTTGCAGTACTATTTTGAATAAAGGTGGTGAGAGTGGGCATCCTTGTCTTGTTCTTGATCTTAGAGGAAAAGCTTTCAGTTTTTCACCATTGAGTATGATGTTAGCTGTGATTTTTTTCATCTATGGCCTTTATTATGTTGAAGTATTTTCCCTTGTAACTCATTTTGTTGAGTTTTTATTATGAACGGATGTTAAATTTTGTCAAATGCTATTTCAGCATCTCTTGAGATGATCATGATTTTTATCCTTCATTTAGTTAATATGTTGTATTATGGGGACACCTGGGTGGCTCAGCAGTTGATCATCTGCCTTTGGCTCAGGGCATGATCCTGGAATCCCGGGATTGAGTCCCACATCAGGCTCCCTGCAGAGAGCCTGCTTCTCCCTCTGCCTGTGTCTCTGCCTCTCTCTCTGTGTCTCTCACGATTGATAAATAAAATCTTTAAAAAAACATGTTGTATTGATTGATTTGCAGATAGTGAACCATCCTTACATCCCTGAAATAAATCCCACTTGATCATGGTGAATGTATATTGGATTCAGTTTGGTAATTTGTTGAAGATTTTTGCATTTGTGTTCATCAGGGATATTGGTCTGTAGTTTTCTTTTCTTTTCTTTTCTTTTCTTTTCTTTTCTTTTCTTTTCTTTTCTTTTCTTTTCTTTTCTTTCTTTTCTTTTCTTTTCTTTCTTTTCTTTCTTTCTTTTCTTTTCTCTTCTTTTTTCTTTTTCTTTTTCTTTTTCTTTTTCTTTTTCTTTTTCTTTTCTTTTTCTTTTTCTTTTTCTTTCTTTTCTTTTCTTTCTTTCTTTCCAATGTCTTCATCTAGTTTTGAGGAATGAATTTGGAAGCACTTCTTTTCTATTTTTTGTAGTGGTTTGAGAAGGATAGGTGCTAATGCTTCTTTAAATGTTTGGTAGAATTCACCTGTGAAGCCATCTGGTCCTGGACTTTTGTTTGTTGGGAGTTGTGGGTTGTTTTTTTTGGGGGGGGGGGGAGGAGTGGGAGGAGGGAGGGAGAGAGAATCTTAGCAGCCTCCATGCCCAGCCTAGAGTCCCAACATGGGGGCTCAATTTCATGTCCCTAAAATCTTGATCTGAACCAAAATCAAGAGTCAGGTGCTTAACCAACAGAGCAACCCAGGCACTTTTATTGGGAGCTTTTTTTTTTTTTTTTTTTTTTTTTTTAAGATTTTATTTATTTATTCATTAGAGGCAGAGAGAGAGAGGCAGAGACACAGGCAGAGGGAGAAGCAGGCTCTGTGCAGAGAGCCCGGTGTGGGACTCTATCCCGGGACTCCAGGATCACGCCGTGAGAGACATACAGAGAGAGGCAGAGACGTGAGGCAGAAGCAGGCTCCTTAGGGAGCCTGATAGGGGACTTGATCCTGATCCTGGGATCACTCTCTGAGTGGAAGGCAGATGCTCTACTGCTGAGCCACCCAGGTGTCCCTCCTGGACTTTTTTTTTTTTATTGCTTTTTAGTCTATTTCACCTATTTTCACTCTGATCTTTATAATTTTTTTTCATTCTACTAACTTTGGACCTTGTTTGTTCTGTTTCTAGTTACCTTAGATATAAGGTTAGATAGTTTGAGATTTTTCTTGTTTCTTGAGGTAGGTTCGTATTGCTGTAAACTTCCTTCTGAGAACTGTTTTTGCTTCATATGAAAGATTTTGTTGAACTGTTATATTTCTGTTTTCATTTGTCTCCAGCTGTTTTTCAATTTTCTCTTTGACTAATTCATTGGTTAGTCTCCACGTGTTTGTTTTTTCCCTTTTTTCCCCCCTCGTAATTGATTTCTAGTTTCATACTTTTGTGGCTAGAAAAGATACTTGATAGGATTTCAGTCATCTTTAAATTTATTGAGACTTGTTTTGTAGCCTAACATACGATCTGTCTTAGAGAATGTTTCATGTGCATTTGCAAAGGTTGTGTATTATTCTGTTTTGGTATAGAATGTTCTGTATATGTCTGTTAAGTTTGTGTGATCTATCATTGATCAAAGTGACTATTATTGATTTTCTGTGTAGATGATTTATCGGTTGATATAAGTGAGGTATCGAAGTCCCTGAAGGACAAGTATTATTATTATATTTAAAGATTTTATTTATTCATGAGAGAGACAGAGAGAGGCAGAGACACAGGCAGAGGGAGAAGCAGGCTCCCTACAGGGAGCCCAATGTGGGACTCAATCCCAGGACTCTAGGATCGTGCCCTGAGCCAAAGGTAGATAGATGCTCAACTGCTGAGCCACTCAGGTGTCCCAGTCCCCTTCTGTTATTGTATCCTGTTAGTTTCTCCCTCTATGTCTGCTGAATGTTTGCTTTGTGTTTTTAGTTGCTCCTGTGTTGGTTGCATAGATTTTTACAATTGTTATATCTTCTTGTTGGATTAATTTCATTATAATTATGGAATGGTTTTGTCTTTATTAAAATCTTTTTTAATTAAAGTTTTTTTTTTTTAAGATTTTATTTATTCATGAGAGACACACAGAGAGAGTCAGAGACATAGGCAGAGAGAGAAGCAGGCTCCCTTTAGGGAGACTGATGTGGGACTCAATCCCGGAACTCCAGGATCACTCCCTGAGCCTAAGGCAGACACTCAACTGCTGAGGCACCCAGGCGTCCCTATTACAATCCATGTTTTAAACTCTACTTTGTTTATTATAAGTATTGCTACCCCAACTTGTTTTTCACTTCCATTTGCATAGAATGTTTTCCCATTCCTTCACTTTCAGTTTGTTATGTCTTTATGTCTGAAGTGAGTCTGTTGTAGGCAGCATATAGATGGTTATTTTTATTTTTTAAAAATCCATTCAGTCACCCTATGTCTTTTTTTTTTTTTTTAAGATTTTATTTATTTATTCATGAGAGACACAGAAAGAGAGAGGCAGAGACATAGGCAGAGGGAGAAGCAGGCTCCATGCTGGAAGCCCGACCCAGGACTTGATCCCAGGTCCCCAGGACCACACCCCCGGCCGAAGGTAGTGCTAAACCGCTGGGCCACTGGGGCTGCCCTCACCCTGTGTCTTTTGATTGGAGCAATTAGTCCATTTACATTTAATTACTGGTAAGTATGTACTTAATGCATTTTGTTGATTTTTTTTGTCCCCCCCCTTTTATATTTTGGTAATTTTTCTGTGTTCCTTTCTTTTGTGCTCTTGTGATTTGATGACTTTTTAGTATTGTAGGCTTCTGCTTTGTGGTTACCATGAGAATCCTATAATATCCCAAGCATGTAGTTGTCTATATTAAGTTGATGGTCACTTAAATTCACACGAATTCTAAAAGCACTACATTTATTACTCCTCTGCCCCAGTTTATGTTTATGATGTCATATTTTACATCTTTTTTGCATGTATTACTTAACTTATTTTTGTAGGTAATATTGATTTTACTGATTTTGCTACTTCGTATTCATACTAGCTTTATAAGTCACTGATTCTACCTTTATTATATATTTATTTTTACCAATGGAACTTTTTTCCTTTCATAGTTTTCTTCTAGTTATGTTTTTGTCTTTTCTGCTGAAAGAAATTCTTTTAATTTTACTGTAAAGCCAGTTTAGTGGTGATGGACTTTAACTTTTGTTTGTCTGGGAAATCTTTAATTCTTCAAAAAAATTATTTAAAGGATTTTATTTATTTGAGAGAAGAAAGAGTATGAGCAGGGGGTGGCAGAGGGAGAAGCCAACGCCCTCTGAGCAGGGAGCCTAATGTGAGGCTTGATCCCAGGCCCCTGGGATCATCATCTGAGAGGAAGGCAGATGCTTAACTGACTGAGCAATCTGGCACCCCATCTCCTTGTATAATTCAATTCTGAATTATAATCCTGCTGGGCAAAGTATTTCTTGGTTGTAGAGTTTTTTCCTTTCAGTACTTTGAATATATCATGATACTACCTTCTGACCATAAATGTTTCTGCTGAAAATTCTGCTGATATGTAACTCTTAGCTTTTCTTGATTTTTTTTTTTTTTTTTTAAGATTTTATTTGAGCAGCGTGGGTGGCTCAGCGGTGCCGCCTTCAGCTCAGGTTGTGGTCCCGGGATCGAGTCCCGCGTCAGGCTCTAGGGAGCCTGCTTTACCCTCTGCCTGGGTCTCTGCCTCTCTCTGTCTCTCATGAATTAATAAATAAAATCATAAAAAAAGATTTTATTTATTAACTTGAAGGTGAGGGGGAGAGATCATGAGTGGGGGTGGTGGTGGGGGAAGCAGAGGGAGAAGCAGATTCCCCTTTGAGCAGGGAGCCTGATGTGAGACTCAATTCCAGGATCATGACTCATGCTGAAGGCAGGTGCTCAGCCGACTAAGCCATGCAAGTACCTTCCTTTCTTGCTTTAAGATCATCTCTTTATTTAGTGTTTTTTCTATTTTATTTTTTAAAAGATTTTATTTACTTGAGAGAGAGTGGGAGGGTGAGGGAGAGAGAATCTGAAGCAGACTCCATGCTGAGCAGAGAGCCTGACTCAGGGCTTAATCCCATGACTGCAAGATGATGACCTGAGCTGAAACCGAGAGTCAGAGGTTTAACTGACTGAGCCTCTCAGGCACCCAGGTTTTTCTCTATCTTATTATGTGTCTTATGTGGATCTACTTGAGTTCATCTTGTTTGGGGCTCTCTGTGCTTCCTGGGATTGGATGTTAGTTTTCCTCTTCCCAGGTTAAGAACGTTTTCAGTACCATTCTTTCTTCTGAGAGTCCTGTAATGAGAATGTTGCCCCAGAGTTCCCTTAATTTATCCCAATTTAAATAATTACTTTTTTTGTTGTACAACTTGGGTGCTTTTCACTGCCATATTTTCTACGTCACTGATCTGTTCTGCTGCAGCCTCTAGTCTGTTGATTCCTCTAGTGTAGTTTTCATTTCATTTATTGTATTCTTCATCTCTGGTTCTTTTTTATATCTTGTGTCTTGTTTTTGAAGTTCTCACTGAACTCATCTACTTTTCTGTCAAGATCAGTGAGCATCTTTAGGACTGTTACTTTGAACTCTTCATCAGATAGATTGTTTCATTTAGTTCTTTTTTCTGTCCTGTTTTATTTGAAACATATTCCTCTTTCCACATTTTGTCTGACTCCTTGTTTGTTTGTATGTATTAGGTCAGCCACAGGTCCTGGTCTTGAAGGTAGTGACCTCTTATGTGGAAGGCATCCTGGGGGCCCCAGGAGTGCAGTCCCTCCAGTCACCAAAACAATTCACTCCAGGGTGTGTCTCCTGTGTATGCTTTATGAGCTCTTTTATAACCGGTCTGGGACTGCTGTGGGTATGCTGGTGGGTGGGGCTGGCTCTCAGCCCATCTCTCTGCAATGACCAGCCATGATTATTGCAAACACACTAGTGGACAGGGCTAGTCCCTGCTGTGGCTGGCTGAGAGACCATCCTGTAGCTCCTGCTGGTATGCTGGTGGGTTGGACCAGTCTCTCCTCCCAAGGGTAGAAGTTGCTTTGGAGAGATGCCTGACCCAGCTGGGGCTGCCTATGGGCTGTCGCAGGACAGGAATTGCTTTGGAAGGGTACCTGCTGGGGATGGGTAGCTTAGATGGGGTGGGTTTGCAAGGGAATGCTAGGGTGGAGGTGCTAGCAAGATAGAGGGAGAGGGTCAGAACTGGATGTTACAAGCATCCAGCCAGTTAGGCTGAAGGAGAACCAGAAGAATAGCCCCTACTAGCACTTCTTTTCTTTGAGAAGGCTCTACACATCTCTGCTCCTCTGGCACATGCTCCAAAATTAGTTTATCTTCATCTGTGACTCAGGTATTTTTCAAACTGCTGCCTTTTGTGTTGGGTTTCAGACTGTGTGTTATAGTATGTTGGCCCTTTAAGAATGGAATCTCAGTTTCCTATAGCCTTCTGGCTTTCCCATTACCATAGTTAGGCCCTGTTGATTTTCAGTAGGAAGTGTACTTCTCTCTCTCTCTGCTCCCACCTCTTGTGCATACACTCTCTGAGGGAGAGAGAGAGAACACAACTGGGGAGCTGCAGAGGGAGAAGGAGAAGCAGATTCCCTCCCCCACCAAGCAGGGAGCCCAACATGGGGCTCATTCCCAGGACTCCAGGATCATGACCTGAGCTGAAGGCAGATGCTTAACCAACTGAGCCACCTAGGCAGCCTAACATTGACTGTTTCCCTATTCTGTATCTTTCATCCTCATGACTTATTCATTCCATAATTGGAATAATGTGCTTCCCACTCCCCTTCACTCCTCTTGTCTATTCCTCCACAACCCCTATATTCTTTAAGTTAAAATGATATTTGGAGACAATAGATGTATAAAGGTATACTGATAAAGAAGCGGACAGCTCTAAGTAGATATATACATTAGAAAACAAACTGGGTTTTGTTTAGTGAGAAGAGAGAGAAAAGAGAGTGTGAGCAGAAGGAGGGAGAAAGTGAGGGCGAAAGAGAGAATGAATCTTACACAGGCTCAGCACAGAGCCCAGTCTCATGACCCCCCAACCATGACCCAAGCTAACATCAAGAGTTGGACACTCAACCAACTGAGCCACTCAGATGCCCTGAAGATAAGTTGTTTTTTACAACATTGTTAGGTAAATGTTTTCTATTTGGTGGTTAATATGAGTTATATTGTTGAATTAATTAATTAATTGATTTTTAAATATTTAATAAATAAAGAGAAAAAGAGGTAGAGACACAGGCAGAGGGAGAAGCAGGCCCCCACAGGCAGAGGGAGAAGTAGGTAGAGACACAGCAGAGGTAGAGACACAGGCAGAGGGGAGAAGCAGGAAGCCTGACATGGGACTTGATCCCAGTTCTCCAGGATCACACCCTGGGCCAAAGATGGTGCTAAACCGCTGAGCCACCTGGGCTGCCCATATTTTTTAATTTAAAATTAACTTTTCTTGGGGTGCCTGAGTGGCTCAGCTGGTTAAGCATCTGCCTTTGGCTCAGGTGATGATCTTTGGGTCCTGGGCTATAGAGCCCCACATTGGGCTCCTTGCTCAGTGGGGAGTCTGCTCCTCCCTCTCCCTTTGTCCCTCTCCCCTACTTGTGCGCACACACACATTCTCTCTCAAATGAATGAATAAAACATCTTCAAGAAAAAACTTTTTAAAAAAGATTTTATTTATTCATGAGAGACACGAGAGAGAGGCAGAGACATAGGCAGAGGGAGAAGCAGGCTTCTCACAGGGAACCCAATGTGGGACGCGATCCCCAATTCTTGGATCATGACCTGGGCTGAAGGCAGGCGCCCAACCGCTGAGCCACCCAGGTGTCCCTAGCTTTTTTATTTTATTTTTATTTTTTAAAGATTTTATTTATTTATTCATAGAGAGAGAGAGGCAGAGGGAGAAGCAGGCTCCATTGCAGGGAGCCTGATGCAGGACTTGATCCTGGGGCTCCAGGATCACATTCCCGGCTGCAGGCAGCACCAAACCGCTGTGCCACTGGGCCTGCCCTAGCTTTTTTATTTTTAAGTAAGTATAGATCTCAGGAAGTTACATAGTCTAAAAGCCCCATGTTCCCTTCACCCAGCCTCCCCAAATGATGACATATTAGATAGGTATAGATTTTACTTAGTTTTCACCATTTTTTAACTTGCATGTAGTGTTACAAAATTTTTCCCATACACAGAGATTCACTTTACCACCAATGCAATCAAGATACCAAACTGGTCTGGGACCGTAAAAACTTCCTCATGCTATTTGTATTCACACCAATTCACATTCTATCTCCTCCCTATCCTCTGAAAAGCACTGATCCAGTCTCCATCTCTATAGTTCTATGAATTTATTTTCTACTAAACCTAACATGCTTGAGGTCCATCCAGGTTATTGCATGTGTCAGTTATTCATTCCTTACTGCTGAGTAGTCTTCCATTGTACAGATGTTAGAGAATTTATTCAGTTACTCATCCTTGAAGTTTCTTCCTAGTGTTGTGCTATATAATGAGTAAAGATTTTGTGAATATAAGCTTCATTTATTTTTTTTAGGAATGTATTTTAAAATACTTCATCATAAATATGCAAAAGGAATCTTTCATCCTGTTTACTTTTCTCCTCTCCTCTCTTAGATACCATTCTTTTAAGTTTTTAAAAATTTGGTATATAACCATACATTTTCCATACAATTTATCTTCCAGTGTTGAGGAAAAAGAGCTAATTACAGATGATATTCTGATACCTTTTTTAATGTGAGATTATGACCTGAAATTTAAGCAGTAGGGAAAGTTTATTGATCATATCCACAACTGCCTAATGCTCCATGAGGATTTATTCAATTCCTGGTTGATAGATACTAATTTGATTCTGTGATACTAATCTTTATTAAAAGCCAATCCAGTGAAGTAGCTTTGTAATTATGAAAGACTTGCTTTTATGATTATTATTAGTTGAAACAATTTGTTATGTTCACATAACAAAGAAATTTTCTGGTATAATGATAATGACCCAGTATTCATTCAACTAAAATTAGCTTTTAATCATGCTCTGTAAATTGATAAGGTAGTTTCAACTAACTTAAGTTTGAATATTATCTTTCTCACTTAGACTAGAGTTCAGATCTTTGGAAATTCCTCACCCTTTTTTTTAGACATTCCTATGAGAGTGCCAGTTGTGCTAAGAAGCAGAAATACTGGGATGCCTGGGTGGCCCAGTGGTTTAGTGCCTGCCTTCGGCCCAGGATGTGATCCTGGAGTCCCGGGATCGAGTCCCCATAGGACTCCCTGCATGGAGCATGCTTCTCCCTCTGCCTCTGTCTCTGCCTCTCTCTCTCTCTCTCTCTCTCTCTCTCTCTCTCTCTCTCTCTGTGTCTTTCATGAATAAATACAAATAAAATCTTTAAAAAAAAAAAAGCAGAAACATAAGTATCGGGGGAAATGTAATACATTTTCCCTGGGATATTACAGACAGATTGAGAAGCTTAGGAGGCATAGAAAATTTACAGCATCTGTGATATCGATGTAATATGTTTGAGCCTCATGGTGTGGGCTTGACTCCACATCGTCTTTGTTCTTTACAGATACAAGCAGTGGATTCAGTACCCTCTCAGCAGTAGACTCTCTTTCTGTGAAGCCAGAGCCATATACACCATCCTGATCCTGGTGAGAATGTTTGACTCCTTTTACTCATTCACTTTTATCCTTTTGGATAACCCTGATTATGAATCCAAGCTGTCGGCTCACAACCACCTGTCTTCCCTTCTGTCTTCATGTTTCTCAACATTTCCTTCCTTTGTACTCATTAGCAGTGACAAACCCATTCCTTGGTTCTGTTTTGGAGGCGTAGAAAACATCTTTTTCCAAATAGAGTCTCTGGGCTCTTAAGTTCCCTCCACCCTCCAGAACACTCAATTATGTATTAAGTAACACTTTAAAAAATATTTATAGTCTCATAAACTATGGCAGTTAATCTGCTGGGAATTTTGCATTCAGTGTTGAATAATAGTTGTAGGATACAAAAGAAACCATTGTTGTAAGCAATTACTCAAAGACAGAATTTCATGAAAATGTAATGTATGTTTTTTTCAGGTTTTGGGAGTTTGACAGTAAATATCCCGTGCTGATCTGATTTTTTTTTTGTTTTGTTTTGTTTTTGTTTTTGTTTTTGTTTTTGTTTTTGTTTTTTTTTGATCTGAATTTTAAGCTAGTACCCAAAATATGTATCTTATAAACATTGGGTGAAGGGTCAATGCATATGGACCATGGTGAATAAAAATGTCTAAATTGTCTAAGTAGCATTTTTAATCTAATGCTATGAATGATAGAGAAAAGATTACATTTCTTGAGTAGGGACCTCTTTCCCTTTACACTCTTAGCAGAGGAGAGTAAAAAAGTGAGAAAGCTAGAGGTTAGTTTGTGTAGTTTGACCTCAGTTCAACTTTCTGAAGGAGGGGAAGATTGTCGATATTCCTTTTTTCTAAAAAGTTTCTTCTTGTATCATGTAATGTATGCTCCAGGAAAGCTTCTTTCTGCCTATGTTGATTCTTATGCCAAAGCAGTATATTTTAGTCCCATCACCAGAAACACTACAAGCACAGATTTGGTTCTAGACCACTGGAATAAAGCAAGTCAAATGAAGGTTTTGGTTTCCTAGTGCATACATAAAAATTATGTTTTTTAAAAATTTAATTTAATTTTTATTTTTTTAAAAGATTTTATTTATTCACGAGAGACACACACACACACACACACAGAGAGAGAGAGAGAGAGAGAGAGGTAGAGATAGGCAGAGAAAGAAGCAGGCTCCATGCAGAGAGCCCAAGGTGGCACTCGATCCCAGGACTCCAGGATCACGCCGTGGTCTGAAGGCAGGTGCCCAATTGCTTGAGCCACCCAGGTGTCCCTAAAAATTATGTTTAGTGTAGTCTTTTATGTCTAACCCCCCTTCCCCGCTTCCATATACAGACCTTAATTAAGAAATACTTTCTTTTTTTCTTTCTTTCTTTTTTTTTTTTTAAGATTTTATTTATTCATGAGAGAAAGAGAGAGGCAGACTCAGGCAGAGGGAGAAGCAGGCTCCATGCAGGGAGCCCGATGTGGGACTCGATCCCGGGACTCAAGGATCATGCCCTGCCCCAAAGGCAGGCGCCAAACCGCTGAGCCACCCAGGGATCCCCAAGAAATACTTTCTTGCTAAAAAACACTAACCCTGGGCAGTCTGGGTAGCTCAGCGGTTTAGTGCCGCCCTAGGCCCAGGGCGTGATCCTGGAGACCCGGAATCAGGTCCCATGTTGGGCTTCCCTGCATGGAGCCTGCTTATCCCTCTGCCTGTGTCTCTGCCTCTCTCTCTCTCTCTCTCTCTGTCTCTCTGTGTGTCTGTCATGAATAAATAAATAAAACCTTAAAAAAAAAAGAAAAAAAACACTAACCCTCATCTGAGCTTTTCATGAGTCCTAATCATGACTCAGCTGTGGGTAGCTGTGGCAATTTAAAATAAGACAGCAAAGTTCACCATATCAATCGACTCTTTCTTTCACAAATCTTTCACCATAGAACTTCTTTATCAACTGTCATTTCAGCAGTCATCAAGCATCTTCACCAGGACTAGATTCCACCTCAAGCAACCCTTTCTCTGGTCATCCATTCAAGTTTTATTACGAGATTTTTTTGCAACATTTATTATGAGATACTTTGCAACATTTCAGTCACATCTCCTCTACTTTTAATTCTTTTGCGATTTCCACCACATCTATCATTACTTTTTTTTTTTTTTTAAGATTTTATTTATTTATTTATGAGAGACACACACACACAGAGAGGCAGAGACACAGGCAGAGGGAGAAGCAGGCTCCATGCAGAGAGCCCAATGTGGGACTCGATCCTGGGTCTCCAGGATCATGCCCTGGGCCGAAGGCAAGGGCCAAACCGCTGAGCCACCCTGGGATCCTACTGTTACTTTTTTTACAGAAGTCTTAAATGAGGGTTAGAATCAACTTCTTCCAAACTCCCATTCATACTTTGACTCTGCCACCCATAAATGGCTGCTAGAATAGAATTTTCAGTTTAGTTTACTTCTCTGGTAAACTTAATTCTCTGGCCTTGCACATTGTATTTCATAAACAATAAGACTTGAAAGTCAAAATTGCTCCTTGATCCAGGGGCTACAGAATGGATGTTGTGTTAGCATCTCCATCAGAGCTCTTGAGTGACGAGGTACACTGAGCAGTAGGTCTCAGCAGTGGACTTAAAATATTCAGTAAACCATATTATAAACAGATGCGCTGTCATCCAGGCTTTGTTTTTCCATTGATAGCTCAGGCAGGATAGATTTAGCATAATTTTTTTTTAAAAAGATTTTACTTGTTTATTTATGAGAGAGAGACAGAGAGAGAGAAGCATGCTCCACACAGGGAACCTGATGTGGGACCCGGTCCCGGGACTCCAGGATCATGCCCTGGGCCGAAGGCAGGCGCTAACCTGCTGAGCCACCCAGGGATCCCCAGATTTAGCATAATTCGTAAGAGCCCTAGTATTTTCAAAATGATAAATAAGCGCTGGTCCCTAATGAGAGTCTACCTGTACTTTGAAGCAAGGCTTGACGTCTCTAGCTGCGAAAGTACTAGATGGTCGTCGCTTTGACAGCACATATACTGAAAGTGCTAGATGGCATCTTCCAATAGAAGGCTGTTTTGTCTGCATTGAAACTGTATTGTTTAGGGTAGCCACCTTCATGAATGATCTTAGCTAGATCTTCTGGATCACTTGCTGCAGCTTCTGCATCAGCACTAGCTGCTTCACCTTGTACTTTGATGATAGGGAGATGGTTTCTTTCCTTCAACCTCATGAAGCACCCTCTGCTTTCAACTTGTCTTCTGCCAACTCACCCCTCTCAGCATTCCTAGAATTGAAGAGAGTTAGGGCCTTGCTCTGGATTAGGTTTTGGCCTAAGGGAATGTTGTGGCCATTTTGATCTTCTATCCAGACCACTAAAACTTTATATCAGTAGTAAGGCTGTTTGCTTTCTTATCATTTGTGTGTTCACTGAAGTAGCACTTTTAATTCTCTTCAAAGACTTTTTGAGGGTTTTTTTGTGTGTGTGTTCACAGCTTGGCTACTTGGCTAGCTGTTGGGCTCACGAGGCCTAACTAGCTTTTGGTCTGTCTTGGCTTTCAACATCCCTTCCTCACCAAGCTTAATCATTTCTATCTTTTCTTTTTTTTTTCAACACAGTTTGACAAATTTATTTTTTTTTTAAAGGTAGGTTTGTTTGTTTGTTTGTTTATTTATTTATTTATGAGCGAGACACACACACAGGCAGAGACACAGGCAGAGGGAGAAGCAGGCTCCATGCACGGAGCCTGCTGTGGGACTAAATCCCTGGTCTCTGGGTTCACACCCCGGGCTGAAGGCGGTGCTAAACCACTAAGCCACTGGGACTGCTCTCATTTCTATCTTTTGATTTAAACTGAAAAATGTATGGTTCTTCTTTTCACTTGAATACATAGAGGTCGTTCTTTATTTATGTATTTATGTATGTATGTATTTATTTATTTATTTAAGATTCCATTTATTCATAAGAGACACACACACAGAGAGACAGAGGCAGAGACACAGGCAGAGGGAGAAGCAGGCTCCATGCAGGGAGCCCGATGCGAGACTGGATCCCAGGACTCCTGGATCACGTCCTGGGCTCAAGGCGGGTGCCAAACTGCTGAACCATCCGGGATCCCTGATAGAGGTCGTTTTAATATTAATTTTCATAATTTCAATGCTGTCGTGTCTTAGGGACTAAGGAAGCCTGAAGATGGAGCAGTTAGAATAGACACCACAGCATTTATCAATTCTAGATGGCCCTTGAAAGAGGGCTTCATTACCTGGAAATATCAAACCTGTTAATTGTTTCACAAGAGAGAGATGAGCTTTAGAGTATTTTCTAATTTAAGAGCCAAAAATTTCTTGATGCACTTACTGTTTTTTACTCCCAATAATTTACTTGTTTGGATAATGTTCTTTGTGCTTGTATGTATGCACACACAGACTTGTGGGAGAGCTTGTCTTTCCCAGGTGCCTCAATTTTACATAGAATCTTTGATGCCATATCATTTATATACCTGCAGATTAGCAAATCACTGTGACACAGTAAGTGTAGGTGTGGTCTTTGGCACCTCAACTCAGGAGTATGTCCCTCACAATATCTTTAATGGATATCTTCATCTATTTAACCCCCCTAAGAGAGATACGGTTTTATTTGCTCCTTTAATTCAGATGCACTCAGTAACTCTGAGCCATCTCTCCAGAAGTGAGAACTCATTTATTCTCAGTCCTTGCATGTGTATCGCTTTTACAATGGGTTCTACGTAAAGCCGTATAAGCTAGTGAGCACAACTGATATGAGTGAATCTGGTTTGGAGCTCTACGTTTTATTTTATCTTATTTATTTACTTTTTTAAAAGATTTTATTTATTTATTCATGAGAGAGAGAGAGAGAGAGAGAGAGGCAGAGACACAGGCAGAGGGAGAAGCAGGCTCCATGCAGGGAGCCGGACTTGGGACTCGATCCTGGGTCTCCAGGATCATGCCCTGGGCCAAAGGCAGTGCTAAATCGCTGAGCCACCCGGCCTGCCCCGAAGCTTTACATTTTATAACCTACTCTCTTAATAGCCCTACCATTTGCAAAGTTTAGAGCAAGGTCTGCACTGAGAATATGGTTTTGAAAGCTTTAGAATCACTTTCATTTTTATCAAATGTGTCCTTGCTTCTGGCTGTGAAGCTAGAGCAGTCTCCCTCACTCTCCTTCTGTAAGTGACTATAAAACTGGACCAAATACCAGTGGCTTTCTGATGTTGGACAAAAGCACTGATTGGACAATGAGCCTTGAGAAAACAAAAATATAGGAGATGAGGTCACATTATTCCCAGTTCCCTCCACAATAAAGGACACACTATTATGAGTGACTCTATGGAATGCCACATCCATTTGGATTTGTAACCTTTGGAGGGCATCTGGGAGCCTGCTATTGTAAAGTATGAATTAGCATCAGTGTTGCTAAACATTCAAGTGATCAGTTGTCGGGAACTCCCTGGAATCTGGGCACAACCTCCCAACCCCGCACTCAGAGCCAGCACAACACTTCCCAGTGCCCCTTGTGGTGCTGCTTTGCCTGTGTTCCAGAAGGTTCTTATGTGCTGCGCCCTTTGCAGAAGCCTGCAGAGCGGTAACAACTGCATTGCCCAGAGGACCCCGTGCCAAGTGACGCCATCGTGGAGCCAATGAAGGTCCAGGAGACGGGCGTTTCTGTGTGTGCCATCACATCAGAGTGGGACTTCCAGGGTCCTCGTGGCAGTTGTTTTGGCAGCTCTGGGGTCCATTTCCTGTTTGGAGGTTCCAGAGCACAGGGTCAGGACGAGGCAAGGACTGGTGCCGCTGGAGAGGAGGCGTTCCCGCAGCACTGGGCTGCTCCTCGCCCCGCTCCACCCACCAAGTCTGATGGCGGCGGCCGAGCCCAGGGATCCAGCTCAGGTAAACACTTGTCTCATCTCTCTTGGGCCCTCCTGCCACCCACTTGCGGGCAGGGTGCCTGCTCCCTGCCCAGGCTCTGATGTCAGGGGGGCCCTGTGTCTGAGCGCCACTGTGGTGGCTCTAGGCTGGGGGAAACCTGGTGTCAGTTTTATGTCTACACGGTAAGCAGGGTGTGAGGCAGAGGCATGCCTGGACTCACAGGCAGAGAGGTGGTCAGAGATGCAGTGGAGACCAGAGCTCTACTGATGAAGTACTTTTGGAAGCTACCCATAAAGGGGAGGGTGTCCAGGACCCTGGAAAGACATCCAGGTGTAGCAAAAGCCAGTAATATGAGGTTTTCATGGGGTACAGGTACCAGTATGGCTGAGCTTTGAGTATTCAGGGAAATGCAGGTGTTCTTTCTTTATGATGGTTTGGATCTTACCTTACCAATGCTTTGTTACTGCAGCAAACACAAAGGGAAGGTTAGGGTTGGGTGCAACATAGATGTAAATTACAGCCCTGGGGATAAGAGAAAATGTTGGATTTTAAATTCCTTTTTTTTTTTTTTTTTTTTAAGATTTTTATTTATTTATTCATGGGAGACACAGAGAGGCAGAGACCCAGGCAGAGGGAGGAGAAACAGTCTCCATGCAAGGACCCCAATGTGGGACTCGATTCTGGGAATCTGGGATCATGCCCTGAGTCAAAGGCAGTCAGTCGCTCAACCGCTGAGCCACCCAAGCATCCCTAAATTCCTTTTTTAAAGTAGAACCAGATTTTCTAATGTAGGAAATAGGAGACAGGGATGACCCCTAGGGCTTTTGTCTCAGCAACCATGTTGAGTCTGACATCTTTAGAAAACAATGCAGGGCATTAGGAGGGCAGCTGGATATAAAAGTCTGTAAATTTGAGTTGGGGTTCAGCATTAGATGCATAGGTGGACCTTTGTGTCACATTAGGAAGGCAAATTCAAATGATGGAGAGAAGATTAAGAGGCCAGGAAGAAGAGGGTGGGTACTGCATAACCTCTCAAACACACGGAAGGGGTGGAAGACTTACAGAAGAGGAGACCGGAGCAGGATGTAGAGGCAAGAGGGGGCTGCTGCCTATTTGTGGCAACCTTACTTGGAACCTGGTAGATGAGCCTAATTCAAGGGCAGAGGTCATCATCTGTTAATTACTAGACCTAGTATTATGTTTACATATTAATTCTCAATATTTAGAGATAGTGGGTATTAAAGTGAGGTTTTTCTTTTTTTTTTTTTAAGATTTTATTAAAAAAATTTTTTTTTTAAAGATTTTATTTATTCTTGAGAGACACAGATAGAGTCAGAGATACAGGCAGAGGGAGAAACAGGCTCTATGCAGGGAGCCTGACATGGGACTCGACCCAGGGCTCCAGAATCACACCCTGGGCTGAAGGCAGCGCTAAACCGCTGTGCCACGTGGGCTGCCCTAAAGTGAGGTTTTTCAAGTAGGCTCTAAATCCCATGTGATTAGTGTCCTTGAACACTGGAGACTTGAGGCTGCCCTAGGAAGTGGGGTGCTACTTGCCAAGAACTCTTGATGCCATAAAGGTATAAAAGAGGTATATGAGCTGATGGGCCCCAGATCCTTGGTATTAGGGACTTAGGAACAGTGGTTGAGGCTATGTTTTATGATACCTGGTAGATACGCTGTGGAGGATTTCAGGGAAATTGCATGGTTGGGGACTGGCCATGAACTTAAGATTCTATCTGCCCACCTGCCTGTTGTTGCAGAGGGCTGGACATAGTCATTACTGGCACCAGGGCTTGGTATATCCTTTGAGTTGGGTGCCCTGGGAGGAGGAGGAGCATGGGATAGATTGGGGTGGGGTGGGGTGGGGGTGGGGGACTGGAATGTGGGTCCTATGGAGAAGGGATGTTTGTGGTTTTATCTCTCCCCATCATGGCAGGGTAGTGTGACCTTTGAAGATGTGGTTGTATACTTTTCCTGGGAAGAGTGGGGTCTCCTTGATGAGACTCAGAGATGCCTATACCATGATGTGATGCTGGAGAACTTTGCACTTGTGATCTCACTGGGTAAGACCCTCATGCCCACCCCAGTGCCCTGGGCTAGACTCTGCTCTTTTTCTCACATTTGGATTGTGGGCACTGCCATCACTAGGTCTAGGCTCAGCACTTGCCCTCTGGTTGAGCCTGCAAACCCCTGTGAGCCTGATGGATCAGCCTCCAGGTTTTCTTCCTCCTCACCTGGAGGCCCAGGGGCTGTTCTTAGATGTTCCTCTGTGGGTCTGCATATAGTATTTATTTGTGTTTCCTCTCCTGGGTCGTATGCAGAATTGCTCTGGGGCATGGCCAGTCCTCTGCCTGTCCTGTCGTTGTGTCATCTGAATCCCAGTTAATTCAACTGTGGTTTAGAGGAGTCAGGAACCCCTCACAGGATGGCCTACCAGTGTGTTGATGCCAGTGCCCACCCCTTCTTTCTACCTTTCTTTCCTTCTGCCTCAGTTTTTGATCCCTAATCAGTTGCAACTAGATATTCCTGGGCCTGGACCTAAACTTACATATAGCCCCAGTGAAGGCCATTGGCAGAGGAATGAATTGGAGACCCTGCGTCTTCCTGTGGGGCCTCCCCAAGTCTTGTGACTTTAGAGTACCAGGACTACAGCCCTTTGATAGCCTAACCCCAACACCCTCTTCTTGAAAACAAATGCAGTGACCTATTATTTGGTGTACCCAGCAGATGTTTATGATGAGGTCAGCTCCTTCCCCCAAAGATAATATAATACGCACATCACACTGGCATTTCTGTATTTCCAGGTTGTTGGTATGGAATGGAGGATGAGGCGGCACTTTCTGTGCAACGAATGTCACTGGGCAAGACTCCAAGTCCAGATCCATCCATTTGGAAAGCTCAGCCCTGTGAGAAGTGTGTCTTGCTTGGGAGAGACATTTTGTACCTGGCTGAGGACCAAGAATCACATCATGGGCAGAAATCGTACACTTGTGAGGCGTGTGGGAAACAGTTGTGGTTCAGTGCGAATCTTCGCCAGCACCAGAAGCACAATGAAGAGAAGCCATTCAGATGGGACATGGAGTTTGTGACAAGCTACAAATTGCATGTGTCAGGGAAGCCTTTCCCCTGTGGGGAAATTGGGAAGGACTTCCTGGCCATATTGAGTCTTCTCCAGCATCAGGCCACCCTCAAAGGGGCCAAACCGCACAGCAGCTTTGAACATGGGGAGTCCTTTCATGGTAGGAAAAGTCCTCACACATGCAGTGACACTGGGAAACCATTCAGCTATGAACATAAACTTTTCCAGCCTCAGCAACTTCACACTAGAGAAAGTTATCATGACTGGGATGACTGTGAGAAACCTTTTAACCAAAGCTCCATCCTTAGTAATTGTCAGAGAGCTTACCCAGGAACAAGGTCTTATGAGTGTAACGAATGTGGGAAATCCTTTAGCCAAAGCTACAACCTCATTCAACACCACAGAATTCACACTGGTGCAAGGCCTTATAAATGCAGCGAATGTGGAAAAGCCTTCAGCTTCAAATTCAGACTTGTCCAGCACCTGCAGATTCACACTAGAGTGAGGCCTTATGCATGTGGTGAATGTGGGAAAGCCTTTAGCTACAGCTCTACTCTCATTAAACACCAGAGGGTTCACACAAGAGAAAAGCCTTACAAGTGTGGTGAGTGTGGGAATTCCTTCAGCCAAAGCTCCAACCTCATTCAACACCAGAAAATTCACAGTGGAGCAAGGCCTTATAAATGCAATGAATGTGCAAAATCCTTCAGCTACAAATGCAAACTGGTTCAGCACCTGCGCATTCACACCGGAGAAAGGCCTTATGAGTGTGGGGAGTGTGGGAAATCCTTTAGCCACAGGTCCACTCTCAATCAACACCAGAGAATTCACACTGGAGCCAGACCTTATAAGTGCAATGAGTGTGAGAAATCCTTTAGCCAAAAGTCCAACCTTATCCAGCACCGGAGAGTCCACACAGGAGAAAAGCCTTACGAGTGTGGGGAATGTGGGAAATCCTTCAGCCAAAGCTCCCACATCATTCAACACCGAAAACTTCATACCAGATAACCTTGTGAATGCAATGAGTGTGGCAAAATGTTCATAACCCAGGTCTGTGTTACAAATGTGCAGCACGTATAGGTGGAAAACCTTCATCTAAAGGTCTAACCTGGTTGGGTACCAGAAGGCCCTGCACAGAATGTGGTATATTTCATAGAGCAAGACTCACTGTGAGGGAGCCATCTCCTGGAAATTGAACATCACATCTATGAACATCCAACACTGGGGCAGATTCCCCAAGACTTGTAGGTTTATGGGCAAGCTTTCTGGAGCCCTGCATAGCCCTCTGCTCTGCCAGGTTCCTCAGTGGGTGTAGTAGTCAAGGGAGGTGTTCTCTCTTGACCATCATGAATGATTGGGGATGGGGGTTACACAGCAATTTCCTTCTTCCTCATTAGGGTTCTGACCTAGTTTTGACAAAGCTAAGGGGTTGATAATACTTTTTACCTTCCAGGCCTAGAGTGCCATGAGAACAGTATATTTCTCTTAAGACCACCTTTAGAGCTCATAGGGGAGTGGTTCTTTTTCTCCAGGGCTGTCAAATAATGTTGAGCACTATTGTGGGGGAGCTATTCCCCAAATACTGCAAAGAAATCATGTGCCTTCGTGTGTAGGTTCACTTTTCTGGTGTTATTGTTTGTAAGACTACTTATAGGGGCCAGGTGATGTGTACAGAAATAGGACTGCAGGAAGTGATGTATTTGTCTACTGAAACTTGCATCCCCAGGTGTTCCAGTGACCATGCCTGTGGTTCAGTTTATACACTCCACGTGCATGTTCTTTCTGTAGCTGAGGAACTTGAGGCCATTGTCAATCTTATTTTTCTAGTCTGTCTCAAGGATATTACTGCACGGGCAAGAAAATGGCAATAGGATAGAGATAAAAATCCTGTTGGTGGGACCCTGCAGCTTTTGGTCAGCTGCAGACCCAAATAGAAATTATCTTGAAATTTTCAGTGATGCAGGGCATTGGACTCCTTGTGCAAAAATAAAATAAAATAAAATAAATTGGGGGACCCAAGACCTCTATTTGATTTTTAAGTAAAGCTTTATTGAGGTTAATTAACATGCTGTAAAACTGCACATATTTAAAGTTGTATACAAAACTGTGGATGGTAAATCTATATAAACTCCTTTTCCTTGTGCCCTTTAAAAAACTTCTCCCCCACAGTAAATTATTTTGTATTTTTTACATTAGACTCAAATGTTTATTTTTTTTAAACTGTGGTTTCCTTTACACTGAGTAATTATTTTGAAAGAACCAAGATGTTTTTACTCATCCTACTACTAATCTATGCTGCTCACTCACCACAAATAAAACTTCAAATATATATATATAACAACCCTCCCCCATGAATCCTTCCCCCATGTAGTCATTGTCTTTCTTCTTACTGTATTACCCTGTAGCCCTTTTAACCACTTAGAAATCACTCTTGATTTTTACAAATGTGTGATGGATATAAACTTTGGAGACGTCTCTAAAGTGAATGTTGCTGCTAAAAATAGTGCTTTGTGTAGGGTAAAAAGTTGAAAAACTGTCTTATCCCCAGACCTATGAAATGGCAGATTTGTAAGTATATATAAGGAAAAAAAAAAAAACCCACCCTACAAAATGAAAACTGGGGAATCCATACCACATTCACTGCTCCCTTTCCCCAACTTGTAGACATTTTGGTAGCATTTCTAAAACTAACACCACCGGAAAAAAATAAAATAAAACTAACACCACTGCCCCAAGATTGTGGCTGAAACACCAAGACAGATCTCACTCAGAAATCCTACACAGATGGGACACCTGAGTGGCTCAGATGTTGAATGCCTGCCTTCATGCCCAGGGCATGACCCTGGAGTCTCAGGATCAAGCCCTGCATCGGTCTCCCTGCATGGAGCCTGCTTCTCTCTGTGTGTCTCTCATGAATAAATAAGTAAAATCTTAAAAAAAAAAAAAAAAAACCCCAGCTCACTGCACGATATGAAGATGATAGCACACCCTAGAATTTGGTTCCTAGTTTAGACCCTGAGCAGGAAAATCTGCATTTGTCTAACCTCATCGTTCAACAGCATGAGTGTTATATTATCGCCTTCAACTTATAAAAGGCTAAGCTTTCTTTGGTTTCCAACAGCAGCAAGGAACAGGGACACCTGGCCCTTTTTGGGCCAAAGAAGTCTATTTGCTTATTTTTCAAGTTACTAAAAAAGATCCATTGGGCCAGCAGCAAACATTGATCTACACCCCCTTTTTTCCTCGCTGAAATCTACCCTGTAAAGAGTAAAACCCACCAACCTACCACACTCCATCCTCAGCCCCTACTTACATGCTGTGTGTCCCACACCATGAACCTAAGGACCTATAAAAATCCTCTTGCTTTCCTCCTTAAAGGTGCAACACGGGCTCAAAAATAACCAACCCAAGCCAGTCCACCCCCAATACCCTTAAACCACTGGTGTAGGAGGGGGGATTGTCAAGAGTGGCATGTTTATGGGGCTTCCTCAGAGCCTGGGCAGGTGTTGTAGGGATTTAAAATAATCAAATATATACATACACTTTTTAAGAGCTTAAGTACTTGGGGAACAATTTGTAAAAATCCTTCTGTCTTGTTAATAGCTTTCCCCAATTGATTTGTTGTCTTGCATTAAAAGTGGAAGGAATTTATAATTGACCCATATCCAACCCGATGTATTGATCATAAGAACATAACATTATGTGTCCTACCTTGTTTTAAAACGATTACCATTTTTTAAAAAGGTTTTATTTATTCATTAGAGGCAGAGGGAGAAGCAGGCTCTCTGCAGGAGCTGGATGTGGGACTCGATCCCAGATCACGCCCTGAGTCAAAGGCAGAGAGGCTCAAACTAAGCCACCCAGGTGTCCCCCTAAAACCAATACTTTCACGTGTTCTCTAAATTGGGCCAAATAAGCAGCACTAAAAGGGCAAAAATAGCAAGGCATATTCTTCAAATACCTGTAATACATTAAGCCATAAAAAAAGCTTTGTATGCAAGCTTCCTTTAAAGGAGCTAGTGGTTTACAGAGTCCTAAAGGTGTATTTGCAAGTAGACTTCTGGTGAGAACATTAAAAAAATGGGAAAGAAAACCAAAATGAAGTGAGAGCCATCATTTTTTTTTTTTTTTTAAAGATTTAATTTACTCATGAGAGACCCAGGGAGAAGCAGGCTCCTGGCAGGGAATCTGATGGGGACTTAGATCCCAGGATCCGCGACCACTCCCTGAGCCAAAGGTAATGTGCTCACAAACACTGAGCAACACAGGTATTCCCCCCCCCCCCCCCCCCCCCGAGAGTTCGTTTTTACTGTCCATGTCAAGTTTGTCAAATTTGTCAAATGTAAAGTTCCCAACGAAGCCCTAGGGCGTCGCTAGACCAAACCCTCCGCCTTCCCACGCCCAGGCCTGTCCTTCCGCTCTTGTGTCCTAACCCCGGGCGCTCACGTTCAGTTCCACAAACTGGGGGGTGGCTGCGCCCTGGGCTGGCTGTGGGAGCCTGGAGACCCCACCTCCCCCGCAGGCAGCGTCCCAGCCCCCACGGCTTCCCAGCGAGGCCCTGACTCGCTCACATGGAATGGGTTTACTCGGGCTTCCTAGCTGGCCCCGGTGTGAAGCCACCCCGGCCCTCCAACACCCTCATGTCACCTATAACGATCCCCAGGACCCAAACGCCCAAGGCCACCTTCCAACAGGCACCGATCGCCGCGAGCGCCCCTCGGTGAGCAGCAAGCACCATGGGCGGGGCGCGCCTGGTGCCCTGCCTGCCCGAGCCCCTCCGACGGGAATACGCGACTGGCGGGGGGAATGCGCTTGGCTCTAAAAGCGCTTCACGCTCTCAAGTTCTCTTGCACCAAGTGCTTTCCAGCTTCCCCACAAGACCGTTTTTCACGATCGGCTCTCGTGCTAGCGTCGAGCCTCAGCCGGAACCTACACACCCACACCACCAGGCGCTGTGGGCCGCATTCCCCAAGCGCTCCAACTCCGGAGGGCGCAGCCGGCTCGCCACAGTCCGGTCCCCTCCCACCAACTCCCGACTTGCCCTGGGCACGCCGCTCCAACTGGAGGCGGAAAGGGGACCACCAGGCCTCCAAATTGCCATGTCAACCCAAACTACACAACACCAGGCGAGGCCCCTCCCATGCCCCCCTCGACCGGCACCAGGCTGCTTCTGAGGTCGACTCCCCGCGTCCTCTCCCTGCACCCGCGCCCTAGCCTCTCAACTGGGAGGGTGCAGGGCTTCTTCGGTGGAAAGCCGGGAGCAAGCAGACACGGCTGGGGTGCGGAGGAGGGCTGGGGTCGGGGATGTCCCGCCGGGGCCCCAAAGCGTGGAGAGCTTTGGGGGAATCCGGGCAGATGGATGGAGACGGAACCACGGGGGAGAAGGGAGCGCCCTGCGAGCCTACGCTTCAGGACGCACCTGCGGTAGGGACGACCCGGTCCGCAGGGGCAGGGATGACGAACGTGGGAAACTACACATGCCTCGTGGGGTGACACAGCAGCCAGTGACTGCAGAGGCGGGGAGAGCAATGACTCGCCCCTGCGGCCGCGGACCGCCCGGGGTCGGGCGGGTGAGGCCTCAGGCACCGCCCAGCGATCGCTCCCGCCCCTTCAAGGTTCACCTACAGAAACTGAGACCTTTCCTACCTCTCAAGCTCGACTAGGTTAGCGCTCTGCCACGGCCGCGGCCCATCTGGGGGGCTCCCTAACCTGCCCGGGCTGGTGTACAAAGGGCAGGACTTGTGACTCCTACGCACCGGGAATTCGGATTCGACAGCCAGAGGCAATGGCACTTCTCGACCAAAGGGCTCAGCGAGTGGAGCACGAGCAGCCCACCAGAGAGCATCCCGCACGTGTTAGGGCTCAAGCTGGGGGGAATGGGCGACTACACCACTTGTTCCCCTAAAAAGTTGCCGCATTCCAGTTGGCCGCGGGGGTCACACCTAGTACTCATTCCAGTCTCCAGTATCTGGATTAACCACTCCATCCTCCAAGCACCACCCCCTACAATGGGGGGAGAGCAAAGGGCCAGTGCTGCCCGTGTCCAGCCTGGGTGTGGCCCCCATGTTAGGTCAAGCCACCAGCTCCACCCCAATGCTGACCATGCCTCTGGTCCAGCTTCACAGCCATGCACGCCTGAAGGGCAGAGAGCTGGTTCTCCCAGCAGGTGCCTGGGTGGAGGGTTCACGGGGTCACCGTTGCTTTGTCCGAGGGCATCATTCAGGACAGAGCGAGGATGGGACTGCCGTTCTCAACAAACCCTCCTTTTGGCAAAGGCGCTCACTCCAGTCCTACCTCGAACACTCCAGCGTCCTTCCTCTGGGAACAGAAGACAAAAACCCCCCACCCCTCCTCGACCACAGTCTGGGGTCTCACGGTCCACAGGCAACGGCTTCGAGATGCAGGGCCGCCTGGTGAGTGTCTACGGAGGTTCAGGGGGGCGGCGAGGAACGTGGCTGGGGAGGCGCGCAGAAGCAGGGGTTTGGGAGGCGCACAGGGGCCAGCGGTGGGGACGGCAGCAGCTCCCTACGCCCCGCAAGGCCACCTCGGAGCTGGTCGTCCTCCACCGCCCAGAGCCGCATCCCCACGGCAGACGGCTCCATCCTCGCCCGCCTGCTGAAGGAGCTAAAGCGGCCTCACTTCCAGTACACGGCCCCCCAAACGTCCTGCACGTCACTCCAGGTCTGAGGCTGGGAGCCGGGTACGTGAGCCCCCGCTGCGGCCCTCGGACTTGGTGGCAGTTTTTTTTTGTCTCTCTCCCCGGGTCCCCCATCACCGCCTCGAGAGTTACAAGAACTGCCACCACGATCTGCAATAGGAGGGAAGGGGCCTGTATACCCGGCGCGCTAAGCCTTAGAAGACGCTCTTTTCCGGGGGAGAAACAAGCAACCAGGGGAACGAGATTGGGGTTTCTCGCGCCTTTACTGAGCACCAGCACCCCCTCCTCCCCCAAAGCTGCCCCGACCGCGGCACAGAAGGCAGACATGGAGTGCCGGGCGATCCCGTCGAGGCCAGCTTCTCGCACGGACAAAGGTCAGCCCACGGCCCAGTCCCGGGAGCGCCGGGCCCTCGGATCAGGACGGGTGGACAGGACTCCACCCTTGTTCCCTCAGCAGGAGCGGTGAGAGAAGCGTCCTTGCCGCCCACACATCGCCGCTGTCGAACTGACAGTAGACGGACGCGGAGGGAGCCTCGGGGGGCAGGGTAAGATGCCCTGGACCGCGGCCTCAGGTGGGCAGCGAGGCGGGAGGGACGGGGTGGTGAGGGGACAAGGGGCCTCGAGCCACACCCGCGGATTGGCAGCACCGCGGCTGTAAGTCGGCCACTGGGCACTCGAGAGTTTCAGGCCTTAAAAGGCTCTAGGACGAAGGGGTGGGGGCTCTGGGCACCAAGAACACCCACATTGGCCTTTGTAACCCCTGCACGTCTGGAGGCTCAGCCCTTCCCCCACCCCCAGCCGCCACTGTGCCCTGGAGAGCTCTCCCGACCACGTGCACCTCGCCCGCAGCGCGGGGCCCACATCATGCCAACCGCACCCCGGATGCCACCAGCCGGTGTGTGTGGGGGGGGAAGACCAGGGTGACATCCGCGAGCCAGGACTGGCTGCGGGAGCAGGCAGGGTTCATGCGGGTCCTTTGGCAGACGGAGAGTCAGCGCTGACGGGCAGGACACGCACAGGAAGACTCAGATGGCACAGAGGAACGGGCGCACACACCGAGAAGGCGGAGGAAGAACCTCCAATTCGGTTGCGCTCAGGCCAACGTGGTCTGAACAACAGCCGCTGAAGCAATCCTGGGATACCTGGGGCGCACGTCGGCCTCGGCACCCTCGTTCCTTGCCTGGTGGCCCCACTGTGGGGCTGCCCAGAGCTCCGCTCTGGGACTGTGTCCGGGAAGCACCCCCAGCGAGGTGGCCCGAGCCGGGCTCACTAGCCATCCGCCAGGTCAGGGGCCAGGAGCAGCCGAGAGCAGGGGTCAGGGTGCTGGAGACAGCCTCAGGGCCCCGGAAAGGAGACCAGTATGCACGGTCCTTGCTGGTCCAGCTTCGGCAGGCCATGCCCGGCCTTGGAGGCGGCTTCACAGTTCAGGACAGGGAAAGCTGTGCTCGGCCCCCACCGAGGGCCCCGTGGGGTCAACGGCGGGAAGAGGCCTTTGCCCACTCACAACGGCGTGCCCCCAAGTGGTACTCGGCATGGGGGGTGGTGGCCGCAAGGATGTCAGGGCCCTGAAAGTTGGGGGGAATGGTCTCTGCGCATCCCCACAGGTCAGCGCCGGGCAGGACGGCAGAGATGTCCAGAGGCCCGGGCTCGGGACTCCCTGTTGCCGGTGAGCGCACGGGGCCCTTCAGCGGCTGAGGAACTGTGCTGCCTTGAGAGCTCATCCGTTGGCTGCTCAGATTCTATTCCCAGAAGCGGTAAAGCTCCGGAACAAGGCTGTCGAACCCCCCACCGTCGCCTCTGGCTTGCCACTGGTGCAGCCAAGCGAGGTGCCTACCCCACATGGGAATGGCGCATCTTCCTTTCCCACTTGATTCCCGATTCCCGCTCAGACGCACGGGAGAACAAGTGGTTGAGGGGCCACTGTGAACGGGCACCTGGTAGTGGACCTTGGGGAGCACACAGGGTGGCAGGTTGGCATCTCCACCGTGGAGATAACCAGGAAACGAAGGGAAGTATCTGCTGGTAGGAGGCCCTGACCTGAGTGTGGCCGAGAGCAGAGCGAGGCTGTCTGGGCCCTGCACCAACCCTACCCCAGCGGGGAAAGAGGAAGAGTGCCCCAGGCCGCAGATATTCCAATATTCGCCTCCTGCCTGGAGCTTGGCTTAGTGCAGAAGAGCCGCTCCCCACGGCGGTGGGCTCCAGGAGCCTGAAGGGTGCCCAGCAGGGGCAAGCGTCCTGGGCCTGCTTTGGTCCCCAGCCCTGTGTTGTCGAGAAAAGATCAGTAGTCTGGAGACGGTCACCTGACACAGCCCTGAACCATGAGGGATGGCAGGGCAGGTTTGCGAAGGCAACCAAGTACCTGCAGCAGGACATCACGCCCCAACCTCCTGCACCACGTTTGGGCGGCCTGAGCTCACGGATGACTCAGGCGAACAGCTCAAACAGGAACAAAATCAAGCCTCAAAGCTCCCACACGCGATCTGAGATCTAGCTTCTTTTGCTAGCTGCCGAGACCCCTGACCCGGCTACACAGCCACAAAAAGTGTCAATTTCACGTGAAAAAAAAAAATTACTCTGTTCGGAGATGGCGCTGACTCACGGATTCCATGGGTTTCTTGTAACCGTAGGTCAGCCACTGGTCCCCAGCAGGACCCCATCTTCACAGCTCCAGGGCTCCTGCGGCCATCTGGTTGACCCTGGAGCATAGGCACAGACCCCCAACGCTATAGAGGTTGCAGACCTTCTTCCCAGCTGCCCGTGCAGTTGGGGCCCATCCACTGGGGTCCTGGATCGGAGCGTGAGTCCCACGCAGGTACCGCCGACCTGGAAAGCTTAGGTGATCCCCTTCCCTCGCGGGATGCCTGCGAGTCCCCGCTTCCAGATTGGGGCCTGAGGAGAACCGCAGAGGCACCCCCAACTCCCCGACCCCATGCAGAGCCGCGGGCGGCCCTGGTCCCTCAGCCTGGCCACCCTGTACACCCCGTGACCGTCTTCACTTCTGGATCAAAACAAACCTCGGAAAACCGAGCGTAACCGCCAGGAACCAACGCGGGTAGGTGCACTGCCAAGGCCTGCCCTCTCCCCAGCCGTGTGGGGTGTGGCCGTCCATGCACGTCTACCCGTTGGGACCTGGAAGAACTTCCGCAGAAGCGTCTCCAACCACCGGACCCCACGAGGAACCGCAGAACGTCAGCGGGACGGATCATCACCGCCGGCCGTCGAGGGAGCACTGCCTGCCGCACCGACGTCTGAGCTCCTCCCGCCCCATCTTGGACTGCGTTTCTCTGGCCCTGCCTCGGGCGTCCGCCTCAAAGCCCCCAGACCGCACGCCGGGAGCCCTAGAGGCCCCGCTGACCCGCGTGGTCTTCCCTGAGCAGCCCGAGCGCTTCCGAGGCTCCCGAGAGGGCTTAGAAAACTTTTGCGGGTGGGCACTGTAAAACAAACAAACAAACACAAACACGCAAGTGCTTGCAGACTGACCAGGGACGGTTGAATCGTTTTAGTTCTATCATTTCCGGTGGAGGAAATGATAAAGCGTGAAGACAAAGCCCAGAAGCCTCGAAGTTGATTGATAGATGACACCTTAGAAGTTTACACAAGATCTTTCCCTGCGTATACAACAACGAAATCCAAAGACACAAATACATGTTTGGAATATCAGTGCAAATGTAGTTTAAAAACATAAATTTCGGGGATCCCTGGGTGGCGCAGCGGTTTGGCGCTTGCCTTTGGCCCAGGGCGCGATCCTGGAGACCCGGGATCGAATCCCACATCGGGCTCCTGGTGCATGGAGCCTGCTTCTCCCTCTGCCTGTGTCTCTGCCTCTCTCTCTCTCTCTGTGACTATCATAAATAAATAAAGATTAAAAAAAAATGTTTAAAAAAAAACATAAATTTCGGTGTTACTTACCATAATAATAAAAAAATTGAGGAGCATAAATAGCCAGTTTACTAAATACAGTACTTACCCATCCATGCAATGCAACACTATGTGTGTGTGTTTGAAATGAAGGGTTGAACTATTCTGTGAATAAAAAACTAGAACTTTTTTGCTGTAAGCAAACAAAAATAAATATTTCTCTTAAAAATGGGTGTGCCAAAGTAGAATCACTACAGTAATTTCAAAAGACAAGAATAAAATTAGCAGACAGACACACTGATCAATAGAAAAGAAGAAACTCAAACAAATAGACTGTTGGAGGTCTGATTTACCCTTGAGTTGAACCCCAACAATTGGAGGTTCCTCACTTCTCCTGTCCTTGGAATGTATACTGTGCCTACTGTCCCCAGTGGGAGCTATTTCAAGGACACGGCCTTAGGGGAATATAGTGTTGTTGAGACCATCTGGATGGTATATATGACTGAACCCAGTCAAGATTTGGTGGATGGGTAAGGAGATCTACTCCTCTGGTGGCATCCAAGCCTCATATATTATTTCCCTTGCTTATTAAACCTGCCATCTACCCATCTGGGTGGCCTTACCCTTTGGTTTGGTCTCTTCCTGGCCTCTGTATATAGGGGCTCATTTCAGATTATACCCAGGAAGCTCCCAAGGAGCTTGCAAATTGATATTTGCCCAAGCCCAACTGATTTTTGGCAAATATGCAAAGCAATTCACAGAGGAAAGATGGCTTCTCCATAAAATGGGATTAGGGCCATCAGACATCAACAGGAAAACATGCAAGCAAGCAACCAACCAAAAACCCTCTTGACCTAAACACTCAGCCTCCTACACACAAACATAATCTCAAAAATGGATATTGCAATGCAATATGTATTGAAATGTAAAACTAGAACACACTTAGAGAGAAAAGTTCTAAGAAAAATTTGTGATATAGGGTCAGGCAAAGAGATTATAACACTTGCCGTAAGAAGATGATCCATAAAAAGAATGGAGACAGAGGAAGTCATCAAAATTAAAAGGCTATATAAAACATCTTTGAGGAGGACAAAACAACAAAGTACAGAGGCTGTGAAAAAATTTATAAATCAAACATTCACTAGGAATGTGTAAAAACTCTCAAAACACACCAATATTTTCTTTTCTTTTTTTTTTTCACACCAATATTTTCTTAAACAAAAAACCCCTTCAAATGCAAAATGGACAAAAGACACAGAACAGACATTTCACCTGAGAGGAAGAGATCCAGTTGGATGACAAATGAGCACATGAAAAAATGCGAGCTGTTTCCAGGGAATGCAAATAAAAATCATAGCAAGATATCAGGACACATCCATCAGGATGTCTTAAACAAAATGGGGGAACAGTATCAAAACGCTGGTGAGGTTGTACAGATATTGTGTCACTCATGCATCACTGGTGATGTAAAATGGTACAGCTGCTCTGGAAAACAGTGTTGCAGTTTTGAACACACAACAAAAACAAAAACTACAAACTTATTAGTGTCTTACAACCCAGAATCTCAACCTCTGGGCTTCGATCCCAGACAAATGAAAACAGATTATGCAGTAAAGGGTTGCCTGAGCAGGTCTGGGATATTCAGAACCTACACATTCCAATGAATCATCTGATCTCTTCTGGCTCCTGGGAGGAAACCTCTAAACTGTTGGAATGTCATGCCTAGTGACTGTCTTGTTTAGCTGGGATCTTGGGTACTTAAGGCTAATAATGTGATTTTATGGTGGTGGCCCCGGGCCATGTATCAGTTTGACCTCCAGGAGGTCAGCTTCTGTGGAGTCCTAGAGGTCCTTCTAGGAAGTGAGGCATCAAACCCAAGGCTGGTCTGGAGGACTCCATCTCTGGGCCTGACAACACATATTCACAGAAAATCCTGGACATGAATGTTATTAGCAGCTCTGTTCACCACAGCCCTGAACCGGCAACAACCCTGATGTCCTTCAGGATCATGTGGTTAAACAAATAGTTGTGGGGAGTAGTCACAGAAATGGAAATAAATGTTTGGGTATACATATCAAGGGAAGAAACAGGCAGGACTAGGCAATGGATTATCTATGGTATGGGAAGATACAGGATAAAGAAACACTTCCAGAGTATGGAACAGGGTCACTAGGTAAATAGTACTAAAAGCCATTCATATGGGAAATCTGGGACAGCCAAGGCAAGGAAGGAAGAAGGCCATGATTTTATAACTGAACCATTTTTAATATGGTGTGTTATGACGCATTCAATTCAGAAACCCAGTCAGGTGGTTGTATATTCAAATCTGAATGGAGATGGAATCTGGGGTTTAGAGAGTTCATTATTAATGTCTTACAAATGGACTGGATCACCTAGAGATTGCTTTTAAAAAATAAATAACAATGACAGATTCTGGTAAGGCCCTGGGTTGAGCTATGGATGCACTTTAAATTTTAACACCCAGGCAGAGGAGCCTATGCCAGCAAACAGTGCTACGGAGGGGCATCAAGAAAGGCAGGAATTAAAGGAGAAGCTTTTGGTTGTCAAGAGCCAGCGATGAGAGTGTCCTAAGGAAAAATAAGATGAGTGGGCCATTTACCTGGACTCTTCTGAAGGAAACCAGAACGTAACACTCCAAAAAGGTGCCTCTTTGGCACATGGAGTCTTTCATATTCATGAGCCTTAAGATATAGAAGATGCAAGAAGCATGCTCTGAAAAGATGCCCTTCATGTACCACAAAGGAGGAAGAAATCATTAGTCACCAGAGATAGCAGATGGATGCAGGAACTGGGGTAAGCAATCCATACCAACAAACCTTATTAAACTAGCCTCTATCTTTCACTTCTTCACCATGAACTACCCCAACCCTTTGTCTTGTCAGATCTTCACAAATTTATTGATTATTTGTCTTGAAGGTATAAATATTTCCTGCTCTGGTCACTTCTTCAGGTTTTCATTCTCTTCTGAAGGCTCCCTCCTGTGTACCTTAACACTTAACAAAATGTGTATGCTTTTCTCCTATTAATGTCTTAAGTCATTTCCTATCTTAGGTCCAACCAGAGTCTAAGAGGGCAGAGGAGACGTTTTCCTCTCCTACAGGTGCTAGAATGTCCAGTAATCTGGTAAATAGGAAGTGGACATTAGATGTTCGCCACAGAACTCATTGGTGTCTATGGCAAGAGAAAGCAGTTTTTGGAGCAATCTGGTGGATGACTTGAGTGTAGTGAAGAACGGATGTCAGGTGAAGAGGTTGAAGGAGCCATGCTGAAAAGGCAAGTAGTCACAGAGGTTTGACTTTGAATTGGCTCAGACAAATTGGGATCTCAAAGAGGAACAGCTATGTGGTAGTACTGGAATTTTTAAAAAGATTTATCTATTTATTTTAGAGAGAGGGTGAGGACATGGATCAAGTGGCAGAAGGAGAGGGAGAGACAGAATCTTAAACAGACTCTGTACCAATCAGGGAGCCTGATGCAAGGGCTTGACCTCATGATCCTGAGATTACAACCTGGGCCAAAACCAAGAGTTGGACATGCAACCAACTGAGCCACCCAGCTGTCTCTGGAATAATTTTTAAAAAACCCATAGGTTTGGGCAGCCCAGGTAGCTCAGCGGTTTAGCACTGCATTCAGCCCAGGGCCTGATCCTGGAGACCTGGGATCGAGTCCCACGTCAGACTTCCTGCATGGAGCCTGCTTCTCCCTCTGCCTGTGTCTCTGTCTCTCTCTCTCTCTCTCTCTCTGTGTCTCTCATGAATGAATGAATGAATGAATGAATAAATAAATCTTTTAAAAAAACACATAGGTTTTATTATGGGTGTGTTTTTTTATTTTTTAAAAGATTTTATTTACTTATTCATGAGAGTCACAGAGAGAGGCAGAGAGAGAGGCAGAGACAGGAGAAGCAGGCTTCATGTAAGGAGCCTGATATGGGACTCGAACCCAGGGCTCTGGGATCACACCCCAAGCTGAAGGCAGACACTCAACCACTAAGCCACACAGGCATCCTTTTGTTTTTTTTAAAAAAGAAATATTTTATTTATTTATTCATGAGACACACACACACACAGAGGCAGAGACATAGGCATAGGAAGAAGCAGGCTCCATGTAGGGAGCCCAATGCAGGAATTGATCCCAGGACCCTGGGATTATGCCTTGAGCTGAAGCCAGATGCTCAACTACTGAGCCACCCAAGTGTCCCTGTGTGTGTGTTTTAAAGAACAGTTTTGGGTTTCTAGCAAAACTGAGCAGAGAGTACAGAGATCTCCCATATGCTCTCTGCTCTGCCTTCACTGCTCCCTGCCCACCAAATACACACACACACACACACACACACACACACACAGGCACTCAGAGCCCCATCCCACCCCCCCATTAGCCTATCAACATCCTCCACCAGAACAATGTGTTGGTTCCTCCTGAAGGACATCTTGGTTGCTTCCAACCAAGTTCTGGCAGTTATGAATAAAGTTATAAACATTGGTGCGCAGGTTTCTGTGTGAACATACTTTTTTGACTCATTCGGGGTCAATAAATACCAATTTATTGCTGGATCCTTTATTTATGAGGCTTGTTTTATTTTGTTTTTTGTTTTTTTTTTTTAATTTTTTTAAATTTATTTATGATAGTCACAGAGAGAGAGAGAGGCAGAGACACAGGCGGAGGGAGAAGCAGGCTCCTTGCACCGGGAGCCTGATGTGGGACTCGATCCCGGGTCTCCAGGATCGCGCCCTGGGCCAAAGGCAGGCGCCAAACCGCTGCGCCACCCAGGGATCCCCGAGGATGTTTTATTTTGAAAGACACTGTAATAAAGGACTAGTACCTAAAATCTATGAAGAACTTACCAACTCAACACCCAAAGAACAAATAACTCAATCAAGGGGGCAGAAGACATGAAAAGACATTTCTCCAAAGGAGACATACACATGGCCGACAAACACATGAAAAAATGCTCAACATCACTCAGCATCAGGGAAATATAAATCAAAACCACAATGAGATATCACCTCACACTACTTAGAATGTCTAAAATCAACAAACAGGAAATGACAGATGTTGGTCAGGATGAAGAGAAAGGGGAACCCTCTCATACTGTTGATGGGAATGCAAGCTGGTTCAGCCACTCTGGAAAACAGTATAGAGGTTCCTCAAAAAAAAAGTTGAAAATAGAGCTACCCTATGACCTAGCAATTGCACTACTGGAGATTTACTCCAAAGATACAAATATAGTGATTCAAAGGGCTGTACAGAATTTTCTTATTCTCAGCTTCCTGTCCTTGACAGGAATGTCACTCTCCTTCTGACATAAGGAAGACAATTTCCCATGGAACTCAGGGTCCTGTGATGGAGTCTCACTTTGGGCTCCCTGGTCTGTGAGGAGCTTGCCTCTCCCTCTGCCTCTGCCTCCCTTTCTCTCTCATGAATAAATAAAATCTTAAAGAAACAAAACAAAATACTGCAGAGCAACTAAAGCTGCTGTCAAATCTTCCATCAAGGTCCACGTACTTAGGCTGTGTGTGACCCCAAGGATGAAAAGAAAATTGGTGAGGGGGTAGGGAAGACTTCTTTGGTGTTATGTCTACATTCAGCAGGTGTAGGGAAAAGAAAAATGATGTTCCTTCTATTACCCTTCTGTGTTTTTGGCTGAGGTCCATGTAACAGAAAGACAGATTAGAGGGAGGGAAGGAGGAAGGGGGAGAAAGAAAGAGAGAGGGAGGGAGGGAGGGAGGGAGGGAGGGAGGGAGGGAGGAGAGAGAGAGAGAGAGAGAGAGAGAGAGAGAGAGAGAGAGAGGAAGTTTAGTAGGCCATGCAGTGCACATCTCCAGGAGAAACTTAAACCAGAAGTAACTCAAAATGGTGGCTCAAAATTCCAGCTTCTATAGCATCAACAAAGAACAATTAAGTTGTAGAGAAATGTTAAAAGAAAAGCAGCTTTAGGGTTCCCAGGTTGGCATTTTTTTAAAAGATTTTATTTATGTATTCATAGAGATGCAGAGAGAGAGAGAGAGAGGCAGAGACACAGGCAGAGGGAGAAGCAGGCTCCATGCAGAGAGCCTGATGTGGGACTCGATCCCAGGACTCCAGGATCATGCCCCGGGCTGCAGGCGGTGCTAAACAGCTGCGCCACCCGGACTGCCCCCAGGTTGGCATTTGTGAGAAGGGAAATATATGGGAGGAGACTAATGTAGTAAGGTTTTGAGTATAGGTTTCTCTGGTGCTTTCTCTAGGCTGATAACAATATCTTCTTTCTTCCGGGTCCAGAGAGGGTACCTTTTTTTTTTTTTTTTTTAAAGATTCTATTTATTTATTTGAGAGAGACAGAGTGAGTGCATGAGTAGAGGGAGGGGGTAGAGGCAGAGCAGGGAGCCCACAGCGGAGCTGGATCCCAGGACCCCAAGATGATGACCTGAGCTCCACCAACTGAGACAGCCAGCTAGATTAATTTTTAAAAAAGATAGCTGAGGGATCCCTGGGTGGCGCAGCGGTTTGGCGCCTGCCTTTGGCCCAGGGCGCGATCCTGGAGACCCGGGATCGGATCCCGCATCGGGCTCCCGGTGCATGGAGCCTGCTTCTCCCTCCGCCTGTGTCTCTGCCACTCTCTCTCTCTCTGTGACTATCATGAATAAAAAAAAATAAAAAATAAAAAAAAAGATAGCTGAGCCAGTACACAGTTTATAAACATACATCTCTATAAATTATTACAAAATTTAAGTTACTATAAGTGCTGGAAAGTCAACTAGGTGAATATGATAAAGTATAACCAGTGTACTTGACCTAGCCTGAAGGCTCAAGGAAACAATTCTTGAGAATATATTTTTTATGTCTGGAATAAATATTGTGCAATAATATACAAAATGTAGAGTGTTGGGAAGAGTATTCCAAAATGAGAAAGTGCCTGAGAAAGAATGGTGCTAGGAAGCCATGTGAAGATTCTAGAAACAGAAAGGTCCAGATGGAATGAAGGATACTTCATGTGCACATTATCAAGCATCCTTTGTAAATGTTTCAAAGCATTTTTAGTTCTTTTATTTTTTAGACATTTTCTTTTTATTTTTTTAAATTTTATTTATTTATGATAGTCACACACACACACACAGAGAGAGAGAGAGAGAGAGAGAGAGAGGCAGAGACACAGGCAGAGGGAGAAGCAGGCTCCACGCAGGGAGCCCGATGTGGGACTCAATCCTGGGTCTCCAGGATCACACTCTGGGCTGCAGGCGGCACTAAACCACTGAGCCACAGGGGCTGCCCTCTTTTTTTTTTATTTTTTTAAAGATTTTATTTATTTATTCATAAGAGAGAGAGAGAGAGAGAGAGAGAGAGAGAGAGAGAGAGGCAGAGACACAGGCAGAGAGAATCAGGCTCCATGCAGGGAGCCCAATGTGGGACTCAATCCCTGGACTCCAGGATCATGCCCTGGGCCAAAGGCAGGCACTCAACTGCTGAGCCACCCAGGCATCCCTAAACATTAAAGTTTCATTAATCTTGACATATTTTAAAGTCAGGCCTACTGGACTCTTTCCAACCATGTTTTTGCATCTCTTGGCTCAATCAGAAGATAGATTGATTCCTGGAGAGTGTATGCACAGGAGAAGAATGACTTAGCAAACTTCTTCTACTTGGGATTTGGGAGGTCTTTGACAATGCGACAGATTTTAACATAACCAGGTTGATGTCCATTTTCAGGAATGTCTCCTCTATAAGGAAGTTACAAACTCAAGGGACATGGAGGCATTTCAGCCAATTCAGAATACTGTAGAGGGAAGGAAAAGAAAGGAAAGCAGGGGTAAAAGTAGGACAAAGAGGGAGAGATTTAGGAGGATTCACCAGTGAGGAAGGTTTGCGCTTATCATAAATTACCTAATGCCAGAGTTCCTAAGTGGCCCCTGCAATATTGTTTATTTGCAGGACAAAAAGGAAATAAAATTCTGATTAATTGATGACCCTCTTTCTATACTTGATATGGAGAGGCTCCAAAGCAGTTTACACTCAAACTTGCCTCCCTGAAAGATGTTTAGATAAGGGTACATTCTTAGATCCATTGCCAAAATGTCAATAACCTAGGATGAAAAGTGAAAGGCAACAAGTAAACTTAACACTATTGCTAATAAATCCTTGTAAAAAAGTCACAGTCAAAATTATTTTAAATCAATTTACAACATATATTTTGAGGACAATATCTAAGAGCTATGGAGAATAGATGAACCAACCAATGAGAACTTTCAAGGGCTTTTTATTCAGACCTTGCTGCAACAAGGTTGTCAGGACCCATCACTTGCATTTCGGCAGATTGGTAAAGTTTAAAAAGGTAAGACTTCAGGTATGCCTTGATTGGGAAGCTGTAGGTGGGCTAAATAGAATATGCATCCTACATGTTTGGTTAAGGGTACATAATTGGTCTTCTCTGGTCGGTATTATGTTGCAAACAAAAATGAAGGAATTTGTCCATCATTAATTATGTCCTGGCTCTTTGACACCATTGTTACTGGGGTCATCCTTTGGCGTCCTGAATTGTTGTTAGGTATAGTGGTATAATTTCCTATAGGTTTCACTTCTAGATAGCTGACATCTCAGGCTGGTCATATAGATAATGAGTTGGTTTTCTGTGCTGGTTACCAGCAACTGTGGGTCTGAGTTCTATTTATCTATGTGGTCTGGCAATTGTCTGTTTCCATATTCTCTCAGTCCCACTCTGGTCTTTCACTTCAGAGAAGTTGCCCAATTTGGGGAAAATGCGAGATTCAAATCTTCACTGCTTAGAGATTGTTCGTCTTCATAATGGTATTGCAAGATTGGCTTAACCTTTTTATTGCTGCATCATCATGGTGATCATCTGACAACAGTGCATTTGCACAGAAGCATTTAAGACTCTGGTCAAGCAGACTAGTATCATGATCACTAGGACAAAAGCAAGCAGTTAATAGTCCCTTGTCTGTTTCATAGATCCAAGTACAAAAAAGTATTAGCAATGGCACAGATTCCACCATGACTAGTCAACAAGAAATCTAGAGCAATGAGACTGTCCATCACTACTTGTGTCAATGAGTTGAGATAAATGTTTACTACATCTAGAGCAGAAGTGGTGTCATTTAAAACTTCTGCCAAGGCTAGTGATAGATTTATTGGTCTTTTTTAAAAGATTTTATTTATTTATTCATGAGAGACACACAGAGGCAGAGATAGGCAGAGGGAGAAGCAGGCTCCCTCCAGGGAGCCTGATGCGGAACTCAATTTCAGGACCCCAGGATCACGACCTGAGCCAAAGGCAGATGCTCAACCACTGAGCCACCAAGGTGTCCTAGGCTTATTAGTTTTTTCCATTTGTAGGATTCCCACTGATGGCAACACTGCTCACATTGTTCATATAAATAATGAATTAGTAATTGCCTCAGTGTGCTGAATAATAGAATAGACCTCATTTTGGAAATTACATGAGTTGGATTTCCAACGTTGGTGATTTACAGAACTAGGGTCCTTCATGTATGGACAAGTCTCAGGATATCATTCCTACAGTACACGAGGTGGTAGTCTGAATCCTACGGGTCCTGGCCACAAAAGAAGTGATTATCTGTCATGGGCACATAGACATCTGAGAACAAAGGATTTCATGACATATGGTCAGAACTAGGCGCTTACATGACTGTGTTACATTTTTGGATCTCTATCATTCTCTTCCAGGTATTAAGTATTGGGCACATTGCTCTATGAAGATTGTTGAAATCAAACTTAGAATCACCTGGGGTCTGATAAATAGATTGAAGTAATCAGTTCTTTTTCTGGGAGAGAAGGACACTAGCAACGTCACACATTGATTTATGTTAAGATTAACCTTCATGTCTGTTCATGTGGAAATGTCATCTGATGTAATTCCCTATAGTCTCATTTGATGCAACCTGCATGGCCCAGAGGTTTTATTATGGCAGGCTGGTGATGAATGGCATATCCAGCAGTAAGACTGAGGGCAGTGGCTACTGTTAGGGATAATCTAATAAAGGTGTTAGAATGAGTATGTTCTGACCTAACTTAACCTTATAATAGGAGAAGAACGAATAAAAGGGCCATTAGTGGTGATGACAAGGGGTCTGTGGAAAATGAGAAGAGGAACAATTATAGGCAGGCAGATTAAAAAACCAAAACAGTAATTTATTAGATGTCTTGCTCTGAGATATTGAGTGGAAGCTGGCATCTGTTTGTTCCGAAAGTCTTGGGTCACCTGTCTGCTTTTGAAGATCAGCTTAGAATCCTGTTTGCAGTCTTGGATTGGAGGAGACTTCCAACTGTGTGGAATTCCAAATTTCTTATTTGTGAAACATGAACCAGAGTGATATCCTGGAGTTTCACTGCTCTATTTGTTGTGAATAGCACCTGGTAGATTCCTTCCAATGAGACTTAAGAGCAGTTACTCTCTGAGGTCTATTCCAATAAATGCAATCTACTAGGTGAAGATCATAAAAAAGCTCTTTAAAACATATTTTCAGGAGGTGGCCTTAATCAGTTCGTGATAGCACTAGATATAGTATGTGAATACCTGGTAATATTTTGCCATGTCTGCATGTAGCGGAGCAGCGACTAGTATTAGAAATGAAATCCCTCGACACATGCATGGGTCTTCCACATTAGTAATTCATAGGAGGATAACTGAATGAGTGGACTACACGGCCATAGGTCTAGAGGGAACACTTTTGGCCAAGGAAGCTCAAAGGTTTCTGAAAGTTTTGCTGATGTTAATAATGCCAGTGGTCTGTTCAACTTTTCTAGATTTTGAGTGATAAAAAGAAGTGCTGTTTTTCAGTCAGGGCAACTGCCTTATAGAGTTCTTATATAAAGTTTCCCGTAAAATGTGTGACATGATCACTTGATGTAGATGTAAACATTGGGATGACCCAGGTTTGGAAACAAAATCAATCAGCTTTTCAGTGACTATAAGAGCTGTAGCTTTTCAGCAAAGAAATGCTTTAATCCATTCTGCAAATAGACATAAAATAACCAAAACATTTAAGTCCCATGGAGGGTAGAAAATCCATTTGAAAGTGTTCAAAGGGCCCTTGAGGTGTGGCCACCACTTATCCAGGTCTCCATGGTGATGTTTGCCTGGTCCAAGCCATGCAATCCCTATTTGCCACGCCAGTAGGGACCAGAGCTTCAGGAAGAGCCAGGTAGGAACCTCACCCACTCCCTTATGTCAACCTCAGCCCCTCCAAGTTCCCCTCAGGTATAAATATCCCAATACTGGCATGCCTGGGTGGCTCAGTGTTTGAGCATCTGCCTTCGGCTCAGGGCCATCTGCCTTCAGATTCCCAGATTCAGGTCCCGCATCGGGCTCCTTGCATAGCCTGGTTCTCCTCCCTCTGCCTATGTCTCTGCCTCTCTGTGTCTCTCATGAATAAATAAATAAAACCTTAAAAAAATAAATATCCCAACACTCTCCCCCAGTGGTCTTTTGTCCCCCTCTCCAAAGGCACTGGTGCACTGGCTCCCCACCCTTAGGACAATCATCACTCTTCAAAGACTCTCCATCTGAGCCCCTTTCCTAGGCCATGAGTTCTTTACACCCTCAAATAGCCCCACAGGCAGGTTTGCTCATCATCTCCATTTTATACAGCTGGAAGCTAAACCCAGGCAGGGCAGAAAGCTTCTCTTTGTGATCTGCAGTGAAAGGTGGGGATGGAGGAATCAATCCCAAGCCCATTCTTCTTTCTGGGTTCCAAGTACTCTAAGGATCCCAATCAGCTTCCTCCCTCTGTCCCTAGGCACCCTGCAGACCCTCTCCTTCCTAGATGCTGATGGCCCCCATAAGACTTTGCTAAGGCCACCATAACACATTACTTCAGACTGGGTGGCTTTAACAACAGAAATGTATTTTCTTACAAATTCGGAGGCTTCATGGCTGAGATCAGGGTGTCAGCAGCACTAATTTCTCCTGAGACCTCTCTCCTTGGCTTGTGGGTGGGCATTTTCTCCTTGTCTTTTTTTTTTTTTTAAGATTTTATTTATTTATTTATTCATGAAAGAGAGAGAAAGAGAGGTGCAGAGACACAGGCAGAGGGAGAAGCAGGCTCCATGTGGCCCGAAGTGGGACTCAATCCTGGGACTCCAGGATCACGCCCTGGGCTGAAGGCAGGTGCTAAACCACTGAGCCACCCAGGTGTCCCTCTCCCAGTGTCTTCACATGGACTTTCCCCTGTATGTCTGTGTACTAATTTCCTCTTAAGGACACTAATCACACTGGATTAGTGTCCACAGAATTGCCAGAATTTTTACTTAAAAAAAACCCCCCTATTTCTAAATACAATGACATTCTAAGGTACTAGAGATTAGAACTTCAACATGTGAATTTGGGAACATACAATTCAGCCCATAATGAACATCTTTTCATAGGGAACTAACAGGGAGGAGTTTTCACGATGATATCCTCGTTTAACAGTCCTCAAATCACAGCCCTGTAGTTCAGGCATTGCATTCTGAGGTTAAATTAACACAAGAGAAATGAAACATATCCATATGAAGAATCGTAAATATCTATACAACTGTTTGATAAAGCCCAAAACTAGAAACAACTCAAATATCTGAAAAGGATGTATAGTGGTTTATCCATTGAACATTACATTTCTTGACATTAAAAGAATGAACTAATTATATAGACCCATCAACAAATCTCAAAATAAATATACCAGATGAGGACACCCAGGGAAAAAAAGAACTAAACATTTTATTTTTCAATCATGTAAAATTACAGAAAATACATATGAACCATAGAAGAAAGTAAAGCCACATTTTCCTGGAGGGCAGAGAAAAAGAGATAATTAAAGGGCATGAGTGAATATGGAGTGACATACACACATTGTTGACTGTGAAGGTGGTTTTATGGGTTTACATGAATGTCAAAACTCATCAAATGATAGTTTAAATATGGACAATTTATTAACTATACCAAGAAGACATTAACAGAATTATAAAAAAAATTCTTTGGTTTCAAAAAATAAAGTTTGGCAAACCTATATTGACCCTACCATATCCCTTATAATGCCGAGGTCAGCACCTTGGCAGCAAATACAGGGGAGTAATGAAACCCATTTCCACATGAGTCCTCAAGAATTCAGGCTGGGTAACAAAGCCTGCACTGTTGGACTCAGATCTTCCTTCTACCTTTGTTTTCCTTCCTGTGCAGCAATGGCCTGATGGTGAACAATGCAGATAAGCTACAGGAATCTGTAAAACTCTTAGTTTTTTTGTGGGGGGAGCAGGGGAAGAGCGCACATGTGAGAGTGTGAATGAGGAGGCAGGGAGCGCACAGGGAGGAGAGAGAATCCCAAGCAGGCTCCATACTGAGACTTGATCTGTACATAGAGCTTGATCTCACAACCCTGAATCATGACCCAAGTGGAAACCAAGAGCCAGCCGCTTAGCCAACTGAGCCCCCCACCCCCCAGATTATTTCCTGACAAGTCCCTCAACTACAAAGACTCACAGCTCAGGAGAATCTGAGAACTGGACCTGCTCATCTTTCACAGCCATACTGACTGAAACAAGCAAATGCCTATTTATTTATTTATTTATTTATTTATTCATTCATTCATTCATTCATTTATGAGAGACACAGAGAGAGGCAGAGACACAGGTAGAGGGAGAAGCAGGCTCCATGCAGGGAGCCCAATGTGGGACTCAATCCGGGGACTCCAGGATCATGCCCTGGGCCGAAGGCAGGTGCTAAACCGCTGAGCCACCCGGGCTGCCCACAAGTGCCCTTTTAAAAAAGGCACATTTCAACCAGTTTGGTGCAGTCTCCTGTACTCTCTATTCATCTATTATTTGCATACAATTAGGATTCCTCCTATAATCTTTCAGCCACTGACACCACCACACAGAATTCTGGACATTGGTGTCTATCACTCCTCTGCAGGACCTGGGAACAGATTTCTTCCTCAGTGCTGAGCACAATGCCATATTCCCAGCAAACCAAAGAACAATTTTATGTTGTTCCCAGAAGTACTGGAGGTTGTCACCATTGCACACCTTCAGGGGGAGCTCTGACACCACAAAATGTCCTGCCACCCAGGCTACAATTTAACCATAAAATCCTATGTAATTTCCTTTGAGGCATGGGGCAACAACACAAACAAGAGCCAAACCAGAGAGAGGACTACCACTCTTCCAGCCCTCTGATGCACACAAACATTGGGGTGCTCACAGGAGCTGTTTCTCCTGTCGTTCTGTTGCTCCAAAACCATCCCATAAAGTGAATAACTCTCAAGATAAAGGTGACTTAAACAATAAGGGCTTTGTTATAGCACAAATCAGATTAATGGAGGAAGGCTGTTCCTGGGTTGGTAACTTGGGGGCTAGAAATGCCATCACAAGAGTCACCAGACCAATAATATCCCTAAAAAAGGTGACTTTTCAGGTCATCAGCAGAACTCAGATGGAGTCCTCTGGACCACAACTGGACCATCCATGCCTTAACTAATCAGAGAGAAAGGAATGAGTACTCTGGCTTCCCACACGTTTACCAGTGAATGGGCAAATACCAAGTTAACTTCCCTGAACAGGTCAGGGTAGATAAATGATGCACGTGTGGACATCTGCAGGTGGTAGAGGTAAACGGGTGCTGCTACAGAACCAACAGTAATAAAAATCTGACACAGGACTATGCTCAAATGTGATGCAGCTCCTAATACCTGGAATTTTTTTTTTTAAGATTTGATTTATTTATTCTTGAGACACAGAGAGAGAGAGGCAGGGACACAGGCAGAGGGAGAAGCAGGCTCCATGCAGGGAGCCCCATGTGGGATTTGATCCCAGGACCCCAGGATCACACCCTGAGCCGAAGGCAGACGCTTAAGCACTGAGCCACCCAGGTGTCCCCATACCTGGAATTTATTTTGATGTTTGGATGTATGAGACTCAATTTAGGCAGATGGCACCCTCAAAAGAGATCTCCTTGAGTGTTGTTATACTGAACAAGGAAATACATTTGCTACACATCTAAGTTGTTTTTCCCATGTGAATTTTGTGGTAATCAATGAGGTAATAAGGCCTTTGGCTAATGGCTTTCTCATTCAAGACATTTATGATGCCCAAACCAGTATGAATTCTCTGGTGTCGAGTGAGGCCAGAGCTTTTACTAAAAGATTTCCCACACTGGTTACACTTATAAGGCCTTTCTCCAGTGTGAACTCTCCGATGGTCACTGAAGTTGGAGCTTCGTCTAAAGGACTTCCCACACTCACTGCACTCATATGGCCTTTCTCCAGTGTGAACTCTATGGTGTTTAAGGAGTGCAGAGCTTTGGCTAAAAGATTTTCCACATTTGCTGCACTCATAAGGCCTTTCTCCAGTGTGAACTCTCAGGTGTAGAACAAGGCTGCAATTCTGGCTAAAAGATTTCCTACATTCACTGCACTCATAAGGCTTTGATCCTGTGTGGACTTTCTGATGTTTTAAGAGACTGGAATTGTAGGTAAAGGACTTCCCACATTCATTGCACTCATAGGGCCGTTCTCCAGTATGAATGGTATGGTGCTGCAAGAGTGCAGAGCTTTGATTAAAGGACTTCCCACATTCACTGCACTCGTAAGGTTTTTCTCCAGTGTGAATTCTCTGATGTTGAATGAGGTTAGATCTTTGACTAAAGGATTTGCCACATTCTCCACACTCAAATGGCCTTTCTCCAGTGTGAACTTTCCGATGGTTATTGAGGCTGTAGCTCTGGCTAAAAGATTTCCCACATTCACCGCACTCATAAGGCCTTTCTCCAGTGTGAACTCTCCGATGCTGAAAGAGGTTGGAGCTTTGGCTAAAGGATTTCCCACATTCCCCACACTCATAAGGCCTTTCTCCTGTGTGAACTCTTTGGTGTTTAATAAGGCTTGAGTTATGGCTAAAAGATTTCCCACATTCACTGCACATGTAACATCTTTCTCCAGGGCGGACTCTCTGGTGATGGGTAAATGTGTGCTTGTGGCTGAAAGCTTCTGTGCAGTCTCCCCAGTGGTGTTGAGTCTTTCCCTTGGGGAAGGCCATCCTGCATTCAGTTCCACTGTTTGACTTCTCTCCAGTGTGTGTGGCTGGTTGCTGGAGGAATCCTGAGCTGGCCAGGAAGTCCTTTCCAACCTCCCCACAGATAAAGGGCTTCCCTGAAACTTGCAATCTGCAACTCTTGACTACCACTGAAGCTCTGCTTATGTTGCTTCCAAAGGGCTGATCTCTCACGTGCTGCTTTTTGTGATGAAGGTTTTCGCTGAAATAGAATCTTTTCCCATGTGTCCCACTGGTATACAGTTTCTCACTGAATTGTGTTTCCCAGTGCTCAGCCAAGTGAAAACTGTCTTTCAAGATTGGACCGCATACCTCATAGGGGTTGGCCTTCTGGGAAAGAAGACCTGTTTTGGGAATCCTGACCTGTGATATTCCTTCTACAGAAACGCTCTGCTCAGAAGAGGCCTTCTCATCCTCTGCTCCATGCTCACAACCTGAAAGCAGGAAATGCTGGTGAAGTGCACAGTGACTTTCATGGGTAGGCAGCTGGTACACAAGTGTGTCTAACAAACCCAGAAATGAGTCCACAAGACTGTTTACAGGATTTGAGGTTTGAATTCAGCAGCCTTGGGCCACTAATGATCACAAAACAGGGGTACAGGAGCATTTGTGAGGTGAAAGAAACACACTGGGGAGAGACAAGGTCTACACATAACTTTCAACAGGACCTAGTCTGCTGTGCAGAAGGATGTGTTCAGGCCCAGGAGAATTCAATAGTGAAAGAGAGGCCAGAGTTCAAGAATGTACGTACACGTCATGACACAATACATAGGAGCCAATGAGACGAGTACCCTAAATGGAGCAGTGACTAAAATGGTCCAGACGTGGAGTCCAGAGAGGTGCAGATTAGGCCTGGACAGGAAGTAAGAGTATAAGGAATGAACAGCAGTTGACTAGTCACCTAAGTGTGAAGAATGGGGAAGAAAAGGCAGATATGAAGTGTGGGGACCATTGTCATTACCAACAAAAGACCAGTCATGTGGGATGTTTCTGGTGTTATGTGTACACAGCCCTGTTCAGAGCCAGGCTTCCTCTGAGCCCATCTTGCTGCAGCTGGGTTCGTATCTAATGTGTGAACCACAATGGACTCTCCACCACAACCACAAGACAAGCAACTATGTGGTCCTGGGATGATGCAAGTATTAATAAGAGAAAGACTGGGGAGATAACTGAGCACTGGCCAAGAACAGCTCAGCACATGCAGCATACAGGAAAGAAAACTTCCAAGGAGGGTCTTGCAAGAACAAACTGTGGTCTATGTAACAGTGATGGTCAGTGATGGCAATTTATGGCACAAAAAGGAATGAGGATATGTCAGCCAGAGGAAGAGAGTAGAAAGTGGAACCTTTGGAGAAATTGGATACTCAGGTGCTTTGTAACTGAATGTCACCTGGAAGGGAGAAAGCACGAAAAGTGGGATCCCCTGGGCCAACTGGAACACTCCTGACCCCGGTTCCTTTTCTGAGAGGCTTAGGAGTAGCCGGTGTCAGGGCTGTTCAAGGAGTAGCAGTGCACACACATCTCAGCCCAGCCCAGCACACTGCCTACTTAAGGAAGTGGGGAAAGAAACAGAGACCATGATCATGATGGGAGGACAGACCTGCCCTTGGCAAAAAAGGAAAAGGGAGAGAATCGTTCAGGGCAGAAAGGTGGGGTTGAGGGTCTTACCCAAGGAGGTTATAAGTGCTAAGTTCTCCAGCATCACATCCTGGTACAGGTGTCTCTGAGCCTCATCAAGAAGATCCCATTCTTCCCAGGAGAAATACATGGCGATATCCTCAAAGGTCACAGTGCCCTGAAAGATGGAGACAGATGAAACCATAAGTAGCCTTTCCCTAAAAAATGGCAATCCATCCCCTCCGCACCTGCCCCTCACTCATCCTCCTCTTAAGTATCCAACACAGAAGAGAAACCAGGCCCCAGCAGCCGCTGATGCCGCTGTCTCCTCACATGCCCGTTGATCATAGGCACCGGCCATGAACAAGGCAGGTGGATAAAAAGGTATCAAACAAAGGTCTGGCACAGAGGCACTCACTCATTTCTTTTCTTTTCATTTTTTAAGATTTTATTTATTTATTTGACAGAGAAAGAGAGCATTGTAGGTAGAATAACAGTCACAGGGAAATGGAAAACCAGGCCCTCCGCGGAGCAGGGAGCCTGATGTGGGGCTGGATCCCAGGACCCTGGGATTGTAACCTGAGCCAGAGGCAGATGCTTCACTGACTGAGCCACCCAGGCACCCCACTCACTCCTTTCTGCTAAGCAATTCCCCTAGTATGGACAAACCATGCAATTCTCAATACCAGGGCCTGGGGCATCAGGCATACTCCCTCTACAAGTACACATCATTCTTTAGATTGCATATCTCCCACTTTTCCAGACACTGCCATATGCCCATGGCTACCACCAGCTTACTGCCCTGCATATCTTAGGCATCTCTTTGGCTTTACAATTATACATAACTGTACTTCAATCACCTCCTCTTCACCCCACTAGTGAGGATGGGATTGAGCGCTAGGTTTACAGGGATGGCCAAATATAGACACCTAACACTGGACAGATGAAATTGACAGCACTTTTCTAACCATACATATTCACAATGTGGGAGAGGAGGACGCCACAAGCCACATAGGGCCACATGGGGGTTCCACTCCGGGAAAGAGTGAACAGCTAATGGTTTTTAGACCCAAGCTTTGTAATATCAATAGAAAGAGGTACTCCTGTCTCCCCTGGGAAGATGCTGCTGACTTATCTTAGTAACTCCATGAGCAGGTAGGGAACTGAAACCAACTACAGAGGGATAAGCAGGAACTGCTTCAGATCCCTTTGGTAAAAATGCTGTTTGGTTAGGAGATCTTATTTCTGGGAGCAGAGATAGAGGAGAAGCAGCACTGTGGCCATTTGAGATCCTCAAGGTTTCTAGACATCAGTGCTGCACATAATATTGGGTCTTAATTTTAGACCTGGCTCTGAAACCTGACAACAGCATCCATAGGACTCTTTGCAAATTCAAATAGGACTGAATGCTACTGACTTCCCAGGATGCCCACTAGCAGTCACAGCCCTAAATCCTTCTACGAAGGCTTCACTTCTGGAGTCTGTTCCTTGCCTCAGACATGAGGATCTCGGAAAACCATGGCCCTATTCCACCATATGCTGCGCTTCGTGTCCGCCCCCCCCCCCCCCCCCCCCCCCCCCCGCCCAAAGCAATCACAACTTCCCTCATTCAAAGGCTAGCTTCATCAGTGGTCGACCCCAAGCCTTACTGACTCTCACAAATGACCACATTTGCCATTTGCCCTTGACCTTATCTTCCTGGCTGAATGAAACAGGGCCCCAACAAGTCCTCACAAGGCTCTGGTGACTGCATAGAGTGATGAATAAGCACCCACTTCAGTCTGCACGACATCTTGCCTCAGTTATCTCTTGCCTCCTTGTCCACCTCATTCATGCCCACCCTTGCCTTGGAAGCCTTGGCCAATATCCTATCCCTGACACTCCTTTCAGGGCCATTTACCTGCCTCACTTGTTTGTTTTTTTTTTTTTAAATTTTTATTTATTTATGATAGTCACACACAGAGAGAGAGAGAGGCAGAGACACAGGCAGAGGGAGAAGCAGGCTCCATGCACCGGGAGCCTGATGTGGGATTCGATCCCGGGTCTCCAGGTTTGTGCCCTGGGCCAAAGGCAGGCGCTAAACCGCTGCGCCACCCAGGGATCCCCTCACTTGTGTTTGTGAAGCTTCAACCCATCACCAAGGTACCTAGGCAAGAGGTCCAGTCCACAGTCCCCACTCTCCTGCACCTGGTCCCCTAGTAGGTTTACAATCATAACCTGACAATTACCCACCCCAATCTTGAACACTCTGAACCCTTACCCAGACTCCTGGATCTGTATACAACTGCCCCCACTATGCACCCATTCAGTGGTTTCTGAAACACCCCAGACTGTCAACATACCTCAATCAAAGCTCCTAACACCCCCTTCCCCACAAAGAGTATTACTTCTACTATATTCTTCATCTTAGATAATGGACCTTCCACTTCTACAGCTGCTCAGACCTAAAACACTGGGGTTATCCCTGAGTCCTGTATTTCACTCCTCCCTCATTAGAGAATCTAGTTGCCCCTTTTAAAACATGCATCTAGAATCCAACTACTTTTCTGAAACCACAACTCGGGTCCTTTAACTCTCACCTGAGCTTTGGCAGTAGCCTGATCTTCCTTCCTTGTTCTGTCTCACAGTCTGTTCTACACTCTGCAGTGAGGTGGGGTCTGGTAAGACCTTGTAAGATCACTTTCTGCCTCGAATTCACACCTCCCCATCACCTCCAAAAGACACACCCAACTGCTGAGTCATTCATCTTGACTCCTGTCCCCCTGCTCTTTGTTCCCACCTAAAAGGACACTTGTGGTTTTTTTCTTGTTTTAGACACACACACACAGAGAGAGAGAGAGGCAGAGACACAGGTAGAGGGAGAAGCACGCCCCCCGCAGGGAGCCCAATGTGGGACTGGATCCCGGGATCACGCCCTGGGCCAAAGGCAAACGCTCAACCACTGAGCCACTCAGGCATCCCAAAAGGACACCTGTGATTTTCTGCACACTCTCGGTTCAGTTACACCTCTAGGCATCTGCATATCTTGGAACCAGTTCCTGGTGCAACAGTTGCCAGAAATAGGAACATTTCTATATAAAGCCTGCCATGGACTTAGGACCCTGTGCTTGGGGTTTCCCCAGGACCCTCAGACCCAGGCCTGGGGGAATGGGGGAATGACACTTAAAAGCCCCAGGACACCATAATCCAGAGATCATGTGGGTGGTGACCAAGGCCAGTGAGTGGTTGCGACATTCTCCACCGACCTGTGTAATGGGAGCCCCTCTGCCGCAATGGGAACCTGTGCAGAGGCTGGCAGTGGGGGAAAGGGTGCAGGGTTTGTTGGGCTCATGTTTCCCGTCTCCTTCCCTGGCCCTGGAGTACAGGTGACTTCATATGGCTGAGCCTCAATGCTGTGTCCCCTCTTACTGACTGTGCCACCTGAACTAAGATCCAACCTCCCACGGCCTCAATGCCCTCTTCAAGGCCATCCGGTCTACTCTTCCATTGAACCGCCTTCGGGAAAAGTTTAAATCCCTAACGGAGACGGTGTCTCTCCTTTGGACAAAACCCCTCCTGGCATCCAGAGTCCTTACCCGAAGGTACCGCAACTCCGCCCGCCAGTTCTGACATGACCCCGCCTCACGCTCCCTGTTCCCTGACCTCAGAGTCCTCCCGCCTCAGGGCCCTCTGCAGCCTCTGCCTCAGCCCGCCCCTCCCCTGCAGGCCGCTCCCGCACGCCAGCGCGCTGGCGCTCAGAACGTGGGCCCCAGGCCACCGGCGCCTCCCTGTCCGGAACACCCGGGTCTGGGCCGCAGGGACGCGACCAGACGCCCGGTGCTCGGGCCTTGAGGGTCTGGGTGAGGAGGGCCCGGGGGACGAGCATTTACCTGCGCCGGGGCCCTGGGCGCGGCCGCCGCCATCGGACTCGGGGGGCGGGGCGGACGGACACCCGGGCTGGGGGGTCTCTGTCCTGGACCCTGTGCGGGGCAGTCTGGGCGGTGTCGCCGAGCCGTGGACCCCAGTCTGTGCGGCGGGGACAGCGCCTCCCTTAGCACCTTCTCGGTTAGTCACCCGGACCCTGAACCTGCACTCCAGAACATTAGCAGACGGACAGCTCTGAAATAGGCAAAAAGACCGCCAGGGGGATGAGGCCGGAAGTCCCACCTCGACGTTAGGCGCATATGCAGAAACGTTTCCTTTTCTTTACCTTCATAGGTCAGGGATGTAGTCCATCGACGTGCGCTCTTCTGGGTAATGTAGTTCGCAGACACACAGGACGAGGATAGGACACTCCCATTGACCTCTGGGAGGAAAGGCTACGCCCCCTAGAGGGCTCTGGCAACTGGGGTCTCACGTCCCAGGCCAGAAGGGCTTGGCTCTTCAGTCAATGATCCATACCCAGATTTCTGGAGAGTGGTTTAGAGACATTATTTCAGACTCCTTGATGCTCAGCCTGGTCCCAAACTAAAAATATTTTATATGCTCCCAAAACCTACAGATCGAAATGCACATATCATTCTATAGAGTCGTTTACATACAAAATGTGTTCCTGGAAGCAGAACCTAGGTAATGTCAAAGTCAAGTACACCCAGAAGCATTAGAGACAGTTTTGTTAGTCTGTGTGTGTTTGGTCAGGAACAAGGCAAAAATACTTCATATAGAGACATGACAGAGAAGATATAGAATGGATGTGAGGCAACCCTGAAGCAAAAGTTTTAAAAAAGAAATGCATCCGTAGAAAACATCTTTCTAGTCTAATTATTAATTTTTGTGTTTAGTTCATTGAACAAGACTTTTATCCATTTAATATCTTACTTCACATCCTAGCATAAACCTAGTTCCTTTTATGAAGCTACCATCCATAAAAAAATATATATACTTTTTTTTTGGAAGGGAACAATGGCTGCAGTGTACAAAGATGGGGCATGTATGCAAAGGTAGCTCTTCTTTTCCAAAGAATTGGGGTACTTAAAACCCTGATTTCTGGACGCCTGGGTGGCTCAGCGGTTGGGCGTCTGCCTTCGGCTCCGGGCATGATCCTGGGATCCGGGATTGAGTCCCACATCGGGCTCCCACTGAGGAGCCTGCTTCTCCTTCTGCCTATGTCTCTGCCTCTCTCTCTCTCATGAATAAATAAATAAATCTTAAAAAAAAAAAAAAAACCAAACCCCTGATTTCATCTCATTGTTTGGAAGTGATTAATCATTTCTCTTGCAGGGACTGGTCTTTTTTTTTTTTTTTAAGATTTTTTTTTAATCTGACAGAGAGAAAGAGAGCACAACCAGGTGGAGCAGCAGGCAGAGAGAGAGAGAGAGAGAGAGAGAGAGAGAGAGGAAGAAGCAGGCTCCCCTCTCAGCAGCCAATGTAGGGCTCCATCCCAGGACCTTGGGATCATAACCTGGATGGAAGGATGACACTTAACCGACTGAGCCACCCAGACACCCCGCAGGGACAGTTCTGCATGAAGAATTGGTTTTACAGTATTACCTCAGAACTATAGTTGCAAAATGAAAATTACAGAAAGCTACTACCAATGGCTATGTAGTGATTCAAAGGTGGTGGCAGCCAGAGCATTGGTGAGACATCAGTGAATGGGGAAAAAGTTAAGACCTCAGAGAAGATTTAGCAGTGATGTCTTGAGAATATGAATATTTAGGTTGAATGCATAACTAGAATGATCACTCTGAAGATTTTCTCCAAAATGAACTCTTTCTTCATTCTTGAAAACATTGTGCAGTATCAGTGGAGGAAAGAAACAATGTAGACAGAGTAGACAGAATTACAAAAATATACAGAAAAGCTGAGGCTTACTGTATAGTGTTATCCTTTTAGAATTGTGTCTGCACGTGTGTGTCATTCTGTCTGGGTCCTTAATTCAATTTGTTTTTATAAAAGTTGTTCGTTGTGGCAAAAGTAAAGACACACTTTGTATACCAATCTGCACTATGCTTTTCTCACTTAATATATATCTTGGACAACCTAAAGCCACTTCCTCATTTTATATCCACACTTCCTTATTTCCACATATATGAGACCTAAATCTGATTCTTTTAAAGGACTGCTGTGCAGTTCGTGGTCCTTTTGCTCCATGGCTAGCCAGCTGGCTCAGCTATGAATCTCTCCTATGGGTCCCAAGATCCTTCTTCCAAGCCCACAGAAGACTCTGTGAAGACTTCGACGGTAGTCCCTTGTCCATCTGGGCACTCTCAGGGGTCTCCTGTACTGAGAACTGGAGCAGGTATTAAAGGTATTAAGGCCAGGAGGTTGGTGACACTGACACAGACCTTAGCTTCCAGATCCTTATGTTTGGGGTGCTGCTTGGTTGGAGTGCCCTCCTTAGGGTCCAGAAGGCAGAAGCAAGGACCACATTATACTGGCTGCATCCTGTCTGTAAGAGAGTGTAGCCAAACCAAAGGACAGTTCATCTGCCAAATACACAGCAAGCCAATAAAAGTTTCCAAAGTGAAGAAAAACAGGTCTTTTATTGGTGTGGCACCACCCAGGAGAACAGGGAGCTAATGCTTGAAGTCCTGAACTCCCTGATGGGAGGAGGGGTCTCCAGAAAAGGTGGATGGTATTGACTGGAAGCCCATGAAGTCATTTTAACAGATGTTACTTCTGGTGCCCTTTCATCTGGTCCCACAGAGGTCTGTTCTATCTCACAAGACTTAAAATCTGAAAAATATATTAATTTCTTATATTACAGATTTCATTAGGTACATCTGGTGATTATGTGTTTAGGATAGTGCTGATCAGCTGCTTGTATGTGCGTAAACTAACCATTTATCCATGCCTAAGTTAGCAGGGTTGCATTCCTTCATGTTCTTTTGAATGATGAGCAAGTATTCATACCTCTTGGGCCTGTGTCTACATGTTCCATGACCAGTCCAGTTGTGCATGGAGACAATATGACTTACAGTGTTCCTTCTTTCATCCAAACTAACAAGATGGATGCTAGCTTCAACAGGTGCTCAAGATTGTCCCACATGCAAGGACACTGCCAGGTGTCACAGGTTGGGAGTTAGCCTCTAGAGTGAGAATTGAGGATTCAGCCTCTGGAAGAGGAACATGGAATTCAGTGGATGGTGTCACCTGTCTGCACCTGACCTCTGAGCGGAAAGAGTGATGGTCTCTACTTCTGTGAAGGGGACCTAAAGAGCCCAGACTGAGGTTACACATCAGTCCTGTCCCTGGGAATCTCCTCCCCCAAGCACTAAGCAGTGGGATTTACTGTTGCCTTCATATCCCTTGACTATGATCTCTGTTGCCTCTATCCTCTACTCTCTCGCTCCCCATCCATGTATAGCTTTGGGAAATGCCCTGAAAGGAGGATGTGACCTCCTTGCTTTCTCTCTGCCAGCCCTCTCTTTTAATTACATTTAACTATTACACGTAACAATAATCAAGGGGTTGCTTACTTTTTCTTATTCCTTTCCATATTTAAAAATGCATCCATAAAACCAAGTCTCTAGCAGTTGGATCCCCTTGTAAGTTCCATTGGTAGCTTTACCTTTAGTAACTGAGCGCAACACAGCTCTGCTCCATACCATGGATAACCAGGGGGTCACCCAAGAATTCGTTTCTTGACCCCTACCCTTACACTTTTTATTTTCCCAAGATACGTGTTTCCGTGAGCCAAGGCTAGTCTCACAAATTCCACTTCTTCAGCATCAAGGAATGACCTTGAGCACCTGCACACAGTTTTCCATGGCTGTTGAGGAGGGACCTTGATAGGACGGAGGGAAGATCAGTAGGTAGGCCCAGCTCCCTCGTGCAGCTGGGCAGCTATGGAGCATGCAGTGAGATACAAGCAGTCTTCAGAGTCTAAGTGTGGCCTTTAGGAGGTAGCAGGTGTAAAAGGTTGAAGTAGCTTTCAGTTGTCCAAGATACATTGTTAAGTGAGACAACAGAGTGCTGATATGTATACAAAATATGACTTTATTTTTACTAAGGAAAACAGCTTGTACAGGAACACTTTTTAACATATAGACATACACACAGTGGAATCCATGTGCAAAAGCCATTTTAGAAGGATACCATACTGCAAACTTTGTTTTCTTCAGGAGATTTGATTATCTGAGACCTTTGACATACTACTTTATAATTGTATATGGTATAGGATTCTTTCAGTAAAAGATAAAAGACATTTTATACCTTCGTTTGTATTAGGAAAACAAATATGTATTTTTTTGTTGTTCTCTTTGTTTTTTTTTAAGATTTTTAAAAATTTATTTATTCATGAGAGACCTAATGAGAGACAGAGACATAGGCAGAGGGAGAAGCAGGCTCCCTGTGGGGACCCAAATGTGGGACTCAATCCCAGGACCCCAGGATCACGACCTGAACCAAAGGCAGATGCTCAACCACTGAGCCACCCAGGCACTCTTTTTGTTTTTGCCAACTTCAGTTAAAAAACCCTACAGATTTAGACAGAATGCCGGTAATCACAAGAAATGCAGGTACATGTTTCTGCATGACACAGTGGAATGGTGGAGATTTCTTGAATATGTATCAGAATCACTTGGAAGCTTGTTACGATACAGATACTTGGGCCTGATCCACAAAGTGCTTGATTCAGTAGATCTGGGTTCCGGATTCGGAATGTAAATTTCAAAAGAGTCCCCAGGTAACACCGTGGGTTAAGGTCTAGGGATCAGACTGAAAATCAGAATTCTAGGAAAGGTGACGTTGACTGGTTCCATGTCCCAGTCCAACATGGTGGAGATTTGCAGGCTCTGAGAGACAGAACCAAAACTTCTCATCCACATGCCGGGAGTAGAACTGTAGTGAGCCAAGGTAAAGGAATGGCCAACTGGACTTGAGTCCCATGCTGTCCACTGCTAAGAACTGTGAAGCCTGCACTGACTGAATAACCTAGACGACTGGTTTATTCTGCCCAGAATGGGATTGCAAACATATCCACAAAGCTCATCTCTTAAAATTTCAAGTGTTTTCTCCTCTTATTAAGGAGGCCTCCATTATTAGGCTGAGTAATATTACATTCCATACTTGACTTCTCAGGAGACTCACCTTGTTTTCCCCTTCCACTTTGCCCCATTCTAGCATAGTACATATTTCTGTAGTTACTATTTTTTCTGTTCCTGGTCTTTCTTCCTTGACAACACAGATCCCAGATTGCAAGTGTTTTTGTCTCTCTTAAGACTCAATGTTTCCCATGGACAATAAGTGCCTAAAACCAAAATTTTTTTCATTGATCATCAGTGAGACCAGGAATAAACAAGACATCTCAATTTCCCTATAAATTTTACAATTCTGGGTACTCTAAATGTCCCCTTTAACTCTTTTTTTCTATGTTGATATTGTTCAGACTTTACAAGAATGGAGATTTGTATTTTGGAGACAAAATTTCAGAATACCCATTTTGATCCTTGCTCAGCTTAATCTGATCTCACACATCACTGTTAAAACTTCTCCGAAGTCATACATTTTCTCATCTTCTACAGATATTTCACCAAAGCTATTCCTGCCACTATCTTTGAAGCACTACGTAGACGCTGGTAGTACATCTTTGTAATTTGAATTTTATAGCTGTTTTTCTGAGATTATATCAATTCTTAGTGCAAAACGCTCCCTGCATCACAAGAGAAACAATAATCAGTTTGCAGCAGTGAAATAATGAATTTAAGATACTCCCAGTATCTCCAGGTAGAAAGAATCCCTTGCATACAACTTCAACGTGGAACACTGGAGCCACTGTACCATAGCAAAATAGCATTTTTCGCATTGATCTTATTTTGAGATTGATGTTATATTCTTAAAGGAATTGAATGTAATCAGGATATCAAGTAAGACATATTAAATGGATAAAAGTGTTTCTCAGTGAATGGGACAGAATAATGAACTCTACAGGCAAGGGAAATGTATTCTTTGGAATACACAGAGTGTTAAAGAAAAATTTTACTGTGACACTTGTAGAAACAGTAACACAGACTTTAATCAGGACCATCTCACAGGTGCTGGGATAAGGGGAACTTGCAGGAGGGGGGAAAGACATTGGACTCAACTTCAACTTTTTTTAAGAGTTGGGATTTATAGCCAAGGAACACAGTTGTGGGAGGAGGGTCAGTGGACAGAAAACCATAAGGAGTTTATAGGGAAATGCCTCCCAAGCTAAACTAAAAGATCCTTGCTGAAGGACAGGTCAGTATGATCTGGTCACATTGTCATGGTGCCCACAACTGTCTGAACTCTACTAAATGGAAAAAGATTGAAGAGATGGGAGAGAGCTTTTTAATTCTCACTGGTCATCTCCACCAAAGTTATCAATCTCCCTTTCCCGCCTGTTCTGTCTCAGACTCTGCCCCATCTGCTTCATTTTATATGAGCTGCACCATTTCCCAGTGTGGAAATTCTGGCCTCTCTCTGCCACATCTGCCACCCTCTGTACATACATCCTCTGGTCACATCGTCATGGTACCCACAACAATGGTCACCTGTACATCCCTTGTTCTTGTCCCCTGATTCACACATAGTGTGCGTCTTTCTGCCTCATCCCTGAATTTCTTCTACCACCTCCTCTCACATGCCTCAGAGTCCAGCAACTTCAGGATCTCGTGTCCATGACCAACTTAAACCGCTGAAACTCCTACCCATATGTCTTCTGCTGGGTCATCACAAAAATTTCCTCTCTTTTGGGGACTACTTGCATCTAGATCTTGGTAACTCTCATTTTCTTTATGTATTCCGCAATAATATTTAGTAGCATTACATGTTAGCCACTGTTTCAGAAGCATAAAGCAGAAGAATATCCCTTCCCACAGTTGGATCATGACCTTTCCTCTTTTTAAAAAAAAATATTTTATTTATTTATTCATGAGAGACACAGAGAGAAAGAGAGGTAGAGACGCCTCTACCTCAGAGGACAGAGAGAGAAGTAGGCTCCATGCAGAAGGCTGGCATGGGACTCAATCACGGGTCTCCAGGATCACGCCCTGGGCTGAAGGCGGCACTAAACCGCTGAGCTACTCATGCTGCCCAGACCTTTTCCTCTTTTATGTTTTGACTTGATTCTTGTATCCTTTGCCTTTCAGATATCATCTTCAATCTTATCATCTGACTCACTCGTTAATTCTTTAAATATCTCATTCTCCTATTTATTCTACCTAATCCTATCTTTATAAACATTTTCCATGATAAATATTTTCCTATTTTTTAAACATATTTTCTTCTTCCTATGGTCTTTGTTTTTCTTCATATCCGTGATTTTTAAAAAAGATTTATTCATTTATTTTAAAGAGAGAGCAAGCAAGTGGGGGAAGGGGCAGAGGGAGAAAGAGTATCCTGAAGCAGACTCCCCAGTGATTGTGGAGCCCAACACAGGGCTTGATCTCACAATCCTGAGATCATGACCTGATCCGACACCAAGAGTTTTTAACCAACTAAGCCGACCAGGCAACCTTCTTTGATTATTTTATCTGCTTGTTTGAATTTCTTTGTACTTGTCTGACATCACTGTTTTCCAGATGTCATATTCACTGTGGTTTTTTGTGTTGTTTCCATATCTATGTATGTATGAATTGTTCTGCCTCATATGTTCATGGAGGAAAGGCCTAGGTCAGGCAAGTGCTCTGGCAGATGCAGTGAGTATGAAACGGGGAGGGGGCAGGGAAAGGAGCCCTGCTCCCAGTATACTAGGTCATCGGTTTGCAGCATATCTTGGCCAGGGTGCAGGCATCACCTAAACTGTCATCCAAGGTCTGTGGGCTGAAAGAGGATGGCACAACAGCCCAGGGGCAGCTGGTCAGCCTGACTGAATGATCCTCAAATCCTCTTGCCCTGATATTACTGCTTACTGCAGCACCACAAAAGGGAGGTGGTACAGGAAAGTAATGACTGCCCTGAGGCCCTGTAGGTGGTAAATGAAGCCACGTTCTTTAGCTTGTCCTCAGCTCTGGGCTCTCATCCAGACAAGTCTAAGATCACCTCGACTTCCCCATATTTTGGAACAGGACTCTGGAATTTGCTGTCATCTGTGCTTCCCTATAACTTTTCATTTCTCTGCCTTGAAAGATCACCACCCCTTCTGGGCCCTGAAGGCGTGTTGATGTTTCTGCCCTATATAGCCTTCTGCAGTTCAATTAATTCTGCCCTCCCTGCAGCTGCCATGTTAGTTTAAGCCAAACCCTCTCACATTTGGAATATTCATTTCAAATAGACACACAATTAATGAGAACTTCCAAGGGCCCAGATCTATATAAACCACTCAAGATACAGTATAGACAAAAAAAAAAAAAGAAAAAAGAAAAATTTCGTCTGTGAGTCAGTTAAACTCTACAGAGAGTGACAGATAAGAAATAAGACAAGTAAGAATAATATAGTTTTTCTGATGAAGGTCATTTCTATGGAGAAAAATAAAGGAAAGAAAGTGACTAAAGACTGCCTGGTAGGAATGAGGCACTGAGATGTGACGAAACACATCCAGTGCAGGCCTGGAGAGAAGTGAGGAGAACTATGAGTCCCTTTCCCATGGACAAAGTGAAGGGAGAATAAAGATGCAAGGTGGGAGTGAGGCTGCCACTGGGAGCTATGGGGGGAGCTGTGAGGCTGTGGCAGAGGGGGCTGCTGAGGCAGACAGACCACTGGAGCCAGATCAACAGGTCTACAGGCCACTGTCAGGAAGCTGGTTTCACACTGTGTCTGTGACACTTAGAGGGTGGTCCAAGGGCACTGCCCTTCTCCACACTTGCTCCTGTCTTTGGTGAGGAAAGTACCTAAGCAGAGAGTAAGTATATAAACTCAGAGCACATTACAGATGTTTCACATCCTTTGAATCTGATGACATAAGAGCTCTTGCACTTTGTATGCCTTTGTTTTCTTTTTGGTTTCACATTTCTGTTCATTCATTTTTATTGTATTTTGTGAAACTGTGAGTCTGTGACATTTTGAGGAGTAGGTAAGTCCTTCACCAAGGGTGGTGTGTACTCTGGCAGAATGACTTTGGAAGCCACCAGGGAGCTTCTGCAGAGGAGGGATGTGGTCAGACAATTATAACAGGGTCCTTGCTGACAGCTGCTTTGAGGATAGAAAACTGGCAGGAGGAGAGGAGGCCAGGCAGGAGCCAACCCCACTATGGGATGATAAGAGCTACATAGTAGAAGGTGAAAGTGGTGTGACTCTGGATATGACTTGAAAGTGAAGGTCAGACATGATGTTTGGATTGCTCCACAGGTCCCTTCCTTAAGGAAACCCATTCGATCTGCTTCTCCAACTCTCTTTCATGTTGTACTGGGTGGTCATTTCCACTACAAAGAGTCAGGAAACAGAAATGCTGAGTTTCCCAAAATCTATTCCTGCCACTTTTCCCTAGTGAGTACAGGCTGTCCCTCCCAGTCACATTTCAAAACAGGGGCCTCTCACCATTGTAATTCTTCCCTCTCTGACAGGTGGGTGTTCACAATCATAGGATCTAGTTTTCTAACACAGAGACCAAAATACACATAGGATCCACTGTACTGCTATGTTCTGTTCACCTGTCTGATTATATTCTCTCTCTCTCTCTTTTTAAACTTTTTTTTATTTTTTCAGCTTCAGGTCTCTTCTTATTTGTTTAGAATATATTTCTCTGGGGCTGTTGTTGGCTTTTTAGTATTTTGTTCTCTTGTTCATCTATTTTTTCTCCAGACAGAACTACAAGATGGAAAAACTCACCTCAAAAAAGAGAACAATAGGCAGTACTGACTGACAGGGACCTAATCAGTATGGATATAAGATGTCAGAAATATAGTTCAGATTAACAATTATAAAGATATTAGCTGGGCTTGGAAAAAGCATAGAGGACACTAGAGAATCCCTTTCTGGAGAAATAAAAGAACTGAAATCTAATCAAGTTGAAATAAAAAAGGCTATTAATGAGAAGCAATAAAAATGGAGGCTCTAGCTACTAGGATAAATGAATTAGAAAAGATAATTAGTGATATAGAAGACAAAATGATGGAGAATGAAGCTGAAAAAAGAAAGATGAACAACTACTGGATCACAAGGGGAGAATTCCAAAGATAAGTGATGCCATAAAGCAAAACAATATTAGAATTAATGGCATCCCAGAAGAAGAGGAAAGGAGGGTATGCAGAAGGTATATAGGAGCAATTTATAGCAGAGAACTTCCCTAATCTGGGAAAGGAAAGAGGAATCCAAGTCCAGGAGGCACAGAGACACCCCCCCCCACAAAAATCAATAAAAGTAGGTCAACACCTCCACATATAATAGTGAAACTCGCAAATCTTAGAGAAAAAGAGAAAATGCAAAAAAAAAAAAAAAAAAAAAAAGAAAATGCTGGAAGCAGTTCAAGACAAGAGATCCATAACCTACAAGGGTAGAAACATTAGACTGGAAGCAGACCTATGCCCAGAGACCTGGCAGGCCACAAAGGACTGGAATGATATATTCAGGGTGCTAAATGAGAAAAATATGTTGCCAAGAATACCTTATCCAGCTAGGCTGTCTTTCAAAATAGAAGGAGATACAAAAAAGCTTCTATGACAAAGAAAAACTGAAAGAAGTTGTGATCACTAAACCAGCCCTACAAGAAATATTAAAAGGGATCCTTTAAGTGAAGAGGTAAGATAGACCAGAATGAGGCAGAGACAATATCCAGAAACAGTGACTTTACAGGTAATAAAATGGCACTAAATTCATACTTTCAATGTTACTCTGAATGCAAATGAGCTAAATGCCCCAATCAAAACACATATGGTAACATATTGGATAAAAAAGCAAGACCCATGGATGCTGTCTGCAAGAGACTCACTTGAGACACAAAGACACCTGCATATTAAAAGTGAGGGGGTGGAAAACCGTTTATCACGCTCACGGACATCAAAAGAATGCTCAAGATACAGTATAGACAAAAAAAATCCTTATACCAGACAAATTAGATTTTAAACCAGACTGTAATACAAGATGAAGGACACTATGTCATAATTAAAGGCTCTATCTAGGGATGCCTTGGTGGCTCAGTGGATGAGCATCACCTTCAGCTCAGGGCATGATCCCAGGATCTGGGATCGAGTCCCACATCGGGCTTCCTGTGGGGAGCCTGCTTCTGCTTCTGCCTCTGTCTCTGCTTCTGCCTCTGTCTCTGTGTCTCTTATGAATAAATAAATAAATCTTTAAAAAAGGGACTACCTAACAAGAAGATCTATGAATTGTAAAAATTTATGCTCCTAACATGGGAGCAGCCAATTATATAAACCAATTAATAACATAATTAAATAAACATATTGATAATAATACAATAATAGTAGGAGACTTTAACACCTGACTCACTGCAATGGACAGATCATCTAAGCAGAAGATCAACAAGGAAACAAGGGCTTTGAATGACACACTGGACCAGATGGACTTCACAGACATATTCAGAGCATTCCAACCTAAAGCAACAGGATACATATTCTTCTTGGGTGCACATGGAACATTCTCCAGAATGTGACCCATATCTGGGTCACAAATCAAGTCTCAACTGGTACCAAAAGATTAGGATCATTCCTTGCATATTTTTAGACCATAATGCTTTGAAACTGGAACTCAATCAAAAGAGGAAATTGGAAAGAACTCAAATACATGGAAGCTAAAGAGCTTCCTACTAACAAATGAATGGGTCAACCAGGAAATTAAAGAAGAATTTAAAAAATTCATGGAAACAAATGATAATGAAAACACAACTGTTCCACAGAACATAACCTTTGGGATCCAGGAAAAGCGGTCCTAAGAGGAAAGTATATAGTAATACCTTTCTCAAGAAGCAACAAATGTCTCATATACATAACCTAATCTTACATTGAAAGAAGCTGGAGAAAGAACAGCAAATAAAGCCTAAACCCAGTAGGAGAAGGGAATTAATAAGGATTAGAGAAGAAATCAATGAAATAAAAACCAGAAGAACAGTAGAATAGATCAAGGAAACCAGGAGTTGGTTTTTTGAACAAATTAATAAGATTGATTAAACTCCTGGTTCGACTCATCAAAAAGAAAGACAAAGGATCCAAATAAAATACAATCATGAATGAAAGAGGAGAGATCACAACCAACACTGAAGAAATACAGTTATAACAACATATTATGAGGAACTATATGCCAAAAAATTGAGCAATCTGAAAGAAATGGATGCATTGCTAGACATGTATAAACTACCAAGACTGAAACAGGGAGAAACAGAAAACCTGAATAAGAACCATACCAGAAAAAAAATGAAGCAGTCATCAAAAATCTCCCAAGAAACAAGAGTCCAGGACCAGATGGCTTCCCAGGGGAATGGTTTACTTTTTTTCTTTTTTTTTTTTTTTTAAGATTTTACTTCTTTATTCATGACAGATACACAAAGAGAGGTAGAGACATAGGCAGAGGGAGAATCAGGCTCCCTGAAGGGAGCCTGATGCGGGACTGGATCCCCTGTGCCACTCACGCTGCCCAGACCTTTTCCTCTTCTATGCTTTCTACTTGATTCTTGTATCCTTTGCCTTTCAGATATCATCTTCAATCTTATCATCTGACTCACTAGTTAAGCCTTTAAATATCTCATTCTCCTATTTATTCTACCTCGTCCTATCTTTATAAACATTTTCCATGATAAATATTTTCCTATTTTTTTAAACATAGCTTTTTCTTCCTATGGTCTTTGTTTCTCTTCATCTCCGTGATTTTTAAAAAAGATTTATTCATTTATTTTAAAGAGAGAGCAAGCAAGCGGGGAAATGGGCAGAGGAAGAAAGAGAATCCTGAAGCAGACTCCCCAATGATTGTGGAGCCCAACACAGAGCTTGATCTCACAATCCTGACATCACGACCTGATCCGACACCAAGAGTTTTTAACCAACTAAGCCGACCAGGCAACCTTCTTTGATTATTTTATCTGCTTGTTTGAATTTCTTTGTACTTGTCTGACATCACTGTTTTCCAGATGTCATATTCACTATGGTTTTTTGTGTTGTTCCCATATCTATGTATGTATGAGTTGTTCTGCCTCATATGTGCATGGAGGAAAGGCCTAGGTCAGGCAAGTGCTCTGGCAGATGCAGTGAGTATGAAACAGGGGGAGGGGGCAGGGAAAGGAGCCCTGCTCCCAGTATACTAGGTCATCGGTTTGCAGCATATCTTGGCCAGGGTGCAGGCATCACCTAAACTGTCATCCAAGGTCTGTGGGCTGAAAGAGGATGGCACAACAGCCCAGGGGCAGCTGGTCAGCCTGACTGAATGCTCCTCAAATCCTCTTGCCCTGATATTACTGCTTACTGCAGCACCACAAAAGGGAGGTGGTACAGGAAAGTAATGACTGTCCTGAGGCTCTGTAGGTGGTAAAAGAAGCCACGTTCTTTAGCTTGTCCTCAGCTCTGGGCTCTCATCCAGACAAGTCTAAGATCACCTTGACTTCCCCATATTTTGGAACAGGACTCTGGAACTTGCTGTCATCTGTGTTTCCCTATAACTTTTCATTTCTCTACCTTGAAAGATCACCACCCCGCCTGGATGCTGAAGGTGTCTTGATGTTTCTGCCCTATATAGCCTTCTGCAGTTCAATTAATTCTGCCCTCCCTGCAGCTGCCATGTTAGTTTAGGCCACACCCTCTCACATTTGGAATATTCATTTCAAATAGACACACAATTAATGAGAACTTCCAAGGGCCCAGATCTATATAAACCACTCAAGATACAGTATAGACAAAAAAAAAAAGAAAAGAAAAGAAAAATTTCGTCTGTGAGTCAGTTAAACTCTACGGAGAGTGACAGATAAGAAATAAGACAAGTAAGAATAATATAGTTTTTCTGATGAAGGTCATTGCTATGGAGAAAATAAAGCAAAGAAGGTGACTAAAGACTGCCTGGTAGGAATGAGGCACTGAGATGTGACGAAACATATCCAGTGCAGCCCTGGAGAGAAGTGAGGAGAACTATGGGTCCCTTTCCCATGGACAAAGTGAAGGGAGAATAAAGATGCAAGGTGGGAGTGAGGCTGCCACTGGGAGCTATGGGGGGAGCTGTGAGGCTGTGGCAGAGGGGGCTGCTGAGGCAGACAGACCACTGGAGCCAGATCAACAGGTCTACAGGCCACTGTCAGGAAGCTGGTTTCACACTGTGTCTGTGACACTTAGAGGGTGGTCCAAGGGCACTGCCCTTCTCCACACTTGCTCCTGTCTTTAGTGAGGAAAGTACCTAAGCATAGAGTAAGTATATAAACTCAGAGCACATTACAGATGTTTCACATCCATTGAATCTGATGACATAAGAGCCCTTGCACTTTGTATGCCTTTGTTTTCTTGTTGGTTTCACATTTCTGTTCATTCATTTTTATTGTATTTTGTGAAACTGTGAGTCTATGACATTTTGAGGAGTGGGTAAGTCCTTCACCAAGGGTGGTGTGTACTCTGGCAGAATGACTTTGGAAGCCACCAGGGAGCTTCTGCAGAGGAGGGATGTGGTCAGACAATTATAACAGGGTCCTTGTTGACAGCTGCTTTGAGGATAGAAAACTGGCAGGAGGAGAGGAGGCCAGGCAGGAGCCAACCCCACCATGGGATGATAAGAGCTACACAGTAGAAGGTGAAAGTGGTGTGACTCTGGATATGACTTGAAAGTGAAGGACAGACATGATGTTTGGATTGCTCCACAGGTCCCTTCTTTAAGGAAACCCATTCGATCTGCTTCTCCAACTCTCTTTCATGTTGTACTGGGTGGTCATTTCCACTACAAAGAGTCAGGAAACAGAAATGCTGAGTTTCCCAAAATCTATTCCTGCCACTTTTCCCTAGTGAGTACAGGCTGTCCCTCCCAGCCACATTTCGAAACAGGGGCCTCTCACCATTGTAATTCTTCCCTCTCTGACAGATGGGTCTTCACAATTATAGGATCTAGTTTTCTAACACAGAGACCAAAATACATATAGGGTCCACTGTACTGCTATGTTCTGTTCACCTGTCTGATTATATTCTCTCTCTCTCTCTCTCTTTTTAAACTTTTATTTTTTCAGCTTCAGGTCTCTTCTTATTTGTTTAGAATATATTTCTCTGGGGCTGTTGTTGCCTTTTTAGTATTTTGTTCTCTTGTTCATCTATCTTTTCTCCAGACAGAACTACAAGATGGAAAAACTCACCTCAAGAAAGAGAACAATAGGCAGTACTGACTGACAGGGACCTAATCAGTATGGATATAAGATGTCAGAAATATAGTTCAGATTAACAATTATAAAGATATTAGCTGGGCTTGGAAATAGCATACAGGACACTAGAGAATCCCTTTCTGGAGAAATAAAAGAACTGAAATCTAATCAAGTTGAAATAAAAAAGGCTATTAATGAGAAGCAATAAAAATGGAGGCTCTAGCTACTAGGATAAATGAATTAGAAAAGAGAATTAGTGATATAGAAAACAAAATGATGGAGAATGAAGCTGAAAAAAGAAAGATGAACAACTACTGGATCACAAGGGGAGAATTCCAAAGATAAGTGATACCATAAAGCAAAACAATATTAGAATTAATGGCATCCCAGAAGAAGAGGAAAGGAGGGTATGCAGAAGGTATATAGGAGCAATTTATAGCAGAGAACTTCCCTAATCTGGGGAAGGAAAGAGGAATCCAAGTCCAGGAGGCACAGAGACACCCCCCCCACAAAAATCAATAAAAATAGGTCAACACCTCCACATATAATACTGAAACTTGCAAATCTTAGAGAAAAAGAGAAAATGCTGAAAGCAGTTCAAGACAAGAGGTCCATAACCTACAAGGGTAGAAACATTAGACTGGAAGCAGACCTATGCCCAGAGACCTGGCAGGCCACAAAGGACTGGAATGATATATTCAGGGTGCTAAATGAGAAAAATACATTGCCAAGAATACCTTATCCAGCTAGGCTGTCTTTCAAAATAGAAGGAGATACAAAAAAGCTTCTATGACAAAGAAAAACTGAAAGAAGTTGTGATCACTAAACCAGCCCTACAAGAAATATTAAAAGGGATCCTTTAAGTGAAGAGGTAAGATAGACCAGAATGAGGCAGAGACAATATCCAGAAACAGTGACTTTACAGGTAATAAAATGGCACTAAATTCATACTTTCAATGTTACTCTGAATGCAAATGAGCTAAATGCCCCAATCAAAAGACACAAGGTAACAGATTGGATTAAAAAAAAGCAAGACCCATGGATGCTGTCTGCAAGAGACTCACTTGAGACACAAAGACACCTGCATATTAAAAGTGAGGAGGTGAAAAACCATTTATCACGCTCATGGACATCAAAAGAAAGCTGGGTATAAGGTTGCAGACCTTATACCAGACAAAATAGATTTTTAAACCAGACTGTAATAAAAGATGAAGGACACTATGTCATAATTAAAGGCTCTATCTAGGGACGCCTTGGTGGCTCAGTGGATGAGCATCTCCTTCAGCTCAGGGCATGATCTGGGATCGAGTCCCACATCGGGCTTCCTGTGGGGAGCCTGCTTCTGCCTCTGCCTCTGTCTCTTCCTCTGCCTCTGTCTCTGTGTCTCTTATGAATAAATAAACAAATCTTTAAAAGAGGGTGTACCGGACAGCCTGAATGGCTCAGTGGTTTAGCGCCGCCTCCAGCCCAGGCGTGATTCTGGAAACCCAGGATCGAGTCCCACGTCAGGTTCCCTGCATGGAGCCTGCTTCTCCCACTGCCTGTGTCTCTGCCTCTCTCTTTCTCTCTCTGTGTCTCTCATGAATAAATAAATAAAATCTTTTTTTTAAAGAAGCTTTAAAAAAAAAAAAGATTTTAAAAAAGGGTGTACCTAACAAGAAGATCTATCAATTGTAAAAATTTATGCTCCTAACATGGGAGCAGCCAATTATATAAACCAATTAATAACATAATTAAATAAACATATTGATAATAATACAATAACAGTAGTAGACTTTTTTTTTAATAGTAGGAGACTTTAACACCTAACTCACTGCAATGGACAGATCATCTAAGCAGAAGATCAACAAGGAAACAAGGGCTTTGAATGACACACTGGACCAGATGGACTTCACAGACATATTCAGAGCATTCCAACCTAAAGCAGCAGGATACATATTCTTCTTGGGTGCACATGGAACATTCTCCAGAATGTGACCCATATCTGGGTCACAAATCAAGTCTCAACTGGTACCAAAAGATTGGGATCATTCCTTGCATATTTTTAGACCATAATGCTTTGAAACTGGAACTCAATCAAAAGAGGAAATTGGAAAGAACTCAAATACATGGAAGCTAAAGAGCTTCCTACTAACAAATGAATGGGTCAACCAGGAAATTAAAGAAGAATTTAAAAAATTCATGGAAACAAATGATAATGAAAACACAACTGTTCCACAGAACATAACCTTTGGGATCCAGGAAAAGTGGTCCTAAGAGGAAAGTATATAGTAATACCTTTCTCAAGAAGCAACAAATGTCTCATATACATAACCTAATCTTACACTGAAAGAATCTGGAGAAAGAACAGCAAATAAAGCCTAAACCCAGTAGGAGAAGGGAATTAATAAGGATTAGAGAAGAAATCAATGAAATAAAAACCAGAAGAACAGTAGAACAGATCAAGGAAAATACAATAATATTGTATTATTATCAATATGTTTATTTAATTATGTTATTAATTGGTTTATATAATTGGCTGCTCCCATGTTAGGTCCATTGATCAAGGAGTTGGTTTTTTGAACAAATTAATAAGATTGATAAACTCCTGGCCCTACTCATCAAAAAGAAAAGAAAAGGACCAAAATAAATTACAATCATGAATGAAAGAGGAGATCACAACCAACACTGAAGAAATACAGTTATAACAACATATTATGAGCAACTATATGTCAACAAATTGAGCAATCTGAAAGAAATAGATGCATTGCTAGACATGTATAAACTACCAAAACTGAAACAGGGAGAAACAGAAAACCTGAATAAGAACCATACCAGAAAAAAAATGAAGCAGTCATCAAAAATCTCCCAAGAAACAAGAGTCCAGGACCAGATGGCTTCCCAGGGGAATGGTTTTTTTTTACTTTAAGATTTTACTTCTTTATTCATGACAGATACACAAAGAGAGGTAGAGACATAGGCACAGGGAGAAGGGAGCCTGATGCAGGACTGGATCCCAGGACCCCTGGATCATGCCCTGAGCCAAATGCAGACACTCAACCACTGAGCCACCCAGGCATCCCTTGCCAGGGGAATTATACCAAACATTTAAAAAAGAATTAGTACCTATTCTTCTGAAGCTGTTTCAAACAACAGAAATGGAAAGAAACCTTCCAAAGTCTTTCTATGAGGACAGCATTACCTTGATCCCAAAACCAGACAAAGACCCTATCAAAAAGTAGAATTACAGACCATTATCTCTGATGAACATGGATACAAATATGCTCACCAAGATATTAGCCAGTAGGATCCAAATGGACATTAGAAGGATTATTCACCACGACCACGTGGGATTTATTCCTGGACTGCAGGGGTGGTGCAACATCTGCAAATCAATCAACGTGATGCGCTATATTAATAAAATAAAGGACAAGAACCATATGATCTTCGCATAGATGCAGAAAAAGTATTTGACAATGTACAGCATCCTTTCTTAATTAAAACTCTTCATAGTGTAGGGATAGAGGGAATATACTTCAATATCATAAAAGCCATTATGTGAAAGTCCACAGCAAGTAGAATATCATTCTTAATCTCTTTCAAACTGAGATCTTCCACCCACTAAGGCCAGGAATGGCAGGGATGTCCACTATCACTACTGTTGTTCAACATAGTACTAGAAATCCTACCCTCAGCTATCAGATAACAAAAAGAAATAAAAGGCATCTGAATAAGCAAAGAAGAAGTCAAACTCTCACTCTTTGCAGATGACATGATACTCTATTTGGAAAACCCACAGACTCCACCCCCAAATTGCTAGAACTCACGCAGGAATTCAGCAAAGTGGCAGGATAGAAAATCAATGCACAGAAATCAGTTGCATTTCTAAACACTGACAATGAGACATAAGAAAGAGAAATTAAGGAGTCACTTCCATTTACAATTGCACTCAAAGCCTTAAGATACCTAGGAATAAACCTAACCAAAGAGGCAAAGGATCTGTACTCAGCAAAGTATAAAACACTCACGAAAGAAATTAAGGAAGGCACAAAGAAATGGAAAAATGTTCCATGCTCATGGATTGGAAAAACAAATATTGCTCAAATGTCTATGCTACCAAGAGCAACTATACATTCAATGCAATCCCTATCAAAATACCATCAACTTCTTTTACAGAACTGCAACAAATAATCCTAAAATTTGTATAGAACCAGAAAAGACTCCAAAAGCCAAAGAAAAGTTGGGAAAAAAACATAAGCTGGTGGCATCACAATTCCACACTTTAAATTCCATTACAAAAAAAATTCCATTACAAATCTGTAATCATCAAGACAGTATGGTACTGGCCTAAAACAGACATATAGATCAATGGACCAGAATAGAGAACCCAGAAATGGACCCTCAATTCTATGGTCAACTAATCTTTGACAAAGCAGGAAAGAATATCCAATGGAAAAAGACAGTCTCTTTGAGAAACAGTGTTGGGACAATTGGACAGCCACATGCAGAAGAATGAAACTGGACCAATTCCTTACACCATACACAAAAATAGATTCAAAATGGATGAAAGACCTGAATGTGAGACAGGAATCCATCAAGATCCCAGCGAAGAACACAGGCAGCCACCTCTGTCACCTTGGCCAGAACAACTTCTTACTAGAAATGTCTCCAAAGGCAAGGGAAACAAAAGCAAAAATGAACTATTGGGACTCTATCAAGATAAAAAGCTTTTGCACAGCAAAGGAAACAGTCAACAAAACCAAAAGAGAATGACAGAATGGGGGAAGATATTTGCAAACGTCTTATCAGATAGAGGGCTAGTATCCAAAATTTATGAAGAACTTCTCAAACTCAACACCCAAAGAACTAATAATCCAATCAAGAAATGGGCAGAAGATATGAACAGACATTTCTCCAAAGAAGACATACACATGGCCAACAGACACATAAAAAAATGCTCAACATCACTCGGCGTCAGAGAAATACAAATCAAAACCACAATGAGATACCACCTCACACCAGTAAGAATGGCTAAAATTAACAAGTCAGGTAATGCAAGCTGGTGCAGCCACTCTAGAAAACATTACAGAGGTTCCTCAAAACGTTGACAATAAAAATAGAGCTACCCTATGATCCAGCAATTGCACTACCAGGGATTTACCCCAACGATACAAATGTAGTTATGTGAAGGGGCATCTGCACCCCAGTGTTTATATTTATTTATATTATTTAAAAAAGAATTAGGCAGAATAGCAATCTCCACAACAGTCAAACTACGAAAGAACCCAGATGTCCATCAATAGATGAATGGATAAAGAAGATGTAGTGTATATATACAACAGAGTACTGCCCAGCCATCAAAGAAATTAATAAAATAAATAAATAAATAAATAAATAAATAAAATCTTGCCATTTGCAATGACATGAATGGAACTAGTGGGTATTATCTAAGTGAAATAAGTCAATCAGAGAAAGAGAATTATCATATGATTTCACTCATATGTGAAATTTAAGAAACAAAACAAAGAGGATCATAGGGAAAGAGAAGGAAAAATGAAACCATGAAATCAGAGAGGGAGACAAACCATAGGAGACTCTTACTCATAGGAAACAAAGTAAAGATTGCTGGAGGGGAGGGAGATGGAGGGACGGAGTAACTGGGTGAGGACATTAAGAAGGGCACATGATGTAATGAGCACTGGGTGTTATATAAGACTGATGAATCACTGAACACTACCTCTGAAACTAATAATACATTACATGTTAATTAATTGAATTTAAATTTTAAGAAAAATTTTTTTAAGGGATCCCTGGGTGGCTCAGTGGTTTAGCACCTGCCTTCGGCCTGGGGCGTCATCCTGGAGTCCCGGGATGGAGTCCCGCGTCGGGCTCCCTGTGTGGAGCCTGCTTCTCCCTCTGCCTGTGTCTCTGCCTCTCTCATAAATAAATAAATGAAAAAAATTTTTAAAGATTTTATTTATTTGACAGAGAGAGAGAGCGCGCACACAAGCAGGCAGAGTAAGAGGGAGAAGAAAGGAAAAGGAGGCTCCTGCTGAGCATAGAGCCAATGTGGGGCTCAATCCCAGGACCCAGGGACCATGATCCACGCCAAAGGCAGATGCGTAACCAACTGAGCCACACAGGCGCCCCTAAATAAGAAAAAAAAATTTTTTTAATTTATTTATGATAGTCACACACACACACACAGAGAGAGAGGCAGAGACATAGGCAGAGGGAGAAGCAGGCTCCATGCACCATGAGCCCGACGTGGGATTCGATCCCGAGTCTCCAGGATAGCGCCGTGGGCCAAAGGCAGGCGCTAAACCGCTGCGCCACCCATGGTTCCCCAGAAAAAAAAATTTTTTTAGAGAAATATCAGCTTGTTTGATTGTGGTCAATTGTCCCAGAGATGTTTGGGGATCATTAATTTATTAAGGATTATTAATTAGTTTATTTGAGAGAAAGATAGAACATGAGTAGGGGGAGGGGCCAAAGGACTACCAGACTGCCAGGGAAGCCTGGAGGGGTGTGGGGGCCTGAGGCCTGGAGGCTGGCAGGGCCTTCATCTCAGGACCCTGAGATCATGACCTGAGCTGAAGTCAGACACTTAATCACCTAAGCTATGCAGGTACCACTCCAGGGCTGTTATGTAGTAACTATTGGAGGGCTGGAACTGGAGCCAGATCGAGATTCCATCAAGGATTTCAGCAGTGAGCAAATTTTATCCAATCATGTCTGTAAATGCATCATTGACTCCACACCCTATAAAAGAGAGGAGACTTAGGAAGGCCTGTCAGATGAATGCAGTGTGGATAGTGAGTCACATAGCGGCCCAGCTTTCAGCCCAAAACTGCCCAGTTTGAAGTTCAATCTTCCTGAGGTGAGTTTCCAGGATGAAAGGAAAATTTCTGATTCTGTGTGTATAAGTGTGCATGCGTGTGAATGTAAGCATACCTCTGGGGAGGAAATTCCTCGGTGCAAAGTAATGGGGGGTCCCTCAAGTGTGGGGATGGCCTATTGTGTTAACTTCTCTATAAAAACCTTGCCTGATTGCAAGAGACTTCTTGAGAAAGTCTTTTTTGTATGTCTCTGTTGTCTTGTTAATTTTATGTTTCTAGTAATTCACTTTTATTACATCTTGTTAATGTGTTGGCCCACAATAGATTGGGATGAGTGGGTAGGAGCTAAAATTCAAAGGAGGGGTATCAGGTATTTAGCAGACTTTACTGAATTGCTTATGAGCCAGCAAATGCTCCAATAGTCTTCCTAGGTATTAACTCTTTTAGCTCCCATTGAAACTCTGGGTTCTAGGTGTCATCAGAGATCAGAGCCCCCATGACATAGACAAGAACCCAATGGGTCATGTGCCTGTGGTCACACAGTTGGTAAATGTCCGACTCCAGGTTAAGCCTGGGCTTTGTTTCGTTTTGTTTTGGGATATAATTGATGTATTACATTGTTAGTTGCAGATGTACAACATATGATTCTATTTTTATATATATTGCAAAATGATCAACACAATAAGTCTAGTTAACATCCATCATCTTACATAGTTTCATTTCTTTTTTTCTTGTGATGAGAGCTTTTAACATGGCAGTCAGTTTTTAATTCCAAGGTTTTGGCTGTAATAATACTCCACAGCTGTGTCTGTGTGGGATTGAGAGCATGTGTGCCTGGAGTAATACAGAAAAAGAACTTGTGGGGAGGCCCAAAAGAAGAAGAGGGCATGGATTCTACAGTAGAAAGGAGAGAAAGGGAGGGAGGGAGGGGGACTGAGGTACCTGGATATAAAAAATCAGCCACAACACCTAAGGTGAGGATGGAGGGTGAGATGCATCTGGCAAGGCTTCCTGAGACCGGGAAGGACTTGGTACTTTTCTTGAGGAAGAGGGAGGTGTAGAGGGAGTAAAGTGGAGTGTGACCTGAGCAGATGAGGATGTTGGAAAGGTTGACTAGAAGCTTTGTGATAAATGGATTAGGAAGAAGAAAGAATGTGCTCAACTTTCTCCTATGGGGTTTTTCCAGAATCCACTGCCTCATTAACTGATGGGATCAGGGTGGCTAGTCTGAGCAAAGCTTAACACAAAGCATGAAACAAAATCTACTAATAGCAATTAATTAGGTCTTTGTGTGCCTACGTCTTTGTGTGCCCATGTATCAATCCTACCACTCACATTTTTTCTGATTTTTGTGGCATGAAATTTCCTTTTTTTTTTTTAAAAGATTTTACTTATTTATTTTTCTACTACAAGTTATTAAATATATTCTTCCTGGTGGTCTTCTAGAAGCTTTATTTTACTCATCCCTAGAACTAATTTTTGTAAATGGGGTAAGACTGGGACGCCTAGGTGGCTCAGCGGTTGAGCGCCTGCCTTTGGCTCAGGGCATGATCCCGGGGTCTTTGGATCAAGTCTCACATTAGGCTCCCCGTGAGGAGCCTGCTTCTCCCTCTGTCTATGTCTCTGCCTCTCTGTGTGTCTCTCATGAATAAATAAATAAAATGTTTTTAAAAAATTAAATGGGGTAAGATGAGGGTCAGGATGAACTTTCTCCTTTATGAATATTCAGTTGACCTAGCACCATTTATTGGAAGAAAAAATTAAGCTTACCTATCAGCACATGCACTTCAGTGTCGTGTTTATAGAAAGCCAGTGGCAGTATAGCCGTCAACCAATATCAGGATAACATTCTGTTTGGTTGCCTTATTTGTCTATCCTTGTGCCATCACAGTCTTAATGAATATAGTCTCATAACTTGTTTTGTTTTGTGATTATATAAATCCTGAAATTGTTATTATTCTTCAGGATTGTATTGGCTATTCTTAGCCTATACATGTCAATGTAATTTTAGAATCAGCTGTCAATGTTCACATACACACGCATACACTTGCTGGATTTCAAATGGCATGGCATTGAATTTATCCAGCAAGTTGGGGATAAATGATGTTTTCCAACTGGAATTGAGTCTTGCAATTCACGAACATAGCTATCATTTATGAATATAATATTTATTAATATTGTTTTTCCATAGAGGGCTTGTACATTTTCATTTGACTTTTTCTGAGATATTTGATGTTTAATGGTAATACATTAATTGAGTATTTTTTAAATTTAATTTTCTAGTGTTATAATACAATCCAACTGATTTTGGTAAATTAGTCTTGTATCAGACATCTTGCAAAAATTCACCTCGTCTAATATTCGTAGAAAGGGGAACCCTCTTGCACTATTGGTGGGAATGTGAATTGGTACAGCCACTCTCGAAAACTGTGTGGTGTTTCTCAAAGAGTTAAAAATAGAGTTCCCCTACCACCCAGTAATTGCTCTACTGAGGATTTGCCCCAAAGATACAGATGCAGTGAAAAGCTGAGCCTACACTCCAATGTTTCTAGCAGCAATGTCCACAATAGCCAAATTGTGGAAGGAGCCTCGGTGTCCATCAAAAGATGAATGGATAAAGAAGATGTCGTATATGTATACAATGGAATATTAGCCATTAGAAACCACAAATACCATTTGCTTCGATGTGGATGGAAATGGAGGGTATTAGGCTGAGTGAAGTAAGTCAATCGGAGAAGGACAATCATTATATGGTTTCACTCATATGGGGAATATAAAAAATAGTCAAAGGGATTGTAGTGGAAAGCAGAGAAAATGAGTGGGAAAAATTAGGGTGACAAAACATGAGAGACTTTTAACTCTGGGAAACGAACAAGAGGTAGTAGAAGGGGAGGTGGGTAGGGGGATAGGGGAGATAGGATGACTGGGTGACGGGCACTGAGGGTGGCAATTGACGGGATGAGCACTGGGTGTTATACTATTTGTTGGAAAATCGAACTTCAATAAAAAGAATATATGTATATATATAAAAAGAACATTTGATACTTTATTGGAAACAAAATCAGGACATGTACAAAAAATGATATTTAATATATTTTCTTGCCTTTTTTTACTGATTAAAAAGTAGTCCAATGTTGCATAGAGTTGGCCATCCATCTCTCAGGGGAAAACACTTAAGGATACGTTTTGCTGTATTTTGTATACTTTATGACATTAAAGAAGTTCTCTTTATTCCTCGATTACTAAATGTCTTTTGATAATGAGCACTGACTTTCATTAAACATGTTTAATGTACCCAAGGAGATGATCATATTATTTTTCTAAGCTCTATTCATGTGGTAATTGACTTTTTAATTTTCACCCAATATTTCATTTAGAAAGTAAACTCCACTTGTTTTGTAATATATTATTCTCTTTATATGTCACTGGATTTGATTTGCAAATATTTTGCTTCCCATTTCTACACCTATCACTTGTGAGAGATCCTGACCTGTGGTGTACCTTTCTTTCTTTCTTTTTTTTTTTACATTTTATTTATTTATGTATTCATTAGAGACACACGCAGAGAGAGGCAGAGGCATAGGCAGAGGGCGAAGCACGCTCCATGCAGGGAGCCAAATGTGGGACTCGACCCCGGGACTCCAGGATCACGCGCTGAGCCAAAGGCAGAGGCTCAACCGCTGATCCACCCAGGCGTCCCTGTAGTGTACCTTTACTTAATGTACTTATAATTTTTTGTTATCAGGGAGCTGCTGAACTCATTAACTAAAAGGGGTGATCTCACTTTTTTATGCTCTGGGGACAGTTTATGGAAGATTAGCATTCTTTCTTTCTTAAATGTCTAGTAGAGTTCATCCACGAACTTAACTGAAACTAGATTTTTGAATTATGCCAGTGCTGTAATTAATTATATATCCCTTCTATTTTTAGCTTGCAGTCTTCAACCAGCAGTTGAAACAGACCTCCAGAGAAACAAATCAGTAGGAACTGAATATCTAAAGTTGAATCTCTCTGAGAATTCTTGTTAAGAATGGCTTCAGATATCAGAATATCATTTCAGGGAGAACCATCTATGAATGATCCTGGGTCAGAAAACCTAGAGCATAAACTTAGCCAAGGACCAGCCATTCAGGAGGAAGACGAGATCTGTGAGTTCCCAAGCACTCAGCTCACTTTATTGCAAAACAGTAACTCAAGTGCAAGGCAGGAACTGCAAAATCTCTACAAGTTATTTCACTCATGGCTGCAACCAGAGAAACACAGCAAGGATGAGATTATTTCTCATCTGGTCTTGGAACAGTTTATGATCAATGGCCACTGCAGTGACAGGTCCATGTTGAAAGAGAAATGGAATGCAAGTGGCAGGAACCTGGAGAAATTCATGGAAGATATGACTGATGATGGCATGAAGCTACCTGGATTAGTAAGTAGAAGGGTTTTAACTCCTGGGGTGAGGGGCAGAGGTGTGTAAGGATTAAATAGCCCGTTTTAAAAAAAAATACAGCCTGGTGGAGTTGCTTGTAAGTAGATAAAGAATGCATTTATTAGTTCTCACAAAAGAGGCTCTTTTACCATGCTAAATAAGTAAAAATAAAGCATACGTTTTATAGGTAACTATTCAGTAGGACATATAAGAGCTAACATACTAATTGATTTTAGCCAGTGAGATGGTAGGAGGGCTCAGTAAGAAATTGGCAATAGAATAGAAACCTCAAGAATGGGGAGAAATGCCTTAACACAAGCTCATTCTTCCCTCAGAAATCCTTGGTATTAGTCTTTTTTCATTGAGAATGACACACTAATTAGAAATCACCATGAATTTTAAGGCCGGCAGGCATAAGGGCAGAATAGTGGGTGTGGCAGCATGCAGTAGAAGGATCCTGGGAAAACCTGATGAGAGCAGAGCTTCCACAAAGGCTCTGTCACTCAACAGATCCATAAATGGCAGTGATAAGGTTTTGTTTCTCTACAGGTCCACGTCCACATGAAGGGTCAGGAAGCCCTCTTTTCTGAGAATATGCCCTTAAGAGAAGTCATCGTTCATTTCATGAAACAATTGTCAGCAGGAACTCCAACAGAAGAGAACATGGGAACACCCTCCTGGACTTCCCAAGATACTTCCCTGGAAACAGGACAAGGTGAGTGGGGTAAGCCAAGGTACTTGAGGGATGTTGTGTGTGGACTCCTTTTTTGGGTACAGCTTCACTGAGTTATTTTATCCACCACAGGAGATAAAGATAAAGCAAATGGTGACAACATTTATCACAATGACGGTATTACTAGTCAAGGCAATGCAATACCTTCCCTGTTCATTGTCCATGAGGAGGACTGTCCTCAGCCTGAAGAGGACAGTGTTTCTTTGAAGAATCTGCTCAGCCCTGGAAGAGCGGGTCTAGGTACGTCCAAGTCCCAGGAAGGATCCCTGCAAGGACACCCATATCAAGATGTCCTGATGGAGGGGGCACCAGGGTTTCACTCTCGGTCACCCCAGTCACCCTTGACCCTTTTTTCTATCCACCAAAGAACCGTGTTGAACTCCACATGTGGGGGACGCCAAGAAAGATTCTGTGAAGCTCAAAACTCCTACAGATGTGAAAAATGTCCCAGGATCTTTAGGTATTTCTCTCAGCTAAAAGCCCATCAGAGAAGACACAACAATGAGAGGACATTCATTTATGCTGAGAGTAACAAAGGCTTCTTCCAAGCATCAGACCTATACGTGCATCAGAAGATTCACGCAAAAGAGAAGCCTTTCAGGTGCAGCACATGTGAAAAATCCTTCAGCCACAAAACCAACCTACTGGCCCATGAGAGAATCCACACGGGTGAGAAGCCCTATGTATGTGCGCTTTGCCAGAGAAGCTACCGCCAGTCATCCACCTACCACCGCCACCTGAGGACTCACCAGAAAATTGCCGTCAAAGGTACTCCTTCCACATCAGAAGCTTCCTCAGCTGTAGCCTCAGTGTAGTGCTATAGGAATATGTATGCAAATACGTATATTTCCACAGCACCTCCCTATTTAGAACATATAATTTTCTGATTATATTTTCCACTTATTTTCTTTGCTTAAATGTAAGTGTAAGGAGGTGCCTGGGTGACTCAGTTGGTTAAGTGTCTACCTTTGGCTCAGGCCGTGATCCTGAAGTCGTTAGATTGAGCCCCACATTGTGCTCCCTGCTCAGCAGGGAGTCTTCTTCTCCCTGTCTTTCTGCTCATGCTCTCTCTCTCTCTCCCTTCTCTCTTAAATAAATAAAATATTTTTAAAAATGTAAGTTTAGGGCAGCCCCGGAGGTGCAGCGGTTTAGCGCCGCCTGCAGCCCAGGCCGTGGTCCTGGAGACCCTGGATCAAGTCCCACATTGGGCTCTCTGGATGGAGCCTGCTTCTCCCTCTGCCTGTGTCTCTGTCTCTCATTCTCTCTCTGTGTCTCTATGAATAAATAAATAAAATATTTAAAAAATGTAAGTTTAAGGAAGAATTTGTTCACTAGAGTATCTCAGGTACCTGGTAAAGTGGCTGACAAATTTCAAATAACCAATGATTATATTTGTTGAATAACGAATGTGTAATGTTGGTGTTTATTCCTTAAAATCAGGATTATTAAACTCCAGGACACAAACAGCAGCTCCCAGGGGTCTAGTGATGCTTTCCCTACTATTGCCTTGTCTTCTGTCCACACACTCTCTCTCATGGATCATGTGCAACTAAGAAAGTGGGAAATGGAAGCAGGAACCTGGAAAGGGAACTTTTATATTTAACTGATATAATCATTTACTTCCTGGAAATATTACTAGCTAAACTGGACCTGAATAACACCGATGCCTTTAAAGTTGCATAATGCTATTTTGTCAATAGCAAAATTCCACCAAAAGGTGGAATGTTTTCCCATTCAATTCTTCCAAAGATGACAGGTAGGGGGAGATAGGGAGGGTCTTATTCTCAGGTTTGAGAGTATGGGTGGAAAAAATGAAAGGTTTTTGTGCAATGATAAGGCAAAAGTGCAGAGGGTGACAAGATATTTCGGATATTTTGTGATCTGTCTTCCTCTAGGAAATTGGAGTTTGGTATCCAAAGTGGGTCCATTCCGTGGTGGACCTTATTTGTACACGAGGTCAACTCTATTTGTATAAATGACAAACAATGATCCTCGGGTGATCACCCCATGTTTCTATCCAGAGTTTACGAATACTAAGGCTTCAAGATGAACTTGTTTACACAAAGTTTTTGTAAATTTGCGACTGAGGGTTAAATTCCAGAGTGAAGAGGTTGAAACAAAGAATTATGGGACTTGTCTAGCGCGCGGCCCGCGGTGCTCTTTGGGAAGCCAGGTCGGTAGCGGACAGTGAGCAGTGATGGGATCGCCCACCCCACGGGCACTGAAAGTGATCTCCCGCATGCAGCGAGCAGGGGAGGGGTTGGGACTGGGGACTGCAGGGCCCAGCGGAACCCGGCGGGGCGCTGTCTGCTGAAAACTGGCAGGCACGAGGTGCTTCAAAGATTTCTGGGACTTGTAGTCCTAGCGTCCAGCCGCCCGCTGCTCTTCGGGTACTGTAGTCGGCGGCGAGCTCTGCGCAGGCGTGCGGCGGTTGCTGAGGAGATCTCTGGCCGGAGGTGTTGGCCTAGGAGGTTCAGGTCTGCGTCCTGGCTTGGCACGTGTTTGGAGTATGCTCAGAGAAGCCCTCCCGAGTGCTTGATGAAAGAGTAAACTTAGGTTATGTAGTGCGCCCCTCAACAGGTCCTCAACTCTTTGGAGGGCAAAGTGGCCCTCAGGAGTGACCCAGTACCCAAACACACGCTCATTACCCGGAGGAAGCCACAGCTCGGAGAGGATTCACAGGGCACTGGTCCACGTCTCCGGTGGGACCTCGCTTACAAGAACTGGGGCCCAGGAACCTTGGTGCACACGGGCTTTCTTGGGGAGAACCTCGTGAGTTCTGTACAGAGGGACTGTGCTTCAAGGTACCGTGGCAACGTAGGATCCAAGGTCATATATTGGAGGGGACAGAAGAGCAAAGGGCAGAGGTCGAAGGCATGCAGAGGATTTGGGGGTCAGTACCACCATGGCAGGGAACACCAGGCCCACGGTGCCACAGTACGCACTGCCTCTCGAAGAACAAATAGCCAGGGGAGGTAGTGACCAGAGGAGAAGCTTAGATGGGCTTGGCACATATACCATAGAGTGCTCCTAACCCTGACCACATGCTCTATATCTGCCATTCCTGGAGGAAGTAATAGTCAGGAAGACTGCAGCCAACCACCGAGGACATAGCCCTTCTAAAGTTGGATCCGGGGACACCTGGGTGGCTCAGCAGTTGAGCGTATGCCTTTGGCTCAGGGCATGGTCCCAGCGTCCCTGGATCGAGTCCCACATCGGTCTCACTGCCTGGAGCCTGCTTCTCCCTCTGCCTGTGTTTCTGCCTCTCTCTCTCTCTCTTTCTCTCTGTCTCTCATGAATAAATAAAAAAATATCTTAAAAAATAAAGTTGTGTCCACAAAAATTCCCAAATGTGTGGCTGTGCACAGTGAGAGTGTACAGATGTTCAGAAGCTCCAGCTCTGTGTCCCTTAGAGCTGAGTTCACCGGTTGGGCAAATATCGCCAAGATTTTTTTTGAATGACTGTACAGTTATCTGAACACCCTTGTTGCTGGGACAAGGACACAGGGACTGAAAGGAGAGAGATCATGTAGTTTAGGGATGTGCCCTTTATGACCCAGCCTTCCTTCTGGGATTCTGAAGAATATGATCTTTATTGCTTGCCCAATTTTATTGCGACTAAAGCAGGGTTTCTTCCAAGGCATGAAGAGAAAGATGGTGAAATAAATACAGCACTTTCAAATATTTTGGGTTTCCAAGAAGTATGAGAGATCCAGAATTTTTATGCAACTAATTATTTCAGAGTTTTATTGAGATGTAATTAACATGCAATAAACTTCATGTATTGTGCAATTTGGTATACATACACTAGTGAAACTATCTCCATGAACATGATGAGCATCTATCACTTCTAGAGTTTCATTCGGCTCCTAATCTCTCCGACCATGCCTTCCATGGCCACCCTTCCCTAGACAACCATTGGCTTTATTTCAGCATAGATTACTTGGCATTTTCTAGAATTTTTTTACTGATCAAATAATTATTCCTTTTTATATGGCTTCTTTCATACCACATAATTGTCTGAGATTCATTCTTGTCATTTGTGTGAGTGTGGGCCCCTGGGGCTCTAGAGGAAGTCCAATCCATCTGTAGGACAGATTTGTAACTCATTTTGAAACAACTCCCCTTGTGTCTCTGTGCCCCCAAAGAAGAGAGTGTTTTTGCTATAGTGCATCCAGTCACAATGCATCTGGAATTGCCCATTACAAGCAGGATACTCTTCATTCGGCCAAAACACAAAGTTGGAAGGCCCTTGCTGTATTCTACTGTAAGTTGAAGTCAAGCAGGCTGCATGATTAGGTAGTTGAGACTTCCTGTCATCCACCATTAATGAGAGCACATGCCCTTTCCTTTCCTGGATGATTTGACAGCCAGAAGAAAGGAGAGAAACCCTGGGCTCTACTACTACCTGGGTCATTTTGACTTATGAGTAAAGTGAAAATGGATAATGGACTCATCACAGACACAATTGGGATATCTCTGAGCGACTGGGGAAGGCTGCAGAGTCTGGACACCTCAGTGTAGTTTCCAGCTGGACCTCTTCCGGAGCTTGAGAAAGTCCCTTCCCTGCCCTTTGCTTCCTCTAGCCCCAATCTGAAATGGGAATATTATCATGACCTCTCCTGCATTGAGTGAGCTGGAGAGAGCTTAGATGTGATGTGTATCCCCAGTGATAGGTGTCTCAGTGCCTCCCTTGTGAAGTGGTGAGGATGGTTCCCATCCTTTGCCTATATCCTCAGAAATATGTTCAGTGGTTACTGAAGTGGAGTTAGTGGTGACAGTGGAAATAATTCAGATCCTGGTTTCTGTGGGTTCACTGAGATGATGAAGGGCCGTAGAATTATAGAAGTCCCACACTACTGCACCCTCCCTGTCCACCGCCAGGGGGAGCTGATTTTATTTTATTTATTATTTATTTATTTATGTATTTATTTATTTATTTATGATAGTCACAGAGAGAGAGAGAGAGAGAGAGAGAGAGAGAGAGAGAGAGAGAGAGAGAGAGGCAGAGACATAGGCAGAGGGAGAAGCAGGCTCCATGCACCGGGAGCCCGACGTGGGATTCGATTCCGGGTCTCCAGGATCACGCCCTGGGCCAAAGGCAGGCGCTAAACCGCTGCGCCACCCAGGGGTCCCAGGAGCTGATTTTAACCGTAGGGATCTGAGTTTAAATCCCAGATGTGCTTTTTAGACTGGGAACTCTTCTGTGTGACTTGATAGAGCTGCCTGAGCCTCAAGCCTCATATGGCTGACAGACATGGAAATTATGTTGGTGTTTACTCCAGGGGCTGTGGGTGGATCAATAAAAATAATAAACCACACTGACCATTCGCCCTGGCCAGGCACTCCAGGGTTTGCTTTTCCAACATTTTAAAATTCTCACAACACCCTGGTAAAGTGAGATCTGTTGTTATATTCATGATGAGTTATGGATCAAGAAAATTAAGTGACTTCCTTAAGGTGACATTGTAGCTGAGTGTGTAGAATGAATTCAAACTCCAAGAGTCTGGCCTCAGAGCTTAAGACATTTAGCCCTTTACCACATCATGTGAAGTCTTTAGCCTGTGGCAGGCACACGGGAGGACCAGAGAGGCTCAATGACCATTGCAGCTGTTCTCATTGTTGGAATTGTCATCATGATCATATTCCCTGTTCCTCTGATGTCCCAGATCACTTACCATCTGCCCCTACAGTCATCAGAGGAATGCTAATGTAATATCCAGTGGCTTCCTCAGGGGAGATCTTTTTCTCAGCCATAATTGCATTATGTCCAAAGTCTGTGTCTTCGCCCAACCCTTGAGTGCAGCACAGGTCTTGGTGATCTGATCTCTCTGCACCTTCACCAGAGGCGGACTGACAGTCTCTGATCCCCATCCAACAGCATGAGGTCAATGCCACTACCTCTGTTTGGCTTTACAGGTTTTGGATACCTTTAAAGATGTAGCCATGACCTTCACCTGGGAAGAATGGTGACAACTGGACCTGGACCAGAGGGTCCTGTACCAGAAAATTACATTGGAGACCTGCAGATTCCTGGTCTCACTGGGTAAGGGCTCACTTCTCACCCCTGGGCAAGTTAGGGACACTCCAGCCTTCTTGATTTCTAGCTGATCAAGAAGGTCACAAGAGCCTTCTTCCCTCCTCCTCAAAGGCCCTGCAGTTTTCTGGTTCCTTCTCCTCCTTCCTGGTCTCCCTGTATTTGCATCCAGGATCATTGGGATAGAAACAATGTCCTTTTACACACACACCCTCATCCCAATACCTGGCACACTCAGGGCTCAATCTCAAGTCTGTATTCCAGATTGCACAGGAAGGAAGCTGACTGGCCCAGCCCATTGGGTGAGGTATCCCAAGGCTGTGAGTGATGGGCTGTTCTCAGAAAAGAATAGAGGACCAGGTGGTGAGGGAGAAGCTAAAGATTGATCTCTGGGAAAACTCTTGGACAACAAGGTTTGGAGACCTGAGCTGGTGAACACAATTGACTTTCTGGGAGGGTAGTGTGCCTGGAGAGAGTGTGGAAGCTCTGAGCCATCCCCTCACCCATAACTCTCCTAATACATTGCTTTCATTGGATGTTACTGAGTTGTAGCTTTTATAAAGGGCCAATAAATAGAAGTGTTTTTATCAGTTCTGTGATCCAGTCTAGCAAATGATCAAAACTGAAAGGCAGGTCATAGGAACCCCCAAATTTGTAGCTAGGATGAACAAAAGTACAAGTAGCCTGGAGATTCAGGACTTTTGACTAGCATCCAAAGTGAGGACAGTTTTGGGAGACTGAGTCTTCAAACCTGTGAAGTCTGATACTGACTCCAGATAATATTGGAATAGGATTGAATTGTAGGACACCCAGGTAGTGTCAGAGACCATAAACTGTTGTCAGAAAATATCAAAGTAACTGCCTAAGGAGTTACCAGACCCAATGGTCGTTGTACTACTTATGCCCTATAAACTGCTCTTGATTAACCAAAATTAGCAAAATTAGCTGCTTGGTTTATAGATGGCAGTTCCAAGATAGACAACAACCTTTTTAGAAGGTGGCCACTCTGATTGAAGGCAGAAAAGTCAGTGCACTAGGCTGAATTGTATGCTCTTTGCTTCCATGCATGGATTTTTACCAGCTCATGGGTGGTGACCAATGGCATGATCCACTAGCTTGGTCTGACCATATATCCTGTTAGAAGGGCAGTCGAAATATATCCTATTAGAGTAATTCCCATATGGAGCACAGACCTATGGAAATTTGCTCTTGACTGATTTCTCCCTGCCCCCGAGTTCATAAGGTTAATATCGAAGCACCAATGTGGCTGTACAAAGAGAGGGCCTCTCCATTAAGGTTAAGAGAAGTCAACAGGGTGGGACCCTGGTATGATAGGAAATGATACCAGAGAGTATTCAAGGGCTCTCCTCCTCCACCACTCCTCTGTCTCTAGAGAACCATCATACTGCTTCTATTGGTTGTGGTCACATTTATTGCACTAATATCATTATGAACCAAGCAGTTTATGGTTTCAGAGAAAGAATAAAACCTGGCCGCTTACCTCTTTAAAATCTTTACTTCGATATCATCTTCACTGTGAGTCTTACTATGAATATCAGATTTAATGTTGCAACCCTTCCTTGACCACTGAGGAAGTGGGCTTCCTCATCCTTTGGGCTCTGCTTTTTTTTTTCATTTCCTATAGAACACAACACCCTCTAACAACCTAAAGAATTTAATAAGTAACTTGTTTTTCTTTCATGTTCTCTTTCCTTCCACTATCAGGTAGGTTCCCTGTTTGTGTGCTGATGGTCCAGTGTAGCTACCAAAGTGCCCAACAGACAAAAGAACCTCAGTAAATACCTTGGAGAATGCTAAGTGAATATAATATCACAGGTTTGTTCATTTGAAGCACCCAGCTATCCTTTTTATCTCCACTCATTTGCTACTCTCCCTTCCATTTCAGTACCTTCAGTGAGCTCAAGAATGAAAGGGAATTATGTTTCAAGACGAACTTTCAAAATAATGAATAATCCTGAAATAGTGAAAGGGATTAAAATAGAAAGGAGAGAAAATGAGTGGGAAATATCAGAGAGGGTGACAGAACATGAGATACTCCTGACTCTGGGAAACGAGAACAAGGGGTAATGGAAGGGGAAGTGGGCAGGGGGATGGGGTGACTGGGTGACGGGCCCTGAGGGTGGCAATTGACCGGTTGAGCACTGGGTGTTATACTATATGTTGGCAAATCGAACTCCAATAAAAAAATATACAAAAAATAATGAATAGTCCTGGATAATGAGGTACTAAGTTTCATTCTCTGATTTAGTAAATCTTAATGTTTTCTGGCTTGCTCAGTGTTCCTTGAAATGTTTTTTTTTTAATGTTTCACAGGCAAATTGTTCCTTAGTTATTTCTGTAATTTCCAATGACCTTATAATTAAACATGATTTCTCTCAGTAATTTGTACAATCTGCAGGTGTTTTTCAAATATAATCTCAACTCCCTGTGTAGGTATCGCCTCTGAAATTACAGGTGACACGATAATCATTTTTCCACCAAGGAGGTGAGATCATGGAGTCCCAAACATATACATTAGGCTCACATGCTGCTTTCTACGCGTGCACAGATGTTGCTCCAGCACCCAAGGTCCTAACCGCAAATGTCATCTGGTAAGTGTCTATTTTTTTAGAGGAGTGTCAGATTCATAGGAGCATTATATAAAGTACAGTAAAAACCATATAACTATGTGTATCTGGGTGTACATTTTCTGGGATCGAAACACATATTTTTCTGTATAGTGGAGGAATGGCTCTTTCTGAGAACATACCATCTCATACATAGACATCTTTTTGCCCATCTTCTTTAGAGCTGCCTGGCATCTCCTCTCTCCTCACAATTACAGCTTTTGTGAAACCTTCTTTTGTTTGTCCCGGACTAAAGATGCTAAACTGTGTGGTGTTCACTTGGATTTCACAATGCAGCCATATGACCAGCAGGTAGATGTTAAGACAAAGCTTCCAGCTCTGAATTGTTGTGACAGGAGCTAGAATGATTAATTTTTGTTATATTTTATTGTGAGCCTGTTGGACTAAGTAGCATATGTGATGATATAGGTTAAAACTTTTTGTCATCAGTGGAAGACAGTTAACATTTATCTTCTATTTAGAGAACCAAAAGAATAAAATCATGCCCCAGTTCAAGAAAAATTGTTATTCAAAGAACACTACACCTAATAATGGTAGGATGTGAGGCAGGAGCAGGGAGGGAGGAATAATCAGAGACTTCAGTAGTCTTCAGATTGTAATATTACCCTGGCACGTGATGTCACCAGATGTTAAAAGTGCCTTGCTAGTCTCTTTCTGCTGTTAAACTGTTGCTTTCTCTGCCTTCTAAGATGTGTGTTTATCAAACTAAGAAAATAAGAATAAAATCAATAAAATAAAATTCTGATTGGAGAACTTGTTTGATGGGGAAATTCATGTCCCCCTTTCTAAGACCAGGAGTTACTTAATTTGGATCCACCCTATGCTTATGGGAATATCATGATCTTTTATTGCCTTTGTGTTTCTGAAGTCTTTAAGGGCTGGAATGATCAGTAACCACAGCAATTCCAGATTTATAGGATGCTGTTGTGGCTTTACATAAACAAATTTTGTTAATTCCCACACTACATCTTTTTTTTTTTCCCAAACCACATCTTCTTACCTAAGTGTTTTAGATTTAAATTTATTTTATGATATCTATTCCAAAAGATCACAAATATTTCCCTTTCTGTTAGTTTACTTCATTGTTCTAATTCTATTATATATTTTTATTTCAGTTAGTTATGCCCCAAATTTCTCTTTTCAGTATTAAGTGGTGTTTTAAAAATTATAAAAAATTAAATTAAAAAACTATAAATTTAACTGTGAAATTTTTAGGAAATCAATCTGTATAAATTTCAGGTGGATATCCATTCTAACATCCCTCCTCTGCCCCTTTCCCCTTTCCTAGCCCAGACAGGTAACCCTGCTTCATGAGCTAAGGATCTTTCTAAACCAGTCTATATTCAGTCACTAAGATCTCTCTTTTTTTCTCTTTATTATTTTTAGAGGTGTTATTTATTTATTTGAGACACACACACAGAGAACATAAGTGAGGTGAGGGACAGAGGGAGAAGCAGATTCCCTGCTGAGCAGGGTGCCCCATGTGGGACTCCATCCTGGAACTTGGGGATCATGACCTGGGCCAAAGGCAGATACTCAACTAACTGAGCCACCCAGACACCCCAAACATCATGTTTCTTAATGCATAAGTTCTGGAGAATGCTTTTCTAAAATGTAAGAGCTTTTTCATATAATGCCAGTAACTTTCTCATACAATAAAAATATTTTAAGTTATGATAAATATGAAAAATTCAATGATTAATTTTGTCAGTTGCCTTAAAAATGCATTTCTTCTTTAAGGCAGACTAGTTGCAGCCAGGCTACAGAATGTGTTTTGTAGATCTGTTAACCTATAGGTATCGTTTATCTCTTTTTCATAGTGGTAGGATGTGGAGCGGGTACAGGGAGGAAGGAATGAAGTGATGAGCCATGTGTCCATTACAATTTGCAACATTCTCAATTTGGCTCCCTGTATCTTATTACAAGCTGACCAGTCCCCAAATTTCCTGTGCACTAGATATTGATGAGTGATTGATGCGTCCCAGCAGATGGGTACATGGCAGTGGCACAACCTTGAAACACGTTCAGGTATTAGATGGGATGGATGTGTGGTGATGACTCTGCAGCACAGCCTGGGACACACATACTCAGATACAGGGAACCCTGTGTTTCAGGCGTGTGATACTGACACTCCTTAGCACGTCCTGGGGAGACCTGACATGTACCCTGGGAACATGTATGACAGATGTGTGATGCTGACATCCTCAACATAGCATGGACATGTGTGCAGACACCACATCCACAATACCAGTGGTGTGTGACAGACATGAGGCACACACCACTGGTTTGTGTAAAACTCACCAGGGATCTGAGAGGTAAACGTGAGGTACTGACACATTCTACCAAGTATAGGGACACAAATAGTACAAACACTCCATAGAGACTAATGGGAAAGGCGTGTTATAAGGACACTACAAAGTCTGGTGTGTGGGCCACACAGTCATTGTGCAGTCCCCCTGGACCAAGTACGATGTGGTGAAAGCAGCCTGGTTTGGAAGGAACAACCATCTCCTCTGTCACCACAGGTTTGACAGTGCACTGATAAAGGCAGAGGAGGTGCTTTATAATCATCCCTGTCTCCTGAAGTTCTGGGCCACAGTCTTCCTCAGGTATGGGAGATGGTTTTAGAGGGCGTGCTGACATGTCACCAGGTGGCATAGGTGGCCATTCTGGGAGTCAGTCCTTCTCTCCCTTCTCTTTCCCTCCTGATTGACATCAGGAGAAAGTCTTGGTTTTGTGCTGAATCTATGTGCTCCCCTAAATATTACTAATTTCTCTTTTGGCAAGCAAGGAGCAGTCCTAAACAGGCCCCATAAGTTTGTTAGGATGTAATAGCAGTACTTTGATTTTATTGTTGTGTTTTGATGGTAACTTATCCTTTATGGCAAAGAAAACTTTTTCCCATTTGCCAGAAAAACAGAAAAATGTAAAGAATACAATAAGAAAAAACACGTGTCTGTTAAAGAGAAGAATTTCTAAAAGATTTTATTTATTTATTTATTTATTTATTTATTTATTTATTCATTCATTCATTCATTCAATCATTCTGAGAGAGTAAGTGGGGGGACGGGCAGAGGGAAAGAGAGAGACTTTCAAGCAGACTCCCTGCTGAGTGGGGAGCCTGATGAATGGCTTAATTCCAGGATCCTGAGATCATGACCTGAGCCGAAATCAAGAGACAGTCGCTCAACTGTCTGAGAAGAAATTGTTTAAAAACAAAACAAAAACAGACTAATATCCCCTGAACACCAACCATGTTTCTGGCCTGTTCCAGGCCCTGATAAGCTGTCTATCAGGGAATTCTCTCTGAATCTGTCACCTCAGCAAAGTAATGACTATGTACCCACTGCAGGCAGTGCCTCACGGCTGAGCTCATGCTCTGTAGTTGACATGCCTCTGGCTTTGGTGGTAAGGGTTCTTTAGGAAAGTTGGAAATGTTTTTGAAAATGTTGGGAAGTGGATGATACTTGGTGTCTGGGTAAATGTGCTTATTTTGTTCAGTATATAGTGGTTTGCCTTTTTAAAAATTTCACATAAATCAAATCCTTACTCCTTGCATGGTTTCTTTTATATAGCAGTTATTTTCACATTTATGTCTGTTGTGTCATGAATAGTTAGGGGTGTGTGTGGTTCTTTTTTGAGTAGATACTATATATATATATATATATATATATATATATATATATATAAAAGATTTTATTTTATTTATTCATGAGAGGCAGAGAGAGAGAGAGAGAGAGGCAGAGACACAGACAGAGGGAGAAGCAGGCTCCATGCAGGGAGCCCGATGTGGGACTCGATCCTGGGTCTCCAGGATCATGCCCTGGGCTGAAGGTGGTGCTAAACCGCTGAGCCACCCAGGCTGTCCTATATACATATATATTTTATACTATACAAGTATAACAGTATTTGTTCCTCCATTCATCTGCTAGTTAACATTTGGATTGTTTTCAGTTCTTGGCTCTTAAAGATAAAGCTGCCACAGATGTTTATGTGAAGTCTTCATTGAAATATTTCATTTCTCTTGAGTTCATACCTAAGGGTGGAGTGCTTGAGTTAGGGAGTAGGTAGATATTTCTCTTATTGAGAAATTGCTAAACTGAGGTGCCTGGGTGGCTCATTTAGTTAAGCGTCTGCCTTCAGCTTAGGTCATGATCTGAGGACCCTGGGATGGAGCCCCATGTTGGGCTCTTGGCTCAGTGGGGAGTCTGCTTCTCCCTCTCCATCTGCCCCTCGCCTCCACTCATGCTTTCTCTCTCTCTCAAATGAAAATCTTCAAAAAAAAAAAAAAACAATACAAAACTGTGTTCTAAATGGTTGTATAATTTTATGCTCCCACCAGTAGTGTATGAATATTTTCTTTTCTCTACAACCTCATCAAAATTTGGTATAGTCAGTCTTTTAAAAAAAATTTAGTCATTCTGGAGCACCAGGGTGGCATCAAGTCCCACACTGGGCTTCCCATAGGGAACCTGCTTCTCCCTCTGCCTATGTGTCTGCCTCTCTCTCTGTGTCTCTCATGAATAAATAAATGAAATCTTAAAAACTTTTCTTTAGCTATTCTAATGTTTCTTGAATCTCCTTGTAAAAGATGAGAGAGAAAAGCACAGTGCTTGGTAAGCTTCTTTGATTTTGAGCAGGAAATTTTTCTCCACTAGGAAGACTCCTTGCTCACCAGCGACATGAAAGATGGCCAGCACTTGAATCCTAGAGCAGATGGGGTTCTGCTGTGGTGCACCCACTCCTGCCTCTTGGGCCACAGCACTCAGCAGACACTTCAACGTCTTACATTACCTCTACAAGCTGTGTAGATTGTTCTCCCTCATCACTGACCAAACACACTGAACTTCACAATGTCCACTCTAAGAGCTTCACTCCTTGTGAAATGAAGAGCAAAGAATACTGTTTTACTTACAGCTTCTGAGTGGGCATTGAACATCTCTGTAGCTCTTGTGTAGTTTTTGTTTTGTTTTGTTTTGTTTTTTTTTGTCTTTTGGGAGTGTGATTTGCCATAGAATCTATAGGAGCATTTTACTGAAATAGGCTGTTCTCCTTCCCGGAGACATCATATTGTACCTGCATTTTCCAAGTTTCTCGGGAGATATGTATATTCAGCATCACTGTGAAGGCAAAAGAGTGAATTTTGATAATAAATTTCATCCAAGAGGAATGACATTGTTGTACTAATCATTATTTTCTGTACATTTTGATGTTTTGGTATCTTAAAAAACCTTTTGTCTGGAGCTAGCCAGTTCCTAGAGATATCAGAGAGCCCAGCTGGGGGCATGTCTTTGATGTGCAAACCAACCAGTCAAGAGTTACAACTCCTCTTTGTGGCTCATGCTCCCCAAGAGACAATATTCCTCTGCCTTGGTCACCACAGGACCAAGGACCAGGCAACTAAGGACCACTCCTACCACTCCTGCTGAAATGACTCAGGCTTCCTGTCCTAAACTGTTCATCCTGCCTTGCCTTGCCTTTCTGTCAGAAACCTCAATAAGGTCCTCTGGCCTAGGCTCTCCCCTGGCTCCTGCTTTGCTTTTTCACCAAAACCTGGTTCCTTCTACGGCTCTGCTTGGTGGCTCTTGCCTCTCATTTCTGTGGGAATGTAAGTGATGTGAGACTTGTCTTTCAGTGGTGCTGACCCCTCTGTTGTCACTCAGTCACCTTTATTTATTATTTACAGAACAGTTGGCACAGCAGGGGCCTTGCCTCTACACTGCTCTTGGCTAACTGACTGAACACAGCAAACTGCACATGCTACTTAGGAAGGCATGGCTGGCTGCCGCCGCTTTGCTCACTGTCAGCCGTGTGCCGCCATGATGTTATAGCCTAAATTGTAAAAGAACCTTAAAGGTGCACATCTCTGGGGTCCATTTCGTGTCCTGGGTGCTAGGTCTAGGTTGGTAGTCACTGTAATTTCCTAGTTGGCACTTACCTTGGACAGTATGGTCCACTGAGCAAAACCTGGCTTGACCCTAAGTCCCTGGAAGTGACCCTGAGGTGATTGGAATCACTGGCTAACTCACAAGGCAAAGGCTTCCTCCAATGAGGCTGTGTTGGGATTGAGTCTGGTCAACACACCCACCAGTGCTGAGGTCAGCAGAGGGCACGGGGCTCCCTCCTGGAGTCTCCCCTTCCCATAAGCGATCTGAGCTCCTGGGCTTGCCCTTCTCGAGGACATCCTTTGCAGGAAGTCCGGTATTTGGTCCCCATGAGCTATAGATCTGTTGCCGACTCCATGTTAGTTCCTATGATCTATAGGGATCTGTTGGCCAGGCACCAGGGGATACTTCTTTGTGGGAAAACATGACACCAAAGGTAAAGTGTTTTATTTTTTTTATTTTTTATTTTTATTTTTATTTTTTTTAGGTAAAGTGTTTTAAAGGCAGATCTCTTTATTGCTTGCTTTGCTGTTGTCACAATTCATCCCCCAGCCAAGGAGGATATCAGAGATCTCATGCTTGGAGACTTGTAGCTCACGTTTAATTTTTAAAAAGAGAAAAGAAAAACCAGCATTATGTTTACATTCTCCCTAAAAACTGAGGTTTCTCAGTTCAAAGAGATTACAAACCTCTCTGTCACTGTGCTGGTACACTTGTAAGTGCTGCTACCTAGTAACAAGCTAGTGGTCTCCTTCTTAAAGCCAAAGGTCTCAAAATCAGGATGATCCCCCATTGCTCTTTTGAATGTCCACCCTAGCCCTTCTCAGGGTATTTGGGACCACCAGAAGTTTAGCAGGTAGACACTCAAAAGGGAAAAAAGGAAAAAAACCCTGGAGACAAGGGGATAGAAGGTAAGGAATAGAGATAATGGCCTAGAGATAAAGTCATTCTAAAAGGCTTTGCTTAAGAAAAAAATTGAGGGCAGGTACTGTCCAGGGAAGAGTTCACCTAGGGGCACCAGACCCTGTAACACACCCCTACATCCCTTTTTTCCTTATAAGAAGAAACAGAAAGTAAAACTAGCTTTAGGCAGCTAAAAGTCTAAACCAGAGACAGAGATGAAGGAAAGAGGGAAAAAAGATTGCCCTCCAGGCAGCTGCAAGCCCAAAGTTAGGGGATTCTAAACCTTCTGTACTGAGAAAATGCCAGGTCTACCGAATATAATGCTAGCCTGAGATTACTTGTTTAAAAACAAACCCTGAGGAGTGCTTGGGTGGCTCTGAGCATCTGACTCTTGGTTTCAGCTCAGGTCATGATCTCAGGCTCAGGGGATGGATCTCTACTCAGAGTCTGCCTCTGATCCTCCCCACCACCACTCGTGCGTGCATGCACTCTCTCTCAAAAAAATAAATCTTAAAAAAAAGAAGGGGTACATGGGTGGCTCAGTTGGTTAAGTGTCTGCCTTTGGCTCAGGTCATGTTTTTGAGGTCCTGGGATCGAGCCCCATGTCAGTTTCCCTGCTCAGTGGGAAGTCTGCTTCTCCCTTTCCCTCTGCACATCTGCCCCTGCCAACCCCGCTTGTACTCTCTGCTCTCTCTTGTGATCTCTCTCTCAAATAAGTAAAATCCTGGGTTGCATGCATGGCTCAGGGGTTGAGTGTCTGCCTTTGGCCCAGGGTGTGGTCCTGGGGTCCTGGGATTGAATTCCACATCGGGGCTCCCTGCATGGAGACTGCTTCTCCCTCTGCCTGTACCTCTGCCTCTCTCTCTCTCTCTCTCTCTCTGTCTGTCATGAATAAATGAATGAAGTCTTTAAAAATAAATAAATAAAATCCTTAAAAAAAGAAAATTAGTATTAAAATTAGTATTCTTTTTTTAAAGATTTTTAAATTTATTCATTCATGAGAGAGAGAGAGAGAGAGAGAGAGGCAGAGACACAGGCAGAGGGAGAAAAAGGCCCCACACAGGGAGCCCGATGTGGGACTCGAACCCAGGACACCAGGATCACACCCCCAGGGGAAGGCAGGCACCAAATCGCTGAGCCACTCAGGGATCCCCTAAAATTAGCATTAAAAAACATATGGTGAAGAATAATCAAGACATGTAATGAGGGCTAATGGTAAATATTTTTATTCATAATTTATTAGTTATTATGACAAAAAATTAAAAAAAATATTTTATTTATTGAAAGGAGTATGGGGCGGGGCAAGACGGCAGAGGAGTAGGGTCCCCAAGTCACGTGTCCCCACCAACTTACCTAGAATATTTCCAAATAATCCTTAAAACCTACGAATTTGACCTGAGATTTAAAGAGATAACAGTTGGAACACTACAGAGAGAAGACTTTGCGCTTCTAACAAGCGCAATTCGTTTTTAGCCACTGTGTACTGACAAAAATGACTAGAAAGAAGAACTCATCACAAAGAAAGAATCAGAAACAGTACTCTCTGCCAAGAGTTACAGAATTTGGATTACAATTCGATGTCAGAAAGCCAGTTCAAAAGCACAATTATAAAGCTACTGGTGGCTCTGGAATAAAGCATAAAGGATTCAAGAGACTTCATGACTGCAGAATTTAGATCTAATCAGGTGGAAATTAAAAATCAATTAAATGAGATGCAATCCAAACTGGAGGTCCTAAGGAGGTAGAAGAAAAAGTGAGTGACATAGAAGACAACTTGATGGCAAGGAAGGAAGCTGAGGAAAAAAGAGAAAAACAATTAAAAGACCATGAGGAAAGGTTAAGGGAAATAAATGACAGCCGCAGGAAGAAAAATATACATTTAATTGGGGTACCAGAGGGCGCTGAAAGGGTCAGAGGACCAGCATTTTGAACAAATCATAACTGAGAACTTCCTTAATTTGGGGAGGGAAACAGGCATTCAGATCCAGGAGATAGAACCCCCTCCCTAAAATCAACAAAAACCATTCAACACCTCGACATTTAGTAGTGAAGCTTGCAAATTTCAAAGATAAAGAGAAAAATCCTTAAAGCATCAAGAGACAAAAGATCCCTAACTTCTATGGGGAGAAATATTAGATTAACAGCAGACCACTCCACAGAGACAAAGGGCTGGCAGGATATATTCAGGGTCCTAAATGAGAAGAACATTCAGCCAAGAATACTCTATCCAGCAAGGATCTCATTCAGAATAGAAGGAGAGATAAAGAGCTTCCAAGATAGGCAGAAACTGAAAAAATACGTGACTACCAAACCAGCTCTGCAATAAATATTAAGGGGGACTCTGTAAAAAAAGAGGATGCCCAAAGAAATAATCCACAAAACAGGGACTGAATAGGTATTATGATGACACTAAATTCATATCTTTCAATAGTAACTCTGAACATCAATGGACTTAATGACCCCATCAAAAGACACAGACTAGATAAAAAAGCATGACCCATCTATTTGCTGTCTACAAGAGACTCATTTTATTATTATTATTATTATTATTATTATTATTATTATTATTTTATGATAGCCACAGAGAGAGAGGCAGAGGCACAGGCAGAGGGAGAAGCAGGCTCCATGCACTGGGAGCCTGATGCGGGATCGATCCCAGGTCTCCAGGATCGCGCCCTGGGCCAAAGGCAGGCGCCAAACCGCTGCGCCACCCAGGGATCCCCTAAGAGACCTAAGGACACCTCCAGCCTAAAAATTAAAGGTTGGAGGACCATTTATCATTCAAATGGTCCTCAAAAGAAAGCAGGGGTAGCAATCCTCATATCAAGTAAATTAAAGTTTATCCCAAAGACTGTAGTAAGAGATGAAGAGGGACACTATATCATACTTAAAGGATCTACCCAACAAGAGGAACTAACAACCATGAATATTTAAGGCCCTAATGTGGGAGCTGCCAAGTATATCAATCAATTAATAACCAAAGTAAAGACATACTTAGATAATAATACACTAATACTGGGAGACTTCAACATGGCGCTTTCTGTAAATGACAGATCCTCTAAGTACAACATCTCCAAAGAAACAAGGGCTTTAAATGATACACTGGACCAGATGGATTTCACAGATATTTACAGAACTTTACACCCAAATGCAACTGAATACACATTCTTCTCAAGTGCACATGGAACTTTCTCCAGAATAGACCACATACTGGGTCACAAATCAGGTCTCAACTGATACCAAAAGATTGGGATTGTCCCCTGCATATTTTCAGATCATAATACTTTGAAACTTGAACTCAATCACAAAAAGAAATTTGGAAGAAATTCAAACACGTGGAGGTTAAAGAGCATCCTGCTAAAAGATGAAAGGGTCACCAAGAAATTAGAGAAGATTTAAAAAGATTCATGGGGCGGGCAGCCCCAGTGGCCCAGCGGTTTAGCACCACCTTTGGCTCAGGGTGTGATCCTGGAGACCCGGGATCGAGTCCCACATCAGGCTCCCTGCATGGAGCCTGCTTCTTCCTCTGCCTGTGTCTCTGTCTCTCTCTTTCTGTGTCTGTCATGAATAAATAAATAAAATCTTAAAAAAAAAGATTCATGGAAACTAATGAGAATGAAGATACAACCGTTCAAAATCTTTGGGATACAGCAAATGCAGTCCTGAGAGGGAAATACATCGCAATACTAGCATCCTTCAAAAATTTGGAAAAAACTCAAATATACAACCTAACTTTGCACCTAAAGGAACTGGAGAAAGAACAGCAAATAAAACCTACACACAGCAGAAGAGAGTTAATAAAGATTTGAGCAAACTCAATGAAATAGAGACCAGAAGAACTGTAGAGCAGATCAACAAAACCAGGAGTTGGTTCTTTGAAAGAATTAATAAGATAGATAAACCATTAGCCAGCCTTATTAAAAACAAAAGAGAAAAGACTCTAATTAATAAAATCACGAATGAAAAAGGAGAGATCACAACCAATACCAAGGAAATACAAACAATTTAAAAACATTATGAGCAGCTATATGCCAATAAATTAGACAATCTAGAAGAAAATGAGAATTATAGATCAATATCCCTGATGAACACAGATGCAAGAATTCTCAACAAGATACTAGCCAATAGGATCCAATAGTACATTAAGAAGATTATTCACCATTACCAAGTAGGATTTACCCCCGGGATGCAAGGCTGGTTCAACACTTGTAAAGCAATCAATGTGATAGATCATAGCAACAAGAGAAAAAACAAGAACCCTATGATCCTCTCAATAGATGCAGAGAAAGCATTTGACAAAATACAGCATCCATTCCTGATCAAAACTCTTCAGAGTGTAGGGATAGAGGGAACATTCCTCAGCATCTTAAAACCCATCTACGAAAAGCCCATAGTAAGTATCATTCTCAATGGGGAAACACTGGGAGCCTTTCCCCTAAGATCAGGAACATGACAGGGATGTCTACTCTCACTACTGCTATTCAACATAGTACTAGAAGTCCTAGCCTCAGCAATCAGACAACAAAAAGAAATAGAAGGCATTCAAATTGGCCAAGAAAAAGTCAAACTCTCCCTCTTTGCAGATGACATGATACTGTACATAGGAAACCCCAAAGACTCCACCCCAAGATTGCTAGAACTCATACAGCAATTCAGCCACGTGGCAGGATACAAAACCAATGCCCAGAAATCAGTGGCATTTCTATACACTAACAATGAAACTGAAGAAAGAGAAATTAAGGTGTTAATCCCATTTACAATTGCACCCAAAAGCATAGGATACCTTGGAATAAACCTAACCAAAGAGGTAAAGGATCTATACCCTAAAAACTACAGAACACTTCTGAGAGAAATTGAGGAAGACACAAAGAGATGGAAAAATATTCCATGCTCATGGATTGGAAGAATTAATATTGTGAAAATGTCAATGTACCCAGGGCACACTTAATGCAATCTGTATCAAAATACCATGGACTTTCTTCAGAGAGTTGGAACAAATATCTTAAGATTTGTGTGGAATCAGAAAAGACCCCAAATAGCTGGGGGAATATTGAAAAAGAAAACCAGACCTGGGGGCATCACAATGCCGGATTTCAGGTTGTACTACAAAGCTGTGATCATCAAGACAGTGTGGTACTGGCACAAAAACAGACACATAGATCAATGGAACAGAATAGAGAATCCAGAAATGGGCTCTCAACTCTATGGTCAACTAATATTTGACAAAGCAGGAAAGACTATCCACTGGAAAAAGACAGTCTCTTCAATAAATGGTGCTGGGAAAATTGGACAGACATGTGCAGAAGAATGAAACTAGACCATTCTCTTACACCATACACAAAGATAAACTCAAAATGGATGAAAGATCTCAATGTGAGACAAGATTCCATCAAAATCCTAGAATTTGAATCCAGAATCCTAGAATTGCCAGGCAACACCCTTTTTGAACTTGGCCACAGCAACTTCTTGTAAGATACATCTATGAAGGCAAGGAAAACGAAAGCAAAAATGAATTATTGGGACTTACTCAAGCTTCTGTACAGCAAAAGAAACAGTTAACAAAACTAAAAGACAACCTACAGAATGGGAGAAGATATTTGCAAAAGACATATCAGATAAAGGGCTAATATCCAAGATCTGTAAGAACTTATTAAACTCAACAGCAAAGAAACAAACAATCCAATCATGAAATGGGCCAAAGGCATGAACAGAAATTTCACAGAGGAAGACATAGACATGGCCAACAAGCACATGAGAAAATGTTCCACATCACTTGCCATTGGTGAAATACAAATCAAAACCACAATGAGATACCACCTCACACCAGTGAGAATGGTGCAAATTAACAAGACAGGAAACAACAAACGTTGGAGAGGATATGGAGAAAGGGGAACCCTCTTGCACTGTTGGTGGAAAGGTGAACTGGGACAGCTACTCTGGAAAACTGTGTGGGTTTCCTCAAAGAGTTAAAAATAGAGCTACCCTATGACGCAGCAAATACACTGCTGGGGATTTACCCCAAAGATACAGATGCAGTGAAATGGCAGGACACCTGCACCCCAATGTTTATAAGAGCAATGTCCACAATAGCCAAACAGTGGAAGGAGCCTCGGTGTCCATCAAAAGATGAATGGATAAAGAAGATGTGGTATATGTATACAATGGAATACTACTCAGCCATTAGAAACAACAAATACCCACCATTTGTTTCAACGTGGATGGAACTGGAGGGTATTATGCTGAGTGAAATAAGTCAATCGGAGAAGGAAAAATATTATATGGTCTCATTCATTTGGGGAATATAAAAATTAGTGAAAGGGAATAAAGGGGAAAGGAGAGAAAATGAGTGGGAAATATCAGTGAAGGTGATAGAACATGAGAGACTCCTAACTCTGGGAAACGAACAAGGGGTAGTGGAAGGGGAGGTGGGTGGGGGGCTGGGGTGACTGGGTGTCGGGCACTCTCTGGGTGTCTCTGCCTCTCTCTCTCTCTCTCATCAGGAAGCTCATCAGTCCCCCTGATGTGGGACTTGATTCCCGGGACTCCAGGATCACGCTCTGGGCTGAAGGCAGGCACTAAACCATTGAGCCACCCAGGAATTCCCTGACAGAAAAAATTTTAAGATTTTTAAAATTTATTTATTCATGAGAGACACACAGAGAGAGGCAGAGACATAGGCAGAGGAGAAGCAGGCTCCCCACATGGGGCCTGATGCAGGAGTTGATCCCAGGACCCTGGGATCATGACCTGAGGCAAAGGCAGATACTCAAGCACTGAGCCACCCAGGGGTCCCTATGCCAGAAAAATTTTATATCCATTAAGCCAGAAGAGATTCCTGGGTCCTACTAAATGTCACCCACAATCTAAAAATTCCCTTATTCCCACACAGAGATAAAGGAACATATTCTTGAACTTGTACCAGAGTATCGTGAGGAGTAAACTGAGATATTTGAAGGGGCTGGTAATAATAGAAGCAGAGGATTAAAGCATTTTAATTTTTTCTTTTTTTTAAAAGATTTAAAAGAGCATAAGCTCTTTTAAGAGTCAGAGTTAGGGGGGGGGGGTAGGAGAAGCAGGCTCCCCACTGAGCAGGGAGCCAGCCCAATGCAGGGCTTAATCCCAGGACCCTGGGATCATGACCTGAGCCAGCCAGGCACCCCTAATATTTTCTTTTCTTACAGGAAACATTGTTCTTATATTTTTATTTAGAAAAATTTCAGACCTATAGATGTATCATAATAATACTTTAGTGAACACCAGTATGCCCTTGAACACTCATTTATCCATTCCCTGGATCGACCTAGTCTTCACACAGTAGTAACATGCTCACTCTCATCAACCTCCTAAAAATACTTTTGTGTTTACCTGCTAAGAATAGGACACTCTTTTTCATAGCCACCGTGTTGTTATTAAGTTTAGGAAGGTTCAGGCGCCTGGGTGGTTCACTGGTTGAGCGTCTGTCTACCTTTGGCTCAGGTTGTGATCCTGGGGTCCTGGGATCGAGTCCCACATGGGGCTCCCCACAGGAAGCCTGCTTCTCCCTCTGCTGATGTCTCTGCCTCTCTCTCTCTCTCTCTCTCTGTGTGTGTGTGTGTGTGCGTGTCTCATGAATAAATAAAAGTCCTACGTAAGAAGTACTCCTAGAGATGGGGAAAGAGACACATATGTCCTGTCAAATCCTCCTAAGACAGACTGCCAATCCAGAGTCAGAACGCTTAAGAAAAAAATGGCTTCTTCTTGTTGGAATGAATGTATTGTTTAGGTTTTCTTACTAGTTCACATCCATATTTGTCTTATCCTTATATAATATACAATTTTCTGTTCTATTTATTATTACAATATCCTTCTGCACAGTGCTTCGGGCATGTGTCCTTTGCTGATTAAGTAAGCATTCCATAGGGTACTCTCTTATTTGTATTAAAATGAAGGAATCCAAATTATAACATTGGTGACCTATTTTATAGTAGGATAGTAACAGAATAATTCACCATAGGCAAATTATTATTATTATTATTTTTACCATAGGCAAATTAGATTACTTACTGTGAGTACAGAGCCATAAAAGGATGGCAAAGTCAGAGATACACTCTTGTTTCACTCAAATGCAAATGTACAATGGCTGGTACATCATATCTACCCCCAAACAATAAGGCATGCAAATTAAAATATACAACACTGTAAAGCAAAAATATTAAAGGATCTCATTTTTAGAGGATATAATTTTTATATGTAGAGAATTAATTCAAAATGTAGTAAAATTAATGATACCCAAATACAAGGAAAACATACACAAAATTAATAGCTTTCATATATCTCAGCATCAGCTAATATACATATATTTAAAATACTTATTTTACCACATCCTTACATTTTCATAAAAACTGTGAATAATGAAAATGAGAAATGTGCATTACCTAAATAGTGAAAACAAGTCTAAAGGTATTAGTAGAATCCATAAATAGAGACCTCGGGTCTGTTCTATATAGGACTATTGGAAGAAGCTGCAGTCTTAACAAATCCATAATGTTATTCAATTCTAATCAACTGCCAAGGTATTTCTAATTGTTACTTTTTAAAAAAGATTTCATTAATTAATTTATTTGAGAGCAAAAGAGAGCGAGTGGCGGGGAGGGGCAGGGAGAAACAGAATCTCAAGCTGAATCCATGCTGAGTGCAGAGCCTGATGCACTGTTTGATCTCACAACCCTGAGATCATGACCTGAGCCCAAATCAAGAGTCAGATGCTAAGATGACTGGCTGGGGCACCCAGGTGCTTCTAATTTTACTTTTTAAATTACTTATAATTAGACCAATAAATGTGAGCTGGCAAATAATAAAAATTATAAAAATTAATCTGAAAAGAGGGATGGTGCCATAACAGTTGTCAAATTATTCCATAAAGTTAATATATTAAAATTTGGTGTTTATATAAGAATAAAGCACAAATACCAATACACTAAAGAATCCTTAGACGCTTTTTGTATCGTATTATAAACTTAAAGGAAGCATTCTGTTCCTATTGATCAAGACAGGGTCCAATTTGGGTAATGTCTCCTGGGAGGTGTCTTGTCAGATGGTGGCAGGAATAGTTTTGGAGTTGCTCTAAGAGTGATACAGGGGAGGGCTGAGTTCTGGACTGAGATAATAGCACTAGAACTGTTAAACATGTATTTTACAAATTATTCAGGATAGTGTCACAGCTCTATTCAGGTAACTTATGCTTATGCCAAATTAAATGAGATTTACAGTCTCCCAAGCATGTGGCAATTTGATGAACTATAAACATAAACTATATGGAATCTAATAGAATAGTCCCAGTTTCTCACCCATTAGCCAAACAATCCTAAGTTTTTTCTTTTTGGCAAAATTGTAGGGTTTGGCTTCATAGCCCTTTAATTTCCTCCCAGCCTATTCATTCCATTAACTACCATGTACCAGGATACATCTCTGCCCTTTCTCTACTGCTGAACTGAAATATGTCCTCCTCCCCTAGCAACACACACACACACACACACACACACACACACACACACACACCAAATTCAACTCATCACTGAATAAACTAATAAAAGGATTCTGGAAGGCACGGAGAACTCTGGGTGAGAAAACTGAAAGAGCAGAATGTGAATAAATACACCAGAGAATGACATTAGAAAGCATCCATGAAAAACAGATCACAAGTCATAAGATCATGTGCTTGCTCAAAACACTGGATGTTTTTGCTCTTTGAAACCTGCACTCACAAAATCACCTTTCCCTTTTGAACTGCTTTCCATTCTCCAAGAGAACTTCTTTTAAGGACCATGGGTATTGTCTGTCACTGTGTCTTTTATTTATTTTTTTTTAAAGATTTTATTTAATTATTCATTCATGAAAGAGAGAGAGAGAGAGAGAGAGAGAGAGAGGCAGAGACACAGGCAGAGGGAGAAGCAGGCTCCATGTAGGGAGCCTGACGTGGGACTCCAGGATCAGGACCTAGGCTGAAGGCGGCGCTAAACCGCTGAGCCACCCGGGCGCCCTCACTGTCTTTTAATGAAAACCAGGGTTCACAGAGCAATAAATGTCCACATTCCAACAGCTGTCACTTAAGTACAGTACATGGTGGGTGCCCCTGATCTGAGAATTTATCAAATTTTGTTTCATCACTCCTTACATACAGAGATAACAATAGTATGACTCTTGCTGATCCTAAAAGTAGAGTCTGAAACTAACTCAGAATTATCATCTAGTCACTAGATGTAACTAGAAAATCAGATCCCTTCATGGCCATGTTCTACATCAACAACAGCAACATTGATCACACCAACTGAAATAGGAATCACAGATGGACATAGGGCTTCTTAGCTTCAGGCTGTACTCAGAACTCTAGTTCATGTTTTAGAAAATCTCCCTCCTTGGGTCACTGGGTGGCTCAAGGATTGAGCATCTGCCTTTGGCTCAGGTCGTGATCCCAGGGTCCTGGGATCCAGTTTGGCATTGGGCTCCCCGCAGGGAGCCTACTTCACCCTCTGTCTATGTGTCTGCCTCTCTCTGTGTGTCTCTCGTGAATAAATAAAATCTTTAAAAAAAAGAAAAAGAAAAAGAAAAAAAAAGCCCTCCTCTTTGTGTGGAAGCTTATGTCAATACTGGTCCCACCCTGACAAGCAGTTACTTTGCAGATGTTACACTTCATTTGTTACTTCAAACGGAGCCTTTTTCTCCTGAACCTCCCCTTCTCAGACTGGTATATAGAGAGTCATCCAAAATGTCTTTTTTCAGGAAGCCAGGCCTATGGTGACAGTCACCAAAATCAGAGGATAGGTGGTAGGGAATCAGAAGAACCCTAACACATAATTTAAAATTCTCTGATCTCTCCTCAAATTATCCAATCACCTGGTGCAGTAATACAGTACCTTCTGGGGGATTTGAGAATAACTCTAGAAAGCATTCTGTCTCTTCTCTCAATTAGCAGAAACAGTTAATAGTGATTAATAATGCTCTTCCCAAGAAGTTGGGGAAACATTAGTGAGAGAAATTTTCCTGTGATCTGTGGAGACTGACAGTCTCCTTGGTGGGGAGCAATAGTGAGATCTGGATCAGGTCTGGAGATACTACAGACCAAGGACATAGTCTAGGTGAACTATGTGCTTCCATGATAAGGTCTCTTCCAAATTGAATATCAATATTAATGATTCTTCAGACCTCAGAGAACCATCCTCATTCATGATGTGGGCAGAAAAATAGAATCTTACAAAAGTACCAGAAAATGAGCTGTTGATAGATAAGGGGGAAAGGAAAAATGGGGGAGTGAAGAAAGAACCTAAGGGCATCAAAAAGGTACTAGAGTGGCTACTTTAAAAAGACGTGGAAGTGACCATCACATTTAGTGATCATAAACTTTTGCTTCCCAAGCTAACAGTAGGCCTGAAGGACTTGTAGGAGGAAGACCATTAGCAGTAGGTGGCAGCCTGCCATGAGACAGGGGCAGAGTGCAGACAACCACTTAGCTATTGAAGGAAAAGGCATGAAAATCTCTCCCTCAAGTCCAACTGGAAAGCTTATTGAAATGTACAAGAAGTGAAGACAGAAAAAAATGGTCAACTCTTCAACTCACCAGTCAGCATTACTTTGTCAGTGAATGAGTCAGAAAAGGTCAATTTTTGGTTAAAACCTTGCAATGTTTCCCAGCTTTTCTGAGAAAATGCAAAATCCTTGCAGAGTCCTGAGGACCTTCATGGGACTTGGCCCCATGTCGTCTCCCTAACATCTTCTCTGGTAAGTTCCTTCTGCTCTCCTGCTCACCTGTGCCCTGGCTGCTTGTTTCCTCCCCTTTGATCTCACCTCCCCAACTACCCTTGTGAGCCTCCCCACCTCATCTTTTCAAGTCTTGCCTAACAGATCTCCTCGATATGGCCTCCCCTGATCATCTCACTCAACACCTCCTTCTAGTCCCACCCCTGCCCCATTCTTTCCCCCGATGGTTTGGTCCCAGTTTTCTGGTTTTCGTCTGTGATCTTTCTCACATGCTGCGAATAATGGGTGATGCATTAGGTACTGTGTAGAGTTGATGCAAAGGGTGCCTAAAGGTTTCTCCACGTTTATCTCTAACGCCGGCAGTCCCAGGTCTCCAGGATCGCGCCCTGGGCCAAAGGCAGGCGCCAAACCGCTGCGCCACCCAGGGATCCCTCCACGTTCATCTCTAACGCCGGCAGTTCCTTTTCATTTTCCCCTCATTATTCTCCTCTTCCAGGTTGTTATTGCACGTGGTTCTCAAAAATAAAACGTAATCCCATTTGGGAGACACAACCCTCAGCTTGGCCACAAACACAGTCCTGCCTTGTTCTCAGCTTCCTTCTCCCCCTGCCTAGGTCTCGCTGCCCTCATCTTCCCCCGTTTCTTTCATCTGGCCATTTCAGGCACAGTGATTATGCCTTGCTCTCGCTGCTCCTGTCTCAGTTCTCTCTGGATAAGTTAATCAGTACTTATTAACCACATACAGCAATTTACACACTTCACAGATATTCTCAGAAGATTATCTCAACTCCCTATATAGGCATGGTCAGTGCAGTTACAGATGAGATGATAATTGCTTCCCAGGAAGGGGCTGACCTTATGGTGGCCCAAACCTTTATCCTGAGGAAAAAATTCCCCCTTTCCATATGTGCTCTGTGGCCATGATGGCCACTGTCCCTCCAAGGAAATGTAATTTAAACAGACCTCTTTAGGCAAAACACAGAAATAGGGTATTTGCTAGAAAACCTAGTACACCTGAAACTAATATAGCACTGTATGTTAATTACACTAGAATTTTTTTAAAAAGGAAAAAGAGAAAAAGAAAACCTAATAAATACCATGTGGAAATTTAATTATCTTGTTTCTCCTGAGGTTGCAATATGAACCCTGATAAATATTAGTAGGAAGCATATTTTCTAAGGGTTCCTGAAATGTTCAGTCCTTACCTTCCTGTCCTTAGGGTGCCTGATACTTAACCTCTGTCTTCTCTACTACTGATGCATCTGGAGTCTTCTTCCTAAATAAATGCACTGAACTCAAAGTCTTGATCCTCTTACATATAAGGTGTGTAAGAGCATGCTCAGCTCGTAATTTATGAGTATACATCTATTGTCCTATGATAGGTGATGAATCAGTGTGTATGTGTGTGTGTATGTGTTGTCAATGGGGTAGTAAATACCCCTTGTGGGAACTTTAAGGATCACTCCAACAGTGTTGCAGAAATTATACTCGGGGAGGCATATGAAAGTAAGAGATTTATTTATTTTTATTTTTTTAAAGATTTTATTTATTTATCCATGAGAAAGAGAGAGAGAAAGAGACAGAGACACAGACAGAGGGAGAAGCAGAGGGAGAAGCAGGCTCCATGCAGGGAGCCCAATGCAGGACTCGATCCTGGGTCTCCAGGATCATGCCCTGGGCTGAAGGTGGTGTTAAACCGCTGAGCCACCCAGGCTGCCCAAGGATTTATTTTTAAAAAACCATTTATTTGAGATGGAGAAAGAGCATGCACATACAAGCAGGGGGGGAGGGGCGGAAGAACAGGGAGAAGCAGACTTCCCTCTGAGCCAGGAGCCCCACGTGGGACTCAATCCCAGGACAGTGGGATTGACCTACTGAGCCACCCAGGTTGTGGCTTAGTAGAGGATTTATTATACTCACAAGTCCTAGAGGAAGGAGGCACCATACCCTACTCAGGAAGCTAGTACCCAAGGAACTGGCTCAAGCAAGCATGTGGGGCTCAAGCAAGCAAGAGAGTGAGGACCCCTAAGCAAGTGCCTTAATTGGGGGAGAAGGGAATACACAAGCAAAAAGTCTCACACTTTTTGGGATTTCATTGGTGTGATTGTCCCTAGGTCGCAGCTGGGGGAGGGGAGCAAGAAGAGGAACAGTGACCAGGCTTATTATCCTGGTGCAACTAGTCATCTGGGGGGTGCTCATAGCTTGTTTGTGGGGATACTGAAGCAACAGAAAAACTTGTGGTTTTATCAATTTACAATGCAATCTATTCTGTGTTGCCTCAACATCATTAACAATTCTTTTTTTTTTTTTAATTTTTATTTATTTATGATAGTCACAGAGAGAGAGAGAGAGAGAGAGAGAGAGGCGCAGAGACACAGGCAGAGGGAGAAGCAGGCTCCATGCACCGGGAGCCTGATGTGGGATTCGATCCCGGGTCTCCAGGATCGCGCCCTGGGCCAAAGGCAGGCGCCAAACCGCTGCGCCACCCAGGGATCCCATCATTAACAATTCTAATTAGGGTGGATGCTACTTGCCATCTGGGTTGTGGAGATATTAAGAGTGAAGGGGCACTTGCGTGGCTCAGTTGGTTCAATGTCTGACTCTTGATCTCAGCCCATGTCTTGATCTCAGGATTGTGCATTTAAGTCCCATATTGGGCTCCCAAGAGTGAGGGAAGTCTGGTCAAGTGTGCTGTTCCTTAGTCCTACCTTTGTCAGGGACAACCTAGCTATGGAAAGCAGCGACGTTCCACCGGGCTTCATCACCTATGATGGTTAGCAATGTCCTTCACATAGTCTATCAAGTCCCATGTCTGTTCATGCAGTCAATCCCAGGGGGTTCCCTAGGTGGCTAAGGGGTCTAGGGGAGAGTTGACCACTAGCACTCTGGCATCTGGAAAGGGACTGAGGATGGAAGAGGCCACCCCCTCTGACTAATGGAATATTTCAGATGGCCCAGGTTTGGTTCCATCCTATCTTAGGGAGGCCTCTGTAGTTGCCCAGTGCTTCCTAGAACATAATGGAAAGCTGATTTTGGAGGGTCAGAGGTTCTCCTGTGTTCTCCTATTTCCGGCAAAGCTCAGTAGGTAGCCAGTTATTTGTTGTTTTAATGATGTATATCCCAAGGCTGAGAAGGATGTTTTTTTTTTGTTTTTTTGTTTTTTTTTAATCAGAGGCTCTGGGGGCAACTAATATCTATCATACTGGTTCAGACACTCCAAGAGGCATGAAAAGAGGTTGCCAAAACCTCTTAGTGGAGTTTCTGAGGGCACTAGCCAAAGTGGCTGTTGAGTTTAACTTACAAGCTAAATTTGTAAATGAGAAATATGTTGTCACCAAACCCCAAGGACTAAAAATGTCAGACTAAAGTGTCATTAATAAGTGCATCAACTGGGCAGCCAGGGTGGCTCAGCGGTTTAGCGCCACCTTCAGTCTGGGGCGTGATCCTGGAGTCCCGGGATCGAATCCTGCATCAGGCTCCTTGCATGGAGCCTGCTTCTCCCTCTGCCGTGTCTCTGCCTCTCTCTCTCTGTGTCTCTTATGAAAAAATAAATTTAAAAAATGTTTTAAATTATAAGTGCATCAACTGAATCTCCTTGGAGGAGGATGTCATCAGTGTAATGTCACATCTGTGCTTGTGGAGAAAGGTAGTTGTGCACAGATTATGTGTGATGGTAAAGCTGTTGTGATAGTCCAGGAGTGGATTGGAAAAGGTGTATTGGGTCCCTTTGGAAGTGAAACCAAACTGCATTTGAGAGGCTGTTAAAATAGGCTGAGCTAAACAAAATATGTTAAGCAAATCTATAAGTGCAAAATATCCACTAGTTATTGATTGAGTAGAATTGGTAATTTTAATAATACTGGGTATTGAGTGTGGGCCCTTGATAGATGGGACCACAGCTTCAAGGTTGTAGACATCCACAAGGAACATCCTCTCCCCTCAATCAAGATTTAATAGCAGGCAATTCTGGATTGGGGGCTCAGTGGAATAATTATCTCTTTATTAATTAGGTTTCATATAATAAATTTCAATCCTGAAGGCACTGGTTTAACTTATATTGGGCCATATTAACTATTTTAGCTGAGTGTTCATGGGGTCTCATGTGTCCAGTCAACTTATAAGTGTGAAAAATGCCTTTAATTTAATGTTTCTATTTATTATGTAGAGCATTCTGCCCAATATGAAATAATTTACAGCAATGGATACTATAACCTTGGAAAAGACTACAGCTAAAGTGAGGCATGGCCATTTAAAAAATTTTCTATTTAGTCACTTTCTTTAGTTTATAGGGGTACAATATTTAAACTGAATGGGACCCTCAGGTAAAACTACAATTTGAGCCCCAGTAACGATTATATCCATAATGTTTTGTCTATTGGTGCATTTCAGCAAATTTTAATTCTATTTTAGAGCGTAGATTGGGCAGGAAAGCCAATCTGCACCAGGTCAATCTGTTTTGTTATAGAAATTCTATAGTATGTAAAATTTTGATCCTATTAAGTCAGATTATGGAAACTTGTTTTAGTCATATATACATGTGCATACACAATTTATTTAATCACCTTTTCTTTTTCTTCCCCTGCATTTAGGGGTCTGTTTTTAAACCAATAAGTAATCTAGAGCTAGCATTATGCTTGGCACACCTGTATTTGCTTAGTGCCTGGAGTGTAAAGTTCTTTTTTTCCCTCCATCTTGGGCCTCCTAAAAGTGGCACACTCCCCCCCCCCCCCCTCCTCCCCTCGCGCCGCCCTGAGGCTTTGCTCCTGTCTCTGGTTGATAAGCTGAAAACGGGAGGAGAAAGAGCCTTGGTCTCTCCAGGCAGTTGCCTCCCCTGGGAAGGCCCCAACCGCGGAATAAGCAGTCCTTCCTGCCTTTTTACTTTTTCTTTCTTTTCTTTTCCTTCTCCTCCTCCTAGCAAAACCTTTTAGAATGGCTCTTATCTATCTGTAAGCAGCTAGTTGGCTGTCCATCTGACCATTTCTCCAAGCGGTAGGTTCCCTCTCTAGGGCGTCCAGGTCAGCCTCAGAGGGGCTGGGACCGAGAGCGACCACAGGAGGAATGCAGGGTGGGGTGAGGGGAGGCCCCGGGCCCTTGGGTAGGATCGTGCGAGCGACGCGCCACCGGCTCCCAAGGGAGAGGCGAGCGATCCTCCTCAAGGGTTACTGTAGAGCACAGAGCGCTGCGCATCCGTCTCCCTCCCGTCCAGCCCCAGCCCCGCGAGCGGTGTGGCTCCGAGGAGGTGCGTGCTCCTCCGCCGAGACATCTCCCGAAATCACCCTCACCAGAGGCGGGCTGAGAAGTATCGCTTCACCTGCCGGGTGGCTGGGAGTCCGGGAGCCCGAGGATCATGATCGCCCCTGGAGAGCCGCTGAATCTCCGCTGGAGAGCCGTATTCTGGATGCATTGTTGGGACGGGGACACCGTCTGCACTTTGAGACGCAGACTTGGCTGCACTTGGAAGGAAGGGGCATCTCAGAGTAGCGCCAGGCAGCGCCCTGAAGGCCGAAACAGGGAGTCTTCCCGGACGGTGCACACAGTCGGGGGTCGGGGCGGGGGTGGGGTGGGGGGCAGCCGAGCAGTAAGTGCGCCTCAAAGACATTTCTTGGGGACTTTCATCAGAGTTCAGAATCATCAAATGGAGAAGTAATTCCCCTTGTGGAGTCTTTAAGGATCCCTCCAACAGTAATTACACTTGGAGTACATGAAATTAAAGAATTTGTTATACTCCCAGGTCCTAGAAGAGGGAGGCCAGGTACAGACTAGGGGCCAGATGGGAGGAGAGCCCAAGAAGCCGGCTCAACCTAGCAGGAGGGGAGCAGAGAGAGACAGAGACACAGAACAGAGAAAGACCCAACAGGAGTCAGGGGCAGGAGAAAGCAAGAAAGGGAATTTGTGTCAGGGGGCCTGACTTATCAGGCGGGTACATTTAGTCCTCTGGTGTGCACAGCCTTTGTGGGGATGTTGAAGCTTCAGGAAATTATGAAATTTAAAAATGTTGGCATACAGAATGTGTGCATGTGTTTTTGATTGTTTTATTTTATTGACCATGTTGTGTTTGGGTGTTTGTAATAGCGTGTCTCTAAAAAAAAGTGAGTGATAAGCTTAAGACTGGAAACCTCCACCTTCTTTCTCTTTTGTTTATGGGTATAGGATTCTCTTTTTTTTTTTCTTTAATTTTTTATTTATTTATGATAGGCACACAGTGAGAGAGAGAGAGAGGCAGAGACACAGGCAGAGGGAGAAGCAGGCTCCATGCACCGGGAGCCCGATGTGGGATTCGATCCCGGGTCTCCAGGATCGCGCCCTGGGCCAAAGGCAGGCGCCAAACCGCTGCGCCACCCAGGGATCCCTAGGATTCTCTTTATTGTGCTTGTGACATTACATTTGTAGTAAATATCTGTGGCCAGTGCAAAGTAGATTGAACTTCATCTCCTGTTTAGAGAAATAGAAGTCATGTTAAATAAAAAGTAAAAGAAAGGTTGCACAAGTTGGAGAGCAGGAATGAGCAGGAATTGTAGATAGGTTAAGTTCTCCATGCGACCCTGACATGGAATCACATGTAAAAGTGCTTTGATAGATTCTGAATTCAGCACCTACTTTGGATCTGTTGAATTCCCAGCTTAGACCCTAATTGCCTTCACAGTAAGTACTTGGATGGAGGAAATGATATAGGACTTTATTTGTCCGTGAATGACTGCAGTTCCTAAATAGCGTGTTAATCTAGGATTCACTGAGATTCACCAAATGTAGACTCAATTCACCTTTTTTATTTTTTTTAAAGATTTATTTATTTATGATAGACAGAGAGAGAAAAAGAGAGGCAGAGACACAGGAGGAGGGAGAAGCAGGCTCCATGCTGGGAGCCGGACGTGGGACTCCCGGGGACTCCAGGATCGTGCTCTGGGCCAAAGGCAGGCGCTAAACCGCTGAGCCACCCAGGGATTCCCCACCTTTTTTATTTTTACATTTTGTGATGACTTTCATCTTAGGGAAGTTGTATACTTTTATCTACTCTCATTTAATCAAGTTATTTTTAGTTTCTATTTTTGGCATTGCTTACTAAGTATTTGCCATAACTCCTGCGTGAAATACACACACTTCTAAGTGCTCAATACACACTTGGTAGAGCAGTGAGTAAACATGACACCTCGGATTCCCCGTTTATGTTTACTCTTCTGGCTACTCTAAATGCCCTCTTCACCTCTCTTTCCATGCTGGTATTGCTCAATGTGTTCCTGAATGAAAAAGAATCACCTTTTGCAAACAAAATCCTCAGTGTGACCAAGGTTCCAACAGACACATGCTCAATTGATTCCCTCATACCTAAGTGACTTCTCAAATTCACTGAGGTCTTAAATTTTTTCTCCCTTCCCTGATGTTTCTCCAGAGCTTCCTGACACTATTTTTAAAGAACTACATAAACATTATCAATAACTCTGTCATTTTTATTTCACTACTTTCTGAGGTAATCTGAATTCCCCTTGCAGAACTTTCCCATCAGTAACAGCAGAAATGATCATTATTTCCCAGCAAGATGATGAGATCATGAAGTTCAGGTGCTTCTTTCCTCCTGAGATTCAGATGCCCCCATAATATTAGGGTTCAGATGCCCCTTTTGTACTTGTGCTACAAGTGTGAAAACGGCAGCCACTGTCCCATACCAAAATAGTGTTTGTTTAGTTGCTCTCCATTTGAAATACATGTCACATTCCTGAAAAGACTTGGATACCTTGGAATATGTGGAAAGAACTATCCTGTGGATTGAACTGTTCCTCACTGGGTGGGACACAATCACAATATATAGGCAGGAGAGAGGTTTTCTGTGAGGAGAGACAAAACTTTACCCTTGTGCAGTTTCTTCAGGACAGCCCCATAACACTCTTCTATCTTTCTATCCTGAATCTATCTAGGGTCTTTTCCTCTTGTTCCTAACCTAACATACAGAAACTCACAAAACTCACTTTAACAGTTGATGTTTCATGCATGTGAAGAACAGTAAGATGATGTTTATTAGTTTACAGCTAAGAATGTACATATTTTATGTCAAAATGACTTTATGGAATATGTCCACTTGTATTAGTAGCCTTTGGAGGCACCTAAGATATTGGGCTTTTTAAAAGATTTTATTTATATATTCATGAGAGTGTCGCGCGCGCTGGGGGCGACAACCTGTCCAGGGATGAGGGTAAGGGAATGAGGAAAAGAAAAGAGACATAAACAGAGTGGGAGCAGGAGGGACATATGGCTGGATTCAGCCACAATGCCAACTTTATTTGTATTATTCACTCTTTTATAAAGCAGGGTTGTTTAACAAGCAGGATATTTTAAGCTTAGTTCTCCAGACATGTCCTTTCACAGTAGATAGCAACAGTATGCGCCCTTGAATAGATAGCAATAGTATTCGTCCTTGAGCCACAAGCCTTCAACAACAAGGGTGAGACAGGTGGGCTGCGGTGGTTGGAAGAGTCAACAGAGAGCCATTGCTTGATCCATTAACCCCTTCCTGGTACGTGGCTCCCAACATCTCCCCCTGTTGTTTTTAATTTGAGATTTTGAAAATAGAGATTTTTAAGGGCTTTGTGCTGGAAACTTTTAAAGGACGCATACAAGCATATTTCAATAGTTAAAGCAATTACTAAGGTTGTAGCGACAGCAATTATAATCCAAATGCCAGGGGAATTAAATTCAAACCATTGCAAGGGGTTAATACTTCGGATACCTTTTAAAAATTTATCTGCCAATTCAGCAGGGTTCTCAATAGAGAGATGAGCATTGTTAAGTGCAGCCACTTGCTGTTCCAGGCTTAGCAAATCTAAGCTTAAATCTGTATTGTTCCAAATCCCCTTTAAATGTTGCTGCACTTGCTCCCATGTATGTTCTGTCTCATTATAAGGTAGTGTGGTGACGCAGATATGCTGAAAGCCCGCATGACATTGCAATGATAACTGAGCTCAGAGCCGAGCATATTGCCCTCCCAGGTACTCCACAGCTTCTTCCAACCCCTGCAGACGAGCAACAATTTTTTTGATCAATAGTCCCTTGTGTGGCAAGAGCCACAGATACATTATGGGCCAAGGAATTAACATGTTGAGCGGTGTGGATGGTTTGGCTGAGTGCCACAGAAGAATCAGTGGCAGAAGCTATCAAAGACACAAAAGCAACTATTCCTGTCACCAATAGACCCAAAAATCTTTTTGTTCTTACCACCATATCAGTGAGTTGTTTAGCAAAGGAATACCCGTAACTAGTATACCATGGACCAGTAATATTAACAGGGAGCGTGACATACGGGGGTTGCTGTACTAACATAACTGTAACAGGGCGAGCATTTCCAGGGGGCAGATGAACAGGCAAACAATTAGTCAATACACAATTTTGGCAACCAGCCTGGTACTTGTCCTGAGAGGCTTGAAGCTTATTAATTTTGCCTCTCCCCACCACCAACAGGAAGGGACCCGGTACGCAAGCCTGAATATACAGATCAACATGAGGGGGGTAAATAGGTCCAGTAGTAGAGTTTGTTTTAAGGGGACGGAGAGCTGCAGCCAGCTTCCAAAGGTCCGAATGTATCATGCGTGATGTTGAAAGCCTGCCGGGAGGCACGTATCCATAATGTTCATAGACAGCACGGAGTCCTGGAGATCTCACTCTGACTCGCATTTCTTGCCAGGCTGCAGATTTTGATTTTGACCAGTCCGTTATACGCAAAGAGGGTGTCATTACTGGGTGCAAAGTCTCAGGGTCTCGCACTCTGCATTCTCTCCAAACCGGGAGAGATGTTTTCCAATTGGGCACTGTAGGGCAGTCAGAATAGTCCCAAGGGCTCATTCCAGGAGGAGAATCTCGAAAGTTAGAAGTAGCCCCTGGTGCGAAGAATGCTTCATTAAGCGCCCAATAATCAACCATCTCCTCCTCCCTTCGATCTCCATTATGTCTTTCGTCATCCCAATACCGACGCTTGACGGTGCGAGTCACCTGCTTAGTAAAAAGACACCCATAGGAGGGGGACTGACCATTTTCAGCGGCCTGGAAACAAATTGGAACCTGATCTGCCAACCCAGTCCAGCTGATGGGTCTTGCGACAGCCTCAATGGAATATGCCTCTAGCCCGCCCAGCACATCTGTTAGATTAGTACCTACATGAGGCGTAGGATTATCCCAAGTAACGGGCCGTACAAAAGGAGGGTCCACCATAAAAGCCCAGTAAGAGGACGCCTCGGCTGTTTCAGTAGAGGCGGAGATGACTGCTAAAAGAGCCAAAAACAGGTTAGTAGGAGTAAGGGGGGCCTGGGCCTTACCTACGGTTTGTTTGGCCTCCCCCAACCACCTTTTTTATTTGTCCCCGAGTAGGCAATGGGGCTCTCCTTTCTCTTCTCCTCCGGGGTTTCACCGTCTGGTCCTGTTGAGGAACTTGTGGTTGAAGGAAGAGGCGGGCCATTTTCTTTGGTAAATCCGACGCACCGCAACGGCAGCCAGCGTGGCGTTTCCTCATTCTGTGGGAAAATACAAGCAAACCCCCGTCCTCGCCGGAGGACTGGATCTGGGCCAGACCACTGTCCCGTCAGCGGATCCTTCCATCGTGCATAAAGGAAGGGCTCCGGTTCTAGAGCCCAAAACCTCTCAGCTGCAGTTTTACCTACTGCATCAACATTCAAAAAATTTAAAACATATAAAGTTAATGCCAAATGCATATGTGGTGAATACTTAGTCTTTCCCTTAAGTATCTCCCACTCTTTTAATTTATGTAAATAAGTTTTTAGGGTGGAATGACTTCTTTCAACAATGGCCTGACCCTGTGAATTATATGGAATACCAGTGGAATGTGAAATGCCAAAAGTTAGGCAAAATTGCTGAAAAGAAGACGAGGTATAAGCAGATCTATTGTCTGTTTTAATAGCCTTGGGGAGGCCTAGTTGGGAGAATGCAGCAAATAGATGATTTTGTACATCAGTAAAGGCTTCTCCACTGTGGGCAGAGGCAAAAATATATCCTGAAAAGGTATCAACAGAGACATGGATATATTTCAATTTACCAAATGGAGGATATAATGTAATGTCCATTTGCCATAGATGATTAGGTAAGAGGCCTCGGGGATTAACAGTAAATGACGGGAGACTGAGGGTTTCAGGGCAAGTCTGACATTCTTTTACTATTTGTCGGGCCGATTCGCATGAAATCTTAAATTGTCTTCGAAGAGCTGCTGAATTTTGGTGAAATTTGCTATGGCTTTCCTTAGCAGCATCAAGAGAAGAAAGAAAATTAATATGCGTGATTTCATCACCAATTGCATTTCCATAGGATAATGGGCCAGGCAGGCCTGAATGAGCTCGAATATGAGAAATGTAAATCAGATTATGTCTTTTAAGAAGACTGTGTTGAATAGACGAGAAGAGGATATATAACTCTTCATCATTACAACATAGAAAGGCAGAGGGAAGTAAGGGCACAGCTTGAGCAACATATAGACTGTCTGTGAAAAGATTTAATGGCTCAGGATATTTTTGTAAAGCAATAGCAACAGCTTTTAATTCTGCTCTTTGCACTGATTTAGTTGAGTAATGATATTTCTCTATATGTTCCTCCCTTTTTGAGACATAATAAATTGCAATATTGCCAGATTTGTTGGCGTCCACAAAAATGTTTGCAGCTTCCCTAATTGGGGAGTGAGAAAGGGAACCTTGTGGGATTGTTGAAACCTTATTTAGAAACTGCAGAAGTTTATCTGCCGGCAAATGGAATTTAACTTGGCCCAGGTATGAGGCGAGGGCAATTTGCCAATCAAGGTCAAACTGTTGTAAATTTTCAAACTTCTCTTTAGTTAACATAGCACAGATTAAAAAATCAGGCTCCTTGCCTAGGAGTTGTAGGGAACGCGTCCTTCCCCGAGTGATGAGTTGAGCCAGTATGCTAGGAAGAGAATTAATAACATGCAGAGAATGTAATGGGAGATGTATCCATTCTAAAGGGCCATGAGGTTGCCAAAGGACAGCCAAAGGCATGATGGCAGGGTTCAATAAAATTAAGTATAGTGAATCCACCAAAGAAACTCTGTTAACCTGAGCTTCCGAGAGTTTATTATTGACCAATTCTAATGTTTGGCGCCCTCCGTCAACATTCTAGGAGAGGCCGGATTAGTCTCCTTTTAGTATATCAAAGAGGGGGCGTAACTGTTCCGCAGTTAAAGTTAACGTTGAACGTATCCAGTGGATATCTCCTAACAACTTTTGATAATCATTTAATGTTTTAAGAGGGGCAGTGCGTATTTGAATTTTTTGTGGCTTAATAGTTTTTTGTTCAATAATATATCCAAGATATTCATAAGGTTCAGCTCTCTGAACCTTTTCAGGGGCCACTATCAAATTAAATTTTTGAAGGCAAGACTGCAATCTCTCGAATGCTCTTAAGAGAGTCCCTTCCTCAACAGCGGCTAGTAAAATGTCATCCATATAATGAATACAATATACAGATGGGAAAGCAAGTCTAAAGGGGGTCAAAGCTCTGCCTACGAATTCCTGACATAGGGTAGGACTATTGGCCATGCCCTGAGGCAAAACCTTCCAATGATACCTGGCATAAGGGGCTTGTAGGTCAGTAGTAGGAATTGAAAAGGTGAATTTTTCACAATCATCAGGAGATAGAGGGATGGTGAAAAAACAGTCTTTTAAATCTAAGATAAGTAATTGATAGTTCAAAGGAATGGCTGAAGGAGCAGGCAGCCCGGGTTGAAGAGCTCCCATGGGCTTCATAACGGCATTAACCACTCGGAGATCTTGCAATAATCTCCATTTTCCTGATTTCTTTTTAATGACAAAGATAGGAGTATTCCAAGGACTGTTGGAAGGAACAAGATGCCCCAACTGCACCTGTTCCTGAACCAGCTTTCTAGCAGCCTCTTGTTTATGATCAGGTAAGGGCCACTGGTCCAACCACACAGGGACATTGGTTAACCATTCAAGAGGCATAGTGTGGGGGGTTGTCAGTGGCCCTGGAGAAAACCCAAACCTAATTTATCAGGATTTCCCTCAAGTTCGACGGGTTGTACAATCCCTTGTAAGTCTTTCCTGAGTCCTTTTCCTGGAACATAACCCATTTGAGCCATCATAAAGGAAACAGCTTCCTGTTGTTTAGAAACAGGAAGTTTTTTGTTTCAAGGACTAAGCCCATTTCTGTAAGTACATCTCTTCCCCATAGATTAAGATCAATAGGAAGAACGAAGGGACAAAATCTTCCAGAGTGTCCATCCTCAGTCTCCCAGTAAAGCTGATTGGAGCTAATCCTAGGGGTATTTATAATACCCACTCCCTTAACTGGAGTGGAGGTCTCTTGCGTGGGCCAGGCATTAGGCCATTGATTTTGAGATATGACAGACATATCTGCTCCAGTGTCTACCAATCCTTTAAAAATTTTTTCCATTCACCTTAAGGCAGAGATAAGGCTTATCTGCAGATATTAACTGCATCCAATGTACATCAGTAGATCCAAAGCCCTGACTGCCTCTTTGAGGTTTTATTACTTTATTTTCAGTTTTAAACCTAGGTATTAATATTAGCTGGGCAATAGGAAGCTTGGGTTCCAATTTGAGAGTCCCTTGGGAGAGACTAGCAAGAATTTTTAGCTCTCCCGTGTAGTCTTCATCGATCACCCCAGGATATACAGTAAGCCCTTTTAAAGTCCAACTGGATCTACTTAAAATTAATCCCCAAGTTCCTTTAGGAAGAGGTCCCCATATTCCAGTAGGTATGGGTTTAGGGGGCTGCCCGCCTTCCAAATATATAGGAAGCAGGAGCTAAATCTAGCCCTGCACTGAAGGGGGTACCTCGGTATAATTTGTCAATCCCTGGGAGATCAGCTGTGTTGGCTCTAATTAGTTCAAGGGATCCTGTACTGGGGTCAGCATCGCTATTGTTTGTCGGGGCTGCGACAAGCCCCGACCTTGGTTTCCCGAAAGGGGGTTTCCGAACCGATCTGTCTTGGAACGGCATTCATTAGCCCAATGAAACCCCCGCTGACATCTGGGACAGAGAGATAAAGGTTTGTCAACTTGCTGCGGACTCACAGAATTCCCAAAACCGGCCTTCAATTGCGGGCATTGACTCTTAAAATGACCTGGTTTTCCACAATTAAAACAGATCTGTGCTCCCGTGAAAATTTTTTGCCCACGTCTGCCACCTCTAGTTCCCTGTTTTAGCATCTGCTGTTGCATCTGTTGTGGGGAAATTCCCCTTAAAGCAGCAGCCAGTGTCAAGCCTTGCACATACGAAGGGCCTATCTCTGCACAAAGACGGACATAATCTTCAAGAGTTCCAGTTTTTCTCCATGGCCGAATTGCAGCCTGGCATGCACTGTTAGCATTTTAATAAGCTAATTGTTTTACTATAATAGTGCCGGCTTCCACATCAGTAACTATCCTCCCCACTGCCTGCAGAAGATGGGCTACAAAGTCTGAGTACTTCTCATCGGGCCCTTGTCGTATTTTGGACAATTCCTCTGTTCTGGCCCCAGAAGTAGGCAGCTTCCTCCAAGATCTAATAGCAGCCTCATTGATTTGAGTATAAGCCACATCAGGGTAATCTAATTGCTGACCTACATCATGGTAAGTGCCTGTCCCTGCAAGCATTTCATATGAGACAGGAATTCCAGTTCTCCTATTGTAATTAGCAAGATCATTACATCTGTCATGATAATCAGATTTCCAAATCAAATAATCCCCCCAAGAAAGGCATGCTTTGGCTACAACATGCCAATCTCCAGGGCACAGGGCCTCTCGACTCAAATTGTCCAGCATGGACAAAGTGAAAGGGGCAGTGGGCCCATACTGGGCACATGCAGTTTTTAATTCTTTCAACACTTTAAAGTTTAGAGCTGAATACATGAGCCGACCGGCATCATCTAAAGAGACAGGAAAAGCAGTAAATCCAGTGGTGTCCTCTCCGTGCCTTTCGGCCTCATACACTGTCCTTTGTAAGGGGGTCACACCTTTAATATCAAACCCTCCGGCTGATTGTTGGTTAGTCATTATGGGGAAAGTCTGCCGGGGGACAGCAGGTGCTCCTTCCCAGATCTCATCTCTGCGGTTGGATTTTGTAAGATATAAAGGCAAGGGACTAGTAGCTTGATCCCTATACCCAGGGACTGGCCCCTTTTTCTGTCCTTTATCAGAAAATTTTGTCATCTGCATGTATCCTTTCAGAGGACTTTCATTATCACTGTCCAAATATACATCGTCGTCCCCGGATTCATCTCCTCCCGATCTCAACAAAGGGAGTCCCCTAAGGCCTGCCTTATGAGACCCATAAGTTTTTGTTGGATCGGATATAGGCGGTGGGGCAGGGGGGATGACCCCAGGAGCCTCAGGAATAACTTCCCAGGAGTGATCCCCAGCTGGAGTGGGGGGAGAGCCAGGAGAAAAAGAGGACGATAAGGCCATTTGCCTCATAACAGCCGAGGGAGGCTGAATTCCCTGAGTCACCCTCAAACTTACTTTCAAATTGATCATTTTTGTTCTCGGTTTCAGATTTCAAGGAAATAATCTCAATCTTATGCAAAGGGTCAATGACTTGTCGCAACTGCTCAAACAATCTCATAGTCCCGGCTGGGACTGCTGTCTCGCCTCTAAGGGAAATTTGATTTTTCAGTTCCTGTCCAATTCTTCTCCAATGTTCTAAATCTAAGGACCCTTCAGTCGGAAACCACGGGCATAAATCCCTGACAGTTTTGAAAAACCTTTTTCAAGGCCTTATTAGGTACCTTGAACCCTCCTTCTCGGAGAAGGGTTTGTAATCCAGCTATAAATAAAACCTGATTTGCTGATTGCTCTTGTCCCATGATTTTACTCCCGCCGTCCCAGGACCCCGCCTGGTTCCCTTACCTGAATAATTCAATTCCGGAACCTTCTCATGTGCTTTATGCTCAAGTCCCTGTTCGGGCGCCACTTGTCGCACGCGCTGGGGGCGACAACCATCCAGGGATGAGGGTAAGGGAATGAGGAAAAGAAAAGAGACATAAACAGAGTGGGAGCAGGAGGGACATATGGTCGGATTCAGCCACAATGCCAACTTTATTTGTATTATTCACTCTTTTATAAAGCAGGGTTGTTTAACAAGCAGGATATTTTAAGCTTAGTTCTCCAGACATGTCCTTTCACAGTAGACAGCAACAGTATGCGCCCTTGAATAGATAGCTATAGTATGCGTCCTTGAGCCACAAGCCTTCAACAACAAGGGTGAGACAGGTGGGCTGCGGTGGTTGGAAGAGTCAACAGAGAGCCATTGCTTGATCCATTAACCCCTTCCTGGCATGCGGCTCCCAACATGAGAGACAGAGACATAGGCAGAGGGAGAAACAGACTTCCTGGTGGGAGCCTGTGGTGGGACTCTATCCCAGGACGCCCAGGATCATGACCTGAGCCAAAGGCAGATGTTCAACCACTGAGCCACCCAGGTGCCCCTAAAATATTGTTTTTAGTCTCTGGGAGACTGCTAAACTTCATGGGGTCTGAAATCATGTTTCTTCTAAGAATTTTTGATCATTTGCAGACAGCACTCCCTATAAGTCTGCATAAATCCCTTAAGGAAACCTCTGGAACCTAAATAGACCCCTCGCAGAATCTCTGAGCCTTTGGATGGTTCTGGTGGGGAACATCTTCCCTACCGCCTCTACTGCATTACCCAGAGGGCGCGGCTCCGAGAGGCTGCGGATGAAGCCCATGAAGGCCAGAGATAAGAGCTCTTCCGGCCTCTTATTTTTATTTTTTTATTTTTGTTGTTCCTTGTGTTTTTTATTTTAGCCATTCTGACAGGTATGAGGTGATTATCTCATTGTAATTTTGATTTGCATTTTCCTTTTTTAAATTTTATTTTATTATTATTTTTATTGGAGTTCAATTTGCGAACATATAGCATAACACCCAGTGCTCATCCTGCCAAATGCCCCCCTCAGTGCCCATCATCCAGTCACCACCCCCCCTCCCCCCCCTGTCCACTTCTCCTTCCACTACCCCTTGTTCATTTCCCAGAGTTAGGTGTCTCTCATGTTTTGTCACCCTCACTGATAATTTTCACTCATTTTCTCTCCTTTCCCTTTATTCCCTTTCACTAACGGTCTTGGGGCCTAACAGTGCTTCGAGAGTTACTTCCAGCGTCTGGTTGTGAAGGTGGTTTTGGGTGTTTCTGGGTTTTCCAGCACCTTCAGGCGGGGTCGGGACTGAAAAGGCACGAGGGGAGGCGCTGTTCCCACCGCACAGACTGGGGTCCACGGCTTGGACAGAGATCCCCCCAGCCCGGGTGTCCGCTCCCCTGCCCCCCGAAGGCGGCGGCCGCGCCCAGGGCCCCAGCGCAGGTAAATGCTCGTCCCCCGGGCCGTCCCCACCCTCCCCCGACCCAGACCCTCAAGGCGAAGCGCAGGGCGTCTGCTCGCGTCCCTGCGGCCCAGGCCTGGGTGGGGTGTCCCGGACAGGGAGGCCCCGTGGGTGGGGGCCATATGTGAGCGCCGGTGCGCTGCGGTGCGGGAGCTGGCTGCAGGCGAGAGGCTGCGGGGGGGGGCCTGGGCGAGAGGGCTCTGCAGTCGGGGAACAGGGAGCGTGAGGCGGGGTCACGCCAGGACTGGCGGGCGGAGGTGTGGTACCTCAGTTGCAAGGACCCTGGAGGGTTGTGAAAAGAAGAGGGACACGGTCTTATTAGGGTTTTAAATGTTTTCTCAGGGCAGCCCGGGTGGTTAGGCGGTTTAGCGATGCCTTCAGCCCAGGGCCTAATCCTGGATACCTGGGATGGAGTCCCATGTCAGGCTCCCTGCATGGTGCCTGCTTCTCCCTCTGCCTGTGTCTCTGCCTCTCTCTCTCTCTGTGTTTCGTATTAATAAATAAATACAATCTTTAAAAACAATAAATAAAAGTTTTCCCAGAGCTGCTCAGAGGGAGAACAGACTGGACTGAGGGTGATTGAGTCCAGGGTCATAGAACTGGGAAGAGGGAGCACTGAGAACTGAAATACAGTTTTTAGCCTTTCACCCCAAGTTCTGGCCTCCAGGGCTGGGCAGAGGTACAGGGGAGGTTCGAGCCCATTGAAATACACTATGGTCCACAGCCTCCATGACTAGCTTCTACCCACAGGCCCCATAGGCTGAAGTAGTACTTAGGGAACACACAGTGAAGTGGAGGGTGTCCCTGGCCTACACTGGTTGGGATCCTGCCCATGTCATCTTTGTGATTGTGGTGTCCTGGGACTCTTCACCTGCTTTTCTGACAGCTCTTTTGGTTTGGGGATCTGGGAGAGACCACAAGGCCAGGGAGTAATCTCCTAGATTCATTCTGAGTCCAGGCTGAGAGTTATATGGAGTTCTTATTTCTGGCCACCAATGGAAAGAGGTGTAGACACTTATCCATGTGCAAATGTTTGTTAGTGTGGGAACAGGGCACAGCAGGTCTTCTTTCTCTTAGGAACAAAGAGCAGGGGGACTGGAGTTAGTTTTGGAAATGGCTGCTGGAGAAGTTGGGCAACTATACTGGATTTAATGAGAAATTTGGAACAGAGGAGGGAGATGATCTTATCCAGGTCTAAATAGGCTTCATCTAGTTGTAGAGTGGAAAACAGACTTTGGGATTGAGGGAGGAGGAAGGATGACCAGGGAAGAGGCTACTGCGATAGTCCGTGGACCAGAGTGCTGGTTGGAGATGGGAGAAGTGGTTGGATTCTGAATCTAATTTTTCAGGAAGGGCTGATTTTGAGGGTGAGAGAGAGAAAGGAAGGAGTCAGAGATGATTCTAAAATTTTGGTCTTAGCAGCAAGAAGGGTGGAAGTTGGACCAATTGAGATGGGAAACTCAGTAGTCAGAGTGATTTTCACTGAGGATATCAGGAGCTTTGTTGTTGGCCATGTTAAGATTCTGAGATACTTCAGAGAACAAATGAGTAGTGGCATCAAGTGGGCAAGTAGACATGGGTCTCAAAATCTTGAGTAGGGTTTAGGATGGAGGTTAGTGTGTGCACCAGGGTGGAGCTGTAGGTCATATTTAGAAAGAGGAATTCAACTCATGGCAGTAATGTTACTAGTGGGTCATAAAGAAGAGTAAGGGGGCACCTGGGTGGCTCAGTCGGTCAAGTGTCTGCTTTCAGCTCAGGTCATGATCTCAAGGTCGTTGCTTAGCAGGGAGCCTGCTTCTTCCTCTGCCTCTGCTTGCCACTCCCCCTGCTGCTCTTTCTATCAAATTAATAAATAAAATCTTAAAAAAAAAGAATAAGAAGAGTAAGAGTTCTGAAGGCAGGATCTATTGTTTGGGCACCTGGTTGGGGTTATGGGTATCATAAATTCGGATGTAGAAGAAAAGTGGCCATGAAGGGAGTATGTGGGGAGATTGGTCTTGGCAGACGGCCAAGGGAAGAGTGGACGTGAGATAGATGTGGATGACTTACTGAAATAAGATGGGTTTACTGTTATTTTGTGGTGAGCTTTGGTGGGTTCTGGGGTATTTTCTTGGGGGGGGGGTGAGTTCTGGCGCAGTATGGTCATCCGTGAGGATCACTCTGGTTGGTATGAGTACCAGTATGGCTGAGCGTTGAATGAGGGTTAGGTGGAAAGAGTGCTGTGGCTGCTGAGGGGCTAGCAAGTGCAGCACAAAAGTAGAAGGTCACGGGTCTCTGAAAGTCACATATAGTTCCATACGACAAATATTGAAGCAAGGATTAGAGACAGGCAGAGAGGCCTTCAAAGCAGCATCCAGGGCTACCCCTTGTGTTGGGATCCATTGGAGGTCTGGGGTAGTACTGGATCATGTTTGAATTTGCCTAGTTCTTTCTGGACATCATGTACCAAGTAGTGTGGAGCAAATCCATGAAGATGTGTATGGTGTGGAACAGGGAGTTCGCAGTGACTGTGGGGATGCAACCATGGGCTCTAAAGATGTGAGAAGTGTATGAGGAGAGAGGGAGTAGTCCTGGGCCCTAGTACTGGAGACTTAAGGGTAATGGTTAACCCCAAATTTTATTGTGAAGCATGATATGGAGGACTCCAGGGAAATTGCCTGGCAGTAAGAGATGCCACCCTATAATCCAGTTCCTGAATGTAGATGGTGTCTCTTTGCCTACTTGCCTGCAATTGCTAAGGGCTGGGCACATTGTTTAATAGAACCAAGAGGAAAGCGCAGTACCAGTGGCTTCAGGTCCTGGTTTCTCTTCTGGAGTGGAAAGCTTGGGGAGGGGATGAGCATGGGGTAGGTGTGTGTGGGTGGATTGTGGGTCCTCAGGAGGGAGACCGTGGTTTTATCTCTCATCAACATGACAGGACAATGTGACTTTGGAGGATGTGGCCGTGTACTTCTCTTGGGAGGAATGGGGTCTTCTTGATGAGGCTCAAAGATACCTGTACCACGACGTGATGCTGGAGAACTTGGCACTTATAACCTCTCTGGGTAAGGTCATCACACCACCATAGTGACTTGGGTAGCAACTTTGCCTTTCTGCTTTTTCCCTAGGGACTGCTCTCTCCTTCCATCCAGACCATGGGCACCACATCCTTTCCTTTTTCCCTGGGTAGGTGCTCTTGTTGCTAGGACTGAATTGTTGGCACTGCCCTCTTCTCTCCCTGCTACAATACCTGCTGCCCTGAGTTCTAGTAGGAAAGGATTCTATGTAATCCTTCTAGATAGTCTTGGCAATCAGGCAGATGGATCCCACCTTGCCTGCCCTCTCACTGGCTGGGTGACTTCTACAGATCCATGGTACCTACTTACATCAGGTTTTCTCCCTTTTTCTGATAGTTCTACATATCTGCATATGCCAGGAATTACCATTACTGACATGGACACTAATTATGTGCTGTTCTTGTGAGACCTTTATGTGAGGTTCTTTTTGTAATGTTTAGCTTTCTATGATTTGTCATGCGATAAGTTCTGAGCGAGTACTGGCCACTTATATGTCCTGTCTTTCCCTTTGGACTTGCATTATCCAAGTCTCATGTAGTTGCTCAATTTGCATTGTCAGGGAGAGTTCTGGGCACTTCATAGGATGGTATCATTCTTGCCATGGTAGAAGGGGCTAGAAGGGGGATGGCCCTGCTGAGTGGCAATTGAGGCAGGAATGACATCAGAGCTATGTCCACATAATACCAGGAGTTTGTTCAAACTAGTGTTTTATATATATATATATATGTGTGTGTGTGTGTATGTACATATATATATATATACATATATATATATATGTGTGTATATATATATATTTGGAGTTCGATAGCCAACATACAGCATAACACCCAGTTGCTTATCCCATCAAGTGCCCCCCTCAGTGCCCATCAGCCAGTCACCCCAGCCTCCCTCCCACCTCCCTTTCCACCACCCCGTGTTTGTTTTCCAGATTTGGGTGTCTCTCATGTTCTGTCACCCTCACAGATATTTCCCACTCATTTTCTCTCCTTTCCCCTTTATTCCCTTTCACTATTTTTTATATTCCCCAAATGAATGAGACCATATAATGTTTGTCCTTTTCCGATTGACAAACTAGTGTTTTAGTGCCATTTCCAAAGGCCATGTGTCGTTTTCACCTTTTTCTTCCCTATTCTTGATACTTGACTATTTTGTCATTTTTACTCTGACCTCTAGTCCCTAGCTGCTGCCAGCTTCCCTGCATCTATCATTTGCCCATTCCTTTCCACTGCTGCCTTTGCAGTGTTCCCAGCATTGGCTCATGATAATAGCTGGTGAGCACATATCCTCAATAGTCTTTGAACACCAGCTATTTGCTAGCAATCATTTTTCTATTCCTGGACAAAAACTACTCACATGTGAGCAACAGCCCTTTCGGAGGTCATTCTCAGAGGAGTGAGTTGGAAACTGCCTGCTTCTTACTGTGCTGCATCCCATTCTTAACTTCTTTCATCTTGTAAGGCTTCCCTATTTCTGTGACCCTTTAGAATTCCAATATTGCAGAGCAGTCCCTTGCTCGTCTTGCCTCCCAACTCCTTCATCCTAAACAGTCTGCTTTATTCATTCTATGGTATGTCAGGCACATATGTATAATGTGGCTGCCACCTGTCCCCAGAGACAACATGTAATTCTTGCATTTCTCTGTTTTCAGATTGTTTGTGTGGCATAGAAAATGAGGCGGCACCTTCTGGACAGAATGTTTTTCTGGGAAGAATGCCACAAATCCTAACTTCAGATCCATCTACCCAGAAGGTTCATCTCTGTGAGATGTGTGTTCCTGTCATGAAAGATATTTTGTATCTGGCTGAGCATCAAGGAATACCTACTGGACAGAAATCTTACACATGCGTGGCATATGGGAAACAATTCTGTTTCAGTGCAAATTTTCACCAACACCAGAATGAGCACAGTGGGAGAAAACCCTGTAGTAGAGACATGGACAGGGCTTCCTTGGTGAAGAACTATAGAAGCCATTCATTAGGGAAGCCTTTCATCTGTGAGGAGGTTGAAAAAGGACTTCTTGGCCTGTGTGGGTCTTCTCCAGCATCAGGCCACTCCCAAAGCAGTACTGAATGTACACAGCAGTACTACATGTGAGGGGGCCTTTCACAACAGAAAAAATTCTTACAAATGTGAATGTGGAAAAGCCTTCTGTTGCAAATGTACACTTGTTCAGCACCAAAGAATTCACACTGGAGGAGGACTATTTGAATATGGTGGATGTGAGAAAACCTTCATCTACAAACCATACATTTGTTCAGCATAAGACAGTCAACACTGGAGAAAAGCCTTTTGAGTTCAGTGAATGTGGAAAGGCCTTCAGGTCCAAATATAAACTTGTTTAGCACTAGTGTACTTACACTGGAGAAAGGCCTATGTGTATAGTGAAGGTGGGAAAGCTTTTGGGTGCAAATCCAAACTTGTTTGGCACCAGAGCATTCACACTGGAGCAAGGCCTTATGAGTTTGCTGAATGTGCCAAATTCTTTAGACAAAGCTCCAGTCTCATTCAACAACGGAGAATTCACACTGGAGCAAGGCCATATGAATGTGATAAATGTGAGAATTCTTTTAGCCAAAGCTCTATCCTCATTCAGCACCAAGGAGTTTACACTGGAGAAAGGCCATATGAATGCGGTAAATGTGGGAAATCCTGTAGACAAGGCTCCAGCCTCATTCAGCACCAGAGAGTTCACACAGGAGCAAGGCCCTATGAGTGCAGTGAATGTGGGAAATCATTTAGCCAAAAGAATAGCCTCATTCAACACCATAAACTTCACACTAGAAAAAGGCCTCAGGAGTGCAGCCAACATGAGAAAGTTTTCAGTTAACAGTCTGCTCTGATTCAACACCAAGAACTTCATAGTCCACATTAAGTTTTATGAATCAGCAAATGTGGAAAAGCCTTCAGAGAATATGCTATCTCTTTGTTCAGTGAGACAGCATTAGAGAGCCTCTGTGAAGAGCCCTCTACATGCATTCCAATTATAAGAAATTTTCAGCAGCTGGAGTACCTGGGTGGCTCAGTTGGTTAAGTGTCTGCCTTCAGCTCATCTTATGATCCCAGGATCCTGGGATCGAGCCCCAAATTGGGCTCCCGGCTCAGTGGGGAGCCTGCTTCTCTCTCTCCCTCTGCTCCCCTCCTGCTTATGCTCTCTCTCTCTTTCTCAAATAAATACATTAAAATACTTTTAAAAAATAAGTTTTCAGGAGCTGCATTTCATATTCTGACTAGCTCAGACCTTGCCAGAATTATGTCACTGCCTTTGGTGGCAGAAGTTATTGCCTCTGACACCTAGCAAGTCATGGCATGCATGTGACCTCAGCATGCTCAAAGACAGATATTTGTGCTCTTTCCCAATCTCTAGTGGAAATCATAGTCTGAACCCATGGCGGGGTGGGGGGTGGGGGAATTCCCATTCCCTTTTGTCTGACTAGTTATGGCATGGACCTGACCCTCTTTTTGCCCAAAGAACCCAGTCTAGGAACCACTAGTGTTATGTAAGTTTTACCTTCTTTATGGCATTGGTGGTCTTCTGCAATATTTTTTTATGGATTTTTCCAGCCTCCAAGTCACTGATCTGGGGCCTGTCTGCCTCACATTTGCTCTGGACTGTGCAATAATAAACGGCTTATTCAGTCACGTTTACCCTTAAGATTTTTATTCATTGTGCGGGGTGGGCTGAAAACAAAATTGGGCTCTGCCACTGTGGAGAGGTGGACAGCTTTCTTGAGGACCTCTAGGGGACAGTATAATGTCAGAGACTACCTCTCACTATAGTTTTTACCTAATCTACATTCCTGTCTGTGGTTTAAAAAAAAGAATAAATATTTGGTGTCTGACCCTACTTCCTGACACAGAGCTTCTAAAACCTTTGGGATTTACTGAATAAGAGTCTTTTGTATGATGGTGAAGTGGCTCAATATGGAGGCCAATAAAGGAACTTCAGGATGGGAACTGGTTATCAGACTTTGGAGGGCTCAAAATGCCATCTGGCCAGAAGGGGGTACACATGGATTCCACTGCGATAGAAGTTCTTACTCTTGGGGTTCTTATGGAACTTACCCTATGTGCCTCTTCATCTCTTTGTTGATTTGCATCCTTTATAGTAAACTAATAGTAAATGTAGCATTTTCCTTAGTTTTACGGTTATTCTTGCAAATTATCAAACCTAATGGGGACGCAAGGCAACTCCAAATGTGTAGTCAGCCTAGTAGAAGTGGGGGCAGCCTACGGACCCCATTTGCAGCTGGCATCTGAAGAGACAGTTGTAGGACTAAATCCTTAACCTGTGGGGTCTGTGCTAACTCCCAAGTAGCTACTGTCAGAATTGAACTGAACGCTCAGTATTGAAACAACATATTTTGGTATCAGAGAAAGCCATATATTGCATAAGGCCTTCTAGGAAAGACTACAGGTATCTGTGGTCCTATTTTGTGGCCTGGATGCCAGGATTTTTGTAGGCCCAAAGATTACCCTGAGGAGGATACAGCTGTGGCAACCAACAATGTTTTTGGAAAAGGCTAAGACATGCTAATTCCTCCCAGTTATGGTGGTGGAAATCAGCAGCACTTGAATTATGGTTGAACATGACATTATTAAGCCCTGATTATCTAAAATTAATTAGGAAAATATAAAGTGCTTATGTTTTCTCTGACTGAAATTATTGAGATACCTGAGTATTAAAGCCAGCTTTTAAAAAATATTTAAGAGGCACCTAGGTGGCTCAGTCGTTGAGTGTCTACCCTTGGCTCAGGGCATGATCCTGGGGTCCTGGGATCAAGTCCCACATCAGGCTCCCCGCAGAGAGCCTGCTTCTCCCTCTGCTGATGTCTCTGCCTCTCTCTGTGTCTCATTAATAAATATATAAATACATACATACATACATACATACATACATTTATTTGAGAGAGTGTACATGCAAGCAAGAGGAGGGGCAGAGGGAGAGGGAGAGAGAGAATCCCAAGCAGACTCCCCACTGAATGCAGAGCCCAAAATGGGGATCAGTTCCACAACCCTAAGATCATGACCTGAGCCAAAATCGAGTCAGATGCTCAATCGACTAAGCCACCCAGGGACCCATTAAGACCAATTTTAACACTCTTCATCAGTAATGGAAATTTTAATGATATCCTTGATGATGACTTCCTCATTATACAACATCCACCTACATTTTTATCATCCTAGAGAACTTTTGTTGTATTCTCCATTTTCCATTTGCTCAGTCACCATCTGAAAAAAAAAAGTGACTCACTAGTTCCCTTTGGTTTTAAGAACACACATTGCAAAGCAGAGCAGAGGTGTTTTGTTGTTTTTAATACCCTAAATCTGCAATATAATCTGATATCCAGATGGTAAGGACTTCTTGAAATCTTATTTTTTGCTTTGTACACTAACCTCACTTCAATTCTTTTTTTTTTTTTTTAAGATTCTATTTATTTATTCATGAGAGACAGAGAGAGAGAGAGAGAGAGAGAGAGAGAGAGAGAGGCAGAGACACAGGCGGAGGAAGAAGCAGGTTCCATGCACCGGGAGGCTGATGTGGGACTCTATCCCGGGTCTCCAGGATCGCGCCCTGGGCCAAAGGCAGGCGCCAAACCGCTGCGCCACCCAGGGATCCCCAGTAGTATCTTTATTATGTCATAAGCTATTTGTAGCACAATACATAATTCCTATTTATGATTCTAATGAAAGCTTTCCTTACAGCAAAACTACTAGACCCAATCAATTAGGGAAGTGTACTTGCACTTTACTCCAATAGACCTAGGCCCAGTGGCACATGGCTGCCATTTACACATGGAGCATAAGCTGGTTGAGGAGCCAAATCCACCATCTGGGACACAAATGTGTTATTTACTCTTTAGAGCCGTGTAACTCTCTGCACTCAACAATTACGGCTCTAACATTCCACTGTTGTCATTGTCTAAAAAAGACTCCATATTTTGATTACTTATTAGGCTTGTTGCCACCACCTTCAAACCTCACATCATTTAGTTGGGGAATCCAGAAAATCAAGAACCTCTCTTCCATCCTGAATTATCCTAATAATTATCTATAAAGAGGTCAGTCCATCTACTCAAAGAGCTGTCATTACTGACCTGTCACTTAAAAGCTTCCCAAATCCTGCTCAAGGACCTAACCTGAATCCTCCAATATCCTCTACACTACTCTACATCAGTAGCCTCTACCTCTACTCCAGTAGCTGCTTTTGCTCTTCTGTTACTTGCCTGTCCATCTTGATATTCCTAGCTCATTATATTCACTAAAATCTCAAGAATGCCAAATCTATTTTTTACTTATAATGTTCCTCCAGGATTACTTTTGTCTATGTTAATACTCTGCCACCTTTATACAGAGAATAGAAAAATCATTATTTGGTATTGTTTAACAACATCCTCTGTCTCTCAAATCTAAAACAAATCTCTTATGGGCTCCTTGTGTTGAAATGGAAATGATGCTTCCCCTCAATTTAGAGTCAATCCTTCCATCCCACTCAAGGATGGCTTTCCCATGTCTTAGCTTCTGAGGGGTTTTGTTCTTGATTTATTAAATCTCTTGATGGGTAAACCACCCATCATTGATCTTCAGTCTCTTAATCTTGACAAGAAATATCAATAAAATTTGTACACTTCATAAAATAACTACCCTTCACTCTGAGCTAGTACATTTTCTTTTCTACCATTTCTTTCCCTCACCCTTTATTGTTAAACTTTTACAAGCATTTTTTTCTCTCTTGTTTCTATTACTTCAATTCCTATGTAGTTCTCTACTCATTTGTATGAAATTTTCTGTCTTCAGAACTCCATCCCCTTAATGAATTTAAAAGCAGAATAATGACATCTAAAATTTTCCTTGCTGTTTCTTTCAGCAGCTTTCGCACCATGGGGTTTTTTTTTTTTTTTTTTTTTTTTTTTTTTTTTTTTTTTTTATGATAGTCACAGAGGGAGAGAGAGGCGCAGAGACACAGGCAGAGGGAGAAGCAGGCTCCATGCCCCGAGAGCCCGACGTGGGATTCGATCCCGGGTCTCCAGGATCGCGCCCTGGGCCAAAGGCAGGCGCCAAACCGCTGCACCACCCAGGGATCCCTGCACCATGGGGTTTTGTTGTTGTTGCTGCTGCTGCTTTGAATTCTTAACTGAATACGCTGGCTAAAGTAAGAAAGCATTGTTTTAGTATTGTAATGAATAAGACCCCAGTCAGCAGTTATTTCTTCACAATCCATCTACATTCTGTTGGTGATCTTATGCAGTGGCATGGTTGAAAATATCATTATAAGCTTAAAACCTTTAAGCCTGTATGTCCATGCAAAAATCCTATAATCCTCTATCTAATGATCTTCTTGCAGCCTGTTCCTGGACATCTAGTAGACATCACAGACTCAACACCTTTAAACGTCTCCTGAGCTTTCTTTAAAAAATTTTTTTAACAAATCTTATTTTTTTAGAAAAGTTTTAGGTTTGCAGCAAAATTGACAGCAAAGTACAGGATTTCACATATATCCTATGCCCTTACATATGCAGTCTCCCTCATCAGCATCTCCCACTATAGTGGTACATTTATTACAATTGATAACACTACAATGACTCATTATCATCCAAAGACCATGGTTTTGATAAAGGTTCATTCTTGATGTGCATTTTATGGGTTTAGGTAAATGTATAATGACATGTGTCCACCACTAAGTTCATACCAATTAGGGTTTTTAATTTTATTTTTAAATTTTTAAAAAAATATTTTATTTATTTATTCATGAGAGAGGCAGAGACACAGAGGGAGAAGCAGGCTCCTCACAGGGAGCCTGATTTGGGACTCGATCCCAGGATGCCGGGATCATGCCTTGAGCCAAAGGCAGACGCTCAACCACTGAGCCACCCAGGTGCCCCAATACAGATTAGTTTCACTGTCCTAAAATTTCAATTTCACTGCCCTAAAAATTCTCCACTAATTGTCTCTCCCTTCTGCCTAGCCTCTGGCAACTACAGATATTTCTATTGTCTCCATAGCTTTGTCTTTTCCAGAATGGTATGGACTATGTAGCCTTTTCAGAATGGTCTCTTTGACTTGGTAGTATGCGTTTAAGTTTCTTCCATGTCATTTCATGACATGACAGCACTCTCTTTCTCTCTAAGTGCTGAATGATATTCCATTGTCTGGATGTACTAGAGTTTATTTATCCATTCACTTACTGAAGGACATCTTGGTTGCTTCCAAGTTTTGGCAATTGTGAATAAAGTTGCATGTAAACATCCATGTGCGGGTTTTTGTGTGGATGTGTTTTCAATGCCTTTGGGTAAATACCAAGGAATGCAATTGCTAAATTGCCTGGTAAGCCTATGTTAGTTTTGGAGGAAACTGCCAGACTGTCTTCCAGAATGTGCCATTTTTGCCTCCCTACCAGCAATGAATGAGAGTTCCTTTTGCTCTACATCCTCACCAGCATTGGTGGTATCATGGTGGGCATTATTTTCACTCTGCTCTGACCATAGCTTTTGCATTCTCAGTTGATATTAACTCCATCCTTCCAGTTGCTGAGACTAAAAATCTCAGGCTCATGGTTGACTCATTCTTTTCCTCATACCACAGAACCAGCCATATAGGACATCTGATTAAGTCTGCTTTCAAAACATATCATAAATCTGACCCCTTTTCATCACCATGCCTGCCCTTAGCCTGAGAAGAGCCCACCATCCTGAATTTCTGCAATGGTCATCTAACTGAGGCTTATCTTATGCTACTTCTTTTCCAATCCTTTGTCAACTCTCCCGCCTACATGACTCTTTCAAAGTATGAATCAGGTAATGTCCTTATTTGACCAAAATCCCAGAAGCACTCCTCATTTTACTTGGAAAAAATTCAAAATTCTTACAGGACCTTGAGAAGCCTCACAGATCTTTACCCTGTGTTCCTCTCTGACTACTTTAAACCTTTTGCTTCACTCATCTACTTCCATGACCATAGACAGCGTGCTTTGCTTGGCACGTGACATTGGTCGATACCTGTGCTTTGATCATATGTTTGAAACTGCCACATGGCTTAATTGATCTTTATTCAAGTATTGCCTGAAGTTTCCATTTGCCATGAACTCTCCTTTCCTAGTCTATTTAATATTGCACCAGTTCAGTGTACAGATTCATCAAAAATAAAATCTTTTTTAAAAAAGTTGCCTCACTTTCTTCATGTTCATTTTTAACACTTTAGTGATTTTCACTTTATGGTTCTTTCTTTTTCTTTTTCAGCATACGATTGGGCAGTGTAAGTATCATATTTGTAGGCAAAATTCTCAAGTTGGCTAGAAACAGAACTTTCTCAGTTTGGCTAGAAACAGAAGCTTCACTTCATTCTTTCACTTCATACATACATTTCCACCTGATAGTTTTCAGACAACTTAGCTTTGTTTTCCCCTGGCTTCCTGCTTTTCTTTCTTTCAAAATCATTAATTATTTTTATTAAAAAATTAAAAAAAACAAAATCATTAATTAATCATTACTAATAGCTTCTAGTTATTTGTCTATGTTACAGTTTTTTTTGACATAAAAATAATTTCAACTCTCCCTGAAGACACTCTCACTGCAATTATAGGTGAAATGATAATCACTTCCGAGCAAATGGGTGAGATCATAATGTCCCAACCCTTTTTTTTTTAGATTTTATTTATTCATTCATAAAAGACACACACACACACACACACACACACACACACAGACATAGGCAGAGGGAGAAGCAGCCTCCATGCAGGGAGCCCAAAGCAGGATTTGATCTCAGGACTCCAGGATCACACCTGAGCCGAAGGCAGACATTCAACCGCTGAGCCACCCAAGCATCCCATGATGTCCCAAACCTTTATCTCAGGGGTAAGATATCCCTTTTGCACAAATGCTTCAAATATGACCATAAAAACTGGTGTTTCATGACATTTGGTAAGTAGAACTACCTTTTAGATAAAGAGAGATTCTTAGAGAAAAAATGATATTGCTAAGAAAACATTTTAAGAAATATGAGTAAATATAATCTTATTTTCCTGGGGTGAAAGCATGGACACAAATGTATGCAGGAGAGATATTTTCTGAGGGTACCCAAGAAGTAGAGACCCAATAGCTGATGTCTGTCCTTTTCGTCCTCTGTCATGACCCTCTCTGAATTTCTGGGGTTAGGGAGCAGGAATCATCAGGTAATATTACTCTGTTAAAATCTCCATGTGACTCTGACCTTTAACCAGATATAGAAGTCCTTTGATATTCCCTGAACTTTTGCAGTTATTTGAATCTGTTGTGATTTCTAGAGTTATTATTCCTACTCAACCACACAAGCAATAATAACTTGGTCTGTTCTAACCACCAAGATCCTAGTCAGAGGAGCTGTTGGTAAGGGTTAGAATGCCATTATTCAGGAAGTAAAATGTGCCTAATATAGTTCCTAGTTGTGCCTCTACAGAAAGCAGTTTGCTCAAATAAATAAGATGGGGCTTTATTTGTACATGAATCTCTGTGTTTCTTAAAGAATATGTAGGACCAGTATTTACAGAATGTTAGTGCTACGTTATTTACCCAAACGTTCTTTTCACTTGTGCTCAATTAAAATACCTAATTGTTAAATTCATTTTTATGATTTATTATAAGTTAATCTTTAGGATAATTATGATTCAAGGGCAATCTTCCTCTCCCTCGAACTTGGATTTTATTGTATGTTTGTTTATTTATTATTTATTTATTTTTAATTATTTATTTATATATATATTTAATTTTTAAAAAGATTGTATTTATTTGAGAGAGAGAGACAGGGAGAGACAGAGAGAGAGAGGGAGAACAAGCAGTGGGAGGGGCAGAGGGAGACAGACTCCCCGCTGAGCAGGGAACCTGAAATGGGGCTCTATCCGAGGACCTTGGTATCATGACGTGAGCCGAAGGCAGACACTTAGCCGACTGAACTACCCAGGTCCCTTATTTTTTAATTTAAATTCAATTAATTAACATGTAATGTATTATTAGGTTTAGAGGTAGAGGTCAGTGATTCATCAGTCTTATATGATACTCAGTGCTCATTACATCACATGCCCTCCTTAATTTCCATCACCCAGTTACCCCATACTCACACCCCTTTTCCCTCCAGCAAACCTCAGTTTGTTTCCTATGATTAAGAGTCTCTTGCTGTTTTTCTTCCTCTCTGATTTCATCTTGTTTTGTTTTTCCCTCTTTCTCCCTAACATCCTCTGTTTTGTTTCTTAAATTCCACAGATGAGTGAAATCATATGATAATTGTCTTTCTCTGATTAATTGTGCTTAGCATGTTTACCTTTGAGTTCCAGCCACATTATTACAAATAGCAAGATCTCATTTTTTATTTATTTTTTATTTTTTATTTTTTTTAAGGAAGTTTTTTTTTTAATTTTTTATTTATTTATGATAGTCACAGAGAGAGAGAGAGGCAGAGACACAGGCGGAGGGAGAAGCAGGCTCCATGCACCGGGAGCCCGATGTGGGATTCGATCCCGGGTCTCCAGGATCGCGCCCTGGGCCAAAGGCAGGCGCTAAACCGCTGCGCCACCCAGGGATCCCCAAGATCTCATTTTTTAAAAGATTTTATTTATTTATTCATGAGAGACACACAGAGAGAGCCAGAGACACAGGTAGAGGGAGAAGCAGGCTCCCTCCCCGCAGGGAGTAGGATGTGGGACTTGATCCTGGGACTCCAGGATCATGACCTGAGCTGAAGGCAGTCGCTCAACCACTGATCTACCCAGGCGTTCCAAGATTTCATTTTTTTGTGGCTGAGTAGTAGTCCGTTGTATACATATATCACATCTTCTTTATCCATTCATCTGTTGATGGACTTCAAGGCTCTTTCCATAGTTTGGCTATTGTGAATATTGCTGTTATAAACATTGGGGTGTAGGTTCTCCTTCAGATAACTACATTTGTATTTTGGGGGTTAATACCCAGTAGTACAATTGCTGGGTCATAGGGTAGCTCTATTTTCAACTTTTTGAGGAAACTCCATACTGTTTTCCAAAGTGGCTGTACCAGCTTGCATTCCCACCAACATTGTAAGAGGGTTCCCCTTTCTCCACACCCTCATCAGCATCTGTCATTTCCTGACTTGTTAATTTTGGGCATTCTGATTGGCTTGATGTGGAATCTCACTGTGGTTTTGATTTGTATTTCTCTGATGCTGAGTGATGTTGAGCAGATTTTCATGTGTCTGTTGGCCATGTGTATGTCTTCTTTGGAGAAATGTCTGTTCATGTCTTCTGCCCATTTCTTGATTAGATTATTTGTTCCTTGGATGTTGAGTTTGATAAGTTCTTTATAGATTTTGGATACTAGCCCTTTATCTGATAAGACATTTGCAAACATCTTCTCCCATTCTGTCCATTCTCTTTTGGTTTTGTTGACTGTTTCCTTTGCTGTGCAAAAGCTTTTTATCTTGATGGAGTCCCAATAGTTCATTTTTGCTTTTGTTTCCCTTGCCTTTGGAGACATGTCTAGCAAGAAGTTGTTCCAGCCAAGATGACAGAGGTTGCTGCTTGTGTTCTCCTCTGGGATTTTGATGGATTCCTGTCTCATATTCAGGTCTTTCATCCATTTTGAATCTATTTTTGTGTGTGGTGTAAGGAAGTGGTCATTTTCTCACACCATAAGGATGCAGTTCCATTCTTTTGCATGTGGCAGTTAAGTGTCTGCCTTCAGCTCAGGTATGGTCCTGGGGTCCTGGGGTCCTGGGATTGAGCCCCACATTGGGTGCCCTGCTCAGCGGGAAGTCTGCTTCTCCCTCTCCCTTTGCCCTCTCCCCTGCTCGTGCCCTCTCTCTCTCTCTTTCTCTCTCAAGTAAATAAAAATAAAATCTTAAAAATTGTTTTCAAACTGAGAAATCATAATTCATTTTGTATTTATCTAGGTGAGGTTATATGAGATTATCATATGAGTATGTAAAGTGAAGATGAGAGCATGAATTAAATATTTGGCAAATGAGTATATTTTTATATATAAATGGTGTCTCCTTTTAAATGATTATGCATTTGCATGATAATTTCTAAGAAAAAAAACATTTAAAAATGATGTAAGAATTGCTTTTTTATATAACTTTCAATGTTAGAAAATATATAATCATTTATCCTACTGATTAGAGTGGGCATCTAGAATATGATTGATTGAGACGCCTGGGTGGCTGAGCAGTTGGGCGTCTGCCTTTGGTTCAGGGCATGATCTCTGGTACAGGGATCCAGTTCGATGTTGGGCTTCCTGTGGGGAACCTGCTTCTCCCTCTCTCTGTGTCTCTGCCTCTCTCTCTCTGCCTCTTATGAATAAATAAATAAAATCTTTAAAAAAATAGAATATGATCAATTGTCTCTCCTTTCCATTGTTCTTATGTAAAATATTTTCTATTATTTTGTCCTTCATCTTTAATTTTTTCATGCCTTTTGTCTTATATAAATTGCACATTTTCACATATTCCAATAAGTTTAAATTACTGTAGGCTTCTGTTTTATGGATTGCCTACTAAATATTTATCACAAGCCATTATTTTAAAAAAATATATTCACTCCCATATTGTTTATCTGTTAGATTTAGATTTTTGCATTTATATACATGTTTTTATTTTTAAGATATTAAGACACTTAAGAAATGTTATATATATGTATATGTTTTTATTTGTCTAAATGGCATGTGGTAGAAATTTAGCTTTATTTTTTAAAATAGTGTGCAAAGATTTTAATAATATGTATTCAACAAACTCTTTTCCCCAACTTTTTAAAATTCATTTTTACACACACTAAGTTTCTACTATTTTTCATACCGAGAAATCTTTCTCTCTTTATTTTATATACAAAAAGATCTATCCAATTTTATTTATATTTGTCTGCCCACCTCCCTTCCTGTCAAATACTTTGTAACATTTTATAGTCTTTGTTTATAATGTATTTCATAATCTCCATTTTAGTCTCTGGTTATTGACTAAAACCAAGCTGTAATTGCATTAAAAAAAATAACCAACAGAAACAACTCTCTCATTAAGTGATTTCATTTGGGGATGCCTGACTGGCTTAGTTGGAAGAGCCACTCTTATTCTTAGTGTTGTGAGTTTGAACCCTATGTTGGGTAGAAATTACTTAAAATAAAATCTTTAAAATAAAATAAAATCCTTTAAAAATAAACAATTTCATTTGTTTTTCTTCTTCACTAGTATAGGAAACTTGTATACATTATTATTTGGTTATAAATAGATTTCAATGAACTCATATCTGAAAATGATAGGGTAAATATGCAAAATAAGAAAGTATGGTGTTGTAGACAATAAAAGAACAAAATTGTAGCATGGAAACAAATTTAGTATTTGCTGGTTATTGCAACAAATACTTTCCCACTTTATATTTTTTTAAGATTTTATTTATTTATTCATGAGAAACACACACAGAGACAGAGACACAGGCAGAGAGAGAAGCAGGCTCCATGCAAGGAGCCCGATGCAGGACCTGATCCTAGGAATCCGAAAGCAGATGGCCCTGAGCCGAAGGCAGATGTTCAACCACTGAGCCACCCAGGCATCCCAGTGTTGGGATATTTATACCTTCAGCCCAGGATCAGGCCCTGGGCTGAAGGCAGATGCTCAACCTTTGAGCCATCCAGGTGTCCCTGCCTTTTCTTATCAGGTTGAAACTTCTACAAAAAGAGAAACTTTATATAGCAAAAAGGTCTGAATCTTTTCCCTTTTTTTCCCCCTTTAGAGTGTGTTGATTTTAGCAGGCTCTATAGCACAATGGATAGCACTTTGGACTTCTAGAATGTGTTGATTTGGTCTTCTATCATCATCCAAACATAAGGTTATTTTTTTTAAGTAGTGATAAAAATGCATCTTTAAAACATGTTTATTTGTTACAATTACTATTTGATGCTGAAAGTGTCTGACACTTTGTCACTGGGAATCCTTCCTGTCAACTCTTACATCCTGTTTACATAATCTCAGTAGTTTGCGGTGGCTTTTTTGTTTTCTTATATCAGAAGAAGTTCTGAGATAGTTTTCTGTAACTTCAATCCCAGATGTGGATTCATTCACACGTACTATCCTGGCCCTGGTGAGCATATTCATCTCCTTTTATTTTCTCTCTCTCATTTTGTTTTTGTGGGTACCACTTATTGTGAATCTAAGCCACTGGTTAATGAATATATCTGCACTGGCATCTTCTGGCTTCCCAACATTCAACCCTTTTGTGCTCCTTGGCAGTGACACTCATGCCTCTGTTTTTCTCTGCTTTCTGGGGAAGAAAATAATTTTTCCAAGTAGGTCTCTGGACAATAAGTTCCCTATGGGGCATCTGTCATTTATGTATTTAATTATCTCTTTATTTAATCGCTCTTTTGTGTGTTTACACATAAAACACTCATGTTGTATGCTAGATGATCTGTTATCACATAGGGATCAGTGTAGAATAACAGCAAAAATAACCCTGGCCTCATATTGCTTATATTATTGCTAAAAATGAACACAGTGTAAATATAATGTTGACTTTCTAAAAGTACATAAGCTATTCATTGGAGAATATCAGGCAACAGTGATAATGACATGGGGGAGATTTTCAGTGTTTAGGAGTTCTGGCGTGGAAACTCACTGTTGATATCAACTTTGAAGTGACATTCAAAAAATTTATTGCAATGGTAAAGCATATGGAGTGAAAAATGTTTCAAGGGAAAAGAAAATGACTGAGGAATACCCCCAAATTGGTACAACACAGGTGGACTTCAAAGAATTAAAAGAAGTTCATGGGGATCCCTGGATGGCTCAGCGGTTTAGTGCCTGCCTTCCACCCAGGGAGTGATCCTGGAATCCCAGGATCGAGTACTGCATCAGGCTCCCTGCATAGACCTGCTTCTCTCTCTGCCTGTATCTCTGTCTATCTCTCTGTCTCTCTCTCTCTCTGTGTCTCTCATGAATAAATAAAATAAAATCTTTAGAAAAAAATTCATGATGTTTAACTAAAAGTGTGTAGTACACAACGTGGCAAGGCAGGAAATTAAGTGATATCTTCTGGCAGGTGTTGGAGGGTCTTGTCAATGATCAAAATCTTTCACAGGAAAGATCATGGATCTCTGAAAATTTTTGTCCAGTGAAATAATAAAAATTCTCTGTGATAAAAAATAAAATATAACTTAATTAAAATAAAATTAGTATACATTATAGTTTAGCACTCTTTTACCTTAGTTTACAATAGTATTTTCATTTAAAAAAATAAATGGTAAAATAATGCGTATCCAATTTAGCAATATTTAGAAGTCAAAGCTGAGAAAGAGTCTCTTTATGAGCAAACTTTAGCCAGGTTCCTCAGAATCCCATTCCCAACTAGACCTCAATATTTGGACTTCCATGCCCATCTTTGCATTGCCCAATTTTATCAAATTATCCATCCCCACTTAATAGGTGTTCACTCTTGATATCTGATCAAATTGCTCATCCTACCATCCCCCAGATGGTACTTACTGATCATCCTTGCCTGTTTTTAGCAAGAATCCCCCTTACTCCTGAGGTTTCTTCTTAGTACTTTTCCATCCACTGACCCCCACTCTGCTTCTTAGCTATGAACCTCTGAGTGTTCATGCTATATTTGGAATTGAACCAAGTTCTTTACTGCCATCTCTTTCCCCCCATTACAACACTCTTGATGAAAATCTGCTTTTACTGCTCTAACTATTGTTCAGTTCTTGTTGAACAGTAGTTCTGGTTTTCTTCTTTTTAAGATTTTTAAAATTTATTTGAGAGAGAGAGAGAGAATGAATGGGGAGGGGCAGAGGGAGGAGATGCAGGCTCCCCACTGAGCGCAGAGCCTGACATGGGGCTCCATCCCTGGACTCCAGGATCATGACCTGAGCTGAAGGCAGATATTTAACCAACTGAGCTACTCAGGCTACCTTCTGGTTTTAATCGATCTTGAAAGTTTTTATTTTTATGAAATGAAATTGATTTTTAGAAAATTTTGTCAGTTATTGATACTTAAAGGAAACTTTCAAAAGTTTTCGTTTCTATTTCACCTTTATTTTCCATCTTTAAATAATCAACTTGACTTTTATTATCACTAACTTCATAAATATATTTGGTCATTGAAAATATATACTAAGTGTACAATTCTGCATTTTCATGATGTCTACCACTAAAATTGTATTAAAATTCATTTTACTTATTATATAGATATATTTATTTTTCTTTTTTAGAGAGGGGATGGGAGGTGCAGAGGGAGAGAGAGAGAATCTTAAGCAGGTTCCATATCCAGCACAGAGCTCGACATGGGGCTCCATCTCATGACCCTGAGATCATGATCTGAGCCAAAATCAAGAGTTGGACGCTTAACTGACTAAGCCACTCAGGCACCCCTATTATATTTTTGAAAGTGTCTCATGTAAAATACAGTTTAATGTATATAAAAATAAAATGTGTACCTAAATTATCTAAATACTTTAATCCAATATATATAAGCAATTTGTTTGTTATGAAGGGTAAATCACAATGAAATACATTTCTAGCTTCTAGTCAACTCAAGAGAAACACTATGTCTCATAGAAAGAGCTGTTCTTTTTCTTCATTAGCCCACTGTCCTCTAATTGAAAATATGCATGTTTTCTTTAAGGAGTTTAACTTGTGTTAATATGGGCTCAAGGTTTTATATAAGTACTCAGTGGCATACCTTGAATGGGAAGCTTCACTGCCTAGGAATGTTGAATCACTCAAGTGTTTCCCAAAGAAAACTGCCTACCGTATATAATTCCAGGGCCAGATACTAGGCAACAAGAGGCCACTCCTGGACCCCAAAGCTCCCTGGAATTGTTCAAACCAGCCAATTCTCAGCTGTTTGCTCTGCTCTGCCTTTCCTTTCCTTTTCTTTTTTTTTTTTATAAATTAATTTTTATTGGTGTTCAATTTACCAACATACAGAAAAACACCCAGTGCTCATCCCGTCAAGTGTCCCCCTCAGTGCCCGTCACCCATTCTCTCCCACCCCCTGCCCTCCTCCCCTTCCACCACCCCTAGTTCGTTTCCCAGAGTCTTTATGTTCTGTCTCCCTTCCTGATATTTCCCACACATTACTTTTCCCTTCCTTTATATTCCCTTTCACTATTATTTATATTCCCCAAATGAATGAGAACATACACTGTTTGTCCTTCTCTGATTGACTTACTTCACTCAGCATAATACCCTCCAGTTCCATCCATGTTGAAGCAAATGGTGGGTATTTGTCGTTTCTAATTGCTGAGTAATATTCCATTGTATACATAAACCACATCTTCCTTATCCATTCATCTTTCGATGGACACCGAGGCTCCTGCCGCAGTTTGGCTATTGTGGACATTGCTGCTAGAAACATTGGGGTGCAGGTGTCCCGGCGTTTCATTGCATCTGAATCTTTGGGGTAAATCCCCAACAGTGCAATTGCTGGGTCGTAGGGCAGGTCTATTTTTAACTCTTTGAGGAACCTCCACACAGTTTTCCAGAGTGGCTGCACCAGTTCACATTCCCACCAACAGTGTAAGAGGGTTCCCTTTTCTCCGCATCCTCTCCAACATTTGTTGTTTCCTGCCTTGTTAATGTTCCCCATTCTCACTGGTGTGAGGTGGTATCTCATTGTGGTTTTGATTTGTATTTCCCTGATGGCAAGTGATGCAGAGCATTTTCTCATGTGCATGTTGGCCATGTCCATGTCTTCCTCTGTGAAATTTCTCTTCATGTCTTTTGCCCATTTCATGATTGGATTGTTTGTTTCTTTGGTGTTGAGTTTAATAAGTTCTTTATAGATTTTGGAAACTAGCCCTTTATCTGATATGTCATTTGCAAATATCTTCTCCCATTCTGTAGGTTGTCTTTTAGTTTTGTTGACTGTATCGTTTGCTGTGCAAAAGCTTCTTATCTTGATGAAGTCCCAATAGTTCATTTTTACTTTTGTTTCTTTTGCCTTTGTAGATTTATCTTGCAAGAAGTTACTGTGGCCAAGTTCAAAAAGGGTGTTGCCTGTGTTCTCCTCACGGATTTTGATGGAATCTTGTCTCACATTTAGATCTCTCATCCATTTTGAGTTTATCTTTCTGTATGGTGAAAGAGAGTGGTCCAGTTTCATTCTTCTGCATGTGGATGTCCAATTTTCCCAACACCATTTATTGAAGAGACTGTCTTTCTTCCAATGGATAGTCTTTCCTCCTTTATCGAATATTAGTTGACCATACAGTTCAGGGTCCACTTCTGGGTTATCTATTCTGTTCCATTGATCTATGTGTCTGTTTTTGTGCCAGTACCACACTGTCTTGATGATCACAGCTTTGTAGTACAACCTGAAATCTGGCATTGTGATGCCCCCCGCTATGGTTTTCTTTTTTAAAATTCCCCTGGCTATTCGGGGTCTTTTCCGATTCCGCACAAATCTTAAAATAATTTGTTCTAACTCTCTGAAGAAAGTCCATGGTATTTTGATAGGGATTGCATTAAACGTGTAAATTGCCCTGGGTAACATTGACATTTTCACAATATTAATTCTGCCAATCCATGAGCATGGAATATTTTTCCATCTCTTTGTGTCTTCCTCAATTTCTTTCAGAAGTGTTCTATAGTTTTTAGGGTATAGATCCTTTACCTCTTTGGTTAGGTTTATTCCTAGGTATCTTATGATTTTGGGTGCAATTGTAAATGGGATTGACTCCTTAATTTCTCTTTCTTCAGTCTCATTGTTAGTGTATAGAAATGCCATTGATTTCTGGGCATTGATTTTGTATCCTGCCACGCTACCAAATTGCTGTATGAGTTCTAGCAATCTTGCGGTGGAGGCTTTTGGGTTTTCTATGTAGAGTATCATGTCATCGGCGAAGAGGGAGAGTTTGACTTCTTCTTGGCCAATTTGAATGCCTTTAATGTCTTTTTGTTGTCTGATTGCTGAGGCGAGGACTTCCAGTACTATGTTGAATAGCAGTGGTGAGAGTGGACATCCCTGTCTTGTTCCTGATCTTAGGGGAAAGGCTCCCAGTGCTTCCCCATTGAGAATGATATTTGCTGTGGGCTTTTCATAGATGGCTTTTAAGATGTCGAGGAAAGTTCCCTCTATCCCAACACTCTGAAGTGTTTTGATCAGGAATGGATGCTGTATTTTGTCAAATGCTTTCTCTGCATCTAATGAGAGGATCATATGGTTCTTGGTTTTTCTCTTGCTGATATGATGAATCACATTGATGGTTTTACAAGTGTTGAACCAGCCTTGTGTCCTGGGGATAAATCCTACTTGGTCATGGTGAATAATTTTCTTAATGTGTTGTTGGATCCTATTGGCTAGTATCTTGTTGAGAATTTTTGCATCCATGTTCATCAGGGATATTGGTCTGTAATTCTCCTTTTTGGTGGGGTCTTTGTCTGGTTTCGGAATTAAGGTGATGCTGGCCTCATAGAACGAATTTGGAAGTACTCCATCTCTTTCCAAACAGCTTTAGTAGAATAGGTATGATTTCTTCTTTAAACGTTTGATGGAATTCCCCTGGGAAGCCATCTGGCCCTGGACTCTTGTGTCTTGGGAGGTTTTTGATGACTGCTTCAATTTCCTCTCTGGTTATTGGCCTGTTCAGGTTTTCTATTTCTTCCTGCCCCAGTTTTGGTAGTTTGTGGCTTTCCAGGAATGCGTCCATTTCTTCTAGATTTCCTAATTTATTGGCGTATAGATGTTCATAATATGTTTTTAAAATCGTTTGTATTTCCTTTGTGTTGGTAGTGATCTCTCCTTTCTCATTCATGATTTTATTAATTTGAGTCTTCTCTCTCTTCTTTTTAATAAGGTTGGCTAATGGTTTATCTATCTTATTAATTCTTTCAAAGAACCAACTCCTGGCTCTGTTGATCTGTTCCACAGTTCTTCTGGTCTCGATTTCATTTAGTTCTGCTCGAATTTTAATTAACTCTCTTCTTCTGCTGGGGGTGGGGTCCATTTGCTGCTTTTTCTCTAGCTCCTTTATGTGTAAGGTGAGCTTTTGTATTTGAGTTCTTTCCAGTTTTTGAATGGATGCTTGTATTGCGATGTATTTCCCCCTGAGGACTGCTTTTGCTGCATCCCAAAGATTTTGAATGGTTGTATCTTCATTCTCATTAGTTTCCATGAATCTTTTTAATTCTTCCTTAATTTCCTGGTTGACCTTTTCATCTTTTAGCAGGATGGTCCTTAACCTCCACGTGTTTGTGGTCCTTCCAAACTTCTTGTTGTGATTAAGTTCTAATTTCAAGGCATTATGGTCTGAGAATATACAGGGGACTATCCCGATCTTTTGGTATCAGTTCAGACCCGATTTGTGACCCAGTATGTGGTCTATTCTGGAGAAAGTTCCATGTGCACTTGAGAAGAATGTATATTCAGTTGAGTTTGGATGTAAAGTTCTGTAGATATCTGTGAAATCCATCTGGTCCAGTGTATCATTTAAAGCTCTCGTTTCTTTGGAGATGTTGTGCTTAGAAGACCTATCCAGGGTAGAAAGAGCTAGATTGAAGTCACCAAGTATAAGTGTATTATTATCAAAGTATTTCTTCAGTTTGGTTATTAATTGGTTTAAATATTTGGCAGCTCCCACATTCGGGGCATATATATTGAGGATTGTTAAGTCCTCTTGTTGGATAGATCCTTTGAGTATGAGATAGTGTCCCTCTTCATCTCTCACTATAGTCTTCGGGGTAAATTTTAATTTATCTGATATGAGGATGGCTACCCCTGCTTTCTTTTGAGGACCATCTGAATGGTAAATGGTTCTCCAACCTTTTATTTTCAGGTTGTAGGTGTCCTTCTGTCTAAAATGAGTCTCTTGTAGACAGCAAATAGATGGGTCCTGCTTTTTTATCCAGTCTGAAACCCTGCGCCTTTTGATGGGGTCATTAAGCCGGTTCAGGTTCAGAGTTACTATTGACAGTCCTTGTTTTTGTGGATTGTTCCACTGAACTTCTTCTTAAAGGGGAATTTTAAGAGTCCCCCTTAAAATTTCTTGCAGAGCTGGTTTGGAGGTCACATATTCTTTCAGTTCCTGCCTGTCTTGGAAGCTCTTTATCTCTCCTTCCATTTTGAATGAGAGCCTTGCTGGATAAAGTATTCTTGGTTGCATGTTCTTCTCATTTAGGACCCTGAATATATCCTGCCAGCCCTTTCTGGCCTGCCACGTCTCTGTGGAGAGGTCTGCTGTTACCCTAATATTCCTCCCCATAAAAGTCAGGGACTTTTTTTCTCTTGCTGCTTTAAGGATCTTCTCCTTATCTTTGGAATTTGCAAGCTTCGCTATTAAATGTCGAGGTGTTGAACGGTTTTTATTGATTTTATGGGGGGATCTCTCTATTTCCTGGATCTGAATGCCTGTTTCCCTTCCCAGATTCAGAAAGTTTTCAGCTAGGATTTGTTCAAATACATATTCAGGCCCTCTGGCCCTTTCGGCGCCCTCGGGAACCCCAATTAGACGTAGGTTTTTCTTCCTCAGGCTGTCATTTATTTCCCTTAATCTATCCTCATGGTCTTTTAATTGTCTGTCTCTTTTTTCCTCAGTTTCCCTCTTTGCCATCAACTTGTCTTCTATGTCACTCACTCTTTCTTCCACCTCGTCAAGCCTCGTCGTTAGGACTTCTAGCTTGGATTGCATCTCATTTAATTGATTTTTAAATTTCTGCCTGATTGGATCTAAATTCTGCAGTCATGAAGTCTCTTGAGTCCTTTATGGTTTTTTCTAGAGCCACCAGTAGCTGTATAATAGTGCTTCTGAATTGGCTTTCTGACATTGAATTGTAATCCAGATTTTGTAACTCTGTGGGAGAGAGGACTGTTTCTGATTCTTTCTTTTGAGGTGAGGTTTTCCTTCTAGTCATTTTGCTCAGTGCAGAGTGGCCAAAAACAAGTTGTATTGGGAAAAGGAGAAAAAGAGAGAGAAGGAAAGGAAAGAGAAAAAGAAAAAAGAGAAAGAAGAAAAAAAGGGAAAAAAGAGAAGAAAAAGAGAAAGAAAAAGAAAGAAAGGAGAAAAAAAGGGGGGTGGGGGAAGCAATCAGAAATCAAAAAGAAAAAAAGAAAGAAAGAAAGAAAGAAAGAAAGAAAACAAAACAAAACAAAACAAAACAAAAAAAACACGTGGGAGTATCTTCTGATTCTGTATACTTTAAGTCCCTTGACTTCCTCTGGAACTGGTCCGTCTAGCTGGTCTTCTGAGGGAGGGGCCTGCTGTGCTGATTTTCAGGTGTTAGCACTTGGGGGAGCTGCTCTGCCCCCTGCCTGCTGCAGGGCTCAGTGGGGGTTGTTTACCCCGTGAGGCCCAGGAGGAACAGCCACAGTGGCGGGAGTTCTGAAAACCTGGATTCAGCTCCCGCAGTAACTCCGGGGCTCTCCGTCTGCAGGGCCTGGGGGCTCCGGGGCGGGGCCGCTGATTTGCTCAGCTCCAGGCAGGAGGGTCCTTACTGTCCTGGGCCCTCCCGGCCTCTGCCTGTCCCGAGGGGAGGCCGGATCCTGGGCTGGGTCCCGGCGCCCTGTGCTTTGGCGCCTGCGCTGTTGGATTCGCGCTCCCGGCCGCGCAGCCCCCTGCGCGGAGCCGCCGCCTGAGCCCCACCGAGCTGCTCACGGAGCCGCGCAGCCCCCTCCGCGCGGAGCTTCTTCCTCTGCCCGAGTCGCCTCCGCCGCCCAGCTGCTCCCAGAGCCGCGCAGCCCCCTCCACGGAGCCCCCGCCCGAGCCCCTCCGAGCTGCTCCGGTCCCGCCCCTTAGGGAGCTCGTTGCACTCTCCTGTGTGCGCGCCCGCAGGTGTCTGTTAGTGTCCCAGGGAGCCCGAGGGCGTCCCCGCCCTCCTGGGTCCTGCTCTAACTCCCTATGGGCGCCTTTCCGCTGGGAAGGTTGGTGCAGCTCCTGCTCCTCCAGGACGGGGCTCTCCTGCCCTGGGGGCACTCGCCCCAGCCTCAGCCCGGCTCCTCGCGGGGCCCCTCCCCCTTGGTGCCTTTTGTTTCTTTATTTCTTTTTTCCCCCGTCTTCCTACCTTGATAGAAGCGCGAACTCTTCTCACTGTAGCGTTCCGGCTGGTCTCTCTTTAAATCTCAGGCCAAATTCGTAGATTTTCAGGATGATTTGAAGGTTATCTATCTAGGTAATTTGTTGGGGACAGGTGATTTGGGGACCCTACTCTTCCGCCATCTTGCCCCTCCTCTATCTGCCTTGCCTTGCCTATAGAAAACACAGTAAAGTCTCTTGGCTCCTGCTTTTGTGTCCTAACCAAAACCTGGTGTTGCATCTGTAGCCTTTTGTGTTATGCTGTGCCTCTCATTTCTAGGGAAATGGTAACATTAAACTTTTCTCTCAATGGCATTGACCCATCTATGTTGTCACTAAGTCACCTTTATAAACGAAGACATGGGCCCAAATCAACCTCCCTTGGCTATATAATACTATATCTCATACTCCATTTCTTGGCGCCCTCATCTTCTTTTCTATTGTGCCTACCACATTTTAACATTGTACATAATTGAGTTTATATTCATATTTCTTCCTCTGTCTTTTTTGAATACTGTACAGTGTAAGCTCTTTGATGGTTGGGGTCTTTGTCTCTTGTTTGCAATTTGTTTCATGCACTTAAGATAGTGCCTGAAATGCAAGCGGTGTTCATTGAATGTTTGTCATAGCTATGAATAGGCGTGGTATTACAGTGTAATTGTTCATCTTCATCATTCTGACACTTTCTAAATGTTTTAATTCTCCCTCAAAGTAGACATTCAGCATTTTCAAGAATGGAAAAAGATCACATTTTGGAGACTACACCCTGTTGTATTCAATGTTTCATCCTCCGTGTGTATTCAGCTTCATTCTCTCACTTCTCAGACTTTGGTGTCTCCATCCCAATTTTTGCTGACATCTTAACCATTTTCACTTGTCACAGATATACCCCCTGGAACCATTTTTGAGTATATCTATGCATAACTACAGAATTATATTGACAGCTTTCAGTAATTAAATAATTCTTTTTATAATTCTTTCTTCCTTGCCTTCCTCTCTCCTTCCTTCATTTTTCTTTTCTTCCTTCCTTTCCTTCCTCTTGTTATATCTAGAGCAGCAAGTTATACAGATGGACACCATAAACAGAAGGCCAAATTAAGGAGTCTTTACTAAAAGCCAGCGGCTGCAAGGTGGCTCATGCACTCCAAAACCTCACAGCCCTGAGTAAGCTCAGGGATAGGTTAATAAAGGCATAAACCTATCCTGTTGACAGTTTCTGTTGAGTCCTAGTAGCTTCCTAGGCATTGTACAGAAGCCAAAAAGCTGGATGAAGCAAATGTCTATGGTATACTTCCTGAAACCTTGGGTATTGGGTATTGCAGTTTAAACAGACATAAGGTCATAAAAACAGCAGCTATCTACAAGAAGGTGTTTTTTATGCTAAGATTCTGGTATCTCATTCCCCACTGGTTTCTTTTTTTTTTTTTTTTTTTTAAGATGTTAATACACCAATTCTTCCCTGATTGATCTATAGTCAATGTAATCCCATTCAAAATCCTAGCAGGCTTTTTTGTTAGAAATTTATAAGATGATTCTTATTTTTTTTATTTTATTTATGATAGTCACAGAGAGAGAGAAAGAGAGAGGCAGAGACACAGGCAGAGGGAGAAGCAGGCTCCATGCACCGGGAGCCTGACGTGGGATTCGATCCTGGGTCTCCAGGATCGCGCCCTGGGCCAAAGGCAGGCGCCAAACCGCTGCGCCACCCAGGGATCCCCCCCCACTGGTTTCAATATTATGATTCAAATCATTGATTCATCAATGCTTGGTAACAGGTCATATGTTGGCTTTACTATTAGTAGTTTTACTGAGTTAATTTGTCTTTTGATAAAATTTACAATTCAATTGATGATACAAGGTCCTACTCTTATGGCTAATAATAAGAGGATGAGGGGTCCCACAGTGGCTGACACAAAGGTGGTGACCCATGGTGACCAGTTAAACAATTTTTTAAAAGATTTTATTTATTTATCCATGAGAGACACACACACAGAGAGAGAGAGAGAGAGAGAGAGAAGCAAAGACACAGGCAGAGGGAGAAGCAGGCTCCATTCAAGGAGCCTGACATGGGACTCGATCCCCAGTCTCCAGGATCACACCCTGGGCTGCAGATGGTACCAAACTGCTGTGCCACTGGGGCTGCCCTAAACAAGTTTTTTTTTTTTTTTGCCCTAAACAAGTTTTTAAATGCATCCATTTTTTTGTAGCCCTTGTTTAGCCTTTTTAATTCCATATTTTTAAGGTGCCCCTCATTCTTGTCCTATACCTATTTTTTTTCTATTTTTACGTAATTTTTAAACAAGGAGCAAAGGTCTGGTTTTAGATTAGTCTCTCCCCAAACAGCTTGTGTAACACTTGTAAATATTTCCTCTGTAATCCCATTTCTGAGTTTTCATATAGTTTGGGGTTTAGGTTAGTGGGGATTTACAGATTTACTTGTATAGAACATGGTAAGAATTAGGATTAGGGAACACTTGAGAGTCTTATCTTTAGAGGATCCTGGGTTTCCTGGACCTTTTGTGTTGTTTTGTCCTTTTTTGACATGGGAGTGGTGTAGCCAGGTGAGGATGCTGCTGACTTTAATGGCTGTTGGTGTGGTTAAGACGACCGTGTATGGTCCCTTCCAAGTGGGAATTAGTCCCTGGGTGGTAAACTTCTTTATCCAATCTGAGTCCCCAGGCTGGAAAAGGTGTACTGGATCTGTTGATGATATAGACTAAGCTTCCAGACTTGTTTATGAATCACCTCCTGGGTGAGTTGTAGGGCCTATAAAACCTTGATTAGAGAGTGATTATGAATTTCAGCCTTTAACTCCTTTTGGAGTTTGGGGAGAATGGGAGGGGGACTGCCAAACACAATTTTACAGAGGGTGAACTCCTCCTGATAAGGGGTACATCTTGCCCTCAGGAGGGCAAGGGGGAATAAAGTGGTCCAGTTTTCACCAGTTTTTAGAGTAAGTTTCGTCAAAGTTTTTTTTTTTAATTTTTATTCTTTTAAGATTTTATTTATGTACTCCCGAGAGACACAGAGAGAGAGGCAGAGACACAGGCAGAGGGAGAAGCAGGCTCCATGCAAGGAGCCCGATGTGGACCAGAACGTGAACCTGGGAATCCAGGATCACGTCCTGAGCCAAAAGCAGGCCCTCAACTGCTGAGCCACTCAGGCATCCCAAGGTTTGTTTGTTTGTTTGTTTGTTTGTTTAGAGTTCTATTCATTCACTCTACCTGCCCCGAACTTTGGGGGGCAGTAATGTAATTTCTAATTAATATTTAGGGCTTTAGCAATGTCTCAGGAGATTTTAGCTGTAAAAACAGGGCCATTATTTTTTTTTAAGATTTTATTTATTTATTCATGACACACACACACACACACACACACACACAGAATGAGAGAGAGAGAGAGAGAAAGGCAGAGACACAGGTGGGAGAAGCAGGCTCCATGCAGGGAGTCCGATGTGGGACTCGATTCTGGGACTCCAGGACCACGCCCCAGGCCGAAGACAGGCACTAAACCGCTGAGCCACCCAGGGATCCCCAGGGCCATTATGTGAACCAATAGTTGTTGGTAGGCCAAATCTAGGAATGATTTCCTGGAGTAATTTCTTTACTGCCATTGTTGCCGTTTTCACCCTTGTGGGATAGGCTTCTGCCCATCCAGAAAAGGTATTTACAAAGACCAGGAGATATTTATATCCTGCTGCTGAGGATTTTATTTCTGTGAAGTCTATTTCCCAATGTTCCCCTGGGGAGACTCCCCTTAACTGAATTCCAAGAGGAGCTTTCTTTCCCTGCTTTGCATTTACCTGTGCACAGATGATATATCTAGAGATAAGGTGGTCTATTAAGCTACTTAGGTTAGGAATATAATATCTATATTTTTTTAACAGTTCACTGAGCTTTGTTTGACCTAAATGTGTTGATTGGTGCAATTGGTTAATTAAAGTCTGACCTTGAGTCTCAGGGACCAGTAATCTTCTGTCTGGTAGGATTCACCATCCATTTGTTTCCAGGCAGGCCGCTTTCTGTGTGGCCAGATTGTTTTCTGCTTCCATGTAAGTAGATGAGGTAGGTAGTTCCAGATTGGGTACAGTCATTAAGATCTGTAAAAGATCCACTGGTTTTTGTGCTACCTCTCAGGCTACCTGGTCTGCCATTCAATTTCCTCTAGCTTCAGTTGAGCCCCCTTCTGATGTCCCTCGCAGTGGACTATGGCAACAACCGCCTTGGGCAGCCATATGGCCTTTAGTAAGGCTAGGGTTTCTTTCTTGTTTTTAATGTTATCACCTGTTGAGGTTAGCAGCTGCCTTTCTTGATATATTGTGCCATGGACATGTGCTTGGCAAATGCACACCTACTATCAGTATAGATGGTTACAATCTTTTCTTTTGCATATCAGAGAGCCTGGATGAGGGCAACAAGTTCAGCCTTTTGAGCCAAAGTTCCTCTGTTGGGGGATCCCTGGGTGGCTCAGCAGTTTGGCGCCTGCCTTTGGCCCAGGGCGCGATCCTGGAGTCCCGGAATCGAGTCCCACGTCGGGCTCCCGGCATGGAGACTGCTTCTCCCTCCTCCTTTGTCTCTGCCTCTCTCTCTCTCTATGTCTATCATAAATAAATAAATAAATCTTTAAAAAAAAAAAAAGTTCCTCTGTTAAGGGATTGCGCCCAGATGACCTGATCCAAAGTCACTACCACTGCCCCCTCGTACCTGATTTCTTCCTGGACATACCTGCTGCCATCAGTGAACAACACCACATCAGAAGCAGGCAGCGGCACATCCTTGGGTCCAGGTGAGCAGTCTGTACTATATCAATCGTTTTCAGGCAGTTGTGTATCAGTTCTTCCGGGTCGTCATCTGGAAGCAAGCTTGCAGGGTTTATACCAGAGTTTTTCTTTTTAAGATTTATTTATTTATTTATTTATTTATTTATTTATTTATTTATTTATTTATTTATTATAGATACAGAGAGAGGGAGAGGCAGAGACACAGAAGGAGGGAGATGCAGGCTCCATGCCAGGAGCCCGACGTGGGACTCGATCCCGGGACTCCAGGATCGCGCCCTGGGCCAAAGGCCGGCGCCAAACTGCTGAGCCACCCAGGGATCCCCTATAGATAGAGTTTTTTGAAACTTAATGAGAGGCTGATCTAACAGAAGGGCCTGAAACTGAGTTACCTGAGCATTTGACATCCAATGCTCTGGTGCCCCTCGGAGTAAGGTTTTGACCCATGGGGTGCTGTTAATAAGAGTTCTTGTCCCAATGTCAGTTTTTCGACTTCTTTGATCAACAGGGCAGCTGCAGCCACCACTTGAAGGCATGGCTGGCCATCTGGCTGCGGCTGGATCCAGTCTTTTGGACAGATAGGCCACGGGTCTCTTCCAGGGCCCCAGTGTTTGGATTAGGACCTCTTTCACTATTCCCCGCCTTTCATGTATATAGAGATGGAAAGGCTTTGTGACATCCAGTAAGGCCAGTGCAGGGGCTGAGGTCAGAGCCCCTTTTAACTGTTCAAAGGCCTGTTCATGAGTTTCAGTCCATTCCAGTGGCTGGGTCCCCCCTGCCCCACCTTGCTGGAATATAGGGGCTTAGCAATCTCAGCAAACCCTGGAATCCATAGGCAGCAATATCCAACCACCCCCAGGAATTCTCGTACCTGCCGCTTAGTTTTAGGTGTGGGAATTTATAGAATGGCTTTGATTCTACTAAGAGAAAGGGTCCGTTCACCATTGCTGATATTGTATCCCAGGTATGTAACTGAGAGGGAGCATAGTTGTGCCTTTTCGGCTGAGACATGTAGTCCAGAGTCTGTAAGGTTTCTAAGAGATCCTCAGTAGCTTTTTGACATTTAGCCTCATTATCAGAGGCCAATAGGAGGTCATCCACATACTGGAGTAGGGTGCATTTAGGATGTCCTCGTTGGAACATGTGGAGGTCTGAACTTAGAGCCTTGTCGAATAGGGTGGGAGAATTTTTGAATCCCTGTGGCAACCTAGTCCAAGTCAATTGTCCAGAGAAGCCTCCTTCTGTATCTGTCCATTAAAAGGCAAAGATAGGCTGACTGATGGGTGCCGAGGGAATGCTAAAAAAAAAGCTCCCTTTAAGTCCAGAACTGTATAGAATTTGCACTCTGGAGTTAGGAGGCTTAATAAAGTATAAGGGTTAGGGACTGTGGGGTATGTAGTCTCTACCATTTGTTTATTTCTCTGAGATCTTGTACTGGCTGATAGTCATTAGTTCCTGGTCTCTGGACAGGAAGTAGAGGGGTATTCCAAGACAACTGGCAAAGGACTAGAATTCCTGCTTGTCTCAATCCAGAGATATGTATAGTGATGCCTCTTCTTGCATTCAAACTTATGGGGTATTGTTTTATCTGGACAGGAGTGGCAGTGGCTAATAGCCGTACTATTACTGGGGTCTGATGACATGACTGGCCAGTCCCGGAGGGTTGTCTTCTGCCCATACCCAGGGAAACTTTTCTCGGAGTTTGGAAAGATATTTGGAAGGCTCTGGAAGGCCGGTACTCACCCTTTCTTGTAGCATATACTCTTCTGATAGTGGACAGGTGAGGAGGATCCGCGTTGGGGGTTGAGGAGTTTGTTCTGTGGGTTCTAGTCCTTGCCCGATTGATCATCAGGATGGCCTTTGTCTTTTCTAATGAAATAGTAGCTTAAAGTTTTTGGAGGAAGTCGCACCTGAGCAGGGGCTACGGCATCCTGGAATGAATGAGTAAGTGACTGTGTTTTTTTCCTAGATCCACAGTCCATAGGGTGGTCCATGGGCATGAGAGAGATTATCTGGTGGCCCCTTGAATGGAGGTTTTATGAGAGGTCAAAGGTCCCATCGGCTCGGTCAAGACTGAAAGAGCTGCACCAGTGTCTACTTTTTGGATTTCAGCTGGCTTCTTTTCCTTTTTTCAGATGTGAAAAGAGTGACTAGGAGCTGTTGACAGTCATCTCAGGTGGGCTGATGTGTATGAAAAACTGATTCTAAGAGGCTAATCAGAGTCTGTGGTTTTTCTGAGAAAGGGGGATTTGGGGCTTTTCAATTGTAAAGGTCGCTCATGGAGAATGGTACAAATACGATGTCAGTTGTCAGTCGGGGGAGCTTCCCTGAGGGGAAGGAGAGCTTTCCCTCTATGGTTTTCTTGTTTATTTTCTTTCTGAGTGTGACTTTGGATGTGTGGGGGTGAGATCACAGACTCACTCCTGTCATTTTTTTCTTCCCCCTCTTGGCCTATCCCTGGTTGTTTGAGGGTTGTAAGAGGGCAGGAAGTCAGCCTCATCAGGAGACAACTGGAGGACAGGGGCTCCCTCCCGTGGACCCCTCCTAGTTGTTGACTTTTGCTGCATTACGAGGACACAGGTTTCAGTTTTTAGAGCGCATGTTTTTAATCAAAGAGGTGGATTTTGGACCAGAGCGAGCCATTGGTCAATAAATGGGAACTGGTCTGGGTGGTCCGGCCTTCCTGTCACAACATTCCAAACAGTCTATGCTAGATGAGGATCAAAAGATCCCACATCCGGCCCACCAACTCCAAAGATGGGTCACTCAAGTTCGCATAGTGTTCTCAGAGTTCCCAGGGTTAACTTAACCCCATAATCACAGTTTTTCTTAAATGCTTTTTTAAAATGTCTTAACATGTACCCCAGTTGGGTTTTAGCCGTGCTGGGGCACCCCCCCCCATAAAGACTGAGATCAGAAGGAGAAAGAGTTTGAGGTTTGTGGGGAGAGCCAGACTAGTCGGTCATCCAGCACAGGCAGAACAACGTCCTGCAGGAATTATATTAAAGTTTTGATAACATTCATAAAGAACCAGAAGAAGAACCAAAACAAAGATCAAGAAGATTTCAATAGGCTCAGTCAGTTCATGAATAAGGAGAGACAAAAGAGGAGAGAGAACAGAAGGAGGAACTGGGTTCAGGTAGGGCCAATATTCCCTTCTGGTGGGAAGGGAGATTGATTGAACCCTTGACCAGAAACCTGTCACCTGAGTCTTAAGACTGGCAGCCGTGCTACTCACTTTTAATGGCTGACAGGTGCCCAATGTTTTTTTTGAGGTTGTTCGTATGTGTGTGTGTGTGTGTGTGTGTGTGTGTGTGTGTAAAGATGTCAGCTGACAGAAGAGAGTAGAGGAATTGGCCAAAAAGTGTAAAACTAGGAGGGACCCCCACTGGGTCCCTTAACCAGAAACCAGGAGGGACCCTCCCTGGGTCCCCCAAACAGAAACCAGGAGGGATCCCTGCTGATTCCCCCAAGCAGAAACCGGGAGTGACCCCCGCTGGGTCCCTTAAGTACAAAACAGGAGGGACCCCCTCTGGGTCCCTTAACCAGAAGCCCCTTCCTAACATCTTAGGGGGAGCCTGTGGAGGGGAGTTCAGACTAGGTCTGGTCCTCCAGCTTCCACCCAGATGGACCAGTCTCCAGGTAAACAGGTGACACTCACCTCAGGAATTTACAGGTGACTCCGTGGGTATTTTGGGGGTTGGACGTCGTCATTTCTCTCGTCAGGCTGTCATAGCCTCGTAGAGAAGCCTCCAGGGCCCTGGAATGTCTCAGGGGGCGCCTCCCCTAGAGATTTCTCGCAATCCCGGCAGCACTGGCAGAGAGGCCCTCCGCCCAATAGGCGTCAGAACCCAGCGACAGAGATCACTCGGGAATCTCGCTGGGCCTCCAAATGTTATAGCTAGAGCAGCAACTTATATAGATGGACGCCATAGTCAGAAGGCCAAATTAAGGAGTCTTTATTGAAAGCCAGCGGCTGCAAGGTGGTTCATGCACTCCAAAATCTCGAAGCCCGAGTAAACTCAGGGATAGGTTAATAAAGGCATAAACCTATCCTGTTGACAGTTTCTGTTGAGTCCTAGTAGCTTGCTAGGCATTGTACAGAAGCCAAAAAGCTGGGTGAAGCAAATGTCTATAGTATACTTCCTGAAACCCTGGGTATTGGGACATTTTGCAGTTTAAACAGACATAAGATTACAAAAATAGCAGCTATATACAAGATGGTGTTTCTTATGCTAAGCCCCTGGTATCTCACTCTTTCCTTCCTTCCTTCACTTCCCTGCCCCGCCCCCATCCTCCTCCTGTGCTTCATCATTTACCAAAAATAATCTCAACTCCCAATTCAGACACTGTCACGCTAATTGCAAATGAAGTGAAAAGCACTTCCTAGCAAAGAAATGAGATCTTGATGCTCCAAATCTTTATTTCTGGGTTTGGATAGTCACCTTTGCACATTTACTGCCACCAGTACTGGCACTTTAGAAAGCATTTATAATGACCCTTTTCAGATAGTCGGCATATTCCTAGAGGGAAATCAATATATCTTAGCTTTGGGCTAAGAAGGATCATTTGAATTACAGGGTGCTGCATGCTGGTTTTTAAATCCATATAGATTGGGACGCCTGCATGGCTCAGCGGTTGAGTGTCTGCTTTAGCTCAGGGCATGATCCCGGAGTACCAGGATCAAGTCCCATATCGGGTTTCCTCCATGGAGCCTGCTTCTCCCTCTGCCTTTATCTTCTCTCTCTTTTTTTTTTTTTTCTATGTCTTTAATGAATGAACAAAATCTTTTAAATATTTAAATAAAAAAATAAAAACTAGCAAGGAAATATACGTGGACTGTGAGTGGACTCAAAGTAGTTTGACAAGATATGTCCATGTGGTTTTGTGGCTTTGGGGAATACCTACAAGAAAGTTACCATTCTTGCGCCCTCCCGAAGACTACACAAGCACGGAATCTGGGCGTGCGCTCTTTAAGAGGACTGAAGCCCCGCCCAGTCCTCTGACTCTCAAGGCACAGTTTCCCAGAGCCCAACGGTGGACGTCGCAGCCTTAGCACCCTCAGGGAGCAAGTCCAAGAATCACTAGGGCCGATTGATCAGGAAAACTACATTACCCAGAAATCCCTGCGCCGCGCGGTGGCGGCATTATTAAAAGTGCGCGGAAGACGCTGGGCGGGATTTCCGGTGTCTTCCTCGCGGCGGACATTTTGTCCGCTCCTGGTGTAGCTTTCGGAGTAGAGCTTCTGGAGTGCTGGTTGGGTTCGGAGTGACAGACGCCGGAAGGCGCGGGAGGAGACCCTGTGTCTACCGGGGAGAGGCTTGGCGGTGGCAGCATCCGCGAAGGCTCCGCGGCCAGGGCCTAGCCACGGCAATGCTCGGGTCCCGAACTGGGACTCTTCACAGCTCCGTGTGGTCCAGATTGTGATGGCGGCGACCGCGGTGATGGATCCCGCGTAGGTGGGTACTCTGTTCCCCGGACCTTGACGCGTTTTGGGGTCCTGAATCAGGAAGCCCTGAAAGAGGGGCACAGTTGAAGTCGTTGCAGCCCAGCCTCCGATGTCCTGGGCCACGGGGGCGTTTGCAGGGGGAGCCCCCATTTCTAACAGCCGGTGGGATGAGCCGTCGAAGTGTTTGTTCCTGGCCGTTCGACTAGCACGAGCACAGGCTTGGAGGCGCCACTGAGCCGGGAGGATTCAGGAAATCGGAGTGCTCGTGTTTGCAGGGAGCATGGCAAGGGAACCTTATGCCTTCATGGCGAGGACTGTTGGAGCGATGGAAGAACAGATGTGGTCTTGCTTGGGGGAGTACACATTACGGCCGAGTGGGTGGTGGACTTGGAGGCGAGGAGGCCGCAGACTTTGGAGGTTTTGTGGTGCTTGGATCGGAGCCATGGCGGGCAAGTTGGAGGTGGAGAAATGGAGTTTTAAAGGTAAAACCAATAGGGTTTCCCGCTGTCAGATAATGGCTGTACGTGAACGAAGGAATGAGAGACCTTCACAGTTTTGTTTTCCCTTTTTCCCCCCTTGAACTTCGGTGGGAATGGGTCCGTTGGAGCAGGAAGCTCCTTTGAAGGAATCAGGAGTTGTATTTTGGATGTGGTAAAAGCTAAGGTGTCCCTAGGGCATTTGGCCATGCAGGTCTGGACTTCCAGGGAGGGAGCTGTGTTGGAGACCAATGAGGGACGAGGCCTCAAGTCAAAGCCTGGAGAGCAGATTCTGAGGAAGAATATTAAGGATGTCTTTATCTCACGTAGTCCTTGAGGTGAGAGATTGGAGGGCAGGGAAAAAGAGGTGACATTCTTCATTACCTTCAGAAGGAAGCATGTGAAAGAGTTCTGGCTGGTCTTAGCTGGAGGAAAGGGCTGTAGGGTATAAGGAACCTGACATGAGATACAGAGGCAGTATCTATAGCAGTGCTATAGATTTGCCACTCTGTGGGCTCAGCAAAGACACTGCCTGAAGAACAGAGGAAAAGTCAGCCTGGCTAGTGGAGCAGCCTCAGCCCAATCCAGGACACTGGCACATCAATTCCCCAACTCTTAAGTAAGAGAGATTATGAACATCTCTAATAAGGGCCTCCAGCAGGCTCACCTTCAGAGGAGTATGTTACAGTTAGGCTGGTTTGGCGAAAGGCCAGTGTGCACATGGCTGGTATACATAAGCAGATGTATGGATATAAGTTTCTGTTAATGCTTAATAATTTGCTTGCCTCTAAGTGTTTGATTATGATGAAAGTCTTAAATATCACATCTTCTTAAAAGCTTAAAGTTTAAAAATAAATAGTATCAAAAACCTGTCCCTTCATTTGTAGCACAACCAATTGGAAAAATGTGAAGCTTGTGGAGAGGAAAAACTAATTCAAAGATCCTTGACATGTATTAACGTGTTGCTACAAACTGTAGCCCTGTTAGGTGTCTACTGCTATTATCCCTGCTTTACAGATGAGGACACTGCAACACATCTTTGTTCATGGACACCTAGCTGGTAGAAGGCAACACTGGAGTCTTAGTATTTGAGATTAGACATTCAGAAATTATCCTCACCAAAGGGCAAGGGATAGGGGAATAGTTCAGTCCATGATACCTCACTCTGGTTACCTGCCACTCTCAGCTTCCTCCTTCTGCCAGGTTGCTTTGATGGTAGAAGCACTTAGGATCTCTGCATAGGTGAGTGCAGAGTATGCAGGTCCTGATTCATCATGCCCCACTTGGCCATGATCTTGGCAACCCACTATGGGAAATGGTGGTGTCTCAGGAGTCTTCGCTTATCCTTCTACTTGCCTTTGAGTTTGAGAGTGCCAGTTTTACTAATGGTCTTTTGCCTTGAATCCAGTGCAGTGGGATGAAGTGTGGAACGGTGCTCCAGGCACTAGAACCAGCAGGTGCAAAAACATCACTTGAGGCTGAACTAGGAGTATTTAGGGAGCCTCAGGTCTCCATTATGTCTGGTGTGATCAGAGAGCAGGGGACAGGCAGGATTCAACCCCAGAATGGCAGCCTGTGGAGCTGGGCTTCTGTTGGGAGCCATGGAATGTTTGGAGCAGAGGAGGGAGTGAACTGACTGGTCTTAACAGGCTTTCTCTGGCTGCATGGTGAAAAATGACTGGGGTCAGGAAAGATCACTTTTGATGATGGCTAGACTGGACTGGTGGCTCTGGAGGTGAGGGACAAATGCTTGGATTCTGGATTTTTTTTTTTTTTTCTTTAAGTAGGGCCAACCAGATTTTCTGATGTGGATGGTGAGAGAAAGAATGGGAAGAGTCAAGGATGACCCCACAGCTCCCATAGTTTTTGGCCTGAGAAAACATAAGGATGGAAAAACCTTCAATTGAGATGGTGAAGTTGGTGATGGGAGTAGCTTTCAGAAGTAATATCAAGAATTAGGCTTTGACCATGTTGAATCTGAGTGGAGGTACTGGTAGATAGCTGGACACAGAAGTTTGGATTTCAGAGGGGGGATTCAAGTCTCAAAGGTGTCAGCCACTATATGGATTAAATAGAGCTGCTTATCAGATTTATAGAGAGAATCTTTACATCATAGTGGCAGTGCCATTAAGGGTCTAGAAGGGGGTGGACACAGCAGAGTGGGATAGGAGTCACCCGAGGGACAGGAAAAGGGAGGTTAGTGTGCATGGTTGGGAGAGAGAGGAGGATCTGGCAGGTGGGGAAGGCTTCTAGAGAGAGCATATAGACGTGAGATGGATGTTGGTGTAGAGTAGTATTAGAGATGAGATGAATGTGAGGCCAGAGCAAGTGCTTTTCTCTTCTCTGTGTGGTTCCCACATGTTCGTGGTGACCTTTAATGGGATGTGGGGAGTTTAAGTCACGGTAGATTACCTCAGGAGCAGATTGGGTCAGCTGGCAGAGTAACTATGATTGAGGTAGAAGGACAGTGTGTGCGGGCTTTGCATGAGAATTTAGTGTTAAGCCTATGACTATTGAGAATATAGCATCCTTAGTATGTAACAGCAAAGTGGGTAGGAGGCTGGGTTTATCTGATCTATATGTTGTTCTGGATTGCTGAAGTTGAATCAAGGAATAGGGCCTGGAAGGAAGGATTTAAAAATTGGGTTCAGAGTACATGGCCGTGGGGACCATCAACTGGAGCCAGGTAGGATCTTGGATGCATTAACCAAGAATTCTTTGGGTGCTGTGTGCAGATTTGCATGTGGGAGATGCCTATGTTGTGGATATGCATAGACATGAGGGAGCTCTGGTCTAAAGAACAATATGTACTAGAGATGGGATCTGAATTCATAGCCTGGGGGCTCTAGGGAGAATTCCAAGCTCAAATATGTATATGAGATGCATGATCTCTAGACCCCAGGAGAACTAGCTGACAGAAGTGTCTGTATGTCCCCTCCCTGTTCTGGGTTGGACAAAATGATGACTAGAAAGTGGGAAAAGAGTGGGTAGGCACCAGTCACATGAGGGCCTGGTATCTGAGTTGGGGAGCTGGGGAGGAGGGTGAATTGTGGTGGGTAGACCAGGAGTCCTAGGGAGAACTGCTGCCTCTGTGTTCAAGTTGTTGACTTCATACAGGGTCATGTGACTTTCAAGGATGTGTTTGTGTCTTTCTCTTGGGAGAAATGGGGGCTGCATGATAAGGCCCAGAGATTTGTGTCATAATGCAGTGTTTTCTGTGCTTTGCATTTACGGTCTTGCCGGGTAAGGCCCTGTATGCCCAAGTTTTCTGGGCTGTGCTCTACTCTTTCTTCCCTCAAAGGTTGCCATTTTCTTCCCATAGCTGCCTGGGCACTGCTATTTTCCCTCACTAACCTAGGTTTTCTTAGGTACTGGAGCTCAGCTGTGTATTGCCTCCTTTATTCCTTGTGGTCAGCCCAGTGGACTACCCTGCTTGCCCTTTCCCTTACTTTATGGCTCTGCCCACATTCATGATACCTCTGCTCCACATTCTGCCCCTTTCTTATAATAAGCATATTCTTTGGATCTACTTGTGTCATGAATTGCCATAATAATCACTGCCATGGGGCCCAGTGCGCTGATCCTACAAGATGCTTCTGATACTCATTTTGTAATATTTAGTTGTCTTAATCATTTGTGGATGGGCTGCTCTAGGTCACTGCTTTCCTACTTGCCCTGTCTTTCCTCTATGACTTGTTTCTTCCAGATGCTTTGTGGTTGCTGAACTTAGCAGGGGAAAGAACTCTGAGTGCCTGACTGAGAGGTCATGACTCTAGCCATGGCAGGAGGGACGTGGACAGGCCCTGGTGAGTGGGAGCTTAAAGTGGGTGTGACTTCTGGGCTGGGTTCAACTAGCACCAGAATCCTGTTTGGTGCCCAGGTTGTAGACTATACTTATTTCTATCTTTTTCTCCTTGTTCTTATCTTTTATGTTCTGACCTCTGACCCAGGGCTGTCCATGCCCACTTTACCAGTGCTCTCTACTATTCCTTCTGCAGTGTTCTTTATTGGACAGTGCTAATGTGTCATGACATACGTATATCCTTAAATGATTCTAGGATACCAGTTGCTCATTTTAAATCAGATTTTACTGGGCCTGGACATACATTTCTGCATAGCACTCACCAGTAGCCAAGGCCCTTCTAAAAATCACTTGCTGAAGAGTAAATTGGACATCCTGCCTGTTGGTTCTCCCTGAGCTACACCTCATTCTTGTGTATGTCCTTTGTGAAGGCTTCCTCATTCTGTGACCCTTCGGGACCCAGTATTGCACAGCAGCTTTTTCTTTAACCTGATCCCAAATCTGCTGTCCTGCTAATAGCCCCATGAACTAAATCCTGGGTATACTAGACACATTGGTGATGGGGTTGCCCCTTCCCGCCAAAGTCATCATGCACTTCAACAGCATTTTTCTGCCTTTAGGTTGTTGGTGTGCAGTGGAGGATGAAGAGGCACCTTCTGAACAGAGTATTTCTATAGAAGTGTCACATGATAGTATTTCCAAGGCAGGTTCATCCACCCAGATGGCTCACCCTTGTGACATATGTGGCCCTATCTTGAAAGATATCTTGCACCAGGAAACACGCCAAGGACTGAAACCTTACACATGTGGGGCCTGTGGGAAACAATTCTGCTTCACTGCAAACTTTCATCAGCACCAGAAGCAGTACAATGTAGAGAAACCCTTAAGAAGAGACAAAGGGAAGACCTCATTTGTCAAGAACTGTAGAGTTTGTGAAGAACCTCACCTGTCAGAAAAACCTTTTCAATGTGAGGAGGAGCAGACCCTCCAGGTCAGTTTGGGCAGTCACCAGCAAAAGGCCACTCACAGCAAGAAGACAAGGAGCACCAGGAGTGGGGAGGCCTCTCACAGTGGCCAGATGCATTACAGGTGCAGCGAATGTGGGAAGGCTTTCAACCGCAAAGACACACTTGTCCAGCACCAGAGAATCCACACTGGAGAAAGGCCTTATGAGTGCAGTGAATGTGGGAAAGCCTTCAGCCGTAAAGCCACCCTTATCCAACACCAGAGAATTCACACTGGAGAAAGGCCTTATGAGTGCAAAGAATGTGGAAAAGCCTTTAGCCGCAAAGACAACCTTACTCAGCACAAAAGAATTCACACTGGAGAAATGCCTTACAAGTGTAGTGAATGTGGAAAATACTTTAGTCATCATTCCAACCTAATCGTACACCAGAGAGTTCACAATGGAGCGAGGCCTTATAAATGCAACAATTGTGGGAAAGTCTTCAGGCACAAATCCACACTTGTTCAGCATGAGAGTATCCATACTGGAGAAAATCCTTATGTTTGCAGTGATTGTGGGAAATCCTTTGGTCACAAATACACCCTCATTAAACACCAGAGGATTCACACTGAGGCAAGGCCTTTTGAGTGCATCGAATGTGGGAAATTCTTTAGTCGAAGCTCTGACTTTATTGCACATCAGAGAGTTCACACAGGGGAAAGGCCATTTGTGTGCAGCAAATGTGGGAAAGATTTCATCAGAACATCCCACCTTGTTAGGCACCAAAAAGTTCACACTGGAGAAAGGCCATATGAGTGCAATGAATGTGGGAAAGCCTATAGTTTAAGTTCCCACCTCATTCGGCACCAGAAAGTTCACACTGCAGGAAGACTTTAGGAGTGCTCTCAACAGGACTCATACGGAGAGGAGCTCTATGATTGCCCTTTGAGAGGAAGACATCAATCAGATGTTGAAACTCATATCTGAACATTAACACTGGGGAGATACCTTATGAATGCCAGGTACAGGGAAGGTTTCATGAGTTGTGTTGCACTTTCAGACCTACTCAGGTCTTTGCCAGATTTGTCACTCAATGCCTGTGGCTGAAACCATGTCTGCTCTATCAGCTTAGTTACAGTTATGTCCTCAGGGAAGGTAGAACTTTGTACTCTCCAGTCCCTAGAGGGAAATAATAAGAATCCTGAATTAAATGGGATTCCTCATTCCCTCCCCACTGACTGGTTAAAAATGTGGACCTTACATACATCTTTAGCCAAGAGGATCTGAGCTGTGTTCTGGTGGCTTACAAAAAAGGTTTACTTTCTTCATAGTGTTGGTCTCATGTGGTACTTAGATTTTCCAGCCTTCAAGTCACCCAACCTGGAGAACTACTTACTTCTGTTGTTCTGGTTTCTATGATAATAAAGACCTTATTATTTAAGCCATTGCTAATTTTGGACATTCTTTTTACTGTTTGGAGTGGTTAGAAAACAATTAGGCCATGCAAAACTGAAGAGATAAACTGGGAGGGGGGTGCTCCTGGTTTCATGTGCCTCAACTGGAAGAGCAGGTTGACAGGGAAACATTCTCAGTCTACTTTTGGTATTGCTGACAAAAGTTTCTCAGGGGTTTGTGGGCCTGATGTCTGGATTTCAGAGTTATTTGAGGGCCCAGACATCACTTTGATGGTGATGTTGAGGGAGGTTGTGACAGCCTTCAATATGTTTGAGACCAGCATGGATTGAGTGTCTTATTTCCAGCATATGTGCCATATTTCACAGCACAGTTGAGGGGAAGCTGTTTGAGGACCTGCCAAGTGCCATATGCCCTGAAGGCCAGAATCTGATCTGGTACCCAGGTCTCTGGCTGCAAGACTTACCAACCCAGGAAGGAAACAAAACTGATGCCAAGACACAGTGTGAATAATTGGGCCTGGGGACTGGCAAATGAGAGTGGATGTTCCCATTTTAAAAAGACATCCACAAACATACCAGTCACTATGGCTGTATGAGATTGGGATGCATGGCAATTCTTAGCATCTCCAGAGCTTTGTCACTCTGACCAAGGTCAGTGACAGAGCAAAGAATGTAAATTTTATTTCGATTTCTGTACCTCTCTGGGCTCTATATCTAGTGTCTTTGCTGCATAGGCAAGAACTCCGGGGTATACATTGTTGTCCAGGGATGTAGATTTTGTGACCAGCCAGAGATTCTGGTGACTCACTGGGAAACAGCCTTCACTGCTTGCCAGTTTTTCTTGCTGCAGAGGAAGAGGTTCTCTACCAGATGTTTGGAGAGAGAAAATAGAGTCACTATATTGATAGTCTGGTTTTCTAATAGAAGTGGGAGACCCAGATGTTGCAGTGGAATCATCTTTTATAGTTTTACTGATGTGTAGTCAACATGGGATACACTGCATATGCTAAAGTGCAATTTGGTAGGCCTTAATATATGTATAAGAAATCACCCAGCTGTAGTATTGAATATAACCATCCCCAAAGTTACCTCATGCCCCTTCCTAATCCCTCTCAATGCTCTTCCTAATACTTCCCATCCCTTCCCTAGGCAACCATTGATTTATTTTCATTATAGATAAATTTGCCTTTTCTAGAACCTTATTTAAATTGAATTTTAGAAGTTTATTATTGTCCACTGTCTTTCATGCAATTATTTTGTGAATCATCCATGTTGTTTGTATAAATAGATGAATAATACTCTGGATATACTGCAGTTTATCCCTTTATCTTAATTGACATGTTCTTCCCCCAAATTCTAAATATTAAAAACAAAGCTGGTGCAAATATTAATGTACAAGTCTTTATATGGACATTTAGCTGAGGAAATTCCTAAACAAAGTGTTGAAAGTGTGGCCTTCTTTGTATTGTTCATGGTAAGATGTGACACGGAAGAGATAAACATAGAGAAGAACTGCTATACAGAAAAGACCCAAGATTTGATGATTTGGGAAATTCTTATCCTATCTTAATTGCAAAAGACATTGAAATGAGATGATTCATGATCAGGAAAGCATGTTCTGGAGAAATAGCCATGGGTGTGACTGTATAGTCTCTTGTAATACCTCAGCAAGATCAAAAGAGCAGAGTATTCAGCCACATAGAATTTCTTTGAAGAGATTTGACTAAGCAGGTCTCCTCAGTATAAGCAGAGACCATCTTGGAAGCTTAAAGGCAACCCTTGGCCATCTCAGCAAAAGCAAAAATTGATATTGGGATCATCAGGGGAAAATGTGTGGACTAACCTCTTGTCTAGTGGAGTGAATCTCTGTGTTATATACAGAAGAGCCACAAAGTTCTTGAAAATTTTGTGGTAGAAACACTTTGGATCTTAAAAGGACAGAATATGAAATTAGGACCTCCTAATTTCTGCGCACATGAAACTGGCTGAGAAAAATTACTAAGTTGCAAACCTTTGTTACCTGTCATAGAAATGGAGGACTTAGAGGACAGAGTAGAACCCAGGATGGGGAGCTGAGAGCCCAGTGGCCAGAGCCCTGAACCTGGGTATTCCCAGACCTTGCTACCTAATGTAGTTTGCTAAGTTTGATTTCCAAATTTCTTGGAACTTGTGGCTTTCCCTTATTCTTTCATTTTCTCCCTTTTGAAACAATGTGTATAACTATTATCCTAGGTCTATCCCTAGGTTATTTTGAGAGCAGATGCCTTGTTTTCTAGTTTTACAGATCCACAGATGGAGAGGATTGTGTGTCAGGATGGATTATATCCAGAGCCTCAGACATATCTGATGTAGACAATATTTAGATGAGATTTGAGTGTTGAGTTGATATAGAAATGGAAGGAGACATTTTGTGATCTTGGGATTGGTGGAATATATTTCGTAAGCAGGACAGATACGAATCTGAGGAACACACAGCAAACTGTAGTAGATGGAATTGTTGCTGCCAACGATGTCCATGCCCTTATCCTCAGAACCTGTGAATGGTCCTATAGATGACCAACGGAGCTTTGCATGTATAATACACTTTGTGATGAGACTTACCCAGCTGGGCTCAATCTAATCACATGAGTCATTAAAAACAGAACCTTTCTCAGCTATAGGGAGAAAGAGGCAGAAGTGTTAGACATGGCTCTATCAGGCCCTTTGTTGCTCCATTGCTGGTTCTAAGATAAAGCTAGGTACTAAGTTGAGCACCACACCTATGATAGCCAGCATCTTCAGTCCTGGCTCAGCAAGATCAGGTCAGAGCATTGAGTGACACAGCCCTTTGAAGAAATTGTGTGACTTTGCAGATGGTCTCAATACAACCAGAAGGCCCCTCGGAAGCTTAGAGACCTCAATCCTACAACCACATGGAACTGAATTCTGCCAACAATGCATACAAGCAGGAATCTGATTTCCCAGAGCCTCCAGAAAGAAACAACTTGCCAACTTTAAGTGCAGCTGGGGCCCCAGGGATTGAGGGAAATCACCGGCTGGTTCACTGCATCAAAGGTACAAAGGAGTTGGTGCCTGCCAGGGTAGGACCTGCCTGCAGAGAGGCTTTGGTTTAGATGGGAAGGAAGCCACAGCCCTAAACCCTAAACTGCTGGCTTAGAGGTAGGGTGTTAGGTGTGTACTCGGGCAGAGTCCAGAGAGCTCTGGTCTAACTGGCTATACCTCTCTGGGCTCTAATCTCCAGGCACCAGGTTCTGCTGCCTCCCACCTCTGCAATCCCTAGCAGCTCAGCTTTGGAGATCTCCATGTGCCTATTGCCCCAGCCTAGGAATTCCCTGCTCACCTAATGGCTCCTTGGTGGCAGCATTGACTCCCTGGACCTCTTATGCTATCAAGACACCCAGCCCTGGTGGCTCCCCAGGCCTTGTTCTGCACCCTTGGCAACCTGCTCCCTCCATGGCCCAGCCTCTATGCTGGCTTCTGACCCTAATGCTTTCCTCTTGCCTGCCCGCTGTGTCCTCAAGGCTATTTCTCTCACCTGCTTCTGCACTGCTGCCTACTCTGCCCTAGCCCCTGTAAACCACCTCCTACCATATAGTCTCAAGCTCAGACCACTGCTGCAAGCCTCTATGCCCTATCCCTGGCACCTCAGGGTTTTAGCTTCTCTCTGTCTCCTGAGCCTGCTGCAAAATCACTCCCTCTCCCTCACCCTATTTCAGAGGAAACACTGAAGTAAGTGTAGATCTATTACGTCAGGGTATTAAGACTAATGTGACTAGACTTTAGGTGTGAAAGGGTAGGAGCTAGGGATGGGGGTGGGTGCACAGGGAAAGAGGAAAGGCAAAGAATTGAGGAAAGATCCACTGAATTGTTGACTATGTCCAGTTCTATACAAATGTGAGGGTAAACTATCCGAGGTTTAGAAAAGTACCACTAGAAGACAGTATACCAAATAATTCCTGCAGCTCGTGTAGGGCTGGCAATTATTTATGTTCTTATCTACCAATGTAGAAATACCTATTATACAGTATACAGAACAACACTTAGAAAACTCAGAAATATATCGCCTAGATAGTGAAGCTTAACACAGATTAAGATTTGCTCTGGACACCCTGAAAAGAATTAAAAGCAAACATTCAAGGGAAGGACTGTTAACAGGTACCTTTACCTGAAAGCCAAGAAAAATCTGACACTGAAGGAATACAAGCAAGTGCAACATTCAACAATGTAAGGTTTATCTTGTCTGGCACCCAATAAGCAATTTACTGGGCACACGAAGGAGCAGAAATATAAGGAAAAAAACACAAAAAATGACTAAAATGATTAAACAAGTACGTTTAGAGAGCTTTTATAATTTTTTTTTGTAAATATCTTGCATTTGTTCTTGGAAAGATAAAAAAAAAACTTGATTTAAAAGAGAAATAGATGTAAAAACAGTTATAAAAATAGATCTATGTAGAACTTATGGTAGAATATAATATCTAACAAAAAACTAGTATGAAAATCAGATGAGATATTGCAGAAGAAAATGTCAGTGTGTTTAAAGGTAAAATTATAGATAAGCAAAATGAACCACATAGAAAGGGAAAAAATGAACAAAGAACAAACAGCATTAGTGACTTGTAGGAAAATATCAAGTGGTCTAATATACATGTATTTGGAATACTAAAAGCAAGAGCATAACAGGAAAGAAAATATCTGAGTGAAATGTCTATTTAAAACAAAACCAGAGACTGGTTTTTATGCCAGTACCATACTGTTTTAATTACTACCACTTTATAGCATAACTTGAAATCTGGAATTGTGATGCCTCCAGTTTTTTCTTTTTCAAGATAGCTTTGGCTATTTGAGGTCTTTTATAGTTCCATACAAATTTTAGGATTGTTCTAATTCTGTGAAAAATACTGTTGATATTTTTATAGGGATTGCTTAAATGTGTAGATTGCTTTGGGTAGTATGGGTATTTAATATTTTTTTCTTCAACCCAAAGCGTGGAATGTCTTTCCATTTCTTTGCATCATCTTGAATTTCTTTCATCAGTGTTTTATAAAGTTTTCAGGGGTCTTTCACCTCTGATTAAGTTTACTCCTAGGTATTTTATTGTTTTTGGTGCAACTGTAAATGGGATTGTTTTCTTGATTTCACTTTCTGCTCTTTTATTATTAGTGTGTATGAATCCAACAGATTTCTGTACATTAATTTTTTATGTTGTGACTTTATTGAATTCATTTATCAGCTCTAATAGTTTTTTTGGTAGTCTTTAGGGATTTCTATATATTGTATCATGTCATCTGCAAGTAGAATTTTACTTTTTCCTTACCAAGTTGGGTGCCTTTTATTTCCTTATGTTGTCTAATTGCTGTGGCTTGGACTTCTAGTACTATGTTGAATAAAGATGGTGAGAATGGACATCCTAGTCTTATTCCTGACCTTAGGGCAAAAGATCTCTGTTTTCACTATTGAGTATAATGTTGGCTGTGGAATTTTCATATAAGGCCTTTATTATGTTGAGATATGTTCTCAATAGATCTACTTTACAGAGGGTTTTTTTTTTTATATATCATGAATGGATATTGTACTTTGTCAAATGCTTTTTCTTCATCTCTTGAAATGATCATATGGTCATTATCCTTTCCCTTATTGATGTGAAGTATCATGTTGATTGTTTTGCAAATATTGAACCACCCTTGCACCATAGGAATAAATCCAACTTGATCATGGTATAAGATTTTTTATTTTTTATTTTTTAAAATTTTTATTTATTTATGATAGTCACAGAGAGAGAGAGAGAGAGAGAGAGGCAGAGACACAGGCAGAGGGAGAAGCAGGCTCCATGCACCGGGAGCCCGATGTGGGATTCGATCCCGGGTCTCCAGGATCGCGCCCTGGGCCAAAGACAGGCGCCAAACCGCTGCACCACCCAGGGATCCCCAGGTATAAGATTTTTTAAATGCATTATTGGATTTGGCTTGCTAATATTTTGTGGAGGATTTTGCATCTTTATTCATGAAAGATATTGACTTGTAATTCTCTCTCCCTCTCCCTCTCTCTCTCTCTCTCTCTCTCTCTCTCTTTTGTGGTGTCTATCTGATTTTGGCATCAGAGTGATATTGGCTTCACAGAATGAATTTGGAAGTTTTTCTTCCACTCATATTTTTGGAATAGTTTGAGAAGAAGGGATATTAGCTTCTCTTTAAATGTTTGATAGAATTAATCTGTGAAGCCATCTCTTGTAGGCAATGTATAAATGGGTCTTGTTTCTTTTATCCACTTTGTCACCCTATGTCTTTTGATTAGAGCAATTAGTCCATTTACATTCAAAGTAATTATTGATAGATATGTAGTTCCATGTTGTTACTTGTTTTGTGGTTGTTCCTCTAGATTTTTTTTTCAGATCTGTTCTTCTGCTCTTTTTCATGGTTTGTTGACTTTCTTTAATGATATGCTTAGAATTCTTTCTCTTTGTTCTTTGCACATCTATTATGGGTTTTTGATTTGCAGTTATCATTAGGTAACTTGTGTATAACATCTTCTGCATATAGCAGGCTATTTTAAGTTGATGGTTGCTTAAGTTTAAGTTGCTTAAGTCCATTCTTCTCTCCCCCTCATATTTTGGGTGTATTCTCTCATATTTTGTATACTTTTATTTTTTGGATCTCTGCACTGATTTTATAGAAATATTTATTTTTGCTGCTCTTATGTTTTTTATTTTTCATACTCTCACTTATAGTCCTCCTTTCCACTCGGAGTCCCCTTTAATATTTTTATATTTGATTTAGTGGTCATGAACTCCTTTAGTTTTTGTCTGAGAAACTCTATCTCTCTTTCTATTCTGAATGATAGTCTTGCTGGATAGAGTATTCTTGGCTGTAGATTTTTCCCTTTCTGCCCTTTGAATATATCATGCCATTCTCTTCTGTCATGCAGTTTCTGCTGAAAAGTATTCTGATAGTTTGATGGGGTTCCCCTTATATATAACTATCTTCTTTTCCCTTTCTGCTTTTAAATTTTTTTTCTTTTTGGCAAGATTGTGGAGAAAAAGGAACTCTACTGCATTGTTGGTAGGAATGTAAACTGGTGCAGTCACTGTGGAAAACAGTATGGAGGTTACTAAAAAAATTTAAAATAGTACAACCCTACCATCCAGGAATCACACTGCTGGGAAAGTGAAAGAGTACACTTATGATGAAAAATAAATAAAATTATTTTAAAACTATCAGTAGCTAGGAAAGAGGCAAGGAAGGAATCTTCCCAAGAGACTTCAGAAGAAACATGTCCTAACTGACATCTTGACTTCAGACTTCTAGCCTCCAGAGCTGTGATAAAATAAATTGCTGTTGTTTTAAGCCATTTGTGGTTTGTGATAATTTGTTACATCAACGATAGGAATCTAACCTACAACCATCAACCAACTTGGTCTAGTTGACATTTAGAGAATCTCCAACAATAGCAGAACATATTTTAAGGTCCACAAAAGGATGTTCATCAAACTAGACCATAGGCCATAGAATAAATGTCAGTAAATGTAGATTGGTTAAATCCATGAAACTATACACTCTGACCATAAGGGAATTAAGCTAGTCTTCATAAAGGAATATTCTGGGGGGGAAAAAATCCCCACATGTTTGGAAGTTAAAGAAAACAAACAATGTTTGCATCAAAAAATAAATCACAAGAAAAAGTAGATAATATTTTGAACTGAGTAAAATGAAACCTAGTATATCAAGATTTGCTATAGCTGAGATTAGAAGAAAAAGTATAGATCTAAATACTTATTTTGGAAATAAATAGGAGATGAATAGGGATGCCTGGGTGGCTCAGCGGTTTAGTGCCTGCCTTTGGCCCTGGGCATGATCCTGGGGTCCTGGGATCAAGTCTCACATCGGGCTCCCTTCGTGGAGCCTGCTTTTCCCTCTGCCTGTGTCTTTGCCTCTCTCTCTCTCTGTGTCTCTCATGAATAAATAAATAAAATCTTAAAAAAAAAAAGAGTAAATATTTTGAATACTCAAGGTAGGACACTAAATATAAAAATAATTGAAAACAAAGTAGACAAAAGGAAAGAAATATTAAAGAGCAGAAAATAAAATAGATCATAAAAATAGAGAAAATTAATGAACTCCAAAGCTATCGTTTAACTAGATCAATATAGTTGATAGATCTGTATGTAGCTTGTTCAGAGACAGGACGATTTACCAATATAAGCAATGAAAGATGGTATAGCACTAGATATATTAAAGACATTAAAAAGATTATACATAATATTTTAAACAACTCTCCAACAACTCTGGAAACTAGGAACTGACCAAAAAAATTTCCTTGAACTGCTTCACCTACTCAGGTTCACTGAGGAAATGAATAATCTGAAATGCCCTCTATTATATATGTAGATATTGAATTGGTAGTTTTCAATTTTCCCACCATAATTTCATGCCAGGATGGCTTTACTAGGGAGTTCTAAACATTTAGGGAAGGAATAATTCCAAACCCAGTAAAATTATTTTTTTAAAAAGAGAGTGGAACTCTATCCAACTAGTTTTATGATTTTAGCTTTAATTTGATACCAAACACAGGTAATGCCATTCATAGAAAACTGCAGACCAATACCCATATGAACACAGATGCAAAACATCCTTAATAAAATTTTAGGAAATAGAATACAATGATGATACATAGATAGAAATTACATTATAACTTGTGAGGTGATACACACATACACATGTATATACATATATATATAAAAATATATTTCCTAAATAAATGGAAAGTATCTCATAATATCAATATAGTGATCAAAATGAGAAAATTTAATGCTAATCCAACAGTATTATGTGTTTCAAAGATTATATTAAAATATCAGTTATTTATCTTATTTTTTTCAAGTCCAGAATGAAATCCACTGTCATTAATTGTATTTATTTCTCATCTCAATTTAGATAGACAAATAGATTTGTTCTAGAGATTTTTTTAAAACAGCAATATAGGGTAGCCCCAGTGGCTTAGCGGTTTAGCGCCGCCTTCAGCCCAGGGCATGATCCTGGAGACCCAGGATCAAGTCCCACGTCAGGCACCCTGCATGGAGCCTGCTTCTCCCTCTGCCTGTCTCTCTCTCTCTGTCTGTCTCTAATAAATAAATAAAATCTTTAAAAAAAAGTTTAAAATAAAAATAAAAACAGCAATATATTCAGGCATTGTTTTGTTTTTGTTTTTAGATTTTATGTATTTATTTGACAGAGAAAGAGAGAGAGCACAAGCAGGAAGAGCAGCAGACGTGGGGAGAAGAAGGCTTCCAACTGAGCAGTGAGCGTGATGCAGGACTTGATCCCAGGACCCTGTGATCATGACCTGAGCCAAAGGCAGATGCTTAACCAATTGTGCCACCCAGATGCCCTCGGGCATTGTTTAAATGATTGTTATTATTTTCTATGATTACTACTATAGTTACTTATTATTTACATTATTTACTATGATTAAATGTTTCCTGGAGTTGATGAAGAATTACATATTCAATTATGAAAGCAAAACAATTCTAATAAAATAAAACAAAGTACACTGAAAGGCACACCCTTATCACATTGCACCCCAGTGAAGAAAAAAAGGAAGATTGTGGAATAGCCAAGAGGGAAAGATAGATTACCCAGAAAACAATGTCTTTAAACGGAGAGTGAAATATTAAAAGAAATGATGGACAATAGAGGAGAATCACATAATGTTTTGAAGATTAGAAAGAACAGTATCACCCACTCAGGGTTGCATATAATTTTAAATGACCCTACAAGAATGGGACCATCAGGGCAGCCCGGGTGGCTCAGCGGCTTAGCACTACCTTCGGCCTAGGGCGTGATCCTGAGGGCCTGGGATCAAGTCCCACGATGGGCTGCATGGAGCCTGCTTCTCCCTCTGCCTGTGTCTCTGCCTCTCTCTCTCTGTGTGTGTGACTATCATAAATAAATAAAAATTTTTTTAAAAAGATTTTATTTATTTATTCATGAGAGACAGAGAGAGAGAGGCAGAGACACAGGCAGAGGGAGAAGCAGGCTCCATGCACCGGGAGCCCGACGTGGGATTCGATCCCCGGTCTCCAGGATCGCGCCCTGGGCCTAAGGCAGGTGCCAAACCGCTGTGCCACCCAGGGATCCCTAAATAAATAAAATCTTAAAAAAAAAAAAAAAAAAGACCATCATGAAAATACATGCAGATAAACACACAGTGTCTTACTACCAATGATGCTATCAAAATGGATTTCTAAAGTTGTACTTAAGAAAGAAAAGTTTTGCTGGACAAGAACAGGATATACATATGAATAAAACAAAAGCATTTGAAATAAAAGCATTCTAAAGCTTTGAAGAGTTTAAGAAAAGGGGTTTAAATAATTACTAATTTTAGATACTGACACAACAATGATGAAAGTTAAACTATACAAGGTAACCTCCAAGAGAAGTAGCAAAAGGGTTTTCTATACAGGTGGGGATTAAATTGATTTTAAACAAAAGGCAGAGAGAAAGCACAGAAAGAGGTACATAAATTTATGATTATGGAAAAATACAAAAGTTAGAAATTAATCCAATGCTTAAACATTTTAAAATTTTTTTTTAATTTTTTTAAATTTATTTATGATAGTCACAGAGAGAGAGAGAGAGGGGCAGAGACACAGGCAGAAGGAGAAGCAGGCTCCATGCACCGGGAGCCCGATGTGGGATTTGATCCCGGGTCTCCAGGATCACGCCCTGGGCCAAAGGCAGGCGCCAAACCGCTGCGCCACCCAGAGATCCCAAACATTTTAAAATTTAAGTAGATTGACTTTTTTAAAAAAAATCTCTTGTTAGACTTGTATGACCGCAAGTGGTGATCAGATAGGGTTTAATTGCTAAAGAAGCCTCACAAGATTCAAAATGATACCAAACTGCAGTTTATTGCAGGGAAAAGAATACAATATAGCAAAAACATTTAAGTAATATCCATTCCAAGCAAGGCCTGTCTCAGCAAAGTCTAGAGAAGCAAAGTCTAGAGTAGCTCTGGTAGTCTTCCTTCTATAAGTAGCTCTGCATGACTTTACTCTCAAGTCAGGAACAACATGTAGACAGAACACCTGGGAAGCAGGGAACTCAAATGAAGTTTGAACCCTTCTGTTCCTATAGGCACATTCCCTCTGTATAATCAGCCTCAACAGCAGAGAACCTCAGGCACTCCCAGACCCCTAGTGAAAATCATCAATGTGATAAGCATCAATAAGTGCCATCAATAAACTTGAATAAACTGCCCCAATACTAACCTTGAATTTGTAAGAACAAAGCAATACCAGTTATCAGTATGTGGCATGCTTTGCCATGAGTCACTGTTATTCACTGTTCTCAGCAAAACAGCTCAGGCTGGTTCTAGACCAACTAGACAAAATTCGCAGAACGGTCTACCATTGTAACCATTGGCTTTTTTATGACAAGACAATCATTCTTTATTTTTTTAAATTATTTCAAGATTTTTTTAAAAATATTTTATTCATTTATTCATGAGAGAGACAGAGGCAGAGACAGAGGCAGAGGGAGAAGCAGGTTCCATGCAGGGAGCCCTGGGACTCCATCCTGGAACCACGGGATCACACCCTGAGCCGAAGGCAGATGCTCAACCACTGAGCCACCCAGGTGTCCCGAGATATTTTATTTTTAAAGCAAGTCACAATACTAAGCTTTTGGCCCATTCTGCTAATGTACAAGCTACAAATGGTTGCTCAGCAGCTGAGGGGCACTCTTTACTAGCATGTTTGTAAAGTGAATAAAAATCCATATAAAACAAATACTCAATAGTTTCTATAGGAACACAGATAAATGACCCTATCTCCTAGTCCTCCATATTGCATCCATGCCAACTTTACTTAGAAAACATTTCAAAACTATCAGTAATTAAGTTAAACAGTCCCCCTCCCCCCCAAAAAAATCCATAATTCAAGCTAAACTCAAAGTTAACAGCTACAGGACTGGCACCTACATGTTAATGCTAGCTGAAGCAGAGAGAACAGAGGGACACTTCATCCCTCTCTTCCAAGCACAGGACATAGGTAGAGTACTGACATCCTGCTCCTCCACCTCAGGTGAGAAGTCACTTGCTGCATCAGTTGCCATGTTGGCCCTGATATCACATAATGGAAGTTGACCTCTGGAACCCATTTAAAGTAGAAGCATCAGCAACAACGTAAGCACCCATTTTTCAAAGAGCATCTCATTGCCTACATACATCTCAGGCAAATCACAGCACTCAACAGTGCATGCAATCAAGGCTGTCACATGTCAGTCTCCATATGCTGGTTGAATAATACTTCTCATCTGGTTTGAGATGAGATATATTGAGCTGAGTTGAATAATACTTCTCATCTCTGTTCTGCAGAAGGGGCTCCACAATGCATGATCATAAAGGATGCAATTAAATGTTCCATATACTCCGTCACTCATGAAGTAACATAAAGGTTTCCTCACTTGACTCATTATCAGAGCACGTCTGTCCTTTCATTAAAAAAAAAAAAAAGATTTTATTTACTTATTTGAGACAGAGAGAGAGAGAACGAGTGGTGGGGAGAGGCAGAGGGAGAGGGAGAAGCAGACTCCCCACCGATCAGGGAGCCTGATGTGGGGCTGCATCCTAGAACCCTGGGATCATGACCTGAGCCAAAGGCAGATGCTTAACCAACTGAGCCACCCAGGCACCCCTTATCTTTTCCTTTAATATGAGTTTTTTGCAATGATATTAATGGCAAGCAAGAAAGCGGATCCAACATAATATCTGCCAGACTTAGCTATGATTCTCACTCCTGAGTCTGATGGGAAATACTTGCCCAGTGCTGGGTTGATAACACTAGGGATATTTAAGCTTTACATCCTCAGATCCAGGAAAGTCAGGACCGATACCAGACACATGTTGAAACCAACCTCAGCTCCCATGTCAAAGACACAGCAGGCATCAGAGATGACCTGCACAAAGGTCTCAAGATCAGTACAGCCACTTCCATGTAGAAGCTGACACCGATGATATCAATATTTAGGTCTCTCACTCATTCCGAAAGAAGCCTGCTGGTTTTGAGTGTGGCACCAAATTTAACACTGAGGTGACAGGCTGTTTTGGAATCATTAATGGCAATCTGCAAAACCAGTTTTGCCTTTGGATGGGCCATGGCAACTTTCATCAATTCAACTTCACTATCAAAAGTCATCACCTAGACTCCATTTTTGGTAGCATACTTATTCTGAGACACTCACTTGAAAGGATTTGCATAGATAATCCTCTCTGGAGGCACCCCGAGACTCTGTACCAATTGTATTTCAGTCTTGCTGGCACAGTCAAATCCTGTCCCAGTGGCAGCTAGGGTCTTCACTATGGTTCTCCTATCATTGTATTTGACGCATAAAAAGGGGGTGGCCCAAGGAAGATCTTTTAACCGTCTCAGCTCTTTCTTTGGAATGTCTCCCAGGTCCTCAACATAGAAGGCATCCTTATCATCAGAAGATGAAACTTCATTAATTTTTTGGTCCAGAAGGTCCTTGGCAGTAAAGCCTTCATTGAGGAAATGGCAGTCAAACTCTGTGTTACTAAAGTTGTTCATGGTGTCTTGATGTTCCCATGGAAAACTAAGAGATGGAATTTAAAGAAATTACTGCCAGTTTTTCACAAAGGCAGTTCTCCAGAATTTCAAGTCCCATTGAAGATACATGTGCCCTCCATGCAGCAGTGGAAGTTTTCTGACAGAATTTGCTGCCTTAGAGCACACAGGCTCCATCAGCCAACCCCATGGAGATGCTGCCACTGAGTGTGCAGGACCACCAGCTGGAGGTAGCACCGGAGTTCTGGAAGAGGGGAGCTTGAAGGAACTGACAATCATTCTTAGCAGTCCCTTGCCAAACAACATCACATAATCAGACAATTAAATTTACAGGCATTATATAACAAATAGTGAGTGGTTGGTATGGGATTAAATGGACAACTGAAGCATCAGATATAACCAACAAAAGCATTTTCCATATTCTGTTGTAATTTCACAATTACTTTGGCCACCTTGATCTATATCTATCTATGCTTCATAGTATGCATGCATGGAGCAATTAAGAACTGTAACTAAGCCACCCAGGCGTCCCATTCATATTAATCAGTTTAAATCTACACTACAGGTCAATTCTCCTGCATAAAGACAATATCCTGTGAAATGAGAATCAAAAAGCATAGCCACATTGGTATGTTCTATATAGTCATAATCAAATCAAACAAAATTCTGTCCTGTGAGTTTTGAAAGATACTACTAAGCATGAAGCAGAGGAATCACAAAGCTGAAGGATGGAAATATCTATACCAGGTAAATATTTACCAGAATATAGCTGTAATATATCAAAAAAGAAAAATCCTTGGGTCACCCAGGTGGCTCAGTGGTTGAACGTGTCTTTGGCTCAGATCGTGATCCCAGAGTTCCAGGATAGAGTTCTGCATCGGGAGCCTGCTTCTCCCTCTGCCTATGTCTCTGCCTCCTCTCCCTCTCTCTCTGTCTTTCTCTCATGAATAAATAAAATCTTTTTTTTTTTTTTTTTTTTTTTTAAATAAAATCTTTAAAAAAAAAAGAGAGAGAGAGAAATCCTTTAAAAGCCATGTTAGGATAGACATAATTGCTCTCAAGGGATTGAAAATTCAATCTGCTGTGAAAAGCTGGTAATACAATACCTGCATGCACACCCAAACAGCTCTACACAGGAAATGCACAAAGGATAGAACTTCCAGGAGAAAAGAACCCTGAATCCGATCCTACAGTTGATCAAATCTATTGTTTGATTTGATTTACCAGTGCTGCATTTTTCTTTTTTTTTTAATTTAAAGATTTTATTTATTTATTCATGAGATACATACAGAGAGAGGCAGACACAGGCAGAGGGAGAAGCAGGCTCCATGAAGGGAGCCTGATACAGGACTCGATCCCAGGACTCGATCCGGGGACTCCACGACCACATCCTGGGCAGGCGCTAAACTGCTGAGCCACCCAGGGATCCCCTGCATTTTTCTCTTTTACAAGCTGCACTTAAATATTGTCTTCTCCATAAGTAAGTGATACCCTGCCCATTCACTCCTTAGATGAATATGCTTCCTGCTTCTTCCATGTCTCTTACTTTTGTGCAATGGTTTCTCAGGGGTATTTTGTGCACTCCCTGTGTTCATGTCCTGAATTCTTATTTCATTTCTGTGGGATCTCCCCCTTATGACTGATGTAACCATCTGTGAACTAACAGTTCTAAAATTTATGTATTCTGCCAGTTTCTACTTCCAAATTTCAGCCTTCCAGCTAATTCTGCTTGACATTATCCTTTGGTGTCCGGTAGGCACCTGAGACTGAACAGGCTCATGAACAGATTCCTGATCTTTCCTAAAAACCAACTCCAAATTCACCCTTCCCTATTCCTTTTGATAGCAACTCGTAATCCAGTGACCCAGGCAAAAATTCCCAGACCCACCCTTGAACCCTATCTTTACTTTTCCTTTCTGTCCTATAGGCTTCCTATTAGCTTCACTTTCAGAATTTACCAGGGCTTGGCCACTTTTCATCGCCGACCCTGCTCCCTTCAAGTCAGAACCATCATTATCTTACACGGAGAATCTTCTAAATGGTTCCTATGCTTCCTCACAGTCCCTTCCACATTACGTTTTCAGTAGAGTGGCAGCATACTGCCTCTGGTCAAGGCCTTGTACAGGCTCTGGCTTCCCCTGCAGTACCTGTACATTTCAGCACTTGTTGCCCTTCTAACTTTCTCTCTCAACCCTCTCCTCCTAAGAGCATGGCTTTAGATACATCTCCCTGCTTGCTTTTCCCTGGACAAGCCAGCTAGGCTCTTGGCCTCTGGGCCTTGCCTTGGCTGTTTTCTTCTGCCTGAAAACAAGATATACACCTGGCTCAGCCTCTCACTTTCAGGTCTTTGTCAAAGACCCTCTAGTTCAGGAGGCCCCCCTCCCCTTACTATTCTAGTTACCACTCACCACTCCATATTCATTTTCATTTTTTAAATTTTTCATTCATGAGAGACACAGAGAGATGCAGAGACACAGGCAGAGGGAGAAGCAGGCTCCCCAGTGCGGGACTCTGTCCCAGGACCCCGGGCTCACTCCCTGAGCAAAAGTCAGATGCTCAACCACTGAGCCACCCAGGTGTCCCATCCATATTCATTTTCTACAGCACCATTACTTTTTAGAATGATCGCAAAATGACCTGTGTTTCTGTTTGTCATCCTCAACCAGAATATAAGCTTTATAAGGGACTCTTTGCTAGTTGGTTTCCTTTTCTATCTTGATTGCTTAGAAAAGTCAATGGCACAGAGTAGTTACTTCCCACATGTGTACTAGAGCAAAAGTGCCCTCTGGCAACTTTTCCTTGCTGCTTTCTCTTGCTCACTTCAAGGCCATTGTCTCAGTTTCTAGGAGTGAAAACCAATAATTTTGGGGGATGGAATAAAGACATTCATTATAGGCAGGAACCAAACATGGAGTTATATTCTGCTCATTCTCTTGCTTCCTAAACTTCAGTGTCTTCTGCTGACCTCCCATGATACCTTATTTTTTTAGACACCTAAAGTAATACTCCTTTAGTTATTTCTGTTCACCTCACCCTCTTGGATAACTTTACTAATAAATGTTAAGAGTGAAGAAACCTCACACCCCCGCCCCCGTGAGTGGGACCAGGCCTAACCCTGAGGCAGCCCATCCAGGCGCCTCCCATGAATTCAAGCAACAAAAACATTCTGTTTTTCCGAGATAAGAAAACTATCCCCCCCCCCCCCCTCGCCCTGACTGGAAAAGTCCCTGAACATGGTCGTGTTGACCTTCAAAGAAATCAATCATGTCATAACCCGAATGCTATGCTACTCCCGCGGTTTTTTGCCTTTAAAAGATGCCTGTAATTGCTAATCGGGGCTCTGCCACCTCTGAGGCGGAGAGCCCGTTTGCGCAAACGTTCAATAAACCCTCTTGCTAGTTGCATCTGCCTGTCTGGGGTCTGAGTCTCTGGGGTGTCCACCGGGACACGTTGGCACCCATGAGCAAGGGTCCAAGAAAGAGCTGTCAGTGTTATGCACAATCACAGGTGTTTTTCAGAGATAATCTCAAATCCCTTGCAGATAGTGTCAATGCAGTTACAGATGAAATGATAATTATTTCCGGGCAACGAGGTGAGTTCATGGAATCTCAAACCTTTATCTTATTGTCCAGATGACCCCTTTCTACACCTGTGTGGATGTTGCCCCTGCAGTCGCTGTCCTGACATCAGACAGCAATTTGGTAAGTAGCTATTCTTTTCAAATAACTATTATACTCTCAGAAGGAATAGAAGCCACCCCATCATCCCCTGTGTCCCATAGGAAACAGTGTATAGATGAAACCATTCTGCCTGCTGAGGCTGGAACACCAACACACATAACCAGAGGCAGGCTGTTAGTGTTCTAAGGGATTTTGAGAAACGCTGTTGCCCTGTCCAGCTTTTCTGGGACTGCCAGACATTACCCCTCCATCTTTTCTGTGTCCTGTGATCTCTACCTTGTTACTGACAAACCCACTGACCCTGAAAATATTTTCCTTAAGACTCTTCTCTGTAGATACATGAAGGGCAAAGAGATAACATTTGTCAGCTTCCACCCACAAATACTTGGTGGTTCTGGCATTTGCTTTCTTCATCTCTGGGAACTAGTGTGCCTAACTGGTCTGTAATAGAGCATCTCCAGAATTTCTACCCTCAGTAAACAGTAGGAGACTTCTAGCTCCTCTGTACAGAAATAAGTCTCTTTAAAGGAAAAGTGACTCAAAAACTGCACTTTTAAAAAGCGCTTGATATTCCTGTTCATTTAGTAATATATTAACCTATCTGTGCTCACAGGGCCTCTGCATCAAAGGGCACTCTGGGAATTACCCCACCTGCCCACCCATAATTAATAAGGTGGTTTAGGGATCCCTGGGTGGCTCAGCAGTTTGGCACCTGTCTTAGGCCCAGGGCATGATCCTGGAGTCCCGAGATCGAGTCCCACATTGGGCTCCCTGCATGGAGCCTGCTTCTTCCTCTGCGTGTGTCTCTACCTCTCTCTGTGTGTCTTTCATGAATAAATAAATAAAATCTTTAAAAAAAATAAAGTGGTTTATTACTCCAGCATTCAAAACTCTAACCAGCTGGGTGCTTTTAATTAAGTTGTCCATAGAATACCTATGAGGAGAGAAGAGCTGAGCTTTATTCTCTCTGAATAACTGCAGTCCTTAGTGGACAGATGGGATCTGTAACCACAGTAGTTTTAGGATTCTCAGGCTCAGTTGAGGTCTAGGTAATACAAACTGTTCATTTTCACATAAAGTCAACTGATCTATTAATTCTCTAAATTCATTTCACAATTTAAAATAATTTGGCTCTTTCCCTTCTCTCTTAACTTAGTTTGCTTCATTGATTAATTCAATTTATTTTTACCCTAAATGTGCTTCCCTATCTTTTTAAATATTTTATTTATTTATTTGAGAGTAAGAGAGAGAGAGAGAAAGAGAGAGAGAGAGAAGGGAGGGACCAGCGGAATCTGCCCTGAGCACAGAACCTGATACAGGGCTCAATCCTACAGCCCCAAGATCATGACCTGAGCCAAAATCAAGAGTGGGAGGCTCAACAAACTAAGTCACACAGACACCCCTCTTTTTATTTTAAGTGCTATTGTGTAAATTAGAGTATCTTCCAGGAAAGGTCTGTAGAAGCTGTGTGTGTGTGTGAGAGAGAGAGAGAGTGACACTGGAGTACACATTGCTCTCTGAAGCTATCTGCTGCTCCCCATATCTCCTCTATATCTATGAGGTGAGCACTCTTGTCAGCAGTGTGGGCTCTCTGAGAAGCATTTGATTTACTTAGAAATATACAGTGCCTTCTCTCTTACTTGCCCTCCTGTCCTAGTTAATCATTTTCTCATTAGCTCTATAAAATACATTCACTGAAGTCCTCAGAATGCAAATCATTGCTTGGAGGATGTTTTCTCTCATAACCTTTGATCCCACCAGAGGGTTTTTTATGTTTATCAAAATTCAGTTAGTTTCTTTCCCAAATTCTTAATTCCAATATTACTTTAAAATTTTATCATTTGCTTAATATAATGTTTACCAGTGAAATGCAATTGCAGGAAAAGTTTCTATTTAAGAGATTCCTTAAAAAATAGTGCTCACTTTGGCAGCACTTATACTTAAAATATAAACAAACAAATAAATAAATAAAAATAAAAGATTCCTCACTTTAAAAATTTTAGGTCCTAACAATAAAATTCAATATGAGTTAAAAGTGAGGGTTAAACTGTAAATGATTAGAATATAATATATAATCTTTGACATTTTATACTTAGATTTATGAAACATTTTGAAATTTTTAGTCCACTTACAGAACTCTAGTAATTAAATAGTAATATTAATAATATTATAATAATAGTAATTGTATTTAATTCACTTTTTTTTATAAACACAAAGGATGATAAAATATTTATTGGGAGATCCATAGTAAAAATTTGACCATATAAGAAATTAGAGAAAATTATGTACCTTAATGGTGAAATATCAAATATCACTTAACCTGTGTTTTCATAAACATATGAGATGAGCATTTAATATGTGTTTATGGTTGTTTTCCTCCTAAAATGCCTTTTCATAAAATTTGCCAGAATTTTTGTCTGTTATCAAATTGATAGGAATACCGAAAATTGTCAGGACACCTTCCTCTATATAATTTATGTATTAAATATTTTAATTGGGCTGCATTAAAATATTAAGTATCATTTTTTAAAAAGGTTTTACTTATTAGTTGAGAGAGAGCATGCACTGCACAGGAGAGCACAAGCAGGGGTCAGGGAGAGGCTGAGGCAGAGGGAGAAGCTTGTTCTCTGCTGAGCAAGGAGGCGAGGGTGGGCTCTATCCCAGGACCCTGGGAACATGACCTCAGCCAAAGGCCGATGCTTAACCGACTGAGCCACCCAGGTGCCCCTCAAATGATATATTTGTGACCGAAAGCTTCAGAATGCAATTTTATTGACAAACACCAAAAACGGTCAAGTACTTTTCTTTGTCCCTGAGCCAACCAACAGAAGCTCACAAAAGTGACTTTAACACTTCAGCCTGCATTCGTTTAAAGGGCAGTAAGATAATGTTTATTCGCTTCCAGCTATCAGTGGCTATCCACTAGAGTTGGCTTCACAACCAGTCTGAAATGCGGAAACACCTCAGTGATCAGGAGCACCGAAGACGTTGAGGGCGCTTAAGACTTCCCAGAAGTTGGCCCACCCCTTTAAGAAGGAACGAGGTCGGGCAGTCCCGGGTGGCTCTGCGTCCCGGGTGGCTCTGCGGTTTAGCGCTGCCTTCAGCCCAGGGCCTGATCCTGGAGACCCAGGATCCAGTCCCATGTCAGGCTCCCTGCTTGGAGCCTGCTTCTCCCTCCACCTGTGTCTCTGTCCCTCTGTTTCTCATGAGTAAATAAATAAAATCTTAAAAAAAAATAAAATAAAAGGAGCGAAGTCCTTCCCCCACCCTAGAAGTATAGGAGGGTCATTTCCTGTAGGCCTCGCTTTTGCTGTTCGACCATTGCTCTGGGAGTTTTTGGTGTTGGGCGCTCCTCTTTCAGATCTGCCCTGCCATTGGAACTACATTACCCAGAAGGCTTTGCGTTGAGCGGCAGCGGTAATACTCCAATGAAAATCCAGAAAGGGGACGTTTCCGTCAGGACAACGTCTTGAGGCGGGGCTTCCGTCGTTTCCGTGGCGGTCATTTTAGCGGTTCCAGGGTCTTTGGGCTCCGTCCGACGATCCGGAATACGGGTTGGGACTCAGGCGACGGACAGGGAAGGCTTAGGGTCGGGAACATTCGCTGCCTGCGAGGCCGGCCTGGAGACTTCGGTGCCCGGGACGGCCGGGTCGCTCAGCTGTCATCATTTCATTCCGTCCCCCGAGTCCGATGGCGGCGCCCGCGCCCAGGGACCCGGCGCAGGTAAACGCTAGTTCCCCGGGTCCTCGCCGCCCTCCCCCCACCCAAACCCTCAAGGCCCGACCGCGGGGCGCCTGCTCGCGTGCCTGCGGCCCCGGCCCGAGTATCCGGGACAGAGAGGCGCCGGTGGGCGGGGGCCTCGTGTGTTAGCACGGGCGTGCTGGCCTGCGGGAGCGGGCTGCAGGGGAGGGGCGGGCGGGGGCTGGGGCAGGGGCTGCGGGGTGGGAGCCTGAGGCGGGAAGACTCTGCGGTCGGGGAACAGGAACGTGAGGCGGGGTCACGCAGGAACTGGCGGGCGGAGGTGCGGTACCTCTGTTCCGAGGGTCCTGGGACCAATGGTCTCCGTTAAGGTTTGAGATAGCTTTCAGAGTCCGCTCAGTAGAACCGATTGTAGGGGTGATGGGGACATGGGGGGTGGGTGGGTAGGCAGTGAGTCGTTTTCCAAGGACACAGCTAATTGAGAGCCAGCACAGAGGTTGGCCAGTCTGCCCGAGGTTACCTGGCTCTGGTGCCCCGCAGGGACACAGGGAAGGCCTGAGCCTCTGGAAAGTCGCCATGGCCACACCCCTCGAAGACCTGCCTCTTCCCACAGGTTTCCATGGTTGCAGAAGTGTTTTTGGAACCTACGCAGGTAAGTGGAGGTGTTCCAATCTCTCGCTGGTCCTGTCCCACATTTTGTCCAGATTTGTGGTATCATGAAATTCTTCACCTGACATTCTTCCCAGCGCTTGATTTTGGGGCCTTTGAAGAATCCTAGCTTAGGGTCAAGTCTAGGCCTGAGTTTTTTATGGAGGGGTTCCCATTTGGGGCCATCAAAGGAAAGAGATGTGAAAGCTTATTACAAAAACAGGTGTCGGTATGTGGAACTGTTCAGAGATGAGGCTAAGTCCATTCAGGTAACTGCAGGCCTCCTTTCTTTCTGGTGAGAACAAACTGGCAGTGGGCCAGAGTCGAGCTTGGAATAACTGCCTGTGAGGTTAGGCATCTATCTGGAGGCAAAGGAAGGTCTGGATCAGAGGGAGGTGATCTTACCTGGATCATAAAACACTCCATCTGGTTAAAGAGTGGGAAACAGAGTGAACACAGCAGTTAATGAGAATATAAGGAAAGAGCGGACAGCAGTGACACCAGAGTCTAGTATGTCTTCTGATTTGGGGGTCTTGGGAGGAAGAGGGACATGGGGTAGATGTGTAGGGATATGGGTCTTCAGGAGTGAGGCCATTCCTGGTTTCATCTGTCTCTATCTTGGCAGGGAAGTGTGACTTTTGAGGATGTGGCCCTCTATTTCTCCTGGGAGGAATGGGATCTCTTAGATGAGGATCAGAGATGCCTGTACCATGATGTGATGCTGGAGAACTTTGTGCTCACATCCTCGCTCGGTAAGGCCTCACACCCGCCCCTGTGCCTTGGGCAAGTTTCTGCCTTTTTCTTTTCCACAGGGACAGTTCTGTCTCCCATCTGAACAATAGATACTGCTGCTTTCCCCAATCCCTGGGTAGGTGCTATGGTTTCTAGGGCTGGACTGAGTGCATGCCTATTTCTTTTTATTGCCACACCACCTGCTGCCTCAAATCCTCACAAGGAAGGATTCAGGATCAGTAGTCTTAATGTCAGCTTAATGAATCTTCCCTATTGAATGGTCTTGGCCTCCTTGTGGGAAATCATTTGACCATATATGCAAGGGTTTATTTCTGGGGATCCCTGGGTGGCACAGCGGTTTAGTGCCTGCCTTTCCCCCAGGGCATGATCCTGGAGACCCGGGATCGAATCCCACGTCGGGCTCCCGGTGCATGGAGCCTGCTTCTCCCTCTGCCTGTGTCTCTGCCTCTCTCTCTCTGTGTGTGACTATCATAAATAAATAAAAATTAAAAAAAAAAAAGAGTTTATTTCTGAAGGGTTTATTCTATTGCATTGGTCCATATTTGTCTTTATGACAGTATCACAGTGTTTTGACTATGATAGCTTTGGAGTAAAATTTTAAATCAAGAAATGTGACTCCTCCAACTTTAGTCTTTTTCAAGATTGTTCTGGCTGTTTGGTGTCCTTGAGATTCCACGTGAATTTTTCTATTACTACAAAAAAAATTGGAATTTTGATAAGAATTGCATTGGATCTGTAGATGGTTTGGGGTAGTGTTGACATTTTAACAGTATTAAATCTTTCAGATCTCGAATCCAGAAGTCTTTCCATTTACTAATGTCTTCTTTAATTCCTTTTAGCAATGTTTTATAGTTTTTTGTGTTCATATCTTTTACTTTTTTTGTTAATTTCTAAGTATTTTATTCTTTAATACTATTATAAGTGGAATTGCTTTCTACATTTCCTATTTAGATTGTTCATTATTGGTGTATAGAAATACAGTTGGGTTTTTTATGTTATATCATTATTGGTGTATAGAAATACAGTTGGGTTTTTTATGTTATATTTGTATCCTGTTATTTTGTTGAATTCATTTATTTTATTTTATTTTATTTTTTTAGATTTTATTTATTTTTTCATGAGAGAGAGAGAAAGGCAGAGACACAGGCAAAGGGAGAAGCAGGCTCCATGCAGGGAACCCTATGTGGGACTCCATCCCGGATCCCGGGATCACACCTTGAGCCGAAGGCAGAGATGTTCAACCACAGAGCCACTCAGGCGTCCCAAATTCATTTATTTTAAAAGTTTTTAAATTCTTTAGGCTTAGTTTTTTGTGTATAATATATTCACAAGGAAAGGTAATTTTGCTTCTTTCATTTAGGGTGCCTTTCTTCCTCCTTTTTTTTTTCCCCTTTGTCTAGAGCTTCCAATACCGTTTTGAATAGTAGTAGTGAATGTTGGCATCCTTCTTCCTGACCTTGGAAAAAAAGCTTTCAGTCTATCACAGTTGAGTATATTAGCCATGTTGTAATCTTTTGCTTTTACTATGTTAAGGTAGTTTCCTTCTGTTCTTCATTTGTTGACTATTTTCATCACGAAAGGGTGTTAAATTTTGATAGATATTTTTTTTTGCATTAGCTGAAATGATTATATATTTTTTCCCTCATTCTCTGAATGTAATGCATTACATTGATTAATTTTTGTATGCTGAAGCATCCTTCCTTCTAGAAATAAATCCCAGTGGGTCATGATGTATAATCCTTTACTATGCTGCTGAATTCAGTTTGGTAGTATTTTGTTGATTTTTTACATCGATGAATCATCAAGTATATTGGGCTGTAGTTTGCTTGTAATGGCTTTGTCTGTTTTTTTATTAAAAAATGGTGTTAGTTCTTCATTAAGTGGTTGGCAGAACTCAGGACTGAAACCGTCAAGTCCAGGGCTTTTCTTTGTAAGGAGGTTTTTGATTAGTGATTTAGTCTCCTTTTAGTATTCTCTTATAATTTCTTTTATTTCTATAGAATTGTAGTCATGTTCCCACTATAATTTTTCATTTTACTATTTTGAGTCTTCCTTTTTTTTTCTTTTTAAGCCAATCTAGGTAAAAGTTTGTCACTTTTAGATTTCATCTTTTATTTATTTGAGAGAGAGAGCACGAGTGAGGTTGGGGGAAGAGCAGAGGGAGAGGGACAAGCAGACTCACTTCTGAGCAGGGAGCCTAATATGGGGCTCGATCCCAGGACCCTGAGATCATGACCTGAGCAGAAGGCAGACATTTAGTGGACTGAGTCACCAAGGTGCCCCTTATCAATTTTTTTTTTAGAGATTTTATTTTTTTAAGTAAGCTCTAAACTCAACATGGGGCTTAAGCTCACAACCCCAAGATCAAGAGTCATGCATGTACCACTGACTGAGCCAGCCAGGCACCCCGAAAGCTTGTCCAAATTTTGATAGCTTTTTGAAAGAACCAGCTTTCAGTTTTGTTGATTTTTCTTTATTGTTTTTTCCTGTCTATTTTATTTATCTCAATTCTTATCTTTATTATTTCCTTTTTTTTTTTTTTCTTTTTTCCCTGCTGGTTTGAGTTACTTGGCTCTTTTTTGTAGTTCTTTCAGTTGTAAAGTTAAGTTGTTGATTCAAGATCTTTCTTCTTGGGACACCTGGGTGGCTCAGTGGTTGAGTGCCTTTGGCTCAGGGCATGATCCCAGGGTCCTGGGATTGAATCCCACATCAAGCTCCCTGTAGGGAGTCTGCTTCTCCCTCTATGTCTGCCTCTGTCTCTGCCTCTCTTTGTCTCTCATGAATAAATAAATTAAATCTTTAAAAAAAAAAAAATCTTCTTTTTAATGTGTTTATGGCAATAAATTTCCCCCTTTAGTGTTGTTTTTCCTTCTTCACATAATTTTTGCTGATACTGGCTTTTCATTTGTCTCTAAAATACTAAAGTATTTTCTAATCTTTCTTGTGAGTCTTCTTTGACTCATTGGTTGTTTAAAAATGATCTGATTAATTTTCATAGATTTGTGACTTTTCCAGTTTTCCTTCTGTTTTTGATTTCTAACTTCATCTATTTTGGTTGGAAAGATACTGCCTGACTTCTGTCTTTTTAAATCCAATAACACTTCATTTGTGGCTGAGCATATGGTTACTCCTGGAAAATGTCCCATGTGCAGTTGAAACAAATATATATTCTGTTGCTGTTGGACGGAGTATTATGTATATTCTGCTAGGTCTGGTTGGTTTATTGTGTTGTTCAGGTCTTCTATTTGCTTCTGTGTGTTTGTTCTATATTATTGAGAATGGGGCATTGATGTCTCCAACTATTATTTTAGAACTGTCTGTTTCTCCCCTCAATTTCATCAATTTTTGCTTCATATGTTTTGATGGTCTATAATTTAACAGAGATCTTTATTTGGTTATAGTTGCATAAGTGTTTATAACTGTTATCTTTTCTTATATATTAAAACTTTCATTAATATATAATATTTTCCTTTTCTCATAACCTTTTTTAATATAAAGTTTATTGTCCAATACTAATATAGCCACCCTACTCTCTTTGGATTACTATTTGCATGGAATGTGTTTTTCCAAGCATTCACTTTCAATTTACTTGTGTCTTTGGGTCTAAAGTGAGTGTCTTGTGGACCACACATAGCTGGATCATGCTCTGTTATCCATTCTACCAATTTTGTCTTTGGTTTAGAGAGTTTGGTCTATTTACATTTATAGTAACTACTGATGAGGTACTTGTATCATTTTGCTCTTTGTTTTCTATTTGCCTTGTAGTGTTTTTTTCTTTTGTCTCTCATTTTCTGCATTACTGTCTTGTGTTCATTTGACTTTTTTGTAGTGAAATGTTTTTATTTGTTGGGGTTTTCTTGTATACTTTCAAGAGCACTTTATTTTGGGGTTTTTGTTTTTTTGTGTTTCTTGAGGGTTTTTTGTTTTTAGTTAACCATGTGGTTCATTTAACATATAAAATTATAACACATAATTTGAATTTATACCGGCTTAGCTTCAATCATATTTTTTTTAAACTCTGCTCCTGTACAGCGCTGTCCCCACCCCTTTTAGTTATTGATGTCAGGAAATTACGTCTTGTGTGTGTTGCGTGTCCAAAAATTTAGACCTGTAATTGTTATTTATGCATTAATTTATTCTTTTTTAATTTTTATTTATTTATGATAGGCACACAGTGAGAGAGAGAGAGGCAGAGACACAGGCAGAGGGAGAAGCAGGCTCCATGCACTGGGAGCCCAACGTGGGATTTGATCCCGGATCTCCAGGATCACGCCCTGGGCCAAAGGCAGGCGCTAAACCACTGTGCCACCCAGGGATTCCATATGCATTAATTTCTTAAACATAGAAAACAAAAAGTGGAGTTATAAAAGCCAAGTTACTAGCTTTTATAATTGTATATTTAACAGAGATCTCTATTTGGTCAAATGGCTTTTTTTTTTTTTAAGATTTTATTTATTCATTCATGAGAGACACAGAGAGAGGCAAAGGCACAGGCAGAGGAGAAGCAGGCTCCATGCAGGAAGCCCGACGCGGGACTCAATCCCAGGACTCCAGGATTATGCCCTGGGCCGAAGGCAGGCGCTAAACCACCGAGCCACCCAGGCATCCCTGGCCAAATGGCTTTCAGTTACTATCTAGTGTCCCGAAGGACCCCCATTAGCATTTCTTGCGGGACACATTTAGTAGCAAAGAACTCACTTGGCTTTTATTTATCTGAAGGGTCTTAAGTTTCTCATTTTTGAAGGACAGTTTTACCTGTTATATAAGATTTCTTTTTTTTTCTTTTCTTTTTTCTTTTTTTTAAAATATTCTTTTCTTCCTTCAGTACTTGGATATATACCCCACTGCCTCTGGCCTCTGTGGATTCTGACGAGAAGTCTGATAATCTTTGGAGATCCTTTGTATGTGAGGAGTCATTTCTGTCTTGCTGTTTTCAAGATTCTCTCTTTGCCTTTTGCTTTTGAAATGTAGAGTATAATGTGCCAACTGTGAGTCTCAGATTTTATCCTGGTTCGAGTTCACTGAGCTTCTTAGATGTTAATGTTTGTATCTTCTGTCAAGTTGGTAAGTTTTCAGGTATTATTTCTTCAAATAAGCTCTCTGTCTTTTTCTCTCTTCTAGACAAACACATTGCATATATTGGTTTATGATAGTATCCCACACGTTCTTATATTTTGCTCACTCTGGTCAATGCTTTTTCTTTCTTTCCTCAGATTTGATATCTTCAAGTTTACTGGTTGTTTCTTCTGCCTACTCAGAGCTGCTTTTGTACCCTCTAGTGACCTCTTTCATTCAATTATTATACTTTTCAGCTCCAAAATTTCTTTTTGATTATTTTTTTTCCTATTTCTATTGATATTTCTATTTTGGTCATGCAACATTTTCTTGACTTTGTCCACATTTTATTTTAGCTCTGAGCATCTTTTAGACAGATGTTTTAAAGTCCTTTTTGAGGACAGTTTTTCTGTTTGTTTTTTCTTCAGAATGGGTTAAACTTTCCTGTTTTTTGTATATCCTGTGTTTTGTTTTTGTTGTTGTTGTTGTTGCTGAAACTTCGACTTTTGGAGATGGTTATTTATTTGTTTAATGGTTGTAGGATGTCTCTACTGGACATGAGTCTGAGGTGTAAACTTAAAGTCTTCTCTGTTTTTTTCTGAGACTGTGCCTTTCCCTGAAGGGGAAAATCATGTATGATGATTTTTTTATATTCCCCATATATGTGATTTTGCATATCCTAGTCCTTGAATTTCTGCTTCCCACAGGGGAATAAGAGAAACATGAAGGGAGGGTGGTGAGAGGGGATAGATGTCTGCCCTTTAAATCCCCTGTAAAATTGCCTGTGTCAACGAAGGAGAGGTTTTGCAACAATGGCTGCCCATCGGTCACATCTCCACCAGCAGAAGCAGTAATCAGAGCACAGATCTGTGTTACTTGAAGGACAGGGTCCTTATTTCCCACCCTGGCTCCAGCAAGCTACTCTAGGAAAATGTGCATGACAACCTGCTCTGAGTTATACAAGTTGGAAGATGGATAACTTATACAATGCTGAGAGCTGAAATTGACAAAAATGAAAGCAATTTAGCATGTTGCAAGCCTTCACTAGACTCTAGAGTTGCAAAATAGTTACATCTGACTGATTCTGTCAGCGCATTTGTGGTCCAGGTGAGGAGACAGGCTCCTGGTGCTTACTGTCCCACCATCTTCATTCTAGCTGGGCCTTGAGATACTTTTTATAGTATCTTTTCTGTGATTTGTTGTGTGCTGAGTTGTTCCAGGCCAGTATTAACCACTGACCTGTCCTGTCTAACCCTTAGAATTTGGATCTTCCAGATCCCATGCAGTTGCTCAGCTGGGGTTAGGGGAAGAGTCCCCTGTGCTTCAGCATGGATATAATTCCAGTCTCCACAAGATGGGCCCAGAGAGGGCCTGACCCAGGTGAATGTCAGCTGGAGGAGAATGTGATGTCAGAGCTTCGTTCAAATCATACCAGAACCTGTCATATTTGACTTGTGTCTTGGTGCCATTGCTGGTGGCCACAGCTGACTTCTACCTTCCTTTCTCTCTTCTTGACACTTTGCTGACTTATCATTTTTATGCTTTTTCCAGCCCCAGGCTAATCCTCACCTCTCTGAACCTTTTTTCTCATTCCTCACACTCTTATCTCAACAGTGATTTTCAACACTGTTGTGTTTTAAGTGTACACATATTTTTCAATAATTTTTTTTTTTTTTAAGAGAGGGATGGAGGGGAAAGGGAGAGAGAATCTTAAGCAGTTTCCATGCCCAGTGTGGAGCCTGATGTGGAGCTTGGTCTCAGCTTGAGATCACAACCTGAGCCAAAATCAAGAGTCAGATGCTTAACCAACTGAGCCACCCAGGCACCCCATCTTTTTTTTAATTCTTAAAACCAGTTGCTTTGTTCCAGTCAGATTTTCCTACGTGTGGACATCTACACAGCACCACATGTCACCAGCAGATGTAATTGTGCAAAAAGGCATTAACAGTAGATGATGTGTTCACCCCAGCCCAACCTTTTCCTTGTATCCTGTGCCTAGTGAGGCCTTCCCAATTCTGTGACCTTGAGGACCCAGTAGTACAAAGCAGCTGCTTCTAAAACCTAACCCCAACTTCCTTTTCCTGGAAACAGTTCCTTATACTGGTTCTTTAATTTGTCTGATGTACATTTGTAATGGATTTTGCCCCTTCCCAATAAAGTTGACATGTATTTCATCATCACTTCTTTGCTTTCAGGTTGTTGGCATGGAGTGGAAGATGAGGAGGTACCTTCCAAAGAGAGCATTTCTGTAGGAGTGTCACAGATTGGGACTCTTAGGTCAGGTTCATTTCCCCAGAAGGCTCAGCCCTTTGAACTGCATGGCTCGATCTTGAGAAACATTTTGCATTTGGCTGAACACCAGGGCACATATCTTGGGGAAAAACCATATACATGTTGGAAACAATTCTTTGTAGCTGCCAACCTTCAACAATACCAGGGTCAGCACACTAGAGACATACCCGTTAGAAGTCATGTGGACAGAGGTTCATTTATAAAGAACTGTACAGTCCATGTGTCAGGGAAGCCCTTTCCCAGTGAAGAGACAGGGAAGGACTTCTTAGCCAGCATGGGATTTCTCCAACAGGTCACTCCTACTGGGGAGAAGCCAAACAATGAGTGTGAGGCTGTCTTTCACAGTGGAAAAAGTCATCACAACTGTGGAGAATGCAAGAAAGCCTTCAGCTGCACAGACATACTTACTCAGGACCAGAGAGTCATCACTAGAGAAGGACTTTATGAATGTGGCAAATGTGGGAAAGCCTGTACCCGAAGATGTAACCTCATTCAGCACCAGAAAGTCCACACTCGAGAAAGGCCTTATGAATGTAGTGAATGTGGGAAATTCTTTACCTATTATTCCAGTTTCATTATTCATCGGAGAGTTCACACAGGAGAAAGGCCGTACGAGTGCAATGAATGTGGGAAATCCTTTAGCCAAAGCTACAGCCTCAATAGCCATAGGAAAGTTCACACTGGAGAGAAGCCTTATGAATGCAGGGAATGTGGAAAATCTTTCAGCCAAAGGTCCAACCTCATTCAACATCAGAGAGTTCACACTGGAGAAAGGCCTTATGAGTGCAGTGAATGTGGGAAGTCTTTTAGCCAAAACTTCAGTCTCATTTACCACAGGAGAGTTCACACTGGAGAAAGGCCTCATCAGTGCAGTGAATGTGGGAAATCCTTTAGCCGAAGCTCCAGCCTCATTCACCACAGGAGACTTCACACTGGAGAAAGACCTTATGAGTGCAGTAAATGTGGGAAATCCTTTAAGCAGAGCTCCAGTTTCAGTTCGCATCGGAAAGTCCACACAGGAGAAAGGCCTTATGAGTGTGGGGAATGTGGAAAATCCTTTAGCCATAGCTCCAACCTCAAGAACCACTGGAGAGTTCACACTGGAGAAAGGCCTATTGAGTGCAGTGAATGTGGAAAGTCCTTTAGCTGTAAATCTAACCTTGTTAAACACCTGAGAGTTCACACTGGAGAAAGGCCTTATGAGTGTGGGGAATGTGGAAAATCCTTTAGCCAAAGCTCCAGCCTTATTCAACACCAGAGAGTTCACACTGGAAAGAGGCCTATTGAGTGCAGACAATGTGGGAAATCCTTTAGCTCCAAATCTGACCTCATTCAACACCAGAGACTTCATACTAGAGAAAGGCCTTAGATGTACAGAGATGTGCAGTTTCCTTTAAGATAACTACACTGGAGGAGAGAAGTTGTGGGGAAGCCATCTACCTAAATTTAAGCCCATACTACTGAAAATCCACAGTGAGGAGATCTCCCTTTAGTTGAAGATTGTGTGAATCTGTAAGGAGTTGTGTTAAGCTTTGTAACCTGTCCAGGGCTCTTGCCAGATTTATGTCAGTCTCGGTTTTTGTGGAAGTGTTTTGTCACATCTGCTACTCAGCAGGTTCACACAGTGTGCATCAGATATGTTATATACCCCTGCAATGTGCTCAGGGAAGCTGACCTCTTTGCCTCCCCTTTTGCTGGAGGAAATCATGTTAGTCTTAGCCCTTATAGGGTCTTAATTCTCTTCTCTTGTAGAAGTTAGGGCATGGCCCAGTGGACCCAATTTGAGTTCTGCTGGTAACTTGCCAAGAAGGACCACATTTTCTAGGATGTGCTAGTTATGTGTGATACTCCTCTTGGATTTTCCTATCTTCCAAGTCACCAACCTGGGAACTCCCTGCCTAATATTGCATTGGACTTTGCAATAATAAAGAGATTATTTAAGCCACCTTTGATCTTAGAGTTCTATTCACTGTGTGAGGTGAATTGAAAACAGCTGGGCTTTTCAGCATTAAGGAGCAAACAGCTTTATTGGGGTTCCCAGTGTTTTTGTGCCTCAGAGATGACCGTCTAATGAAAGAAAATAGCTCTTTCCAGCTTTGGCCTAATTTACATTGTTGCCTGAGGTCTCCTAGGAAAGACAGCAGGGCCTTATCCTAATTTGTGGACTGGCTATCAGGATTTGTGTGTGTGTGGGGGGGGGGGGCTCAGAAAACACCGTGAAAAGTCAGGAAGTTGTGACAACCTTCAGTGCTTCTGAAAACTACATGAATTTTCTTTTTCACAGTGGAAGTCACATAATGGTCAGTAGTGTTCAGGGGAATCTCTACTCTAGATCCTATGAATGAGCCATGTCCCCTAATTCCCAGAATTCACTAGGCTAGTGTCATGGTGAGAATTCAAGGCCCTGGAGAAACCATAATTGGTACAGTAACACTGCAGCGGAGAAGACTCCAGCAAAGTAGATGGCATGTGCCTCTTCTAACATTGCATCAACAAATGATCCAATGACTGTGACTGCAGGATCAGTGTGCACAGAAATTCTCAGGATCTCCATGTATGTGCATCTTTTGTGGCTGAGATCTTTGTCAAAGAAAATAAACTATTGGTTTTGTGGATTCCCATAGCCTTTCTGGTATGTTCACCTAAAGGCCATTTCTACACAGATAGGAAAACAAGCAGAGAAAGGAGATCCCTTAGTTCCTCAATGTGGCTCTGTGACCTAGCCAGCATTCCCGTTGACTTTGAAATAGATTTAATTGCTCATAAATATTTGCTACCACTATGGCAAGGCTGCTCCTCCTCCAAGGTCATTAGGAAAGAGAGTCAATATGGGGCTACCAAACCTGATTTTATGAAAAGAGAGATACAGGGTTTTGGGGTTTTTTTGGAACTATCTTGTAGAACTTTATTCAGGTGTAGTTGTCATGCAAAATAGTGCACCTATTTGAAGTGTACAGTTTGTTAAGTTTTGCCATACATATAAACCCACAAAACTTGATCATAATCATGATTGTGAACATGTCTGTCACCCCTAATTTGCCTCATGTAATTTTATAATGTCTTTTCTCTCTACAGGCAACCTTTGACTTACCTTCATTTATAATAAATTTGTATTTTCTAGAATTTTATATGATCTGAGTCATAAAATGTTCATTTTCCTGGTTTCATGATTTGTAATTATTTTGAGAATCTTCAGTGATGCTTACATAATTATTTTGCTCTATTGCTGCATAGTATCTTTAACATGGATATACCATTTGTTTATCCACTCATCTGTTAGAGGCCTTTAGGTACCTCGTCTTGGCATTGCAAATAAAGCTGCTAGAACATTTGTGTATAATTTAATATGTATATATGTATTTTCCTCTTCTCTTGTGTTATATAACTCAAAGTAAAATGCCTGAGTCTTAGGATAGGTGAATGTTTGAATGTTTAACTTATTAAGAAACTACCAAACTGATCTAAAATGATTTTTTTGCTTTTGCATACCCACCAGGAGTGCACGAGTGTTCCAGTTTTCACACTCTTGCCAGCACATGGCATCAATCTTTTCATTCAGTCTTTTGAATTTACCCTTTTAACAAGCAAGAAGCAATTTTAACTGCATTTCCCTAAGGACTTATGATGTCGAAAAATTTTTTCTTCTGTTCATTTGTCATCTGTGTATCTTCTTGATAAAATATCTGTTCATATCTACTGCCTGTTTTCTTTTTTATGAATTGTGGCTGTTTTCTTTTTTATTAACAAAGAGGCCACTTCTTTTTGTTCCTCTGGTGTTTTTTACTATGTACAATGTAATGATTATATACACCACACACTTTTAAGTTTAATCTGAATTATTTACATGTTTTCTATTGTGTTCTTAAGTCTGGACTTTCAGTAATATATGTAAATCCTGGTTTGTAGTGTCTTTCAAGTTCTCTGGTGTAAGTACTCCCACTATGGCCAATTTCAAACTGTCAGTGTGATGTCACTGAGCACAGTTGGGAAAAGTTCCCAGAGGCACACCATTCTATTTTCCACCCTTCTGATCCAGTAACTGCAAGTAACCTGTAGAACATAGATGATCATAAAGCATACTAAAATCATGAAGAAGTGACAAGTTTTAAAGATTTGTTTAATAGAGCTGTAGTTGGCAACTATAAACTGCACATAGTTAAGATATGCATTCTAGTGTTTTGAGACATCCTTAAGACCCTTGAAACCAAAGTTTCATTGAAAACGTAAAGATCTATGATACTGACAATAATTAGGTTAAATACTTCGGTTCAAGAAACAAAAACAAAGCAGGCAAGCTATTTGAAATACAGGAAATTCTTGGGAAAAAGTAAAACTTTGGTGTTTTTTTTTTTCACAAAGGATCAGCAATTACCAATTGAGATGCAATTTGCCAACATTTTATTTTGGGATCAAAGCCTGTTTTCATTATGAACCCTCTGGAAATTTACATCTTCATTTTTCTTTACAGAAAAACTATGAATAATCCAGCATAATTCTCAGCTTGGGGTTCCATAAAAGGATTGGGAAATCTCAATTTGAAAACATTCCAAAGGAACATTTAAAGTGCTATTATGCTCTCAACATTCTTGATACTATCACCCATATTTAACTGAGGAGCAAGGCTTAGCCTCTAATTTCTAAATTTTTCCAGTGCAGATAAATTGTTTATTGAAATCTCTCATATTTCAGTTGCCCATATTTGGTATGGTTTTTTTTATTTTTTTTTTAATTTTTATTTATTTATGATAGTCACACACAGAGAGAGAGAGAGGCAGAGACATAGGCAGAGGGAGAAGCAGGCTCCATGCACCGGGAGCCCGACATGGGATTCGATCCCAGGTCTCCAGGATCGCACCCTGGGCCAAAGGCAGGCGCTAAACCGCTGTGCCACTCAGGGATCCCGGTATGTTTTTTTAATAACAATACAGCACTCATGTTTGGAGAAGATAATAGCCGTCTGTTGTCTCCCTGCCTCGGATCCATGGCTAGGTCTCAGAGAACACATCTCACTAGCTGTAACCACAGCTGTCCCCGGGCATCTGGCAGGGGCTAAATGGGTTTGTGTAAATTTGTCATGTATTTATTTTTTAATTTATCATGTATTTAAATGAGAACTTTAAATTCAAAAATGAAATAACAAAAGGAAGCAGTAGGCAAAACCACAATTGAATCAAATAAGAGAAAAGAAACTGGAAAAGGGCCAGGAATCATTTTGAAGACATACCAAGAACATATTTAACATACAAATTAGGTAAGGTTCATTAACTTGTAGGAAGTAGCCATTTTGTTTACATCTGAGAAACCACAATAGATATTTAAGAATCCTCAGAGAAATGTCATCTCATGGTAAGTTACTGCTACCTTGGTCCCATCCATTAAAGTTCCTATACTCACATAATTGAAACAAATGAAGCCATTCAGTCATCCGCTGGCAAATATTTTGTTCTGTATGTTCCATTCAGTGCCTAGTTCAACAACCTTTCAATCACATTGACTCTCAGAGATGAATCCAACAGTTTATCACTTTACTCAGTTTTCCATGGGATACCTTAGAAGTTTAGCCATCACATACAGCCTCTACTGGCAAAACCCTAATAAGTTTTAGCTGTCCTGAGGTACCCCTATTAGCAGTACATTGATGACATCCTCCTGTGAGGGAACTTACTAGGCACACAAGACAAACAATCACTGTTGCACTTACAGAGAGTAGATGGTCTGTTGCCCCCATCCCCATAAAATTCAGGGTTATGCCACTTCAGTGAGTCTTAAGTTCATCTAGTATGCCTAAGGGCCACTCAATTCCTGATGTTGCTAAAAGGCAACTTCTAGTCAGGATTTGAATGCTCCAATCAGTCTCAAGCAGGCCAACCTACTGAGTCTGGCTTCTGAAGGCAACGTATTCTCCATTTACAAATACTACTAGTTTATTTGTGCACTCACCCCAAATCACCCCACTTTGGGGACTTTTACAACAAAAGGCCCTGGATTCAATTCAGATGGCCATACAGCAGCTCACCTTTAACTTGCCTCCTGGCAACCATGTGGTGGAAGTTCTGGTGCTCACCTCCTATGTTTATTAGAATCTGTACTACTCATGCTGGCAGTAAGTTACCTGTAGGCTTTTCTGATAGAGAAAGCTGCCTTTTTTTTACTCCACATTGAATGCCCTTTGAGCAACCACTGTTGGCTGCTTACTGAGCCCTTTTGGAGATGGAGGCTTTCAGAGGACCTGAACCTGTGGCACTCTGCCCTCAGTTACCAATTATTTTCTGGGTTATGAAGGCTACACCCCACAAGCTCAGCATGACCATCAAGGTTTTGATAAGGGATGGAGCCAAACCTAGACCCACTGGTGTATCCCACCTGATGGAAGAGGTGGTCTTACCTGTCCTCAGTCTCTAGCCAGATGCCACAGTGATGAAGGAGGGCACCCTTCTGGGTATGATCATCTCACTATCAAATGCTCCTTTGGCTCTCTGCCAGTTATTTGGCACCCTGCTAAATGCTGATTTGCTTAGCCTACACCACAAGCTTAGCCAAATATTCCTGGCTATAAAAAATACTTAATTTCTAATGCCTATAATAATCTTACTCAATAAATAGAGATTATGTGTCCAAGACTCACCAACAGCAGTGTGAATAGCGGAGAGGTCAAGGAGAACTAAAACTGGACATATCTAATAAGATATTCCACTAAGGAATGCAGGTTCCCTCCAACCACATAGACCTGAAATGGGAACATCACCCAGTCCACACTAAGCCCATGTGGTTAGTGGGCCCTTAGTGCCTCAGGTTAAAGCACTCATACAAAACAAATACTATTGCCCAGCCTTCTGGCTTCTCATAGCTTGGCTATACCTACTTTGAGTAGGTAATAGCATGGGCCTGGAACACTGCAGGCCATAAGCAGACCCCATCTGGCAATGCAGCAGCCATCTGGTTATATTTTGGCACACTGACACCTATGGCCTCTTAAACACCACTGCTCTACCAACCACTAGTTAGCACCATGATTTTGTTCCCATCTCACTGGCAAAATGTTGTACAGTTGGACATGCCATAAGTTTCTCTTTCAGCTGACCAAACATGCTGAAGCCTATTCAGATGATCTTAAAGAAACGTTGGCCATAGCACTACCCACACCCTATTGATCTCTTTGGATGGATACATTTCCATATCTAAACCTTGATTGTTCTAGTGGCCTTTCCTTTTAAAACCAACTCAAACTAGTCAGGATGGTCACTATAATGTCATGACCAAAAATGCTTGCTGACAATATAGAAATTCTTGGTTGCCCATGTCAAATGCTAAGCTCAAAATTTTAGCTCCCAAGGACTATTTTTACCCCTCATTTCTGCAGGCATATATTGCTCCACCTCGGATTTCTCTTAATTTGACTTGCACCATCTCCATTTGGGTGCTAAATATAACCTTTTGACCCCCTGCCAAAAAACTTCTGTATCTTATTGTGGAGGTAGTTAATGAATCCACACATATAAAATTGCACAGGACTACACACACACACACACACACACACACACACACACAAGTACATGTAAAATGGTAACTTTGGGAAAGATCCAAAGATTAAGTTCCTGATTTTGATATTAAGATTATGTCCGATGTTATCATAGGGGAAACTAAGTGAAAGATATTACAACTTCTTGTGAATCTATAATTATTTTAAAATAAGGCATTAAAAAAAAATCATGTGTCTATTGTGTTAAATCCTTCCCATACCTTCCCAGAACAGTCAGAATAAAATCCAGATTTTCATTATAGCCTATGAAAAACCATGTTCATCAGTCCCTTTCCCCTCATCCCTCCAACCATCACTCTCCTCTTCCAGCTCTACTGGCACTCACTTGATTCCACAAACAAGCCAAGCTATCACTAACTTTGGGGTCTTGGCACATGCTTTTCTCTTTGCCAAGAATTTTCCTTCACCTTTGCACTGGGATGGGGTCTTCACAGGGCTGTATAATATCATCTGTTATTTAATGTCTGCTTCACTTTCTGTGCTGTACAATTTTATGTCCATTATTCTGATTTTACAGACATGAATCTTGAAGCCTAGGGAGAGTAGCATGACCAAGGTCAGCCAGTTGGTAATGGGCACAGCTGTACCCACCATCAAGCATTTAGCTATTAGCCCTCTACCCCTCTTCACACGTGAACTAGAAGAAAGTAAGATAAAGAGCCAAGAAATCCAGTTCTAAGCTTCATCTTTAGTTAAGACATCAAAATCTTGAAGTTAGGTTTACTTCAAAAAATAATGGAATAAAACATATGGAAGTGCAAAAGACCTATAAGAGTCAAAATGTTTTCTTTAAAGTAGAACAAATCTGGACCTTAAAAATCTGATTTCAAAACTTAATATAAAGCTATGGTAATGAGAGTGTGGCATTATTCTGAAGAAAAAAAAAGTGTGATATCCTCAGTCACAAAAAAACCCACAAAACCCCCTCACTCTACCCTCAGAATATTCACAGATAACCCAAAATGGAACATAGACCTTGATATAAGAAATAAAAATATATACCATCTCAAAGGTAACATCGCAGTAATGCTTTTTCGTCCTTGCTTTAGGCCAAGATTTTTTTTACATGGGAAAAAAACAAACACAAACCATAGAAGAAAAATATAAACTAGACTTTAATAAAATTTTAAAATTCTTGTAGTTCAAAAGATCCTGTCAAGAAAAGGAAAACCAGCTACAGCCTACAAAAAAATATTTGCAAAACCTTTATCTGATAATAGATGGGTAACCAGAATATCTGATAAGACAAACATTATTAAAAATTAGGCAAAATATGTGAACACATATTTCACTGAAGATATATGAATGGTAAATAAGCATATGAAAATAAATTCAGCATTATTAATATTTAAGGAAATACAAATGAAAACCACAATGAGATACCACTACGCATATTCATTTCATGGGAAACATTAAAAGACTGACAAAACATTAAAAGTTGAAGGTATAAAAAAAAACAGGACTTTCAGACACTGCTGGCGGGATTGCAAAATAATAACAATACATTTGGAAAACACTGGCAGTTAACAAAATTAATCATCCACTTATCATTTGATGTGAACTTCTTCCTAAATATAGCCACAAGAGAAATGAAAACTTGTATTTACATTTTCCCAGAAACTTTATTCTCAAAGCCAGAAACTAGATAATAAAAACAAACATCCATCCACAGATGAATGGTAAAAAATTATATTTATAAATAGAATACTCCATCAAAATAAGGGAATGAATTACGGATACAAGGAAAAAAACCATTGGTATCAAAAGAATTATAATTAGTATGAATGTGTGCATCATCTTTATCAATAACTGTCGGAGAGACCAGAAGCCCTCCTACATCTTTATCAATAACTGTCTTAGAGAGTACAGAAGCCACCCTATTGCGACGGGATGCTTACATCTAAAGAAAACCACATGAAGTTTGGGATGTGGCCCTGTGTGCCCAGTTCTGATGGGCCAACCTATCAGAAAGGAATACAAAATATGTTCCTCTTCCTCTGAACTGATGGGAGGAAGATTGAGGGCGACTAGGAAATGGGAGAGAAAAACTGATTCCTCTGACTGAGCTCTACTAAATGCAAAAAGATTGAGGAGATGGGAGAGAGCTTTTCAGTTCTCACTGGTCATATCCACCAAAGTATCAATCTCCCTTTCCCGCCTGTTCTGTCTCAGACTCTGCCCCATCTGCTTCACTTTATATGAGCCGCACCATTTCCCAGTGTGGAAATTCTGCCCTCTCTCTGCCACTCCTGCCACCCTCTGTACATACATCCTCTGGTCACATCATCATGGTGCCCACAACAATGGTCACCTGTACATCCTTGTTCTTGTCCCCTGATTCACCATTAGTGTGTGTCTTTCTGCCGCATCCCTGAATTTCTTCTACCACCTCCTCTCACATGCCTCAGAGTCCAGCAACTTCAGGATCTCATGTCCATGCCAACTTAAACCGCTGAAACTGCTACCCATGTGTCTTCTGCTGGGTCATCACAAAATTTTCCCCTCTTTTGGGGACAACTTGCATCTAGATCTTGGTAACTCTCATTTTCTTTATGTATTCCGCAATAATGTTTAGTAACATTACGTGTTAGCCACTGATTCAGAGGCATAAAGCAGAAGAATATTCCTTCCCACAGTTAGATCATGACCTTTACTATTTAAAAAAAAAAAGATTTTATTTATTTATTCATGAGAGACAGAGAAAGAGAGGCAGAGACA